>NC_089538.1:8026717-9226717 GCF_963924715.1 Thunnus thynnus | reverse complement strand
GTATATGTGTGTGTACGAGGAGTCTTTGGTTAATATTTGAATGTCATATGGTTGTGATTTATGGATGAATTCCATATTAAATGACTGTACTTTTATGACCACAATAATGAACAATAATAATTAAAATGTATTTGAAATGTGAAACAGCAATCTACATTCATAAGAAATAACCATTATTTGTGGATTAAAGCATGCTTTGACCCAGCAGGCTTCTAGTCTCACAGCCCAGAGATCCTACTGCCATCAAGTGGAGAAAGGGAATGATAACAGTACATACAGAAATCTGATTACCATTTTCAACTATATCATGATTTCAGTGGGGTATTCTACGATGGAGTATTAGGGCAACACTGAGAGAAAATATCATTTTTTGAGATTACAAGAATAAAATCTGATATGGTCTTCCATTTCCTCTTCCACAAAAGATTGTGTCTATTCTTCAGAATAGACACAATTGTTTGCACAATTGTTTCAAAGTACAAATACTCATAATAATCTGGTGCTGATGATTAAGCTTATTTTGTTATTTGTGAAACCTGTATTTAAGTATAACTTCACAAGATGCTCCATATTCCTCATTTTAATGCAGGCGACAGACTGCTCCTCTGATATTTCCCCTTAAATAAGCTAATACATTCTTCTTGTAATAAGTTTATTTTCTTAAATTCTTTTCAATATTTTATGACTTTATTCTTGAAATCTCCAGTTTTTTTTCCTCTCAGTGTGTCCCTAATACTCCATCGTAGTTTTCTGCACCATATATATATATATATATATATATATATATATATATATATTACTACTGATAATTATTACATGCTGTTTTACATATACTTACATTCTTTTTTTTTTAATCATTTAGACATGTTGAAACATCAGTGTGTTTTGACACTAGTTTCCTATGGTTGCCATCACCTTCTTCAGCACTAAGGAAGGCAAAACACCATGACTTTTCACTATCAGGTTCCTTGGGGAAAGCAGCAGGTAAGATATACTGTAATATTATTAAGTTTTTAAAAGAAAATTATTTAGCTAAAATAATCTAGAGGTTTTTTCCAGTTCCTGCGTAATCTCTTGTTCCACACTCCAGTCCAGTTAGTGGCGATAATGCACCTCTAAACTGGTATGCCAACCGCCAATAAACACTAAAGAAGAAGAAAAAGGAGTCCTACCGTTGCTAGTGGCAACACAAGCACCAGACGACGCTAGCGGGGGAAATTTACCGTTAACTCTCAGTGCTTTTCACTCATTTGATTTTAGTCAAGAAAATAATATGACTGTTATCTCTATTTTATGTTCTTTTACATCTAAATAACCGTCACTGAGTGAAAATGCCACCTAAGGCAGCTAAAAAGGGCTCAGCCAAAAAGTCCAACACAGCTGGAGCCGCGGTTGCCAACAAGAATTGGGAGACTGGTCTCACCAAGGCACAGTTTGAAGAGGTTTGTTACGTTTCGACCACCTTCTTTTGTTGTTTTGATAAATTATATGTTTAAAGCGTTTCTCTTTTTACCACTGAAACTGTAACCGCCAGTGCTTTAACAAGTTACCTGGCACACAGTACTTGACCAACTTTTACCTGTCAGGTAGAACTCTAGGTTCAACAAAATGTAACCTCAATTCAGCAGTGAGGCACACATTACAGGGGTCTACACGGAGGTCATATTTTAACCTTATTATAGTTATTCACATTAAAGGACCAGTGGCATCTAGCGGTGAGGATGCAGATTGCAATTCCTAGGATGGCAAGGTCATGACCCGCCCTGTTCTGCCACTGATTGTCTAGTACTCGTTGCCTTCGTTGGTTGGGTTGGTTAGGTTTAGGTATGATGAGTGAGATTGGTTAGGGTTAGGGTAAGAATATCAGGGTTATCCAATCAGAGGCAGAGGAGGGTGGGTCTTGACTTCGCCATCCTAGGAAAAGAAATCGCCTCCCCCACTATTCCCCACCGCGTAACTCGCGAAAAACACGAAAGGCGCTCTCTAGAGCCAGTGTTTGGTTTGTCCGTTTTGGGCTTCTGTAGAAACATGGCGGTGCAATATGGCGGCCTCAATGGAAGAGGACCGACCTGAAGAGGACCCGCTCCTTAAGTAGACTTAAAGGGCTCATTCTAAGCTAACGAAAACACAACGATTCTTATTTTCAGGAGAGTATACACCAATTAAAACATACTTATGAATATTATATTCCATTTGAGCCAAGTCCGTTCTGCTAACTGTCAGATGCCACTAATTTCTACACACTGGACTTTAACTCGCTAGATTGTTGCACTGCGGCGTTGCAGCTTCTGTTGGTAACTTGCATTTAGCTTTCTCCAATCATCAGTTGAAATCATATTATGCACAGCGTACCTGAGCTGTTTGCTTAACACCTGTCAATTAACGTTAATGGACACTTGTGTGAGAGAAACGTGATGTGAAATCAATCTGTGCAACTTGTAGCTGTTGGCTTGGATGTGCGTGTATAATGATGTTGTATCCTAATGCCCTTTTCCAGGACTCCTGGCAAGCCTGTGTGTGTTTGGTGGCTGGAAGGAGTCCAGAAGACGAGGAACTGATCCGGGCTCTGGCCCTGGCAGTACAGCAGCCACAACGCAAACTTTTCACCGCGGTGACCTGGGACAGCACCCTGACTAAGGTATTCTTAATTTTGGCTTTAATTGTTTTATTAATAATGTTTCCTATATTTCCATAATGCTAGACAACATCTGTTCAGATCAGTGCTGTATTTAAACTGCTAAAAATGTAGTTTGATGTAGTTCATAATTATTAATCATATGAAATAAACATGTGTGGGCTCTTTATTTCATTAAGTGGTTTTCACTCTGTAACCTCTGTCTACTGTATTTGGCCATCAGCTGATCTAGTTAATGAGGTAACATATACTCAGATTGGTTCCAGAAATGATGGTGGCAAATGAAAACTTTTTCCTGTCCTTCTTCATTACAGATCCATGAACTGGGGAATCCTAAAGCTAAAAAACCTGACAATGTCCCTGTGTACTATGAGGTAAGAATGGGATGTTTCAGACAGTATAGTAGAGAATGAATGTTTTTAACAGGTTGTGCGTTTCAGTGCACCAGTGTCTTTGGGTTGTCTAATAGAACCCTTGTGTTTGCATGTGTGTTTGTGTGCTGGCTTTGCTCTATTATCACTGTGTCTTGTGTTTGTGTTTGTGTGTGTGTGTGTGTGTGTGTGTGTGTGTGTGTGTGTGTGTGTGTGTGTGAAGGTTACAGAGCCTGCTAAGGTGCTGCTGGATGCAGGAGAGGAGATTCCCTGTGATCTGATGGCAAAAATAGTGAAGTTCCAGCTGCTACAGATTAAAGACAATGACCAGCAGAGGAGAGAAGCAGAGCACGTGAGTGTTTTTTCATTTGTGTGATTCTACGTTAATGATTCTCTTAAAATTTAGTAACAGTGTGGAACTGGAGTGGATTTGCACTCAAGTTACAGCAGCAATTTTGTTAGAATCATGACCATTTTTGCAGACAAGAGTTGAACAGACAAGATTTTATGAGATGTTTCTCTGGGCTAATTTTTCTGCACTTTTATTTCATTCATTCTTTATTTTTAGCAGGAAAAAACAGCGAAGCAATCTAGAACATTATTAGCTGTGGGTCAGTTTAGAAACTGTTCAGTGGTGTCAAAATTTGGTGTCACTTTTGTCTATTTCTGTTTAAGGCTGAGGAGAAAAATGCAAAGGCCCCTCCTGTCTCTGCCAGCAAGGACAAAGGAGGCGCCAAGGGCTCTGACAAAAAGGCAAAGAATCCTCCTTCACCTGTGGGACCTCCCAAGAAGACTAAACTCAAACGCAGGGATGATGTTGAGCCGCCAACGTACATAGGTAAACCAACTGTAGGTGATGGAACTCATTTTGTCCACCCCAGTTTAGCTTGACTGTATCACTGCTATATGTAATACCATTTTCCAATGAGTTGAGCATGTATGTGTAGCGAATGGTAGTGGTGATGTGTTTGTGTACAAGAGAGAGAAGTTAGAGATACAGTAATGGATTAATTTGTGTGTTTGTGTGTGGGCAAAGATGATGAGCCAGATGATGGTCCTCTACACTACATCCTGTTGCTGGGCTTCTACCAGCCCCGCCTGATCGGGGCACTTGATGCCTTGGGTGTCCATGTGTCCAATGTCATTGAGTTGAGTTCAGAGTACTCACAAATATCTGAGGGGCAGCAGGAACAACAAACCTGTGAGGGCAACGAGAAGAGTCAGCAAGCCTCTTCAGATTTGGATACAGGTGAAGGGCCTTCACTATTTGCTTATCTCATTCTTTATTTAATAAGAACAGATGATATAATTTATCTTGTGTGTGCCATAAGCAGAGGTTCAGGGTAGTGGAGAGCTGCCTGCACAGACCAGGAAGCTGGATCTGTTCTGGTCAGGTCTGAGACCAGTTTTGGACAGCGGACCACCGGACTCTAAGCTCCACGATGTGGCTCAGCTCAGTTACACTGTCCCAGATCTCATACCTCCCTTCCACACACAGGATCCCGAGGCTGTGGTGAGTTGGGTTGACAGATATGTTTTGGCTTTTTGTCTAGAATATTGCAGATTATCAACTTTTCTGCCGTTTGTACTTTTTGTTTAAACTTTTGCTGTTCCTTTTTGTCTGTCTTTGTCACTCTCTCTGCTTTGTTATGTTTGCTACTCATTGCCTTAGACTTAAAATTATTACTATTTTTCTAATTATTTGTATTTGTTTATGGGTGCACTGTGTGTTCAGCTTGAGTTGGGAAGCAGAATCTTCGAGGGTGTGGCCAATCTTATCTATGACTGTCTGGACTGGCGCAGGCAGCATCAGCATTACCAAAACAGCATCAGACTCATCGCTGTACCCGCTGTTGTCGAGTTTGATCCACAGCCTGCAGAGGTACACGTACACACTTGCATGCAACTCCAGAGATTCAGAGTATTCACACTGGGCATGCACAGTGTTATTAAAAACTGAGTTACTCAAATACAGCTGCTCTTATAAACCATTGCTGTTGCTATTGAGCCAAGTGTATTTTCATTTTCTGACAGCATGAAATATTATGAGATATCCTACAACATTAGCTGACACTAAGGAACAATTTTCCCAGTTAACAGTAATTGACTGGATGAGTACTTTCAGTATTTTAAACCATATCCCCTGTTACGTGTTTTTTTGTGTTTTTTTTGCCAGGTTGTACCAACCCCTCCCCCCATGACTCCACGCTCCAAAAAGAAGTCGATGCGGGAGGAGAGCCCACCAGACCAAGGTAAAAACTTTCTCTTTAATAGTGCTTCCTCGTATATTTTGGGCCTTTTTGTGTTTTAATTAAAACATCACACTGGAATGACAACCTAGCCTTCTTTCTTTTCTATTGTCTCTTCTTCGTGGACAGAGACGGTGCAGCCTCCCCTCTCTACAGATGTGGACATGCGTTACTATAGCAACCTTCTGGACCTGGTTCCACCTGAAGCCTGTTCGGTGCCCCTTATCTTGCACTGTATGCTGGAGCAGGTCTGTACATGTGTGTTTGTGTGTATTGTGAGTGCGTGTGTAGTCTTTTCAGTTTCATTACCTATGTGTGAGGTCAACACTTTGTGAGATATATATCATCAGCAGATGAATGTTTTTGTGACTGATATAAGGACTGACTAAATATATTGTATTAAGAGGCGCAATACCCAGATGTCACATGATGTTAGTGAGATGTTAATGAATTACTTTGTCATGTATTAATTTTAAAGAATGGGATGGAAATGGTTCTCTGTTGCAGCACATTTGTGCATTAGGCTGATAAGACCAGTGAATTTTTACTTAAAATCCTGCAAAGTGTAGCCTTACTTATCATACATATCTGTGTGTTTGTGTGTCTAGGTGGTGGTTTCCGCTGAGCAATCTATCTCTGTTCCGTCCCATGTGGCTGATGAGTCAGAGCCTCATAATGGTCCCTGGTTAGACCATCAGCTGGTCAGCTACATGCTCCAAAGCTTCCTGCCTCTGGTGCACACAGAAGAGGAGAGGAGCCGCATGTTACACAGCTTGTTGACTACAGTACAGAGTGAAGGAGACAAGGAGGTACATACACCAAAACACTGTGAGAAATGTACAGTCCAGCATGTGCTGTGTATGTAACGGAAGACATAAAATTCAGTTTTCACTGTGTCCTTAGAAAAATGACAAAAATGTATAAAGCACTGATTTCTACACATGCAGCATTGGTGGTTCAGTGGTAGAATTCTCGCCTGCCACGCGGGAGGCCCGGGTTCGATTCCCGGCCAATGCAGCACATTCTTTTAAGCAGGAGGGTCTGTGAGACATGAATGGTTTGTATATCAGTGAGCAAGGGCAGTCCCAAGCCCAGGACAACCAATCACAACCAGCTTCAGAGTCACATGAGCGTAGTCGCTGCAGCACGCAGAGAGTAGGGTAGGCTGAGATGTGACGTAGGCGGGGGAGGGTGAAATACTTGCTTTTGTGAGCAGAGGGAAAACGTGTGAGAGGAAATGTGGTCTTGTCTTTCACGACCTCTTTTTGTATTACTAATGATTTTTCAGTGTTACCAAACAAAACATTTTGTATTAAAATGACTGTATATATGACAATTAGCAAACTGAAACTTGCATTTTCCGTTTTAACCCTTACCTCAGGCATCATACAACCCTAGGACTGTTTTACACCACAAGGAGTTTAATGAATATGATCTTTAAACATGAGACATGTGTTTCAGTGATTAAATTCCCTTTAAGAAAACATTAAGAACCCCTCTCTATGCTCTTTTGCAATTTGAACCGTCTACTTTAAAAAAAAACTTGAACTATATTGTGAAGAGAAATCTGATTTCTACTGTGTACTAGCACAATAACTACAAATATTGCAAAAGAGAAGTGAGGCCACAAATATTTCCAATAAAGTCCAGTAGATGGTGCTATAATCACATCAGAGTGCAGCTAATATGCACACACACACACACACAAACACACACACAGCAGAGTAAGTGTGTACTGTACAGTACATAAAACTGCTACAAATTAAGTTATGTATCTCACTGTTAGCATCAGTGTTACTGTTTTGTTTGTGTGATAAATAATAAAAGAATCAGCTTATAGGGAACACTGGTTCCTGGTGAATGTGGATGTGATATCCTTGAATCTGGCTTTTCTTTTCTGATCTTCCTTAGAATTTCCCTACAATGATTAATGGATTACAACAGAAACATTCAACATTTACATTTCTGAAATTCTCTGACTCTTCTAAAGTCAGCTGGGGTTGTGTGTGTGTGAGAGAGAGTTCTGCATTTTTTAGTGAAATTGTTAAATCTTCTTCTTCTTCTGTGTTAGAGGCTTGTTGAGAAGTTTGGAGCAGAGGAGACTCAGAAGAGGCCTGAGCACCCTCTGGTTATCAGACATCATGATGAAAGGGCTCTGCGTTTAAGGGACATAAGTGTAAGTAGATTTTGTAAAAATGCGCATAATTTATTCTTTTTTTACTGTCCATGTGGAATTTGTCATTTTGGTTCAAAAACATGAATTAGACAAAAGAATATCAACTGTACACTGTCCCTACTTTCATCTTTGGCCAGAAATGTGTTTATCTACTGATTGTTTGTGAGAGTATGTGCATTTCTTCCTTTTAGGCGGTCCAGGGTTTTGATCCAGCAGAAGTGGAGACATCCATGATGAAGCTGTCTCCAGTGTGGGAGCTGGTCCACTCTGCAGCTCAGCAGAGAAACAGCAACTCCTGCTGGATGGCAATCAAACAGCAGCTACAACACTATTGCACAGATGGTTAGAGTTACATGTCAGAGGCACCCACCTCAGCTCAGTATACTCATGACTGTTGTTTATTAACGTAACTTTTTGTATTGTGTTTCACTGTATTGATGCAAAAAGGGAATTACTGAGAGTAAGATATTGGCCAGCCTGTTTTTCTTGGGATAAAACTTACATTTTAATGTAATGATATCATGCAGATGTTGTGTCATGGCCGGAGGTGGAGCGTTTGTTTCATCAGAGCGTGTTTGAGAGTATGCCACTGACCAGGCTGGATCAGCATGGTATATTACTGAATGCTACTAGACCACTGGGAGCACTGGAACCAGCACAACAACAGGCACCTACAACAAACCCCTGGGACAACCCGCTGTCCTACGCTAAACAGCAGCTTCATAACCTAAAGACAAAAGGTCTGCAACCTTCGTTGGTCAAATCAGGCACTGTGACATTGTAACATCGGCTTCCATATTTTAACATGTCTTATTTGTGTATTTCAGACCACAGTTGAAATGAAGGGTATATGCCACTTTTATTTACATGAGGCACCAGCATTTTGCAATAACCAAATGAATGTTTCATAGAACGTATGTCGAGTTTCTCCTCCATCACCTCTGTCATGTTATACCTCATGATTTATTTTTTCAATTATAGGTCCCACATTTCTCACTGAAGACCCTGGTAACACACAGGTATTGTTTATATCTTCTTATTGCTGTCATACCTTCATTTTTTTATATGTTATAGTAATAGAATAATGAGCATTTGGTCTGATTTAGCTCCCAATAATGTTTTATGTTTTCATGTTTTTTTTACCAGCATATCAGTGGGAGAGTGTTTGTCCAGCTGGACTTATCTGACATTCAAAGTTGTAGGCTGAGATCTCTGTTCGACTGGCACTATGCTGAACACCACGATGCTACCATCTTCCCACAGGTGACCTATCTTGTCTTTCAGAGTTTTTTTGGTGTGACCATTAAGTGGTACCCCTCTGTGTGTGTTGCCCACCTTATGTGTGTTGTTAAATATGTTATAAATATGTGTTATCAAATGTATGATAAATCACCTCCACAGCTACCAGATTAGACATTTCGCAGTTACTTCACATTAAATGCTAAGTTCTCTATGCTGGGAGGCTTTTAATAGGAAAAGTGTTTGAGTTGAGCATAGGACTCAATTACAGAATAAACAACACACACTAAGTTTATACACTGTAGCAACAGGAATTTAGGAAAAAACACACACCCCATGTGTTTTGAAAAAACTTAAAATGTGCTTCATGCATTTTAAGACATAAAAAATTAATAATATAATTAAAAACTGATACAGTTAAAACACCATGTTTATCTCAGCTAAAAACATGAATTGTTGGACTGAAACCCCTCAAACAGATTTCACGTTTGTACAATTTAACACAGAAAAAAACATGTTTTTCGTTATGTGAAGGTACTCCAGTTAGCCTCAGAAGAATATCGCTGCCTGGACACCTTCAGAGGAAGCCATAACAACACCCTGTACATCTTTTGTCACAATCCAATGGGTCCTCATCGCCAGTGCAAAGAGTTCTGGGAGGTAGCCCTTCACACTGATGTCAAGTTCAGGTCAGAGAGCATGTTCTTATTTTCAGGTGTTTTCTTTTCACAGGACATGAATAGTAATATGCTTTTTGCTTTTCATTGTGTGAACCCTCTCAGTGCACCACTCAGGAGTATACATTTGTCATTTTACCAATCAGTAGTCTACATCTCCTGACTAATAAAGTAGTGCACATGTGGAGTGTGACATAGACTTTTAAAACTCCATTATATTTTTGGATAGGAAGTACTTGGAGCATGTGGCAGACACCATTTCAGATTGGACAAGAGAAGAAGAGACAAAGAGAGAAGCAATACAACTCAAAAGTCTGAGCCCTGCTGAGTCTCCAAAAGGTACTGTAGCTTGTCAACAAACGGCTCTGATGTTGAGACTATACTTACCACCATACTCTTAGGTCCTCTTACTCAAAGTTCTTATCTGTTTCCTGCCTCACTAGATTGTTTCCTGCACTGCTGTAACATGCAAATTTCCCCTCTGGGGATCAATAAAGTCTTATCTTATCTTACAAATAGGATGTTTGTTTTGTTCCTGGACTAGATGAAGAGGCTACAGATTCTGCAAAGGAGGAGGACACTCTGGAGCCCATCATCAGAAAAGACTCCCTTAAAGTCAGTAATAACCAACACAGAATCATTTTCTTTGAAAAGAAGTGTTTAGATGATCTATTATCTGCTAAAAAATAAAATAGGGCCAGACTGACCTCTTCTGAAGTCTCCAAAGCATAGGCATGACTTTGTAGTCTCTCACACTTTGACTGCAATTTATATTACTGTGTGCATGATGTTACAGGCCTGGAAGCTGGAGCAGGAGCAGCTAAAGGAGGAGGAGACGGTCAAGAAATCTAAGAAAGAGAATACACCGAAAGGCAAGCAGCAGAAGGAGGAGGCTGATACCAAGAAAAGTCAAAAGACTGTTTCAAGTGGCAAGAAGAGCAGGGCAGAGACAGCAGGCAGCTCAGCCAAGACTCCTACGGAGTCCATCACTACTGCAGCTGTGGAGGAAAACAAAGAGGAACCCTTCAATGTGAGGGCACACACACAAAATCATTAATTAACTGTGTTTATGTTTGCATTAGAAAACAAAGCACAGATCATAGATTGTAGATGATAAGTATTGTCATGTTTCTGATACCACCATTGCAGATCAACACCTACTTCAATCAAAGGAAGTTGCTCATAAGTAATACATCACTGTGCGTGTATGGCTCTGTGTGTGTGTGATTCGTAGGGTTTCACAGGCTACAGTATGGATGGAAGGTTGATCCATGTATCAGGTCGTCTCCAGTATCTTTTCCCCTCAGATGGAGGACAGATCACTGTGGAGAATGTTCGCTATGTTGAAGGTGAGGTTGTAGAAAATGTTCCAAGTGCTTTTAAAACACATTGAAAATGCCTTCATCCAAACAAAATAAAATCCTCTCTGATTCAGAAAACATCATGGTATGAGGTCACTACAGAAAACTACAGTACATTATGTCTCTCTATGTTTGTGTAATAAAGCATTTTGTGCAGTGTAGAAGCATAATATTATTTTCTGTACTCTGTAGTTTATAAAGCAATACTGTGGAACAAAAAGATCCTAAAGTGAAGCTTCCTTTATGAAAAACAACCCAGCTGTTCTTTACTGACTCTCTAGTAGTGGTGGCAGGCACTCTGGGTGATTTTCTACCTGCTCACGTGCAAAAAAATATTTTGTACCATTTTCTCTCCAGGTTCCAGCCTGATGAAAGTGACTGTGAAGAAAGATGGGCATCATTTCTACACACACATCAACCAAGTTGTCGATGCAGCAAGAACTCCCCTTCAGCCTCAAGACATAAACAATGACAAGAAAGAAGATTTGAAAGGTGCTGATCACATAATAGATATTAAATAGTACCCTGAGTCCAGAGACATGACAGATAGCTGTCTGTTTTGTAATCTTAGGATTTTTTTTATGCATCATTGTGAAAATTTAATGTATATTAGTTAATAATAATGAAGAACAAACCACCATGATCTGTGTGTGTGTCTGTCTGTGTGCATTCCAGTGGCAGAGCCTGTGGAGATGAAAAGAGTGAAGCAGGGTTCCCTCTCTGCAGTGCTAGATAACGGAATCCACCTCTCATACAGTTTTTACGGATCCACAGGAGAATGCAGAGGTGTCACACTCAGAACACATAAACCTTTTCAGTTTGTGAAGTTTAAATTCATATTCATGTAAAAGTTGATTGCATCTGCTTATAGACTGGTCCTTAACCTCAGTGTTCCAAAGATTCATTTTATTTTGTTTTGAGTATAAAAGTTTGAATTTTCTTTACATCATGGGTAGTCTTAACAGTGTTTCTGTTTGGGGGTGTTTCTAGCGAGTCCCCAGGAAAACGAAACAAGGGCTCAAGAGACCTCCACCCTTGTCCCCAACCCCCTCTCCTCCTCCACCCAACGCTCCAAGGGAAGAGACCTGGATTTATCTCCCTCCAAGACACACACCCCAACCAGTCAGATGAGACCTCCAGAGTTCCAGGTTTCAAACACACTCAAACCACATTATAATAGTATAAACCATGTAGATTTGTGCTTATGTGACTCGTTGTTCGTTACTCATTGCTTGTCTGTTATTGTGTGTAGTCTAAGGTATGTGAAGGTCAGCCAGAAACGCCATCAAGTCCGTTCAACGGTCTCAACCTGTCTGTCCCTAATGGCCTACTGCTGCAATTTCTGCGAGAGGATACACAAGGTGAGTGATGCACTTTCTTGGGAATGTATGCAATAACAGTCAAAAGTTTGGACACACTTTCTCATTCAAGTGAATGGGAAGGTGTGTCCAAACTTTTGACTGGTGCTGTATATACACTCATACACAGATGTGTGTATCCTCAGAAGTGTAGTTTTACAAAATGGCTTGTGTACTATGAAGTGTGGAAAAACAATCAACTGAAAGAGCTCCAGTCACCAAATTGTATCCCTGCAATGACAGTGGTACATCAACACTACTCATAAACTGTCACATCAGTTATAGATGATGGACATAGACACTCATCTGTTGTCATTTTGTTTGATGTCTGCAAAAGAGTCTAGCTGCAGAGAAGAAGAAGTCTGACTCCACACATACAGTATATTTAATCACAAGTCACAGAATCACATAATCTGTGTGTGTTTGTGTGTTTGTGTCCAGGAGTGTCTTCAGAGGAGCAGGGTATGTTAGTGAGACAGAGCTTTCCTCTTCATGGTCAGGGAGACGTGGGGCAACTTCAGGACCCCTCTCTCTCCAAAGAACTGTCCCGCACTGTCACCAGCCAGGGAGCTGTGATCCGATACATGAGAGACGGCTCTACAGAGGTAAATATACTGTACACAGATGTTCACATATTAATGACAAGTTGTGAATTTGGTGACTAACTCTTCACACTATATAATATATAACATACCCACAGGCCACAAATCATTAGCTGCATGTGTGTTTACTGCAGGTGCTATTTGCTGACAGCTCAGTCAGTTTCAGCCAGGATTCTGGTCCAGTGTGGGTGCCTGACTCCGAGGTTGAGGAGGAAAACACCGCTGAAGAAACTGAGGACAACAAGAAAGGTTCGTCTACAGCACAATATTTCCTTCACTATCTAATGAGCTTTATTTGGCCCCTTTCGAGGAGGATAATTAAGTACATTTTTCATTGATACACGCTGTCTTAGTATGTTTTGGATGTGTCTATACAGAACAGAGCTCAGAGAAGGAGTCTGATACTCAGAGAGGGTGTTGGTTAACAACGATTCCCTCTGGGGCTCGCATCTGCACTGTTGGGACCACACACAAACACTTACCAACCACCTCTCTTCTCGCCTTCAAGGCTACAGACCCCATCACCCATGAGGTAAGAGTGCTGTATTACTTCTGGTACTACACGGGTTGCCAGATATTTCTACCATAGTGGGGTTTTTTTTTCAAAGAATCACTATTAATCTGACAATGATATTTCAATGTTTTTCCTTGTTTCATTTCAAATTTTTTGACCTCTCCGGCTTGATGTGTGTTGTGTCAGGTGATGCTGAGCCGGGAGGATCTGGTGGTGTCGGTCCAGAACCCAGATGGATCTCTAAGTGTCGAACACGCAGACGGAACCAGGATCACCAGGCTCTACCAAGACAGACCACCAAACACACCGCCACACATACTGCTGCACACAGGTGACGAACATGCAGTGCATACACACGAGTAGAAAACACTTGGCTCATGTTCACACACAGCAACCAGCCAATCACACCTGCACCCAGAAACTGCCGCGCATACACATACATCAGTCAGATTAACATGCACTTCACTTTTAAATCAAGTACAATGTGTACCTGACCTGAGTCCCTGTGTCTGTCACCTTTCCAGGGCAGCAGCCTGAGAGCGTGACCCTTAAATCAACTTCTGAATGTGCGTGTGGCTGCACAGAGTGTGTGTGCGTCACACGCTGTGCGGAGAGCATTAATGAGGACATGCATATTCAGGATACTTTTGCAAATGGAGAAGAGATTAGCAGAGACAGTGTAGGGAACATATGCGACAAGGAGGATGCTGGACATGTTTGTACAAAGCTGAGTGAGTGTGAGAATATGTGCAATGAAAGGGAGAGTGCTGAAAGTAGTGTGTATAAGAATGGGGAGGAGAGTGTGTTTGCTGAAGAGACTGTGGCTGAGAATGGTAAGAGTAGCGCATGTGAGAGTGATAAGGGGAGTGTGTCAAGCAAAGAGCGGGTGATTTTGGTGGAGAAGGAGGGCTACGCCACTGTGGTGATGTACCCAGAGCAACACACCGCTCACGTCTTCTTGGCAGATGGAACTGTCATCACTGGGAATAACAATGGAGCCTATCAGGTGGGTGGTTTATGCCATATATTACATCTACGTTTAAAGTTACTATATGTAGGATTTTAATGTGTCACTCTTGATTATACCACTAGTGACTTTTTGTGTGCATGTTTATTCTTTGACTCTTGAAGAGGTTCATAGCTAAATACACATATTTGTCTTTTTACTGACATGTTTGTGTGTGTACCTCTGTCCAAGGTGTTCCCATCCAGTGTGGGGCTACTGCAGATCCAAAGTGACGGGAAGTGCGTGTACTCGGCCGACCCCCTTGTAACCCCCAGCCCGAAGGGTGGCACCCACACTAACCAACCAGGAAGTTACACAATGAGTCACACAGACAAGGTGGCCTGTGACATTACAGACCCCGATGGGAACCACTTCCAGGTCAGTCAGCAGAATTATAAGAGAACGGCTTGATGTTGTCACACAAGTGTTTGAAAGTGGCTTGCACTGAAAGACAGCAAGAATTTACAGTCCGTCGTATTCATCTTTTTTTCTGTGCTGGAAAGTATGACAAACTGCAAATATATGTAAATCCATCACGAATCCGCCTACAAGACTCCATTCATTTCAGCAAATTAGACTGCAGAGCCTTCTCACTCTCCCTGTGCTTCACTGCCTCTGTAGTAATGAAAACCCTGGTCAGTTACAAGGTTGATGTCTTATGAGGTTAAGTTTCTATTTTAAGAATTCGACAACTAATTCAAGGGCACAGGAGAAGTGCTGAGACAGTTTTGCAAATGCGAAAAGAAAACGTCATTGTGAAGAAAAAAACATCAGTGCCAAAGTTAATCTGCCTCTTCATTCTCAGACCTGTGTGTGTGTGTGTGTGTGTGTGTGTGTGTGTGTGTGTGTGTGTGTGTGTGTGTGTGTGTGTGTGTGTGTGTGTGTGTGTGTGTGTGTGTGTGTGTGTGTGTGTGTGTGTGTGTGTGTGTGTGTGTGTGTGTGTGTGTGTGCTTTTTCATGTGTTGCAGGTGTTGGAAGATGGGCAGATATCAGTGCTGAACTTCAGCCCGGCTCCAAGCACACTGAAACATGATGCAGAGGAGGAGGAAGAAGACAGAGAAGTGGCCAGGCTTCATGACAAACTCAGAGAACATTGTCCCAGGTAGGCTTCCATACATATGTACATTCAATACCTCAGTGAGATATGACTGCCAAATAGACAATAGCTAAATTATTCTTTAACAGGAACATTATATTGGTTTTGTAGAAGGCAACATTACAGAGACTTTGAAAACACATGTTGTGCTCCAGGCTGTTCCTGGTACATGAAGATGGCTCAGGCACAGAACTGCTGAGCTCTCAAACAGTAGAGGATCTGCTCTACCAGGCATACTCGGACCCCACTATAGCACTGCTGAAGGAACCACTGCCAGACACACAAGGTACACTGTTCAGTGTCTTATAAATCCATTACAACAGTTCAATTGATTATGTGATTTAGCCAAATTTTAGTTGAAAGCATCATATTTTTCCTCTTTTTTAAGTAGATTAACTGACTCTTGAGTGCATGTTCTTATATTTCCTATTAAAAGAGCAATAGAGGAAGCAATCTCAATCTCCAGAAAGTTTTGTCATTGTTCCAGATGAGTTTGGCATTACCATCCTAAAGCCTAGCCATCAGAGTGTGTGGTCTAGGTGGCTGCTAGGGAAACAGAACCCAGACATCACTCCTCCCAACCTTAGAAACCGCAGCTGGCATGACTTCCCCAGAGTAGAGGTACAGGTACACATGCACTACATGTACACAGAGGTAAACAACACACCAACAGCCAAACACTGACTTTTTCCTCCCTCCGTGCTTCTTTCTATTCCAGAAGAAGACTCCAGGTCCTCCGTTTGGTACCGAAATGGGACGAGGTCTGAGTCTGAGAGAGAGGTCCGGTGCTTCTGCAGCACAACATCAACCTGTCAGGAGCTGCCCTAAGGTCCTGGAGATGAGGGAACTGTACCAGCACCGACCCTTTACCACACTGCTCAAACATACTGTAGACACTCGGTTGAAGGTAAAACAGCAATTCCTGTGATCACTATTCATTCAGTTAGATTTTATTTTTCTGTTATCTTTTAGTTTTTCTTAAAAAATGGTTATAGCCATTGTTGTGTTTTTTGGTTGTCTTAAAATTATTGCTGTTTGGATATTGTTGCTAAAATAAGTGCATTAAAATGACACAGAATAACAAATACCAGACTCCTGAAATGTATCCTAGTTGTTTTTGTTTGTTTATTTCACTGTAAATTATGACTTCTGGGGATGGATAATTTTTTTTTCTGAAGTCTGACATTGAAATGTGTCTTTGACTGTAGGAATACATTGAGAGTTTAATGGAAAAGGAGCAGCGATCAGAAGAGGTGATGGTTAAAGACCCTCGCACTGAGGAGGAGAGCGTCCATGCCAGTGATCTGCTCAATCTGGTCCTGGTCAGCACACTCAGCACACACATGTAACAGATAATATGGCCACAAATATATCAAACAATAATAATAAAATCATTAATGATGTGTTTTATAGTCTTTTGCAGAGGAGGAGGATGAAAGTCACACTTTTGACAAGAGGACTTCAGGTGGGTGACTGCCTCTCGCAGCATGTAGGTTTCGTTTGACCATTTCCCTAGTTTTGCTAAGTGAAAGTGAAATAGAGTAGAGTAGCATGTGTGATTAAGCTTTTGTCTAATGTGAAGAGGTCAGAACACTTTGGGGAATGAAAACTTCCTCTAATTTCCTCTGCGTGTATCCACAGTGGACATAGCCAGTCTGTACAGCCAAGGAGTCGGAGCCCCAGCTGAGCAGTCAGACGTTTCAGAGGACACAGCTACAGCAGCTAGTGACAGGTTGGAAAGATTATATATATGTATAATAGATAATGTAACACTCCCTAAAAAAACAGTTCCAGGTTTTTTCAACAGTTTTAAATTGTTTTTATATAATCTTAAATACTCCTTTTCTATCCAGTTTTGCTAATATAAAGGAGTCAAAATGGACAGAAAGACTCACACAATACAGGTAAAACATTTCTTTACCACACATTTTATCACTCTCTGTGTGTTGTATCTACAGCCGCTACTTGCAGTGCTACTGAAAGAAGGGTGCAGGGTAGATAATAGGTGAACATGGGAACCACTAATGAATTGAATTTGCACTTGTAGCTGTCATTTCATCAGTAATTTTCTCTGTACTTCAGACACGAGATATGTGAGGAGAAGGCTTGTAGAGTGGCCCTAAGGAAGAAGATAGTTGTTCCTTATTTCCATCCAGAAAATATTCCCTTATACCAGGTAACGTATGTGTTCACTTAAATGTACTATATACAATATATTTAAATATAGTGACTCAATGTGAGTCAAATGAATGAAAATCCTGATATGTAATATTCTTGAATGTGGTTTATTGAAGCAATGAGTATTTCAAAAAATGTTGGTATTAAATATTTATTAATCATTTGATTGCTACTAAATAATGATGATGTTACATAGTGTGCTATACTGTATAGCAAGTGGTTGTGAAGGTTGTGTGTCACTGTTTTAGTCCTGGTGTTATTATGGAGCAATTTGCAGCTAACACAGATGTACGATAAGAGACACAGCACTGTTGCTTGTTTTCCAGAACCTGCTACAGCACCAAACACCAGACATGAGGAGACTGTCCATGCATCTCCCTCCAATCCCCAAGGCAGACAATACTGAGACCTTCCCGAAAGATGCCCCACAAGAGAACAGTAAATTATTATACAGTCTGTTTACTGCAAGCTGTTAAGATGAAACTTGTTGGGTGTCCTATTGGTTACCTTTATGCAGAAACTGAGGTTGAATTCAACTGAATTGAAACCTAAACACAAAAATCAATTTTAAAGCAATTTGAGAAGTGCATAAAAACATTCAATTACATGCATACTTTATAATATACTGTATTTCTGTTTGTCACTGCAGCCCCACGACCCTTGAACCCGACACCCTCTCGATCAGCAAGGTAATTAATGAAGAGGATGTTATGAACTATTGCTTAATATCTGATCATTTGCACATATGATAAGTATATATAGTATATCGTGTGGTGTGAATTAATGTGAATGTGTTGTGCACTGTCTACATGAATTCTACCTATAAAAGTGCTTTTTGAGTCAAATCTGAAAAAGATGATTTAATATTACCTCCTATTACCATTAACCTGTAAGAAATATGTTTTCCCTCTGTTTAAAAATTATTTGTTGTGAATCATAAATTGCCAAATTATCTAAAATATGTTTACATTTGCTGTTGTGACTGCTCGATTTACTGGTGTTTTACTCTCAGTCATGCAGGAAGAAGTGACAAGATGCCTGAAAAGAGACCCACCAACCCCACGCCTCAGACTGCTGGTTCGTTCCTTAAATCCCTCTGTCGTAATGAAACCAATACCCCAATCAGTGACCTCACCAATAAGGTGTCAAATGCTGGTGCAAGGGCAGAATTAATCTCAAACATCTATTTTCTGATTACCAAAGCTCAGGGCTGTGCAACAGTATAATCAATCAGGAACCACACTGAATATCACAGGGACGTTTTGAGGACATATTCTGAATTCTATTTAAAGCACATTAAACCCGTCCCATTTCTTAATACTATGATACAAAGACATACAGTACTGGATAAAGTACTAAAGTAAAGTTGGGGATGATCCTCAAAAACATATATGTCTCATTTCAATACTTTTTGCAGACTGGATGTGACGCAGGTTAGGTGGATTCTGCATATGAGTGGATGATGTCTTTGTATGTGTGTCCTTGCCAGGTGAAAGCAGTCTGAGGGGCTCATCTGGGCAATGCAAGGCAGTCCGGCTAGATGTGACTGGTAAGCCCAGGCGGACTAAAGTCAGGCTACCATCCTCTATCCTCAGTTCTAAACCCCGCAGCGTACCAAATCAACAGGTACCCAAACATACACATGCATTTTGATAAGAATATGAGTCTGCAATACACTATTCTATGTAAAAACAATTGAAAACACATGAGTTACCACTGATCAAGTATGATAAATAACTTACTACCCTAAAAGCCATCGTGAAATGTTTGTGTTGTACCCTGGAGTTTTCATACATTTGATTTGCTCTCCATGGATAGTAAAAAGTATACCTAAATGACATCTTGAAGTGATGATCAGTGATGTGACCCATTTTGCACAGGATAACCTGTGGAAAAACCGTGGCCCTAAAGTACCACATATACATATGCTTTAGTCTCTGTATCTCTCTCTCTCAAACACTTAAGCTGTCTTGCTTTTTCACATTCACATACATCACTCTTAATCCTCTATTCCAGTTCCTGTCAGTGGAAGAGCCAGTGAGGAGGAAGTGTCGAACAATTTCTTTGACTGATCCGAATGTCATAGTGAGGGGCTTCCAGCTCCTCCCGTCCAGTGTTGACTTTGGGACACTGCAGGAGGGCGACTCCTCTGCCATTACTGTGGTGATGAAGAATGTGGGAGTTGACACGTGCAGGTAAAACACCATACAATGAATAAATGGAAGGATGGATGATTAAATGCATAGGCAAATGTAGGTTTCATATATAATAAAAGGCATTGTCAGTTGCCTTACAACTGGATTCAGATGTCCTTTAGCATGTCAGAAGGACATGAATGCTGTGAAGAGGTGCAGGCAATTTGTGGGTCACCTTCAAGTCCAAAGGGAAAACTTTGACCTGTAACTATTTGTGGTTTATTTCGATCTTACTTGTTGCAGGTTCCATGTGAAACAGCCCCCTCCTGCTACAGGCCTGCGGGTCATCTACATTCCTGGGCCTGTAAGTTTCCATCTGGATGTTTAGTGTGTATAAAAGTCTTAAAACATGTTATGATTAAATGTTTAAAGCCATATTAGAATTAGGACTTAAAAATAGGACTGTGAGTCTGTGAGCTAAATGGGTAGTAAATCTCCTTACCTCCTTTAATGATCCTTTCTCTCCAACTGTCCGATTGAAGTCTCCTCCCAAAGAATGTCTCTGACAGCAGCAATCACATACATAAAAAGTGAGCTGCAATCCATTGAGCTTCTCATCATGGATCTTCTCCAGTGACAAATGGAGCTCTCTTCTAGGTTAGCCTGTCTAGAACAGCCTGGCTGTCAGTCCCCATTGGTCTCAGCACTCACACCACAAGGGGGTGGCACTAGCCCCACTCCCAGTTACACCTCCTGGGCAACGGTGCTGAAAGGCAGGAGGAGGCTTACCCTTCCTCGCTATGGTCCCAATGGAGAAGATAACTCTCTTCAGCTCTTCAACCACTTTACTCCTCTGGCTGAGGTCACCGATGACCCAGCTTCCCTGTTTTCTCATGCTCTCGAAGCCAAACGACAGCATCATCCAAAAGGTGCCACTCGCCTAGCACCCGGAAACGTTGCTGGTACAGCCAACATCTCCTTTTCCATACTACTGTCTGACCACAAAACCACCTCCTCCAGAAATGCTAATATGGCTAACATAGCTAGCACAGTGATTGATAATCACCAGCTCCCACCCAAACTCTCAGTGTATAGTAGCACTGGAAACAATAAGCACAAGGTTTTGGTCACAGATGACCTCATTATCAGATTTGTGGACCTATCCGGTGCCGTAACCTACTGCCTGGCAAAATAGCGGATTTTATTGAACTCTCACCAAGCTGATTGAACTTCACCCTTTGGTTCACACAGTCCTAGTGCATGCAGGAACAAATGATGCCATGTCCAGACAATCAATCAAGCTCCAGCGTGACACTGAATCACTGACATTAATTATTGAGAGCCTGGGCAAACACTATCTCCTATCTTGTTCTATTCCTACCATGTCAACCAGATCTGAACATTTCAGCTGTCTTTTTTAGTCTCCATCAGTGGTTGCAAAATTTCTGTACAGCAACAGGTTATGGTTTTATCAGCTATTTCGACTCTTTTTGAATCGAGCATGATTTGTATAAAACTGATGGCTTACACCTAAACTGGAAAGGGACCAGGCAAGTGGTGTCAAATTTGATCAACTATATAGCTTTTAACTCTTTCTGACCCACATCCCAGCATGACCCTAACAACCTTGCCTTGACTCTAAACACACCCACTCTTGATAGAGAGAGCCCTGCTGGCTCATGGCCTGCTTTCACTCATTCAAATGATAAAACCCCAAATGATAGCTGCCAAGTCCCAGAACATCCTCACAGTATAACCATTTACTCCACAACTACAGTCATATCCCTGTCATAATCAGTGATAACAGATCCCTGTTATCACTTAAACATAAGAACTACAACTTTCAAAATCAAAACATTATCCACATTAAGCCCCTACCATTTTGCAAAATGTTACTTTAAATATTGGCTTTATTAACATTAGATCACTTTTTACTAAATTACTGCTTATCCATGGCATGATAAATGACCATAATCTTGATTTTATGGGCTTATGTGAAACCTGGCTAAAGCCAAATGATTTTGTAAGCCTAAATGAGGCATCACCTCCAAATTACACTAGTTTACAAGTGTCACGTGAATCAAGAAGAGCTTGGGGCATAGCTGCTATATACTGTGATCATTAATGTTAAATCCAATCAACACCACTGTTTTTATGTACTTTGAGGTACTTCTTATGCACTCTTAAGTTACAATCATTTTATATAGCAGTTTTATATCGACCACCAGGACCTTATCTACAATTTTATCAGTTTTCTACCTTTCTTTATGACATACTGACATGAATGGACAGTCTTTTAATTATGGGGGATTTTAATATCCATATTAAAGACAAATCCATGCCACTCGGTAAAGTCTTCTTAGCTCTCATAGAGTCTACTGATTTTACACAGCATGTCAATGTACCCACTCAAGTCTATGACCACATGCTTGACCTAGTCTTGACACATGGTTTGTCTTTCTCAGACCAAGCATCTACATCTACCTGTCCTTTCAGATCATTACTTCTTTACTTTTAAGGCTACGCCGTCTAGGCATAGTATTAGCCACTCTGAAACCTACACTACCCATCCTACTGACTCAACCACCATTCGTAAACTTGCTGAGCAATTCAAGTCGGCTGTAACCACCATAGATCAGTCCTGCTGCCTTAACAATTTCACTGACAATTTCAATGTCACACTGCTAGACACATTTAATTCAGTAGCCCTCCGTCTACCTGAAAAACTAGACTAAAACCGTCCCCCTGGTACAATCGAGACACTCTGTCTCTTAAAGGGATATTTTGCCACTTTTCATGTGGATGTCCAATCAGTATTGATGTTAAATTTAGTCAATTGAAGCAATAAATTCCTCATTGCATGCTATATTGACTGAGACAGCTGAGTTATTCTCAGTTTTCCTGCTGGCAGAGCCATGCCGGTAGAGCCATGCCTACATATACCAGGATGCATTGTGCACGTCCTGTCCAGTCAGCTACTAATGTTGTGTTTACGGACACAGCCGGCGAGTACACTAAAATACAAGTACTTTACTGAGGCTTATTTACAAAATGTTTTTTCTCATCGAGTCATACCAGTGTGAAAGGATCATAATACACAAACAGCACCAGAGTTAGTTATGTGGATCAGTGCAAATGTACCAAGAGTTGCACACACGATATTGGGACCAGCAAACTCAACTCCCACCCAAGACAGAGCAATTACATCTGAACAGTTTTCATCCAGTAAACTCACCCACTTTGAAATAATCTCCCTTGAAACACACTGGTATTTTCCTCCAAGCCCACTACCTGTTTTCTTGATCCTATTCCCTCTAAGTTTATTAAGGACCTTTTTCCAATTCTCAGCCCACTATTACTACAGATAATAAACAGCTCTCTTACTAGTGGACTTACACCTGTATCTATTAAAACAGGGGCCACTTCTAAAAAAGCATAATCTGGGCCCTGATTTGATCAGTAACTACAGACCAATCACAAATCTGCCGTTCTTTTCAAGACTCTTTGAAAAAGCAGTGGCTCAGCAACTCATAGATCACTTCTCATTCAATAATGTGTATGAACCTCATCAATCTGGCTTCAGGAAATTCCACAGCACAGAAACAGCGCTGACAAAAGTGGTAAATGATTTACTACTTGCTTCAGACTCTGGCTCAGTTTCAATATTGGTGCTCCTAGACCTCAGTGCAGCATTCGACACGGTTGATCACCACATTCTATTAGAGTGCCTAGAAAGTTATATTGGTCCTACTGGCACTACTCTCCTGGTTTAGATCATATTTATCTGACAGATCTCACTTATAGTCCCTTTACACCTTGCATTAAAATGTGTCTCGTATCCAGATTGTATCTAGATATGATTTAACCTGATTACATTTACACCTGGTATAAATAGTATGTGTCTCCAGTGTCCACATTGAGATCCGATTGAGATTCAATCGCTGTGTCCAGCTCAAACAACCAAACGTCACATCCTCTTCTCGTTTGTGTGGGTCCCAAAAAGTAAAAAAGATGGTAGCCATCCATGAAGCTGCACTATTGTATGGACTTTTGCTTGCTTTTCGAAGCGGAGGACGAAGCTGACACTTGGTCTCATCTTGAATCCAACCACGAGTGTCTTGAATATCCATTGCTTTCTTGCTAGTAGCTTAGCTCGCTAACTGGCTAATGGCTGCTACCTTACTGGTTTGGAACAGTCACGCACTATTACGTATTTCCGCCCACATAGTTGTTGTATGTGCATGCATGCAATGCAATTGCATATACACTTGTGTTCAATGTGGTCACAATGCATCCCTGACCACCTCCGGAGATGGTTTGGCCGATCAGACCACAATCCATCCTCAGTGCATCTTGAGCGCAGTTACACCTGTACTTTCATGTGGTCAAGCACTATTTGATTGCAATCCGATCACCCAAAACGCATTTTAAAGCAAGGTGTAAAGGGGTTATTTGTTTTATACAACAACTGCTCCTCAGACCAACTGAAGATCAGTTATGGTGTGCCACAAGGATCTGTGCTGGCTCCTATTATTTTCTCTATTTACATGTTGCCCCTTGGTACATTAATAAATCGCTACAAACTAGGTTAACATTTCTATGCAGATGATAGTCAGCTTTACATCTCCATCAAGTCTGACACCAGTCATCAGCTGGTGAAACTGGAAGAATGCCTATTAGAAATCAAACAATGGATGTCATCTAACTTCTTCCTTTTTAAATGCTAAGACTGAAATGCTAGTTCTTGGGCCAAAGTAGATTAGAAACAAATTCTATGATCTCACTCTGAACATGGCTGGTTCCACAGTTTCACAAAGCCCTTGTATTAGGAATCTTGGTGTCCCATTTGACCCTAATCTCTCGTTTGAAGAACATATCGACAACATTACAGACTGCATATTTCCACTTACAAAATATTGCCAAGATTCAGCCCATTCTTTATATGGCTGATGCGGAAACACTTGTTCATACATTTGTCTCATCTAGGCTTGACTGTTGTAATACACTTTTCTCTTGCTTACCTAAATCAACTATTAGCAAATTACAACGTGTACAAAGGACTGCTGCTAGGATATCAACTAAAACTAGAAAATTTGATCATATTACCTCTGTTCTTTTTTCATTACATTGGCTCCCTGTACATGTTAGATCTGACTTCAAGACTCTACTTTGTAGAATTGTACTTGTAAAATATTACATGGTCTTGCACCATCCTACTTATCACCTCTAGTCATTCCTCATGTACCTGCGAGGACTCTACGATCACAAGATGCTGGTCTTGAGATTTGAGAGGCTAGCTCAGTTGACTCATTTAAAAGCAAACTCAAGACACATCTTTTCGCGTCATCCTTCAACCTCACTTAGCCTGCGCTAAGTACTAAAAGTACGGTTATCCAGCTTATACTCAGTCTATGTGTGCAAGGTTACGTATATGTACTGTATGTTACACATCCATGTATAAATGTTCAGGAGTCTTATGTACATATTGTGTATTGTTCTTTTTATATTTTTCTTTTTACCTCACATTTTACTTTTATATATTTTTAAATATTTAAAACATTCTGTTTATAATGCTTTTTATGTAGTTTATTTCACTTATACGTTTTTATACATTTTGCTTATATTGATAATTACTGTTTTATTATATGTACAGCCCTATGAGGCATACTTTGTGATATTGGGCTATAATAAGTTTGACTTGACTTGAATGAGCTTTTATTCCAAGTTCACTAACATTGAATTTATATTAAGTATAATTGACACCCTTGTTGAATGTTTTCGTCAAGAAAAAAAGAGTTGAGCAATTTTATCATCAGTGGAATATGTTGAAGTTTCATTTCTTGTATTACTCCAAATACTTTTGCAGCATACTGTCTGTCTGTCTCTCTAGGTGGCGGCAGGTTTGCAGGTTGAACTGAAGGTTCAGCTGTTTGCTATGTGTGCAGTCCAAGCAGGGGAGGTTGAGCCGAAGACGTATATCTCCCAGGATATTATCATCCACACGGAGACAGACATCCTCTACCTGCCTGTTACTGCTAATATCCTTTAAACACCTCAAAAAATGTTTAACTGTGGAAGAACATTTTAGATGGAAATATTCTTTATTATCAGTTTCTAGGACATAAATTAAATCGGCTGGTATTCAGCCTGCTTGCATTGGGCCTAGACTTTGGTGTGCAAATACTATATGCAATCAAATTTCAGCATATCTTTATGAAGTCATTTTCCAGCCTTGTTATAACAACACTGACCCATGGGTAAAGATTCAGACAGGCTTGGTGACAGAATAGAGGGAAGAAATGAATTTGAATGAATTAATCTTTAATTAAAGCAATAATTCTCCTGTTGTGTTTGCAAGAGAAGAAATTCTCATAGATTCAACATGTCTCATCGGCTCAGCCAGGTCTGTATAGAGAAAACATAGTGATATTTGTCCTTAAATCATTTCACCCGTCCTTCCTGGAAGGTTATATGACATTTGGCTGAAGGACCCAAGCAGTGCCCACAACAAGAAAAGCTCCAAGATCCTCAAACTGTCTTCCAGCCTACCAGCCAGACAGGGAGTCATATACCGACGACCCAGTACCCTCCTGACTGATCCTGCGGCAAACACAGGTTGATATCTTACACCAAAAAATGAACTGAAATCTCCCGTCTTTGAATAGAGAGACGATATCACTGAACCAGTTTTTGTTTGTGAATTTCAGGACACCCTAATCGCACCACTAATTTGTGACGATTACATATCACCAATCCGTGAGTCAAGACTTGACATCATCCTCCTACCACATGCCTCTTTTATTCCACTAAAATGAAATATTCTAATGGATTTTTATATTTTATTCTGTTTCAAATAAAATCTTTATTAAGCTGTTCTGTTAACATTTTTGGTGAGTGTGTGTTTGTCTTGATAAATACCAGTTGTGCCCCTTTTAATGTGGCAGCAGTCATGTGCGTGCCTCAACATGTGAGTGTGTGCGCGTGCGTGTGCTCAGGTGAATTGGTGGGGGTGATGTTCGTATATGACGTCAACGGAGACCCAACGCAAGGTGCAACCATAGCAAAACACAGCTGAATAATAACTTGCTGTCATTTTTTTTTTTATTTCCATGCCTCGTATTTATCACCCACGCGCCTCTCTCCTCACGAGCGTATTCCTTGATTTGTGCAGCTGCAGCTAGTGAAATCCCTGGCTCCGGTTGGCTCACGAGCGCTAGGTCAGTCACGCGCGCACACACACATGCGCGTACGCACCGCACGCACGCTCAGCTTCAGCATCACACGAGAGGCAGCGGCAGCGAAAACGGTTTGGCAGCGGAGGGCGACGGGCTTTGACTTTGGATGCTTAGTCACATTTTGCTTTTGACAGAGAGGCGGCGGAGGATGGAGCGGGTAGAGGAGAGACATTGAGCGGGTCAGCAGGAGGAGAGACAGAAAGGAGGCAGGGGGTACCGCGAAATCCGGAGCAGATGATGCTTATTTGCCGCAGGCCCCGCCATCGTGAAATTGGATACCGACTTGCGGCGGATGGGGTGACCGAGCTTGCTGCTCCACCGGGGAGGTCCCTGCCTTCGGACGTTACCGGGGTGGGAGCTGCCTGTGCCCGGCTCTAAGGAAGGAAGGAGTGGCAAGAGGGAAAATGCAGACGGAGGAGGAGACGGCCACCGCAGAAGAGCCCATTTTGGCGGAAGGGTCAGGACGAGAGCAGGTAAGGAAGGACGTTTTCTCAATATTATAATCTACACACGCGCGTTAAGGCGGTTGTTCTTACGTGAAGAGTCCTGTTAGCGTAAAGTTGCGCATATTGTTCCCCTTCAAAAACCACCCTGTCTTTATTGTCATTGCAGGTCTTCTCCACAAAAAAACAATAATTTCTGCATCATCTGCCATATAGCAGTGGAGTCAATGTCGTCAGGTCTTTTACTGATAAAATAGTCTTTGATGTTATCGTGAACAAGTCACGTTTTCTCCCAAATCCGTTAATCCGTGAACAAGAGCAAGGACACCGAGCAGGACCTTGGCTTTTACATGAGTGGAGACGAGGCTCTGCTGTAGGTAAACAGAGCCGAAGTGATGCCACAGGATTAACGTGATACGTCTGACAACCCTGTATGACTAAACAAGTTTAGCCTTTTTTTCAGTACTGTAGTAGAGTATGTCCATTTACCAGCTGACACAACTCAAATACATCAGAGGGTGACATCACAGTTTAGCTACACACACACCTGCCTTTTAGCCCAAATTACACTGACACTGAATGTGAATGGCGGCATCACAGAATAACACCTCCCTCAGTAGTGTGTGCATTTATTTTCACCTGTGTTGTACAGAGAATTAGCATTTATAATGATAGGATATAACCACGCAGCACAGTGTTTTCTTCTGTTTGGCAACCTTCTTACTAATACACCAGCCTCCTTAGCAGATAGCACTGTGCAGCACAGTACGCACCTCCTTTGATGTCCAACTCCTGCTCCTGAACCATTATAATGAAAGTCCTTACAAATTCATGTTGATGACACCAAGTTCATGTTTACACATAGGGAGCCTTGAACCTTACTCAGTGTTTGAAAGACAGTTTTCTGCTCACCACACATGTCTTAAACCATCTCATCTACTTATCTACTACTATTCTAATACTTTGGGAAGCAGCATCTATTTGAACACATCATCTTTATAATAAAGAAACATGAGAAATAAAGTAGGCTACAGCGTGTATGACAAAGCATTAAGTCAGTTGCCAGAAAAAAAGATTGTGGGCACGCTGTATTCTCACCACCATTCACAGTACTCGCACTACTTACAGTAACATGATCATGGTCTAAACACTCGGAGGAAGAGCAGAGTTGTCTGTGCGTGTGGTGTAATGGTATCCAAGGAAGGGTCTGTACTGTAAAGGAGGAAATTACCACCAAACACCATTGAAATGCAAGAGACCGCACATTATTGAGGCTCCACTACTTACAGCACCACCCTTCATGGTGTAGTGGAGTTTACTTAGTTCGGTGGACGTTCTGCTGTCTCGCAGATAGTGTTATTTATATTTGCTGCATGCAGAGGTGTGTGGAGTTGCATAATGTTGGTGGGTGTGTTGGTGTCACACTTATTGGGCAGGTGAGTAACCTGCAACTAACTATTACTTCAGTGAATCATTTTTTTTTAATCATTTATCAAATGTTCAGTCTATAAAATATAAAATAGAAAAAAATGCAACTGCAATTTCCCAGAGCAGCAAATCCTTTGCATTTGATAAGCAGAATCATTGGCATCACGTTCTTAATTCATTCAGTCATTCATTCTTTTTCAATTGTATAGTTGATTAAATGATTAATCGTTTTGGCTCTAATGACCTTTAGATATCTTGCCTGAGTGGCTTCAAGCCATGAAATTTACTTTTCTTGTCACATTTTAGAGAAGAGGAGCTTTATATCTTTATTGTAGAACTACTTTTTACAATATAAAAGACCTGCATAACCTTAAATTGGCTAATAAAACTGACAATAAGAGACAGAGTTAGGCATTTGGCGGTTGGCTAGTGGTAATTTAAAGCCCACGGCACATAATATATAGAGATGTGAATCCTGTTATATGATGCCTGTCACTCAATTCTACCACTCTCCTCTGTCTTTATCCATGCCTGCAGTGCAGACAGTGCAGTGTAATGCAATGAATTCGGTCTGCAATCTGTTCTCTGCCTCCATTACTCTCTCTTATCTTCCCCTCTTGGTCTCCTTCCTGTTTTAGATTTGCCTGTTGTGCAGCATCATCTTCCTATCACATTGCATGATTAATATTAAAACCACACACTGGATTCATTCATACCTCTATACAATTTCATTCTTTCATGGAGATAATTCTGCCGTAATTCTGCCAAGAGATCTGTGGCATCAAACCAAGCGGTTCTCGTTTTTCTGCAGGTTTCATCAGCGAATGATACGACTGCTTTCAAACACATGACAAACTGCGCAGCTGCATAGGCAGCGCGAGCAGAAAAATAACTGATGTGTAAGACAGATGGGAGGGTGACACGATGAAAATAAAAGCTTAGAGAGAGTGACAAAAATGAGAACAAAATCCCTCAGAAGACCCTGTTGCTAATTATAGAGGAAAAACAAATAAATAACCCACCCTGATTTAGACAGGAACTTTGTGTCTGTTCCAAAAAAAGGTTATGTTCTGTTGTTTTGAACTTTTTTAGATTCAAAGTCTGTGACAGTTGGAAAGCACATACTGTACAGTACTTTGCAAGCAATATTCCAGCAGCTGTATCGCAGGGAAACACTACAAATTTATAAAACTATCGCTAACATCAGCACAACGTGCAATGGTGATGGGAAAATCCCTCCCACTCAAACACACAAACTACAATAGCATGGCCCTACAGCGTCGTACATGTCAAGCTCTTATAGGCACAATACAGAGGTCACTCTTTTGTTAAAACATGGTTTTCCTATGAATCATTAAGAAAACATTGAAATCTCAATTCTGAGTAAGAAAATTGGCATTTTCATTTTATCCAGAGTTGAGTAACCCCATAATGAAGGAAAACAAAAAGGATTACATTCACACTGCTAATGGAAAACCAGCAAATGCAGCATGGAGATAGAGATAGATAGATAATGTATCAGCAGAGCAGCAGCTGACTACGATCCACAAAGCACAATAATGAAGTTTAAATGCACAGCAGATATTTCATCAGTGCCGATATTCACTTTAGTTAGTTAGAATTTAGTTTTTATTTTCTCCTTCAAATGGATTATTTCCTAAAAATAACAACTAACATTTGAATAACATTTAAAACAAATTCAATTTGGCCGTCAACATCAGTGTGAAATTTATTTTTCCATGTTTCATATATTATATAATATAAATAGTACATTTAAGGTTCTTATCTAAGTTCTTAAAATGCTCTTGATTTTTTTGATTGCTCATAAGATCCTGTTTTTGTTGTGGGGTCTTCTCATATTTAGCCATATATTGTCAAAACACCGACTTTTTGGAACATAATGACCATACGGATGGACAGCAGGATAGTAGCTGCAAGATTTGTTGAAGGTTCTGTGTATGTTTTAATTTATCCCACTGTGGAAACCCGTCACCTTTTGTTATCTATTGTAACTGGCATGAAGTAGGCTGTCTGCTGCTGTCAATGATGTTCCATTAAACACACTCTAAAACGAATAATTTGTAATGGAGGAATAATGTCTCAATATATTAAGTGTATGTTGGGGCATTTTATGTCCTAACAGACCAATTGCTAACTATTTATTTATTATTGCGGTGTACAGCAGGTAGTATAAACCTGACATCCCAAATGACACTTGCAACCGTGTTGAAATGACACATCATTTTTAACAGTGTACTGCAGCATCAACAGCATATTTTCCGACCCTCATTTCCTCACTTCATTTGCCACCCACATGCCAGGATTGCTAATTATAGCTGCTCCAGTCACACCTAACCAGCTGAATCAGTAAGAGCAGAGATAGAGAGAAAGAAAATGTTTTGTATCAGACACTTTATTACAAGGAGGGATTTCTAAAAACTTCTCTGCTCAGCGCACAAATGTAGAATTTTCTAATTACTATCTGTGATGTGGGCTTTATTAGAAAAGGTTAATGTGCAAGTTATATCAGGGAGAGGATTAAATACTAAATATGGTTGTGGTAGATGCCTTCATCAGTGGCATGCCTTCATGAAAAATGTAGTCCGCTCCTGTCCAGGACTCATCTTCATCTCCAGTTAGAAGATATCACTTAATACACCGTTAACGCACTACAGCACAGCAAATAAATCTGCCTGCCACAAGTCAACTATACACTTAGTGTTTGTTTTTAGTAGAGATGGATCAGAAAGTAACATATCATTACTTCAATTAATTCTCTCACAATGTCATTTGATTCAGTAAATGGATAATGATACATGTGTTATGCAAATTCAAGCGCTGAATTTAAGTCTTTCATGAAGCAGAATACATCATGTAACGACCACCCTGTATCAGCCCTCTTAAAAAGGGATTGTAAGAAGGGCGGAAACCTGACATCCTCCAGGCTAGACTATCTACATTTCTTTTAATGAGGATTTCAAGGTTACCTTGCGAGGTAGCTGCAAGATCACACGAGAATCCATCTTGTCAGGCTTCAAGTTATGCACATGTGGCGGAAACCAACAATGGTTCAGACCAATCGGAGTCCCATGAGGAACTACTGGCAGCTACAGGCTTTATTTAGGTGTGACGACAGTGAGAAGTTAGCCTGTTCATTCAATCACCTGTCAAGCATTGTTTGAAAGTGCCTGCTTTTTTCCGAACAGTTTCCATGGACGACTTCTTAGATGGTTCTGTGTAACAAAACATCTGGCGTGTCAGGTTAATGTCAAAGAGCCTGAGATCTGCCTTTGATCTGTAACAGCCTGACACAAGAGCAAATGTTTAACACATGCAGTTTGTACAGAAACAGGATCATGACACAACCAAAAAGCTGCAGAGTTCACACCAAGAGACCAAATAGGGCAACATCACTCACCAAGAATTTTACCTTTTTTAGGGAGACACTTGGACTGTAAGAAACTTACTCTAACAAATTCTCATTACTCAGTGTAAACCGCTAACAGCGTTCAGAGATGAAGACGGATGGAGTACTAAAATATTTTCCAGTACACTACATCAGCAGCTGACACTGGACTTTGCTTTGTGTGGTAGCTCTGTATCCTCACTAGTTTCTTAGTAGGAGCGCTGCTTCAAAACCAGGCTCACAAGCACAAATAAACAGTCTGTCTATACAAGTCAGTCCCCAGGAAATGAATGGAGCATCCAGTGACAGCACATTTTAGCCTGTCTTGTCTTTACCTGTAGGAAAGAAACGCTCATACTGACAAATACTGATTGGCATAAGTGCATACAGTAACAAGTCGAGCTGACTCTTGCCTTGTGGCTGATTTTCCTCTCACTGGGCGCACACCATCTGCAGAGATACTTGATGAGATGTTGGCTCAGAACCACAATGTGTTCTTTATTGCGAGAATATTCTCTTTTTTGGCAACATTTATCTGCAGGAATTAAGGGGACAAGGACAGGAGAGCCAAGACTGAATGAGAGAGACAGATAGGGAGGGAGGAGGGGGGGGGGGGATGAAGGACAAGAAGGATGGATTTTGGCAATGGACTTCCCTGGAGAGAGGTGAAGTCTGACACCGCTGTCATCGTTATAGTCTCTCTCCTCCCTCTCTCTCTCTCTCTCTCTCTCTCTCTCTCTGGTTTTGCTTCCTTTCATACATGCATTCATGAAAAGTTCATGACTGTTTCTCTTTCTCTCTCATGCTACTCCCCCCCCCCCTCCCTCTCTCTCTCTCTCTCTCTCTCTACACTTTTAGCTCAATCAATCCACTTAGAGACAGACTTTCAGAGAGGATGTAACAGAGGAGACGTGGGGGGTGAGGATGAAGGGCAGGAGAAACTGAGGTTGGGATTGGAGAGTAAATGCTTAGGAGGTAGGAGGGAAGATTCGGGGAAGGGGAAAAAAAAAAGATTACATAAGAAAAGCAAAGAGGATGTGGAGAGAAAAGGCAGTCAGGAAGAGAAAATATGATGATTTGTACCATTGATAATTTTCCTGTCTTACTGAACTGTCTGTTTTTGTTTCCCTATGTGGATCAGGATGTGTTTTGGGGGCTTTTGCAGAGAGATGATGGACTGGTGGAGTGTAGATGCCCTTCACTCTGCCTTTCACTACTTGCCTTTCACGTACAGTAGTAAAAAAAAAAAAAAAAAATGAAAGGCTGTGCGTGTGTTGCAGCCAACAAAATGTACCAAGGATGGAGAATTGTGGCTGCATTGTGCTGGACGGAGAGTGAAGGTGAAAGATGAGAGAGTGTGTGTGTGTGTGAGGGAGAGGGGAGGTGAAAGAGGGAGAATTAAAGCTAGAGAGAGGGGCTTGTGTGTTGAGAGGTGGAGGGAGTGATGTGCTGACAGGACAGGCAGACTTGGCTGAGATGAGGAGAGGACACTGGTGTCATCCCGTCGTTTTCTTTTTTTTTTTTTTTTATTCTGTCATCTGCTATGTTGCCCTTTTTGCCTTGTCGCATTCAGCACGAGGCAGAGAACAACAACATGGAGGGAGCACATGTATGTATAGACACAAGTACACGCTATGAAACAGTACAAGTGTGTGTTGACAGTGTTTCCCTGTTTTTGCACAACCCCTACATCTCTCCCTCCGTCCCTCATTCACACACGCACACACACACACACACACACACACACAAATTGCAGCAGTAGTGATACGCTGCTGATGTCGGAGTGGAGTCAGTTAGCTAGAGAACAGTCTAGAAGCATCGTTCTCATCTAAATTATTCACACACATTTCGCTGGCTGCATTACAATGTTCAGAACGTGCATGTTGGCAATTGCGTGGATCGAGAGAGATGGAAAGAGAGAGAGAGAAGAGGGGCACATTAGATGATCTATGTCTGTTTATCTATTGTGTGTGTGTGTGTGTGTGTGTGTGTGTGTGTGTGTGTGTGCGTGTGTGTTTGAGTGCACTGTAATATGATGTCCTCACAGTGCAACTGAAGCTGTGTCAAAATGTGCACTTAGAGAGGCATTAAAAGTGTGTGTGTGTGCATGTGTCTAATATGCAGCACTTACGCTATGATGGGTTGATGATTGGTATGGGGTGGTGTAATGCATTCCTTTGATCAAGACCTCAGCTTACACACTGGGTCTGAAATTGGACGCTGTTTACCAAACAGGAAGATTATGATTATTAAAAACTCACCAGGGGGTCACCAGGTATAGAAAATCTATATCGCCTTCTTGATAAACATTTTGTCTATTACCAACATAGCTGCAATCATTTTCTCTTCCACACATGTCATACATTATTAAATATGAATATTATGGAGGATATTGTATTATAAATCATATTCATCATTGTCATACATAGCTACATAGAAATTTGAGAAAGCGTCCGGCTCAGATGGTTTAAAAATATAAAGTTTACTGGTCATGAAGAGCTTCTTCATTAAAGGCTAATAGCTACATAGCTATGGAGCCTAAGTATGTACATAGCCACCATAGCTACAGCACAGGCTATGTCTGATGTGAATTAAAATGTGCTACATCAGGATGGGTATTGTTATCGGGATATGAGCCTTTGGTCATATCGCCCAGCCCTACATCAACTACATGAAATAGTCCCATATTTAGTACTGAAATGAAATGAGGCGGACCTTCCCACCATCATTCGTATATTAAAAGAAAGTATATTCAAGAATGGAAACACAGGTACCGTGTGTAATAAATTATTTATTTGGAATGGTGCTTGAATCTAAAAAAAAATCTGTGTGAGGTTACTGGACTCTATGTACTAATAGGGATTATAAAAGTGTAATTTGTCCTGCCCTAACACATGTAACAAAGCCTATAGAGGAATTAGGGAAGATGTCAATCAGTCTGTTTACACCCACACAGTCTTGTGGGTCTAATCCTGTGAGAGTTTACCATGTGTGTGCAGGGCCTTTCAGAGGTTTTAAGTCTTTGATTTCTCATTGGTTATATAGACAAATAACAGGCACATATTGTGGTAGTAGTATCTCGACAGCTGATCTCTCCTCTTCTCCCTCTTCTCTTCTCTCTGTGTTCCCACAGCAACGGCCAGTCCAACAGTCTCTGGCCTCCTCCCTGTGTCGGGAGTCCCATTGGAAGTGCCTCCTCCTGACCCTCCTAATGTACGGCTGCTTTGCTACGCTCGTCTGGTGCGCTCTGTGTCGTGTACCCGTTCTTGGCTCCTCCTCATTTGCTCTTGGTAGTGATGAAGATGCCACCTCGGCGGCCTACTATAATGAAATGCTGCTCTATGAGAGTCCGTGCTCTAGTGGTTACGTCTACATCCCCCTGGCCTTCCTGGCCATGCTTTACGTGGTTTACCTGGTGGAGTGCTGGCACTGCTTCTCTAAGACGGCCATGTTGGCTCATGCTGAATTCCAGGTATGTATCAATACCAATTTAGGAACTTAGCATTTAGCAACGTGGCATAATAAGCTTTAGAAACCACATAACCCCAACACTCAACAGACTGTGGAGTCTACTGCTACAACAGGAGTCTTGCAGTAGGTATATGACCTTGAGCACGACACTAAACAGCAGCATCTGTTTATTTATTGAATCTGGGTCAGTTTGATAGTGTCAACAACATGCCTAAAATAAAGAGGTTAAATGAATAAAATGATGCTGAATTAAATGTCTGCACAGACAGTAGATGTTTAAGAAAGATACAGGATAAACTGGACCCTAAACAGACATATGTTTCATGCAGTTTAGTCAGAAATTTTGACATTTCATGAGGAGAGAACAGTGTTTTACTCTTCCTACTTGTACATGGTGAAAAATAAAACTTTCACACTCATATGGAAATAACTTGACCCGGGCCCTTCAGTCTAGCTTTTGTCTATTCCTGTCTGCTCTGTCTATTATCAGGAATTCCTGGAGCACATTGCTCCAAAAGAACGGTACTTACTGTTCGTCTTAGCTATTATATAAATATAAGTATGTTTTATATTTGTCCAGACTGTCAGGGGCACATATCCTGTGGTGAAGACAGCTCTAAATAGTTGTCAGAAATATATATCTTCAAATCACAACACCATAAACGAACATTGGCAGGGCCTGTCTTGTACCAGAATGCACAGACATAACTATGCTGTGTGCAAACAATAAGGACTTCATTGTTTCTGCTTGTACTGCCATTGCAAGAACTTCTCAAGCAGTGTTACACCTTTATATTTTAGATTGTTCAGTTGATTAGTTCAGCTGATTAGTTGATTTAATTATTTGTTAATTCTTTGTCACAGGAAGTGTACGAGCGCGTGCAGAGACTTCAACAGGCTACACCCTGCATTTGGTGGAAGGCAATCAGCTACCATTACGTGAGGAGGACCAGGCAGGTGACAAGATACCGCAACGGAGACGCATATACAACCACACAGGTGAGGGGAAACTATTCTTCAACACACACACACACATACACTTAGTCTCACTGTCACTCTTTTCTTTTAATATTAATAGCTACACTGTTAAAGCTGAAGTTTTAATTTTGTAAACTTTTATAATAACCGCTATGCAAATCTTAATTTCTCCTATAGTGAAATATTGCGGGGCTGTGTGCAAACAGCTGTGTGCAGTAAGACAAATATCATTCTATTTAGTAACCACGCTTTTTTTGATGCTGAAACATATATGAAAGTTTAAATTTCTTCCCTATAACTTAAATTCTTCCTTTTTTAAACTCCCCATGTGTTCTCCCTCCTCTCACTTTTCCTCTCCACCATATCCTTTTCCCTCCACCAATGCCCTGCCCCCTCATTCCTCAGGTCTACCATGAGCGAGTAAACACTCACGCCTCCAGTTCAGAGTTTGACTACGCCCGCTATGGTGTCAAAGACGTATCGAAGGAGCTGCTGGACCTTCAACTGCATCCTGCCGTTCGCCTCCGTTTCACCAAGTGTTTCAGGTGTGACACTCGCCACCAACTACAACCGGTCAAATCCTAAACTCATTCCATGTTAGCAATGACATTAATTTCATGATTATCATTTTGGGGGGAAAAATGAGTATTAACTAAGTTTTGTGGTCTTCAGCTTCTCCAGTGCACGTGCTGAAGCTGCCTACCTCACCCAGGTAAGTTATGGAGACATGCTAAAAGACATAGCAACACATATTTGATATATTAATACTGTTACTGTTCCTATGAGGACAGCTTCTATCGATTATTTTCATTATAAATTAGTCTTTTTTTTCGAATAGTCAATTGATTGTTTTATCCATAAAAAAAGGACCAGTACCAAAGTTTTCAGAGCTCAAGCTGTTATCTTCCAATTAATTATTTAGTGTAAAAAATCTAGAGGGACTAAATAAACAAATGTTTTGCTTTTTTTTCAGTAAATTGATTGTAAAAAAAAGAAATCTTTAAGTAGTACTCTACAAGTAATGTTTTCTTTTCCCCCTATTTTCTGTACTACCTAGCGTGCACGCTTCTTCGGCGAGAACGAGGGGCTTGACGACTACATGGAGGCCAGGGAGGGAATGCACTTGAAGAACGTGGATTTCCGTGAACACATCCTGGCGTTCCCGGATCCAGCTCACCAGCCATGGTTTTCTAGACACAGGGTGTTCTGGCTGGCTTCTGCTTTCCTCCTGTCATGGCCGCTGCGGGTAGTGTCAGAATATCGCACAGCGTACGTCCACTACCATGTGGAGAAGCTGTTTGGGGAGGATGAGGATACAGGCGGAGGAGGGCCGGGTGGTGGAGGAGTGCCGGGTGGAGGCGGAAGAGGGGATGGGAATGAAGGAGGGACTGAGAATGGCATCCACCCGGGGGGAATTGGGATTGGAATTGGCCTGAATGGGACGAGCTACAGAGCCATCTCTCGGGTCAACACGGTGGACATGACAGAATTGGAGTGGCACATCCGCTGTAACCAACAGATGGTACCAAGCTACTCTGAGGCCCTCCTTATGGACTTGGACATAAGTGGAGGGACAAACCCCACCGCCTCTACACCCCTCTCTGGGCCCCCAGGCACCACCCCCAACCAAGAGGTCACCCGGCCTCCTCTAGCCCTGCCTGTGGTGTTCAACTCGGCTTACCTCCTCCAGAGCTGCCCCCGATGTCGAAGGACCACGTCGAGTTCCAGTCTGCCCTCCAGGCTAAGGGCCCCAATGGGAACCACAGCCCTCCTTAACGCTACCGTGGCAGGGATCAGGGCAGCAGGTCAGGGCGGCGGAGGTATAGGAGGGAGGCTGGTGCTGAGTCGAAGCGGATTCTCGCTAGGGAGACTTGGAGGAGGGCGCCAGAACAGCCTGTTTCATTCAAGAAGCATGGGGGGAGGGCTCGGAGGAAGTAGGGAGGATGGTGGAGGAAGCGGAGGTGGAGGAGGAGGCGGAGGTGGAGGAGGAGGAGGAGGAGGAGGAGGAGGAGGGGGAGGAGGTGGAGGATTCCTTGGGTTAGGGTCAAGACAGGACAACGAGGAGACCAGAGGAGTGCTAGAAGGAGAAGGTGATGAGGAAGAGGAGCAGGAGGACGAGGTGAGGAGAAGGGAAGACAGAGGGAGAGAGAGAGATGAAGAGGGAGAGCAAGATGGTGGAGTGGGCGAAGGGAGGGAGGGCGATCGGGACCGTCCTCCATCCTACCAGGACGCATTCTTCTTTCCTGTCCTCATTATACACGGAGAGGAGAGCTGCCACGCTGGAGACGACATGTGACGATCAGAAAAATAAACACATTCAGAGCGAGAAAGTATGGGCAGAGGCCGAGGGAGATGAAAGAACGCACAGGACAAAAAGAAACAGACGATCACAGAAGATGCTCAGAGTAATACATAAAAGAAGTGATATGATAGACCTGAAGAATCACTGAAATGAGAACAGAATGAGGTTGAAAGTTGGTTGAAAGCTTACCACCAACCACAGACAGAGAAGGAAGGGTTGCGTAAGAGATAAAAACAGCTCTGTGAACAAAGGAAAGAGGCGGTGATGGAGCGAAGTGTAAATGAGTGGATACAGTAAGGAGGAAAAAAGAGAAAGTACTATAAGAAAGGAGGATTAACAGAAACATCTAAGAGAGAGAAAGTAGATTGTTGGAGGAGATTTGAACAAATTCAGTGCATTCTGGAAAAAAGTGAGACACGTTGGTTCGGAGGGAACTGAGTGCAGTAGCAGGATAAGAGGTAATCTGAGAAGATCGTTGCAATTGTAGACTTTTCTACACACAGGTTGTGAATGAGATGAGGACATTTTTGGATTGGATACTGTGGAAGAATGGAAAGACTGAACATTTAGGAATGTCTATTTCCAGATATATCTATGCAAGAGCAGGAGTGGGAGGAGTTACCAGTCTAAAGATAGCAGCTTGAAGAGCAGTGGAGAGACACCAAACCAGCTGAGTGGTGGTGGGCATTTTTTCAAAAGAAATAAAGAAGGAAGAATTGCAAAAGTATATTTTAAAAGCTTAAAGCTTCGCTAAAATCAAAATACAACAGAGGCAAAACCAACAAGACAGCACATTTAAAGGATGAAATGCAGGAAGAGGCGAGTATCCCTAATATTTTAGGGGGGGAGGGGGAGGAAGGAGATGAGATCACAAAGGATTACAAAATGAAATGTGGAGCAATAGAGGGAGAGCGAAAAGCAATGACATGCTATTTGGCAAGGTACAACGTAAAAACGAGCTGAATGGAAATGGAAGAGAATAGAAAATCCGAGAGTAACAGTGGACAAAGAGAAGAAAAGATAACAAAATGAACAAAATACTGACCATGACAGACCAAATTACCCTTAATCCTGTTTTCAATTTGACAGAGAACTCATGTATACTCTTTAAAATAATTATCAAAATGATCAAATCAAGAGGAGGAGAAAAAAAGATTTATCACTGAGCCGCAACGCCCTGTGAACAGCTGTTCTCTGACCTTGAATCTATTACACAAACCATTCAAATAGTTCCCCAAGTACCATTTCCAAACAGGTCACCATAACGAATCAGGTATCTCGTAGGTTTTTCAAGTTTTGCCATACTTAGTATTCACACTGCACCTAACTAGCAGCAGCTATACTAGCAACCATAAACATTGATTTCCTCCCTGTCTCTTTGTGCTGTCTTATTCCTCATTTCACCATTAGCCTCCACACCACTCCCCATCCATTACTGATATGGAGCTGATAGAAGAAAAAAACTCCATAAAAAGGGGAGCGATTGCTTCCTCTACTTCTCAGCTCTATCCACTCCTATATTCCTATCTGCTCTCCTTCCATTTTATCACTCCGTCTTCCCTCCTCACCGTTCTCCACACTTGAAAGCACGAGTTGCCGAGTGCAGAGGTGTAATCCTGAGCAACACGTATTGCTTTTTTTTTTTTAAAAACACGAGTTAGGTGCTAGCAGCTTTTTTTGCAATTAGCACATGTTGTGTTAAGTGAAGTGAGAGTGTGTCGTACCAAAATAGATCCGGCGCATCCATCATTAACTTTCCCTCGTCTTTTACTCCGCCATCTTCTCTCTCCTGCTCCTCTCTGTCCTCTTTTTAAAGTGGTGGATATGTGATACATCTCTCTGTGCTCCTGGATATTCAGGATCACATTTCATCTCAGCTCACTCCAACATATCACATCTCCTCTAGCCTGAGGTTTCTGCTCTAGGATCAGATTTTATAAACCAGAGATTTCCTACTTATATAAAGCTTACAATGACCTGTCACTATTATATGCTTATATATTTTGAAAGATAGACATAGAGAGATTTGAGCACATCATGTTGGTACAGTGATCAGTAAATTTACCCAATGCATAGAAAAGCAAAAAATGTCAACAAAATTAGCATTTAAAGACGTTGAGTCAGAGCAGGGGTTGCTAACACAGGGTGTCGTAAAATGTTTGGCTAAGTTTCGCGAGTTATGCCTGTGTACTTGTGCTATAGTTTTAAACCTTTGTACCCAAAGATAGGCCTGTGGAATATGACAGGAAAAAAAGCTCAAAATAACCAAAAGACCTTCTTCCAATATCAATATACTATATATTACAGTATGTGTTTAGGCATGGAAAATCATCTCTTGATCTCATTTATGTCCATTATATTGGACTGCATGGGAAATAAAACTTGAGCTGTCAAGTTCAGCTGACATTCTCCTATTTAAAAAAAAAAAAAACATACAGGGACAAATCAGACTTTTTAATTGCTTTATATTTTTAATGCAAAAAAAAAGTGCTGACAAATTTCCAATATTAAGATAAAACCCATAAAATAAACACAATTATCAATATTGCCTGATAGAATAAGTTTGGCCGCACTGTGCTAAACTGCTACCTCCTCCTCTTGAAGAGTCACCTGCAAATAAGTAACAATGCTCTCTGAAACATCGCCTCACTATGGAAAGTGTGAAAGTAAAGCTGGCATAGAGATGCATGTAACTTAATAACAGCTACTGTGCAGGAGCTACTAATAGCTATGTAGCAAATATGGCTTCCATTGCAAAAGGCCGTGCCAAGAAGCAGTGATTCATGATCAGTCAACATAAATTTAGATATTTTAGACTCATGTAGACAGATAAGGGCACAGATAGGAATCCATAGGGATTAACCCTCTGTCCTATTTTCTGAGTTGGTATGTTTTTATGGAAAAATCAGCCCAGGAAGTAGCAATTGGCACAGATAACACGACCATCAGTGCTTTGATGCATACTTTACAAAGCACACTTAACCTGCTACAGTAGCAAGAAGCAGTTAGAGTAGTTAGATGAACATTTCTTCAACCTTCCCTGCTTGTGCCCTTCAGAGGTCACTTTGGCCGCGTTGTGATGTTGGAAGGTCTCCCTCGTTCTCTATCTGCTTGCTCTGGACATGACATTGAAAAGCACACAGAAAGAATGAGGTTCTGAAAGAATCTCTCACAAGGGTTTCCTGAAAATGGAGGGGAAAATGATGCTTCATACAATTCATGACTGATAGAGATAACGGACGTGTTATTGTACACAGGCACACAAATACGGATACTGTAACCACAAACATCCGACCTGGATTCAGCAGACATACAGGGGAACGTTCTCCCAATGAAACTTTCTGGGATGAAAAAGTAGAGCACGAGTGCTGACCTGGTTCTGTGTACAGGACACACACACACACACACACTCTGACACACATTCACATACAGTACACTGATTCTGGCTCGCTGGCCTTCGTTAGCTTTGGGGGACATCGAGCCAGACCGGGCACAAGGAAACTTATGAAATAAATAATTAATGGAGACAGAGAAAACAAACAGCACCACGGACGAGCGTTTCTCATGTGACTGGAGAACTGGACGGCAGAGACAGCCACTGAAAGGCAGAAAGAGTAAAAATGTGAGATTTAAAGACAATTATTTTTACAGCTGTTAATCATTATCTCAGTCTATTGACTTGTGGCTAAAATTGTCTCCATCAATGTCCCTTAACAAAAAGAAGCACTAAAAAGCACTGAACACACTTTAGTGTTAATTTGATTTGATTTGCAAGATCAGTTTGTTTTCACTGATTGTTCAAAACACTTTGTTATGTTGTTTGATTGTAATGATGGGAAGCTTTTGTTCGATATGTATTTTTGTGCATATATTGTAGCCCCTTAAACTTAAAATCACTAAATGTGAGCTCCAACTCAAAATCTGATTGCTTTCACATTTCTATGGAAATACTTTGCTACCAAAAGTGACAAAACATGGAAATACAATTCAGTCTGTAATTTGCTATTTTTATAACATCTGCAGACTTGAGTAGACATTATTTAAGATTGTTTTAAGTGATGTCTAAAATTCCAAATGCCTTTGTAAGCTGCAGAAATGTATCATGTCTTAGTTGTTTTTTAATTTTATTCTTTTTTTTTTTTTTTTACAAGAGACAAGAGTATTTCACTCATCTGTGTTGTTAGAGGATATTTTTTCGGTGTTTTATTATGTCAGTGTGTCAAAAGTGTGTCCCCAGCCGCTTCAGATGTGCCAAGAGAACTTTGTGCCCATGATGTCTTACACAAACACACACACACACACTCATGCGTGCTTGCATGTTTAGTCACAGCAGTAAAGCAGCCATTATAACAGCTTATTTTAGACTAGAGTGACATTAATCCAATACCCATAATAAACCCACACATGCAGAGTCTTAATACAAAACGCACACACACACATACACACTCTGAAAGCATGGAACTGTCCTGCTATGTTGCCTTTGTGTCCGACGTTGCCAACTTTTTTTCTCAGGATTTCAGTTGATGCTGCATTCCTGTGTCAAAACACACTCTCTCGCATATAAATCCATTTACATGCCAAAGCAAAAAATAAACAAAAAAGCATCAGAGAGAAAATGCCTGTGCACACACACACATGCGCATACACATTAGCAAGCTGGTACAGATGGCTGCACACACACACACGTCCGCACAGCCTGCAGCAGAATGTTCTGTGCTGGTGGGTCGTTCCGCAGCAACAAACATTGACATGATGTGACAAAAGGGTGGATTTGCTCAGGAACATTAGAAAGAGAAATAGTTATAAATTTCTGATTTGTACGTTGACTGAATGACTGAGGTGCTGTTCATGTGTGGATCCACCCACAATTAACACTAATACATCAGAGCGTTTGGTAAAACGTGGCAAAAAAAAAGGGGTTTTAGTCCACTAGGTGGCAGCAAAGCCTTATATATATATATATATATATATAGTGACACAGCTGTTTGGTATTGTATTTAGAGGGTAAACCAACACTGAATCAGACAGGGTAGAAAACAGCTGCTGTCCTGCTTTCCGTGAGTTGAAACTAAATCTGCACACACCGCAGTCAGTGATGTCAAAGCGGGTCATTTGTCTTTGGCAGCTGATAAAAAACACCTGCTGTGACATCACTGATTAACATGCGACCAAAAGTGCAACTAAACCTGACGGTTTGAACCTGCGGAGAGCAACGCAGTCTGATGTGATTGTGCATTTATCTTTTAAACCTCCACTGATCTTATTAATTCCCTTAAACTGTGACTGAATGTGCTGCAAAGCAATATTGCCCATATCCCTGCTTCCTGGCTGGAATTGTATATGTTGCTAAGCAGCTTTCTGAACTTATAACCACAAGCACTGGGAGCTTCAGTCATTGAAGCTGCACTGTTACATAAAAGCAACTTGCATTTTGTGACTGAGCCTCCATCTCCACTGCGACTCATAACTCATTGTCTGGCTGTGTTGCTCTATATGACACAAACTACAAATAAAACAATAGAGAGGAAGGTATTTGGGTTTGTGATCAACATTTTACCATTCTGGAAACACCACTCTAAACTAAATATATGTTTTTTGTGCCCAAAGTTCTTTTTCTTTTGCTTGGGAACAAGATTACTCTCTTGTTTTTAGACGTTTTTATCATCACCTGACTATCTTCTTGCTCATACTTGACACTGTTGATGCTCTAGCAGTTATGCCCGATGTATTGTTGTCAATACTGTTACTGTTTCTCTTGTGGTCATGGGATGAGTCGGGTCAAGTTTGTCAAACACTGTAAAAAAAAAAACAACTTAAAAAAAAAAAAACGTCTAGAATTGGTTTGACCTCACATGAATTCCAGCTGCATTTTCTGTTTCCATTCTTTAGAAACAATTGGATTGGATAGTCCATTGTGGATACTACATGTAAGATTAGCCCATAGACTACATTTCACAGTTATGTACCACTATCAACACTGGACTACCCAAAAGAAAATCAAGTCAAAATAAAATTCAGGGTATTCCTTTTACCTCGGACCTCAGACACTGTAATGTCAGTTTATGTGCATTAATAAGTCTCCCTCAGAACTGAATCTGTTATAATCAACAGACACCTTTTCTGCTCTATCAATAATAAACGATAGCAACTTTCCATTGTGCAAACACTGTGTACCTGTACTGAGCCTTGTATCCGTTGGATACAGAATCAGCGCCCTTTGTTTTTGCACTGGAATAATGAGCAGCTGTGTGTGTCATTGATGGCACGGCAACGTCCATGTCACCACCTTTAGGTAGTCGTCCATTGTCCTGAACTGAACACAAAAGAAGAAGAATGGAAAATGGTAGCAAAATGGCAGCGTGGTTGCTGTATGCAAGAAAGTTGAATGCTGATAATCATATAGTTGTCATATGACTATAATTAAACCCTTCAGAGTTTCAGGAAATATCACACTAGTCAGTCATATTAGTCTACCTACATTTTGATGATCAAGTTTCATCATTGTCAGGGTTAGAGATGCAGTCAAGGAACACCTCAATGAATATACTGACTCACCTGATTGTTAATGGAGCGTCACCATTGGAGTCCCAGCTCCCACAGTTCCACCCGCAGAAGAGACGATCATGTTCACCTGATGTTTCAGGATGTTCATTTTATTTCTTGCTTAATATTTAATGCTGCTGGATTACTTGTGAGTCGTCAAACATATGAAATGTTACCACAATGTAGTTGTTATGTACATGCAGCCTCTATGGAGTTCAAACAATAATGTCACATACAATGCATTATTGTCTTACACAGTGATGTGTAAAGCCAGGAATGGGCTTTCTGTTCAAGCACCGTCAAGCAAAATGTCCTCAGTATTTAAGCTAATTAATATATAACTGATATAATGAGATTGTCAATATCACACCAGATTATAGTTGTTGTTACTGGCCTGATAATGTAATTATATCATTTGAGTGGATGATGATAGGGAAGGTAATGGAGCTGGTGGCAATAACACTGTTAACTGATGCGATCCTGGCAATGATGATGACAATTAATTATCATGGACGATACAAATAAAGTCAATCTGCTTGGTATACCAGGGTTTGGTCTTGTGGGGTTTTTAACTCAGTGTTTTTTTATAATTTTAATTTTTTTAAAACAAGATATTACTGGAAATAATTATATTATATCCAATACATATATATATTTGTTTAACAGTTTATGTTTGCTAAGTTTTTTAGAAAACATGGTACCTCTTATTTAACCTATTACATTGTCATGAATATGCAAAACAACAATGTGAAATTGGTTAGTGATTATGCCTATTTTTTCTGTCCTGAAAACAGAGGAAGATGTGGTTTATGACTGCATGAAAAATGAAAGCAGAGTGAAAAAAGATATCAGGTAATGAATCTTTTTTTTTTTTAAACCTGAGCAATATATACTTTGTATCACTTCAAACCCTGCATAATATTCCTATAATACTCATATCAGAACTTAGAACATATCTATAAGTGTAGAAACTTCAAATACATTTTCATTTTTCTAATCTCACTTTAAAAAATTCTGATAGTAATTTATACGTGTTGCATTTACAGCTCGTGTTTAGATTAATTAATTGTTATTCATTTGTCATATATATTCAGAAACATAAAATACGTATCAAAGAATGCTGAAGGGTTGCATTCTGGGAAGTGTAGGATCCAGCGCTTTCATAGCAGGGACAAAAAAGTCATTATGTCTGGACCTCTGTTGTACTGATTTTGAATATTCTTGCTTTAATCTGTCTCTCACAAGTCTGAGAAAGTAGTCTCACACAGTTTTGAGAATTAATCAGGATTATCAGGCTGTGCAGGTACCTCGTTATCCTTATTCAGTGTATTAAGGTCCTCCACTGCCTACAGTAATACATCACCTGAAAGACTATTTTGTGCCATTTTTTCACAGTTTGAGCGCGATGAGCTCAGTTGGTTGTCTCGTGTATTGCTGAGCACCAATGTCAGGTTGGTGTACTGCATGTAAAAATATTCATAAAGGTCCTTACAATTTGTGAGTATGACAAGCCTTCAGTATGATAATATATAATATATTCTTCATTACATAATGGGATGTAGTACTTCTTTAGATGGGCTTTGTCCTGTGTGTTAAGGGAGGATTATCTTAAACTGATCTGATGTGTGTTGTGTCTTTCAACACACTTTCTACAAGCTTCTCTTTATTTGTTGCCCCCCTTTATGATCTTTATAGAAACACTCTCACCACTGAGAACAGTAACTCAAAGTTCAAAGCGTTCTGCTGCATTTAAAGTATCTGATTATCTCTAGTCCTGTTCATACACCCGAGCTCCTCTTGTCATACATTTGTCATCTGATTTATAATCTTACAGGTATTGACCTGCCAACAAAAACGTATATCACCTGAGTTATGAAGGGAGTCAGGGGGTTGGACATTTCACTAGATTTTGCTTTTCCCACAGGACTGTCTGCAGGCTAGACTTGAGTGTTTTCATCTGCTTTTTCATATATAATCAAACAATAAAGCCGCGCTCTGTGTCATGTTTATTAAAGTCAGGAGTGGAGCCCCGGATCAATACGCATCAGGCATGAATTGTTTCAAACTTGGCATCCTCTGTCAGCCAAACTTAGCATTACATTTTCTGCTGCTATACAAGACTGTAGCAGGGAAACAAGTGGTGAGTGGTTGCATCTGATCTCACCGTGCATGCTTGTCAGTTAGACACTAGAGGACAGCAGAGTCTTTGCATAGAAATACTGCCATCTTCCTTGGTGTATGTGTTCTGTATGTTATGTATGAGGGGGAATTTAAATAGCAAATAATCTCAGTCTGAATAAATCTCCTTTTTAATATAACAAGCTGTTCGCTGACATTGTGCAAACAGGAGCAGTGTCATGGAAAAAAATGGAAGCATATGATACCGCTGGAAAAAATAAGCCTGAAGTCATTTATTGGATCAGAATATCACCGCAGCAGCCTCTGATTGGTGATATAAGTGTCTTGCAGCATCATTAACAGCCTTCACACTTTCTCTAGCTAGGTTGGCACCGATATTGGTGTCTGTCTGCAGACGTCTGTTTCTCCTCCTGTCAACACTATCAGCCGCCTGTGTTGACAGTCTTCCCGATGCTTGATGTTCCTCCGCAGCTCTGCCTTTGTCGTCTCTGTCTCGCTGAGCTCCCAGCTGCACCTGCGGCTGTTTGCCCAGCTTCTTCTTCTCTTGGACTGAGAAGGAACAGTAGGGGGAGAGAAGCAGAGGAAACCTGTTTACTGCTGGGAACAGGTGGAGTTAAAGCTTTCTGGAAGTAGAAACACACACTACTTACTTGTGAAGCAAAGTACTTCTACTGATTTATTGTAATTTTCTGGTCATTTGCAGCAACCTATCACCTCTTGTAAAATGTGAAATTATCCAGATGTGCATAAATCTCCATGATAATTAGCATTTCAGTTGAGATGACTCTCCAGTGTGCATGAGTGACTGAGCAGTGCTGTAATTTTCGTTGAATGTGGTTTGTTTCCACCTGTTTGCACTCCTCTGACCACTTGGTGGCACAGTAGCTCCACATCTTTAAACAAAACCTCTTATTTTAAGATTGAATCAAACCTCAGACAAAAACAAGAAACCCACTAGAGCTCCACATCAAGGCCACAGCTCTTGATTTCTCTGAAGTACCCAAAAGACAAAACGGATTAGCAGATATTTGGAAAAGTTTATTGGAATAAAACGTGCTTATAATTGGTAAAATTAAGCCCCGTTTTAACAGGCCTGGATCCATAGCAGCCCTTAGTGAGTGAGAGTTAAGTGGAGCATTTAGAGTTTGGGGAATGTTTTTCAATTTCCAGAGAGGGGAGCTTGGCACAAATGCATCCTGAATTGAATGTTGTGTTGAAGATATTGATTTTCAGACACATTCAGTTCTGTTGTGGGGTTACACTCCCCCCCTACTTTCTTCTTCCTCAGCGGTAAAAGCATTCAAAGCGTTTCACAAGGTAGCATTACAAATGAGCCTGGAGTCACAGAACAGCGGTCAATTCTGCATGAGAGAGACAGGAAATGGAGAGGAAAAAAGGGAGCTGGATGGAGAGGCAAACTTTCAGCTTCGTACACACATAAGACACACACACACACACACGTGACGGCAGCCTGCTGTGGTGGAGTCTCATGCTGAGTGGGGGCTGAAGTCAGTGGAGCGATGGATGAGGTGGAAGGAGGAAGAGAACAACTGAGGAGCGAGGGAGTGAAAAAAGTGAGGAATACATAACAAATCTGAAGTGACATAACTGGACGTGCTTTGGCTCGCCTTAAAATAACACACTGATCTCCTTTTTATCCCATCTGTCTGTTGCTATATTTTCCCCCCTCTAGTTTGCAGACAAGAGTTTCTTTTTTTTCTTGAATCCCCCCAACCTCACACTTCTCCTCTCCTCTCCTCTCTTCTCCTCTCCTCTCCTCTCTGTCTAATAATAGCCTTAATGTGTTATGAATATGCCACTGTCTGGCTCGCAGCATCTCTCCTCTTCCCCCCTCTTTCTCTCTCTCCCCCCTTTTCACTCCTGCTGCTGTTTTCCTGTCTTCCTCGCCTCCCGCCACCTCCTCTTTCTCACATTCCTCCCTCCCTTCTTTGTCAATATGCTCCTTGTCTTAGCTGTTGGTATTACCTCAACCCTCCCACCCACCCCCCTCAGTTCCTCCCCATTCCTTCACCCCCTTTCCCTCCTCCTCCCTTTTCCATATGCAGTATGGACATAGTGTGAACATGTGATCTTCTTCCTCATCTCTCCCACTCATTTTCACCCTTTCATCCCGATTCCTCTTCTCCTCTTCCTCTCTGTTTGCTCTCCTGCTTGCGTAGGCTGACTCTTTTAGCCATGACCAAGCTGTCTGCCTTTTCCCCCTATTTTCCTCCCTCCATCTTGCTGTCTGCTCTCTCTCAAAACTTTGCAAGACTGTCTCATTAGATTTCTGCATGTGCTGTATTTGTGTCCATGCATGTTTATTCTGATGTGTGCACTCTTGTTGTGCATATTTACCCACCATATATGATAACTTGCCATGTCTACACAACACCGAGAAAGAGTCAAACACGTGACTTCATACACACACACAGAGGCAGACGCAGACGAAAGTAGACATTTTCTGGTTATATTCTCAGTGTTACCGTGTGATCATTACTGCACCCAGGTAGAATATAAAAGAACAGATCAGACCCAGAACAACAGGAAGGGAGGGTGGACGACTTCCTTTTTCACACAATTAGACAGGCATGCAGACAGACAGATGGGCTCTCAGACAGACACAGACGTGCTGTGACTAACATGACAGACTGAAACACCAAAATAAGTTACACAGGGAATTGAAGCTACTGCCAATGAACCAATCTCATATCTTTCAATTTTTCACTTTGATTTTGTATTTGTTTGGTTTACTGTGAGCTGTTGAATGAAGCTGGGACCTGCCGACCTTCACTGGAGCATAAAATTATTCCTCACTATTCCTATACTTTATATTGTAAGAAGATATCAGTTAGACATTGAGAAAGGTACTTCCCTTCAACGTGGAGATGCTGTACATGTAGGACATTTGCCTCACAAAAAGCAGGCAATTTATTCAGAGTAATCAAAACAATAATTGAACTCAGTACAATCAGGACAAGCTAAATATACTCAATAAACCTCATAAGCTATTAAAATGTGTTGACAGATAATTTAATCTTTAATTAAATCCCAATACAGCTCTGTTTTACAATTTATACTGAATGTGAATAATCAAGGCACATCTGAGCTGACCTTAATTTAACAATTCAGAATATCAATTGCAATGTTTAGTTTGTCTATTTTTCAATCTCAATTTACTTTAATTCCATAAATTAATAGCCTTTTAGATTCACTATTTCAAAACAACCTCTATTATGGATCCATAATTATTTATACTGAGTGTTCATCACATTTCAGCAAACTTATCAGTATTTTGGGAGTTGAGTAGAAAATAGAGCAGATTATTAGGTAAAACTCACATGTGACATAGTCTACACTGTGCAACATATACTGAATGCACCCTTTGTAATAGGGCAATCAATGTATTTAAACCTGCAGTGCGGAACTTTTGTCTCCCCCTTCTGGCAGTGAGAGTAAATAGTAGTTACCTGTATGTAACTCCAGTACTAAGAGTACATGCGTGAGCAGGTCCCTGTCGCTACTGTTGCGGCTGTAAAATAGCGGATAAATAGTTTTAAGCATCACAACTCCTGCGAAACGAATCGTTTCACTATCAGAATTTGACTCATTTGGTCCGACAACATTTGGAAAGTTTAGATTGTACAATTCAATTATTTTATCTTTCAAGTTAGTAGTGGGCTAAACTGGAAGTTAGCTGGCTCAGCTGGCGGAAGTCTCTGGTGCTCATGCTCTATGGGCGTCCTTCAGATCTGGCAAAACAATCATTTCTGATTGACCTAACTACCTGTGAGCCAGCACGGGAATGTCACCACAGACACCAGATTAAAAACTCTGGTATACTGTGAAATACAGAGAGATTTATCTGGCGGTGATAGGCTTTATCAGCATTGTGTTAACTCATTTGGCAGGGGCTTGAATGTAATGGACATTCATTTATATGTAAAAGTCCCTCACTCCAGCTTTAAACTAGAACTGCCAAGGGGTCATTTTTACCCTCCTGGTGTTTTCAAATATATGTAATTCTGTTAAAATAAACCCCCTACATCTCTCAGTTCATAACTTTTACTAAAATGGGTTTATTGATCATCTAGTGAATTATAGCGGGTGTAGGCTAAAAAGAAAAAAAATGATCATTTATACCTCGAACCGCAGAGGGGTCATTTTAACCCCTCATAGAAACCTGTATCATGCTGTGCTCAACATTCGCGCCATGTCCGGTTGCTTAGCAACGCCCATTGTTAGACTTCTTTTGATAAGCAGGCTGCCTTAACAAGTAAGAATGGAAATTGAAAACCATGTTCAGTTCAGGTTTATTTCGTCTCATTTTGTCATATCTTCCAACCCTTCATATCAGCAATTATTTTTATGCACACAGATAATTTAGTAACTCTGCAAACATGTATATGATCCATGTGAACAGATGAAGAGAGCTGCCAAAGCACTGTGTGTGTGTGTGTGTGTGTGTGTGTGTGTGTGTGTGTGGGTGTGTGTGTGAGAGAGAGAGAGAGAGAGAGAGAGAGAGAGCTCCGTTTCTTCATTCCCAGAATAAAACATAACGTTATCAAAAATTCATTTTCTTCCTCTACAATAATTAAATTATTTAAATGTGTTGATTATTTTGTTATTTGTTGGTCGTATCCTACAGTTTATTGATGAATTTTAAAATGTATTTGAGCTTTTCGATCTGTAATGAAATAGCCTGAAGCAACTGTAAAATTAATAGACCCCATAAACTGAATTTTAAATAGTTATTTTGTCAAGTCTTACTTATTATTTAAAAAAAAAAAAAAAAAAAAAAAAGATGAAAATGAACAACTTAACTGCCTCACGAAATTACATCTTTGTGAGGGGGTAAAAATAAATAATAACAATAATAATAAACAATTAAAAAAACAACAACAACACCTTTTCAAGTGTTAAACTTTAAATCCTCACCGGACGCTCGTGCGCACCTGAAAACATTACTGTAATTACTGCAGCCCCATTTTTGCCGCTGTTCATACACCATGTTTTTTAGCTAGCTCCTCAGTAAACAGTCCAATAATGACAACCACAATATTTGTGCCATGGTCCCTGTTGCTTTAAGTGTTCACTGACTTTGTTTTTAATATCAGTTCTGAACCAAAAATGCGCACTTTGAGACGGAAGTAGGAGTTTTCCTTTCACTACTCTTTGGGGATTTACTGTCTATTGACTCGCCGAGGACCACTGCTTCACTTAGGGTAAGTGCAGCTTGACCAAACATTGATATGTGGATGCCTTGTTTGTGTTTTTAGGCTGCTGGTTGTCCCACAAAATCTTGCTTGTGCAATGTCTTTGCTCTTGTTTGCTGCTTTTGCTGCTCCCATGCTGCTGCTAGCTATGTGCGGTATTTGCATGTTAATTAGCTTAGTTGTTGTTGTAACCAAGCTAATTTCTCTTTGGTTGTCTGCTCTGTGCATTGTAATGCGTCCATGCTGTTGAGTCATGCTGTGGTGAAATAGTCATGAGTGCCATGGGCTGTTACTTTGTTTGGCTTTAGGGATGTTAGCACACAGCCCACTCACATAATTATTTCCCTGTAATATTGGCCTAATTGAATACACAGGATATGTTCACCTTTTCTTCACATACCTTATGTTCAGCTACACGTTAGAGGGCATTCCAAATCAGAGCAATGGGTTTATTTGTCAGCTGTATTGATTACATCTAATCTCCTGTTCAGCTGCACTTGATGTCAATCTAAGATCCTTGTGCTGATGGTCATTTGCTTATCTTCATAGCATTTGATAGGAAGTTGTGTTTTGCCCCATTATATAGATTTGTGGTTTTCATATGGCAATAATTATTTCATGTGCCTTTGCTTGTTATATATCAGATAGATTACTGGTGTACATGGGTCTTGCTGTGTCACTCTAAGGGTGACCAGACGTCCCAAAAAATTCGGGACAGTCCCGAATTATGAGCAGTTCTCCTGAATCCTGTCTTGTTTGTCTCAAAAATTAGAATAAACCCAAGTTTTGATTAGTTATAGCCTAATAAAACATTAAAAACTCATAGTTGTGAAACATTCTTTTGATATTGCCCACAGATGGCACTGTTATGTCCATAGCCAACATGAATTATGGCAGTTGTAGTTGTGTTTTTTTAAGCCGTGTACAGTAGTGCTGCGAATTGATAAACAACTATGCATAGCGGCGACGCATAGCTATGACTTTTGTTGAATTAAAACATTTACAGAGGAAAAAAGTTTTGGCTTTCATGTGTTTTAATGTTCATTGGCAATGAATGTAATGTACTGGATGCCCATCATGGCCATGTGACCACGCCCACTCTAACCCCCAACTCCCCTGTCCCCGAATTTCACCCAGTCTCATCTGCTCACACCAGTCACTCCCCAATCTCTGCAGTGCTGAACTTGCTGTAGCCTACCCTAGAGAGATGTGACGAATCCAGAGCATATATGAGTGGCAAAGTTTATTATCAATTCTGAACATAACTCTGTACTCATGTAAGTCCATCCCAGTTGGCTATCTAAAATAGGGCAAAACCTGCAACCTATAATTCAGACAAACAACTTGTTGGCAGTGCTACACACATTCATGATATTCTCCAGTAATATATTAAATCCTCAGTGCTTGATTTATTATTTTGCTCTGGCATACTCTCTGCCTCCCTACTCACCTGAAATCGTTGCAGGCCTCATGAAATTTCATAAACCATTTCCCCACCTGTGCATTTGAGCATCTGCCTGCAAGTCTTAAGCCCCTTTCACACATCCAGTCTATCCCTGAAATGTTCAGGGACATTTCCTGCATGGGATCATATGTGAATGGGAGCAGGGATTGATATTTAAGGAAATCTGCACCACCAATTTCTTGCCTCAAGACCTAGTAACATTTCAGGCAAAATGCTGGTACGGCTGTGTTTACATCCGTCTGACGAAAGATCCTTTCACATGGTGAGAGCGAACCAATCACAAGACGCCGCTGATTTGAATCCGCAACTTGTTTATGTATGTCTCGCCAATGCTTTTGCGGGTGATTTGATAACTAACAAGCAATACAAGTTCTTTTGTTTGCAAAAGCACCAGAAACAAACAGCTCCTCGCTCGCCATGTTCCTAAAAATAATAAGAGACATCTTCCAACACGTACACGTACATCCAGCCTTTCCCTATCTTCATCTTCTTCTGTTGAGTTTTATGGCGGTTGGCATCCATAACAAGCACCCAGGAACAGTGCCCAGCTTTGAGGCCAGTTTGACATAGTGGCCAAACCGTGGAATTACAACTTTTAGATCTGACTATAATTTTGGATTTGGATCTGACTTTTGGAGCCTATAATTTCAGTTTAAACCTGAAGATAGCTGTCTCAGCTAGCAGAAGTCTCTAGTGAGCATGCTCTATGGGTGCATGGGGCCCGTAGAGCGTGCATGGCTGCGTCTTTACAGCGGGAAGTGGGGTTTTTTTGGCTTTGTATGCCACTGTGCAACTTTCCTTGCTGCCGACGCTGTATCCAGTTCTCTTTATACATCCATAATCCATAAGCGTTGCATTACCGCAATCTGCTGGACTGTGTCTCGCCCCATCTATTCCAGCGTTGCCATGGCATGTGTGAAAAGGTGCAAGACGGGGGTGGATTATGGTCAGTCTAGTGATGGGAAAAACAAAGCTTTCTGAAGCAGTGAATCATATGAAGCAATTATGTTGCAATTGTAAACTCACTACTGTCGTCTGTTTGATGTTTCCTGTCATATTTTATTTAATAAAGGTTATTTACCAAACGCTGTCTCAGTGCGTGGATGTACAAATATATATGGAGATAATGAGTCATTTGTTAATAGGCTTATAGTAACCCCATACTACTTTTATAAACTCTTTGATGAATTAGGGGCAGTAAGCTCTGTGACAGATTTTTATTATAATTGGCTTTAAGCAGTGACATGAAATAAAGGAATCAAAGTGTCTGCATCACATAGTATGATATAACTAGGAAAGTGATTGTGCTATAATGATAAAATAGTGTTTAAGGATATGCTTGTGCAACTAGGAGAGTGATTGTGAAAATGAAAAAAGAAAATAAAAAAATGTGTGTGGGGGATATGATTTTTATTAAAAAAGATAAAACCATTTTTTCAGAACTAGGCTTCAGTCTGCTCCACTTCTCGCTCACTACCTCTCCAGCTTTGGAGAAGACCAGTTCACATGGCACCGATGTTGCTGGCATGTGAAGGTATTAGCCAGTTTAAAAAGGTTTAGGTACACCGCTGCGTTTGTTGCCCAGTAGTGTAATTGGTCTTCTCCTCTGGAGAGGTAGAGCTCTGCCAAGTACTGTTGGACTTCAACTGTAGCATTAGCTGTGGCATTTTGGATTCTTTGGGTGGCACTCTCCCTTTTTCTCCCTCCCTCCTTCCCTCTATCAAACACTCACACACACACACACAGTCTTTCAGTCACACACTCTCGCTGTCACTCAAACTAGTTCTCTCTCATTCACACTAAACTTTTATCAGTCCACTAAATCTATCTGCTGATCTACAGTATCTCTGCATGTGTGTGTATTCATCTGTCTATTCTATAGTATGCATCTAATCTAATACTAATCTTACTTTAATCAAACTGTCCTTAGCTGTCTCTCAGTGAAAATTTGGTGTAATGCAAGAATCTCCTCCACTGAAAAAACCCACAAGTTTTGGAGGGATTCTGCCCATTTTTAAGCATTATAGGAGATTGACAAGCGCCCACCACACATTCAAACCAGCATGACACGCCCCTGTTACATGCGTGACATAACGAAGCTTCGTTTGTGGTGGTCACATGATTTTTGGTGTGGTGAAGCGAGGTGTCAATACATCTTGCTGCGATACTTTAGAAAGAAATAATTTGTCGAGTAGTCTGCTGCGAGCGAATCATCACTAGAGGCCTGCGCTACGTAGCAGGATTGGGGTTAGCCTGACTTCAGGTTTAACTCTGGGTTTTCAGGGTTACGACGGTGGTTCACTTCTTACTGGGATACATCGCCATGGTAATTTATGCTGCAATCAGATCACTGGAAAAAAAAGAGTCTTCATTCCTCCAGGATCCCGACATGGACAAAAGTCCTGAGTTACAATAAAGTGACAAGTAAAAAAGAACAATTTTTATAGGTCAGTAGAAACATTTTATTGTTCCAGACTTTCTATTTCCACTCTGTTTTTAAAACAGAGCGTGTAACAAACAGAGAGATTGTTTACGACACTAAACACATGATAATTTTAGCTGCATTTTAATTGTGCAAAGTTGATTGTCATCCCCAGAGTGACAGCTGACAGTGTGGATGATTTAACACTCCGATTCTGTCACTGCAGCTCAGAATAACATGAGACAACTGTGTGATGATAACTGGAAATAAAAACGAAAGCATGTCTTTTTATTAGAAAAATAATCTACACACTGTTAATTGGCTCCCATGATTATAAATGCAACATTTCAGTCAGATAGACTCATCAGTCATTAACTACTCCACTCTTTGCTTCAGTAGCAGAAACAGTCTGACATTGCTTTTAAGTTTGTTTTTTTTTAAAGTGACATTCAGAATGTTTTTCTATCTTCCAACTAAATAGCAAAAAAATACTCACTCTATCCTTAAATCATGTATAGTAATTCCCACATGTATTTTAAGCCTTACCCTAATTTTAATATGTGGAAATTATTTCTAGTGTTTCTACATCTTGATTACAGGCTTGTTTACATTTCACTTCGTTGAATATGATTTTTTTCTGTCCCTAAAACAGAAGATTTCCGCAGGGTCTTGGTATCACCGTTTCATCTCATATCATATGAAGTACTTCATTCATGGTTCTGATGATGTCGCTCATAATTAAGAACCCCGCCTCTTTCACATGAATGCTCTTGTAACTGGACAGGAAAACCCAGAGTTGACTGAGCAGGTTGATAGCCAGCTCGGTAGTACTGGTTATCTGGACGGCCAGTGTTAGGCTCAGTGAAGCCACCTAATGAAAAGATATCCTGAGTTTGTTGAACCTGCTTCGTAGTTCAGGCCCCTGGTGAGTCTCCACTCTTTACTCCGCCCAGCTTGAGGTAAACTTACGAGGAATGATGAGGTCAGATCCTAGATGACTTGTTAAATTGAGGAAGAACTGATCCGTTATTCCCTCTACACGTGTCATTCTTTGTGCATGAATGAACATGATATAAGTTGTTTATTATTATAACGTTTGCAATGGACTCAGCAGTTATGATTGCAATGTTTACTGAATCTTGTTCCTTTATTTGTTTTGTTTGAACCTTTTGTTTGTTCTTAATTGGTTGTCATTAATCAGCTAATTAGCATAGTGTGTTCTGCTTGGAGGCTGTATAGTATATGTGTTTGGTCAAGTTAGTGTGTTGTAATTGCACTCAGCTGTGTGTGCAGGCCAGTGAGTCTCTGTCACAAGCTTAATTAATGATACGTATATATATACAAAAATGTTAGGTTCATGTCAGTTATGTCAGTTATATCCTCTGATTATTTTTACATTCAGACACAGAGTTAAAGTGGACTATTTGTGTGTATGTGTGCATATGCATAAAAGAAATGATGTTGATGAAATTAATATGTTTATGTCTGTTAGGATGCATTATACTGTACAATGTATTGTCAGCATCAGGAGTGGGAAAAGTAGCCCCTGCCTAGCAATCTGTGTTCACCTCTGTTTGGGTGTAAAACTTTTACAACAAGGCACAGACAAAAGGACTCGGAAGCAGACAAGGCAGTTAAGGGTAGAACAGCCTTTACTTTGTTGGTAATCACAGTTACAGTGAGCAAAAGAATGGATCCAGCCAACACAGGCAAAGGGCAAAAGCAGGCCGGTGGCAGTCAGTTAAGAGGCAAAGGGTCATCAAAACTGAGGCAAGACGAGAACTTGGCCGGAGAGCGAAGGGAATTAGGTAGGGCTAATTTTCATCATTGATTATTATTGATTATGGCGGCTGTGGCTCAGGAGGTAGAGCCTCCACTAATTGGAAGATAGGCGGTTTGTTCCCTGGCTCCTCCAGTCCGCATATTGAAATGTCTTTGGGCAAGATACTGAGTCCCAAATTGCTCCTGATGGCTGTGCCATTGGTGTGTGAGTGTGTGTGAATGCATTAGAGTCTCCTCCTGATGAGCAGGTTGGCACCTCGCATGGTAGCCTCTGCCATCAGTGTATGAATGTGTGTGTAACTGGGTGAAGTCCATTTACCATTAATCTGCTGATTATTTCCTTCATATAGTGAAAAAATTGCTTGTCTCAGAGGTCCAAAAGATTCAATTCAATGTAGGATTCAGATTCAATTTTTAGATTCAATTAAGGGTCATATATGATAAAGAAAAAACAGTAAAAAAAAACATCTGCATTCCAGTCTCTCAAAAACATTTGAGAGGCTGGAAGCTTGTAAAAATAACAAAACATATAGTAAAATAACAACAATTATCAAAATAGTTGCAGAATACTTATCTTTCAACCCACAAGTCGAGTAATTTTTGCAGCTCTAGAACTTGGTAACATAAACAAGATCCCGACTGAAGGAAAAATCACGTGAAATTTTGAAGTTGAAACCCTAAAACAGTTGAAGTACCAGTCAAGTGGCAGTAGAAATACCAGTGCTGAGTTAAAGTTTCAATTCAAGTGTAAACACTGAGAGCAGGGGGAGTACATTGTGCATAAACAGTGGAAGGTTGAAAGGTTGAAGAGTAAAAGGTGATATACAGTTGAAAGGTTAACAAATAACTGGTAAAAATAGTGAAAATTATAGTTGAAGTGGAAGCGCTGAAGTTCAAGTGTAGGCGGTTGAAATTTCATTTGAAACTCAGAAAGTAGTTGAACTGTCAGTTGAAATAATAAAAATCGCTTCAAGTGTCACTCTGACATGTAATGGGTGAAAGCGGACGAAGACTCGGAGGAAGCGTGAGTGACGAAACACTTGAAATGTCATTTAAAGCGTAAGTTAATGAATGTCCTGTGAAGACGAAGAGCTGGAGCCCTCAGCGAGTGTGATACGAGTAGCAGATATACCGAGACTAATGAGGAGCAGGTGAACAGGCAGGTGAACGGTCAGCTGGAGAAAACACTTTGAACAACCGGTGGAAGCGGCTCAAGTCACAGTCGCTCTGACCCCAAGACACGACTGCTAATAAAGAGACGGACACATTCGGTTTTACTTATCCAAATCCCCCATACTACTGTCAATTACTCTCAATTGTTTAGCTTTTTTTTCAAGAGTACATTTGTCCGATAATGAGCAGATGGAGTGGGACTGGGGATTTACTGCGTATCAATATTTTAGCAGCTGCACGCCATAACCAACCACTTACTATTGAGCTGATTTCGAAGCAGACCCATTACATGAATGTACTGACATAAATAAATCTCTATAAAGTGTTTCATATTCCTTCAATTGCCAACGTTCACCATTACGTCGCTTCCATCGATGAGGATTTTCAGCAGGTGCCTGCTAGCCTGCGGTCAACCCTGTGAAGTCTGCTCAGGCTCCAGTATATTATTTGTATGACTGAGGCTCTGTTCATTCCCCCACGGAGACGGTGTGAGTTCTTCCCTGCCCCTTTTTGTTGAAACACAATTCTACACTTTACAGACTTTTCATGACCGTCTGATGCCAGTTTGTTAGGTAGTCCTCTATAAATGTCTGGCATTTGTCCTAATCTGGAGTTTTACTCTGTATTTCATAGGAGGTGATTCTTCCTTTTGTCTATTTTGTGGTGGAGACCCCCCACCCCCCCAATATATATATACTTGTAGACATCAGCAAGATTTAAAAGCTTTCATCCAGCCATCTAAAGACGTTGTATAGAACAGGCATGAGGCTTGTCTCTGCGAGGTGTTTGACAAATAAGGCATCTTTAAGCCAGGCGGCATGAGGTGCTGCTATGTATTGATTTTATTTAGAGTTAATTGGAAATTGGGCATACTAAACCCTCCTTTGTCTTTGCAATGCTTGCAGTGCGGTTTGAGATCCAATTAGGTATGGGATTATTCACTTTTTATAGAAATAAAACAGCTCTGGAATGGCCGTCATTTTTATAAAAGATGCTTTCCACCGGGGGGAGAGGTTGATCCTTTCCACCTTTTCAAAGAGACGAGTCCTTTCCTAAAGGATAGAGCCAGGGTTTGCTTTCAATATGATCTTTCTAACAGGGAGAATATGATGCCGAGCTGACTCCATGCTGTGGAAACATGAACAGTATATGAGCGCGCACAGATGTGGGATCACAGAGAGCAGAAGCTGAAATGGATTCAAGCTAATGAAGATGTATTTTTAGGTGACCTAGAGTTTTTTCAGCCTAAGGTGCTCAGTAGAGTCTGCTGTGTGCTTTCCTGACAATTTTATTGTTTACACAACATTTTAGGATAATGATACATGCTTTTCTGTTGTTGCTTTGCTGCATGTATCACATTGATTTGCATTGTAATCTGCCAGTCGAGGGGTCACAGATGTTTGTACAAAATTATCGGTTTGCACACAATTTTGCTGTCATCAGCATCTAATCTATAGAAATTGTCTTTGCATCTGTTAACTCACAGTGATGATGGTGCAGAATATATCTGCATTTTAATACGTGTATCACTGGATAAGAGACGCGAAACCCTCGAGAAAGCTAAAAGAGAATCACAAGTATGTCATCTAGTGTCAGAGTTGTTGTGAGTCGAGTGTCAGAGCTCAGCAGCCCTCCTGCTGGAGTAATGGACCAGCAGGGGTTAAGTCACCTAAGGGTGCCAGCAGAGGTGTAGCATATTCACATCTAAACATTGCAACATAGTCAAAAACAACAGTAGAAAAAGGCAAGATGAGAATAAAGTTGAGCAAAATCAAATATTTTAGATTTTTAATGTCACCAGCCACTAACTCTTGTTTATTTCCTGGAATGCTTTTTTTGCCACCTGTGATTGGTCAGATGGGTTCAAGCTTTAACTTTAAACTTAAATAGACAAAAAAAGTTGTTAACATTTTTTGTTTTTAATTGGACATTTATACATGACACCTCAACAAAAAAATTAGGAAGTGGCGCTAATATGGATTGTTGTAACACCAAATGCTGGTTCACTGCATTTGATCTCCTGAAATGATATCTCTCTTTTTTTTACCTGCTAATTATGTGTGTTTGGTTCACATCAGCAACAGGCATTTTCCAAGCATTTTTTTTTTTTCCCAGTTGTAATGCAGGCTCTATCTACCTAAGTCTGAAAATGAAGGCTTATTTCTACTTCAGTGTTGATTATTCTGAAGAAGTGCAGCATGTTATAAAGAGATAATCCAGTCTTTGGAACCGTTTGGTAACTGAGTAAATAAAGGGATGATTGGGAGTCAATCACTGACACATCACTGTTTTGGAGCGGCATTTATGCTCGCAGTCCTTTTGTAATGATCATGTTTACACTCTTTCTTCTGTTTGCTGCTGTTTGTGTGATGGGTTTGACACTTTGTAATTCACTGTGAATGCATCAGTGTTTATGCATAGCAAATAAGAGAGACTCATCAAGCAGAGAAGGATACACGGATCTAACCAGGCGATGGAACAGAAAAGCACCGTTCACAAAGGAAGCCGCGTCTTTTTCAGCTCTAAAATTTAATTAGACTGTAAGCGCCACTTCTAAATTACCCAATCCTATTTCTTGTATGGTGATCTCTCTGAAATATGTTGCTGCTAGATAATTGCTGATATGTGACATTTCACCAGGACAGAAGGCAGCATATTCAAACAGCTGAAAATGAGTCAGCGACATGTAATCGTGATGATTTTTAAAACTCTGCTGCCTTGCATGTGAGTTCTCACTTTCTTAATCCTCCAATATCCTGATTTGATTGAAACAGATTAAGTCCTTTTCTCTGTTTAATTCATGCAACTGTCATATCAGAGCCTATTAGGAAGGAGAAGGTGAGCACCCACAAATAAAGAATGGCGATATTGATTTGCTGTGGAGAAAACGATATACATTATAAACTTGTGTTGTGTGAGAACTACTGATTGCAGGCATTGCTGTACAGATTCTAATGAATGACTATGAGACTAGCACTATCACCACACATTTGTACTGAGCTGAATGAATAGCAATTAGCTGATATTTCTTTGCAGTAAAGGAATTATAGGGAAAATTTATAGTCCACTTGGATTCATGTAAGTTGAAAAAGTAACTGAAAGTGAACTTAAGTAGCTGTTCGGCCAGTTTTATGCCAAACACCCAGTGTTACAAAGCTCCCGAAAGGTCACTTATTGCATTCCCTCGCAATAAGGTTTGCATTACCTCACAACAGGTTTAGCATGCCCTCTGATCCATAGAGGAATCAGAGCTACATTATTATATTAGCCTATGTATAAACCAACACATGGGTACAATGAATAGAAATTTAGATACTGGTTGAAAATGATAGAAAGCCTCAAAAAGCAGACAAGCAGTTTATTCCTCATCAAGGTTGCTCCCTGCACATGTTTTTCCAGCTGCTGCAGTCCAACAGCCATGCTGCCGTATTAATTGATTTGATTATATATTCAGGTGGCTGATAGTAATGATAGCTAACAAATTTTAAGTCATAGCCCGGGAGAGCATTTGATCCAGTCTGACTCAAACCTCTGATGTTTTTGGAAGGTTTAGAAATCCTCCATAGCAGGGTATGCGTATCAATCTTTGTCTTCTTTATCCTCAGAGAAAAGCAGTACAAACACAGCAACAGAGCACAACACCAAACAGCATCAATGCACCCTCGGAGTTGGTCTGTGTATTTCATATGAAGTAACTTTTCAGAGCAGATGAATGATTATACATTCTTTCTTCCCTGCTCAACACAATTGCATCATTCTCAGCTACGCCCAGTAGACGTCAGGAGAAAACAATATTGACAATGTTTTGGGGCCAGAGTAATGGAAAGCTGGCTCAGATTCATTTCCATTTATGTAGCTGCAATATGTTGACTGAAGATGCAGCATATATACATTTACTAATCAGAGATTGTTCCGGTGGATATTTACTTGGATCTCATGCTTTTTTAAATTTATTTGAAAAAGTGTCATAAGAAGCTATTCTGCAAACCTGTTTTTGCTGATTTTGGCAACCCCACCCCATTGCATAAGTCCTAACAAAATCATTGAACACACATCTCTAACACCACTAACACATGGACAGCACTACATGCACTCATGGTGCTTGTTGTGTACTTTTGTAAAGTAACACCTGCTGGTGCAGTGTGCACATCCCTGCAGGAGAAATAGATGAATGGGGCGTGATTAAACAATTGCAGAGAGGTGAGCAGAGTGATGTAGAGATGGATGACAAGAGAGGGGACAGAGGGAGGAACAGAAAGCAGACAGTATGTGTGAAGGTGAGACAGTGTGTCACCTTAGCTATTTAGAGGATTACACAGAGAAACTAGAGTTCACCACAGTGATATAGGACAATAAGTACCCTATGGCATGTCTATCACACTTAAGGTTTTCTGTTTTCTTGTGTGTGTGTGTGTGAAAGTGATGGTGCAGGTGGATGGAGAGGAAATTAGGTGTTCAGGGAGATAGTTAGTCAAGATCCAGATCGGGACTCATGACTCAGTACGTACCCTGGTCTGATACTTGACTTTTTGGTCCTCTCTCATTCCCCCTCCTCTCACACATCCTCTGTCCTTTCTCATTACCTGCACTACCTTGCGTGCTTGCAGCTTCGCCTCCTCCTCTCCCCATTTTCATTCTTCAACAATGCCGGCCCTCCCTTGCACTCTTTATTTGCAATTGAAAACACCTTGTGTATGCCCTGTGGAGAACTGCATATGCTGCATGGAAGACATGTACTGTCTTTATACTTTTTATCCAAAAATCTGTACTTAACAAGGGAAATGTAACATTGTACATTGTATGTACAACATAGGGTGTTATTTTCTCTCACATTAACACCACATGAGTGTTTATATGAATGACACTTCATGGTTTCCACAAACACTTATCTCAGAAATATGTGACTCATGATTTTAATTGGCTGAAATATTTATATTTCTCTGTCATAATCTTTTAGAAAACAGAATCACTTTCTCCTCAGAGTGCAAGAGAAAAAACTTCAAGCAATGCCCTGTGCGGCAGGACAGTAGTGCAGCAGTACTTTTTATGCCCAACCTCAGGGATTTTGATAGCGAAGTACTGTATAGTCAATTTGACTTCACCTCTCTCCCTCTTCACTCCGTCTTTGTGCACATCGGTATTTGTTTTCCCAAAATCAACCTTCATCCAACCTCAGTCTCTCCTGCTAAAATGCTTTTCTGACAACTACAATCATTTTTTAAAAAATTGTTCTTCCTCTCTTGCTGCTCTCTTCTTTCTCATGAGGAAAAACGGTGAATAAAGACAAATTTTCACCGTTCCTCATCACAGTATAGACATACAGAAACTTTGGATGTGTGTGTGTGTTTTTATGTATGCACAGTACGTGTCCAAGCACATGCTTGAGTCCATGTAACAGTTATATCATCGTTATGGCTTTACATGCGCCTTATGTTACATGTGAGTATAATACAAAAGCATGTGTTTCTGTATACAAATGTGAGCTTTATATGTGATTACAGAGTATGCGTAGGTTGCACATGTCTTTACTCCGTGGTGTGTGTGTGTGTGTGTGTGTGTGCGTGCATGCATGTGTTAAGATGTGTTTGAATGAGCTCTGTGAGCACTAACCAAGCGGAAATGACGGTAATTAACTAAACGAGCTACATCTGCACGGGGGGAGAGATGCTCAAAGAGGAGATACAGAATGTGTAGCTGCCTTTGGAAGAGTAGGAAGGGGAAATGAAAGGGGTGTACTAAAGAGGAGAGGGGTATGAGAGGGATGTTTTTCAAGAAAAATTACGGTATAGGTGACGGGATGGTAAAAAATGAGACGGCGAGGGAGTTGGGGAGAGGCCCTATTCATCAAGCTGTGACAAAAAGCATTAAATACAGTGGAGATATATGCAATTTTTACATCTCTACCTTTTATCTCCCTCTCATTCTTACTGTCCAAGTCTCCTCTCTTCTCTTCTCCTTTGTCCTTTCTTCCTCCTTTGTCTTCATGACCCACAGGCGAGGTGAGGTCTACCTGCAGGACCTGTAACCCTGGGGCATCACCCCTCCCTGGGCTACCAAAGCCCCAAGCTCAGACTGCAGGCATCACTGATTCAGAGAAGCTTAACGTATCACAGCTTTAAGTGACCTAGAAAAACTTGTCAAATGGAAATAATTCCTCCTGCTGTGCTGTAATTTTTGTGTTTCCTGCTTGGCCATGTGTGGAATCAAGTGGAGACATCAGCACAGGAATGCATGTTGCTGCTACTTTTTAATGTTAAATCCAGCCGACACCACGCTGTACTACGGGTTACATCACGCTGCTTCAAAGGCCATTGTTGATTGTTCAGCTTTTTCCTTCCTTTTAGCGAGCTGCACTGCTGATACAGTTGAGATTAAACTCCTTTTTATTATACACCCACACTCCAACACACATGATAATTAAAAGTTTGAGAAGATTTTTTTACACATAGACTAAGAAACTAACATACATACACATGTCATCTGCATCTGCAGAAGCTGTAGCTTGATAAACTGCACAGGAAAGATTCTCCAACGTTGCATACAGTGTCTCAGTGCTTCAGGTTGCACTGTGCAGCTCCAGAGAGGAACGCCGAAGTTCAGCATTTTTCTTGTAGTAACCTTTACAGCTGATAGATCTGAGATTAGATTTAGTTTGTGCAATTCAGGTGAAGCACAAGTGAAAAAGAACAAAATGAATAATTGACCTTGCAGAAATATTCACAATGGTGCAACACAGTGTAATGATGCAGTCAGACTGAAATTCTTCCTTTTTCATTCATTTCGATGTGGAATGGGTCGAGACACATTTGCTTCAGTTGGCAAATTGACCTACCTCCTGTATAACCCTACCTGTGCTATTTCCTGTCCCTTCTGCTTTTGGCCACACCATGCAAGTTAATTTCCCCAGGTGAAATTTGGTCTGACTGCAGCCTAACATTGGAGAGGAGAAAATGGGACCTCACCTTGCTGTTACATATGCCACAAGAGTAAATATGTGTTTACATGCCCACTTGTGCAGCCAAAATTATTTTGCTCTCCTCAACAGATATGGTCAGAACCGACAATGATGCAATAGAAGTGAGAGCTGCTGAAAGTGCAACATAAATGGTGTGTTCAGGCGGTGCTCATTAACTTGGAAAGTTATAGATTTCTGACTATCTGGGAATCTCAGATAGCCTTAGTCTCAGTTTCAGCAGAGAGTTGTAATGTCTTGTGATTGTCTGAATCCACCTTGACAAGAATAAGATGCTGGGGGAGACACTCAGAGTGATCATTTGGAATTTTTGGGTATAGCCATGGCCTAAATTAAAGATGAATATTGGCATGAATCATTATCTCTTCTCTCTCTTCTAAATCTCGTCCGTCTAACCTTTGTAGAGACAGTGAGGGGAAGTGAAGTAGATGAAAAGGGAGGCATGAATAATACCCACGCATTTCAAGAAAGATTCTGATCTTGCTTTAAAGTAAAGAGGAGGCAGTAGCGATAATTGATCTCATTATTCAAGAACAAACTCCCACTCAGACAGTCTTACATGTTTCAATACTAACCTTCAACATGGACTTCCTAAATTGTTGGAACAGTATGAAGTAAGTAAAGTGTTGCCAGATGGTGGTGTAATGGCTTGTCAGGTGCTGAGTGAGTATAATGTCTGCGTGTCCATGGGTTTGAGATCGTCTGAGGCTTTTTAATTTAAAGCACTTCTTTTTAAGAGAGCGAATACTTGCAGACATTTTTGTCAGTGGAAGAGACTGAGTTTGCAAAAGCATATATCTTGTGTGTCAGAATAGTGTGGAGTATGGGTTAATGATTCAGATAATTAGATCCACCTGTTCTCCCCCGTGTGAAAATGCAACTCTCAAATGTATCTCAGTGTGTTTATGTGTGTGAACAGTTGTTCATTTGCAATCACATATATCTGCAAAAGCAATACCCACAAAAGTACTATTATCCAGGACATTTGGTTGTTAAACTTTACCACCAGTGTTTCCAAGGGATAACTTTTCTCCACCACAGCCTTGTGGAAAACCATGTGCGTGATGTCTGACATTAGCTAGATTAACCATCATAACTATATTTTGACATATTCTAATTATATACAGGAAGGCTGTATGTGTTGTTATTTTTAGGGTGACATAAATAATGACCAAGTAGAACTTTATTACCTTAGATTAGTCCAATAGCTGTCATTGGATACTCTCAACCATGCTACAGTAAACGACAGTAATGGAGGAATTACATTGTGTTTTTGTGTTCAAGGCCCTTTCAAAATCTGTAGCCTCTTTGTACACTCTTAGTAAATCTGCTGGTTATATCAAATTATTTCTCGCCAATTTTAGCCTTCCTGATCCATGGCAGTTTTTATACCCTACAAGAAGAGAATACTCTTTCTTGTCCCACATCCACCACACCTATACTCAAATAGTTCATTGTTTGTAGATAATTCATTAATTTCAAACCTTAAATCATGTAGTTACGAAAGTATTATTATTTCAGATCACGCACCCCTTGTTCTTCAACTGGCTTTCCCAAATGCTGAGTACACAAGAAAGCACTGGAGACTAGACCCTTTGCTGCTCTCAGATGAGTTTTCCTACACACATCTCTACACACATTAAAACATTTTTAAGCACCGATAAAACACCAGATGTGTCCAATAAAACAATTTGGGAGGTCATGAAAGCATATTTATGAGGTAAAATTATATGATTCGTGACATATAAAAGGAAGTGTTCAAAGCAGAAACAAACTGCAATTGCTAATCAGATTTTAAACTTAGATAAACAATATGCAAATTCGCCCTCCTCTGAACTATACAAGGAACGTTTGAAACTCCAGACAGAATTTAACCTTCTTTCCTCTTGCCAAGTTGAAAGTCAATTACTTTGTAGTAATTGAAGCAATTTTTATGAGCAAGGTAAAAAGGTAGGTAAACTACTGGCCAAACAACTGCATGGGTTGAGAGCGAAGCAACTTATTGCTGGAGCACAGACAGACAATGGGTATATAACCGGATCAGAAAGTGATTAATGAGAAGTTTAGAGCCTTTTACTCATATTTATACATTTCAAATTGTACAGTAGACTTAAATGTCATGGAAAACTTCTTTAGTAATCTTGACGTACCATCCCTTTCTCAAGACCTGAGAAATAACCTTGAGGCACCCATCACCCAGGAGGAAATTACTGCAGCAGTATCATCTATGCAGTCGGGTAAATCTCTCGGCCCAGATGGGCTCCTGTCAGACTTTGTTAAAAGAAATTCTCTGCTGAACTGACTCCTTTTGTATGTTTAATATTCTCTGACTCTTTCAACTCAGGTACACACCCTCCTTTGTTCAACCAGGCCTGTATCTCCCTGTTGCTAAAATAAAGACCTGCTAGATTGTGCTTCTTGCAGACCAATATCATTACTAAATACAGATGTAAAGATCCTCGCCAAAGTCCTGGCCCACAGATTGAAGGATATTCTTCCCTCTGTCATATACCCTGATCAAACTGGTTTCATAAAAAGAAGCCATTTGTTCTATAATATCCATCGGTTATTTAACATCTTATATTTCCCAAAACATATTGAGTCAGCATGCCTCACCCCTGTGGATACTAAAGTAGCATTTGATAGAGTAGAATTGAACTAACTTTTTATGACACTTGAAAAATTTGGTTTTGGTCCTGTTTTCTCTTCCTGGGTTAAACTGCTGTACACATGTGCTTCTGCCTCTGTATTAACAAATAGTCATTGCTTGAAATATTTTCACTTACACCGTGGGACCCAGCAGGGTTGCCCTTTAAGCCCACTCCTTTTCACTGTTGCCATTGAGCTGCTTGAGATTGCCATTTGTAGCAACAGGTGGATACAGGGGATATGGAGGGGAAGAGTCGAGCATAAGGTCTTGATATATGCAGACGACTTACTTCCGTTTGTCTCAAAACCAGCCAATTCGTTACAAGAAGACCTCATTGTATTGGAGGTTTTCAGTCAGTTTTTAACTTAATTCCACCAAAAGCGAACTCTTTCCGATTAATAAGGAATCTCTTAAACTTCATTATACAAATCTTCCTTTGAAGGTGGTGAAAGACCACCTCAGCTATCTTGGGATATGTGTTACTAGTGAATTTAAAAACCTATTTAAATCAAATTTCCTCAGTCTATTTGATTAGGTAAAACAAGTTTTATCTAAATGGTCCCCTCTGTCTTTGTCCCTTATTGGAAGAATACATTCAGTTAAAATGACACTGCTTCCAAAGTTCCTGTATCTTTTCCAGTGTGTCCCCATTCTCATCCCCAAATCCCTTTTTTAGGTCCTTGACTCTTTATATCCTACATTTGGGATGGTTAACACCCTTGGTTACGGAAAGCATTCTTTCAGAGACCCAAGCAGGAAGGGGGAATGGCTCTGCCTAATTTCCAATACTATTAGTGGGCAGCAAATATTCGTTGTTTGACGTATTGGATGCATTTCCACCTTTAACCCTCATTCCCAGCCTGGGTAGCAATGGAGGTCTGTGCTAGTGGCCCAGTTTCTCTATCTGTGCTTTTAGGTGAATTGCATCTAATCATCTTTTTGCTCCCTCAAAGGCTGATGGCACATTTCAAATCTGGCACAAAAAAGCTTTAAAATGCATTGGTGATCTATTTATTGATTATCGCTTTGCTTGTTTTTCTCAATTGACAGAAACCTCACTGACAGAATACTCACTTTTTTAGATTTTTACAAGTTAAGTATTATATACGGCATTTAATATCCCAATTCCCTCAAAAACCCCCAGTCAATCCTGTTGATACATTTCACTCGGCCAACCCTACATCAAAAGGTATTAACCTTTACAACTTTATTTCAAAATTACACTGTCCATCAGTGGGGGCTATAAGGACTGATTGCAAACAAGACCTAGATTCTACCTTTACGGATGACACGTGAGACTCAGTCCTTAATCCGATACACTCAGCCTCCATGTGTGCTCGACATGCACTCTTGCAATTTAAAGAAGTCCATCATATCCACATGTTTAAAACCAAATTAGTTTGAATGGACCCTGATGTTGACCCTACATGTGATGAATGTATAAGTGCGGTCTGCCTCACTCCTTCACATGTACTGGACATGTTCCTTCTTGGTTAAGTTTTGGACATCAGTCTTTCAAACCATTTCAGAAATGCTTCACCTCCAAACTAAGCCAAATCTTTTGACTGCCATTATTGGAATTGCTCTAGACTTGGATTTGCCTAAAGCAAAACTGAATGTATTGGCATTTACTTCTTTACTGACTTGATGAGCTATTTCACTTAATTGGAGGGATTCTGCTCCTCCCTCCCACTTGCACTGGATTCGAGACATTATGTCTTGTATGAATCAAGAGAAAATCCATAGTACTACCTGCGGAAAAGAGAGTAAATTTTACAAAGTGTAAACAACCTATACCCTGTCTCCTGATGACTTCACTGAGGGGTAACATATATAGATTAAAAAGAAGTGGACCTAAAATTCATCCTTGGGGAACCCCTTAGGTTATTTTGGAGGTTTTGGAGAAGTTATAATCAATTGCAACAAAGAATTCTCTGCCAGAAATATAAGAGGAAACCAGTTAAAAACAGTTCCTGACAGTCCAATGTGATCCTTCAGTCTATTTAAAAGAATTTTGTGATCAACTGTATCAAAACCACTAGCACTTGATTTGCTCACTTTTATTTGCCTGTTTCATTACAGCTGTCCCAAGACTTGATAAGCTATCCAAAGGGCACCCAAAACTACAAAAATCACTTTCATTCACAAAGATGACCATAAAAAGGCTAGCTTGTGATAAAAGTTACAGAGTCCCAGAGCTCAGTGAATAGTAGTTATGGCGATGGCCATTTGCTAAAGACATTTCTTCTGCTTTAACCTTTTTCATTGTCTGTCAAATATTCCCACTTCAAGTAAATGACTCCCTCCCATTTGTCTTTATTCCTCAGTTCTGTGATCTATTTGGTGCACTGAGTGCTTGAGTCAATCATACAGTTGTAGTAAAGTCAGTAAAGTGTGAACTTGTAGTGATTTTTACTGTTGATTCACCTTATCTTTTGCTTGTTGTGCCCAAAAAGCTGAAGAGAGTGGAGAGATATAGGTCAGGGTAGAGTGGAAGAAGTCTGGCACCTGATAAGTGTGTATAGAAATAATCTCTCTTTTGTGTGTGTGTGTGTGTGTGTGTATGAATGAGGGAGTTTGCAGCCTCATCTAGCACTGCAAACTCCCTCTACACTACACTACTACTCTCACTTGGGTCAGAGTTGTCAGTTTTAGACTTAAGAAATACACAGTTATTTAGTGTGAGTGATGTCACTACAACACACTGTGGCAGTCAGGCAGCATACATGCAATATGCACACAAACACAACAGCTTTAGTCAGGATTACACAGAAAATGTGGTTACAACACACATTTTAAGAGATACACAGACTACATACAGACACACAAATGTTTTTCATGGTGGGATGAAAATATGCAGTTGCAGGAATGCCACGCACACTGCAAATGAGCTGCAAACATGATACACTTCAAGGAAGACACAAAACACGACTACCAATGTACAGAAATCAAAAACACACATGCAAACGCTTGTTATAGCGTCGCTGACACACATCATATACAGTGTATAGCAGAAGCGACACACACAGTAGAATACATTCCACAACATCAGAGATGACGCCAACAGACACACACAAACACACAGGTTTACTTAGGTCACTTTTGGGGATGTTACATAGACTTACTGTACTATAACCACTATTTGCTTAACCCTAACCTTTCCCCATTGAGGACACAGCTTTTGTCCCCAATTAGACAAGCTGCCCCCAATTAATTGGTCTTTAGTCTGACATGTGTCCCTGAAAGTAGGATAAGTCAGACTCTCTCTCTCACACACACACACACACAAACTCACACTCACTCTCTCTCTCTCTCTCTCTCTCTCCAGCTACAGTGAAATCCACAGACATGCACACAAATCAAAACGTGCACACTCACACAGCTCCTTCATCTCTCACTCACATGTACACACATTCAACAGCACCACAGAAATTGTGCAAAATGTGCACACACTCACTAACACACTCGGACACACATACCCCGCAGCTCACTGCGCAGTAATACACATGCCAGTGAGGTGATGGGAGTGGAATGGTCTTACTCCATGTTTTATGTGTTGGACTTTGGCCTTCTAGTTCACTTTGATTTGACCCGGCAGCTGAAACATATTGAGAATTTATTCATACACATTTGGAAAATTCATCTGGAGACTTTATTCCTCAGAAGGCCGCCTTGGATTCTGTCTGATCAGTGCCATGTTAGCTGGTTTTGCAGAGCTTGTGAAGATAGATGTTGAATATTTTATAGCATAGTGGAGCACTGTGTTTCAACTCCTCCACAGGTGATAGTATCCTGGTCTGCCGTCGTCTGCCTGTGGAGTGATGTAATAAGTTCATAGTGTGGATTTGATTACATTGATTTCACAATGATGTACATTAGGGAAATGCAGCAATTAATAGCATTTGCGTAGCTGGAAACGGTGAAAGTTGATGTTTTTCCTTGATAAATGACTTAAATGATTAATCAGTCCCTGTTTCAGAACTAACTTATACGTATGTCTCAGAATAAACATGGCAATGATTATTGAAAAATGCTACTTATAAAAACTTTGATATAGTATGTAATGAGTATTTCTTGGACAACATTATAGCTTTAAAAGAAGACCCAGTCCATGTGGAAGAGAATGATAAAAACAATGTTCAGACAAAAAGACAAGCAGAAAACTATGAGGCCGACATGAAAAAAAAAAAATAGACCGAACAACAAAAATACATCATAGTTCTCATCTGAAAGAGAAATCTGAAAGAAAGCTATTACTGAACTATTCTCTGTCTTTTTCTTTCTCATCTTTAGTGTTTACACCCAAATGATCTCTCCTCCTCTGTAGTGCAAACACATCTGAACCATGAAATGTGACCCTTTGTCTTTCACTGTCAGTGGACTGAAGGCTCCGCACAACATCACATAGTGGAGAACAGACTCTCTAAATTGTTTCTGGCTTCGGGAGAGCCTCACTCATAACTACATTTAAGCTGCACTGCTTCAAGGTCACAAGAAAATCATCTGTACATTCTGCTTCTTTTCTTTTTCAGCATAATCCGCAGAGCTCTGGGTACAGCTCTTCACATCGACCCAGCCCGACCTCTCCCCGCTTAAATTATTTCACCATCTACCTCTTTATTAATCTTGCTGTCTATCCTATTCCTCCTTATCGTCTCACTCTATCCGTCTGTCGCCTCCCTGCATTCCTCTCGTTTGATCTATCTGTCTGTCAAGGCGACCCTTCGTCTGCTGCATCTCTGTTTCTATCCATCTATCTGAATCTCTCTCTCCTCAGGGTGCACAGGCCCAGTCAAATCGATCACCCCATCCGCGTGCCCCTCGCAACACACAGACCTCTCTCTCCCTTCCTCCGTGTACACCTCTGGCTGTATAGACAAGACCATCCATCAGTCTCTGTCTTCGTCACACACACACATACACACAGACTTCTGTTTTGACATACAACGGTGTTCCGCACTGCATCTGTCCACTTGTCTCTTGTATCCATCTTTGGCATCATGTCCTTTTTTTTTTTTTTTTTTTTTCTGTCTATCTATTTGTCCGTCGATCTGTCTGTCCGTCTCAACACAAACACATCCCTATCTGCTGTTTGTGTTTCCAAGACGATGCAGTAATACAGTTATGTTCCATCTCTGTCGTCGTGCCTGGCAACGCTCCACTGCTTCATTACCACGGCAACAGAAAACTGTCCCCTCTCATTACAGCGCTTATTAATGCCGCATGTGCATACACACACATGCAGAGCTAAAACGGCAGGAACAGCATCTATGTTTAGGCATGCACACAAAACCCACTTTTAGCCACGGTTACTCGGAGAGGAGGAGAATAGATCATCGGATGTGCGCACACACACACACACACAGAGAAATGAAAACAGCCACACAACCGATGCTTAGACTCAACCATGAATATTAAGTTGCTGTATAATTGTCTGGCTGTATTAAACTCGCAGCTCCTCCTACAGTATGTTAGACACACAACATACTGCAGGACACGCACTGCTGGGTTCAACTTAACAGCATTAAGTGCACTTCACTGCGTGGTTACTGCCTCAACAAATGACACACACTGCATGCACTGCTGAGTCTAAACTAAAGGTCCAAACCACTGCCTAACCACAAGCGGAAGCAGCCCCAACACAGCAGGGAAACACAGGAGGGGTGTGCAGACTTTTATCCTGTCCTGAGCATAAAGAAAGCGATCTCCATTTTGAAAAAACAACAAAAAAAACAAATCCATGACGTTTGACAGTGAGAATGTTCTCAACAGAGTATGCAATATGTTAAAATGTGATTTGTCAATCAACTGTGGCAAGTCACTGTAGTTTGCTGTAATCTTGAGCCGTCAATCTTTTATTATATTGCTTGAAATAAATTATAAATGAAATTCTTCAACCAGACATGACACATCTTTATCTGTGTGTGTAGATAATTGTGTGTGACTCACTGCAGACAGATTTACAACAAGGAAAAACAGGCTAAAAAATAACTGATGCGGGTAATGTTGTCTTGAACTGACAGACAGATGTGTTTTTCTCGAGGAGGTAATACTTCTTCAGGGTGTGTATTAAGCTGATGATACCACTTTTATACAATTCAGTGGTCAAGTCAGTTGTCACGTTTTTTTTCCTCTTGCTTGGCTGGGCAGTATGAATCCTGCCAGCGGAAATTGGCTGAAAACTGTAGCAACTGAGATTACAGGTGTCAAACTACCTCAGCTGGCTGACAACTGTAACAAGCAGTGCTGTCAGGGGAGCTAAGGCTGCCTTAAATCGTCCCCCCGCATCTCATTTATGAAGGGTTAGAGTGACTCCCCTTAAGGCTGAGATTGGAAAATGTCAGATCCAACAAGGGGATAAACACAAGAGGGAAAGGCTGTGCTAAATGTGCAACATACAGATGGGTGACAAATTAAAGGGAAAACTTAAATAAAATAGAGAAACATATGATTTTTAGCATTTAGCACATATTTATTACATTAGTGATGTGACATATGCTCCCCAAATTCAGTTCCAGGCCCCCGTCTGTAGGCTTATGTTAGGTAGCTGGATCTATTTTGGATCTGATTCCCAGCTGGAAAAATATCTAGATTCAATAAGCTAAAACACTACCTAATCTCTTATCAAACATTTTATCTTTCCTTTTACTTTGTTAGCCATGCTAGCAGTGTGGCTCTAGAGATGTCTGTTGTTTCACCACATTGGTCCAGACTGAAATATCTCAACAGCTATTGGATGGATTCATGGTCCTCAGAAGATGATTTTTATTGACTTTCCCCTAACCTTTCCCCTACCAGGAGGTTGACATTTGTGGTTCAAAGTGAAATGTCTTGACAACTATTGTTTGGATTACAATGCAGTTTGGTGCAGACATTCAGGGTCTGGTGAACTCTACTTTGGTGATCCCCTGTGTACTACTCTATTTACTAGCGAAGAGTGATGTAGGTAACATTTGATTTAGGTAGCGTTCTTCTCATTATTAGCCAGAGCTGACATCACCTGCAGCAGATTCAGACACAGCTGCTAAAATGAAGCTTTTGGCTGTTGTTGTGTTGTTCAACAGTGGTGACTCTTCTCTAGAGAAATGATCTAGCTGATCAGGTCACATCAATTTCATGAGAATCTCTACTTAAATTTGAAAGCATATAATATCAATATTAAAAGCTTATCCACTTAATGATTCTGAATCAGGACCTCCAGTATTTCAAGCTTATGAAAAATAAAGTGTAAAATAAGTTTATAAGATCTGTCATTTCTGTGTGTCAAGGAGATTTAATCAACACATCTTATCTTCTGCTGTTCATTTTATTTTCAGGTTGTAGCTCGATTAATGTTCTTAACCTGAAGCTGTCACTAAAATCTGTAGTGTTTCTGACTTCTCAGCTAACCAAATGTGATCTCTGACTCTTTGCATTTTATTTATTTATAACCTTAGTTACTTGCAAATGAAGACGATAAATGGATATGATTCTGAGTTAGGATTTGATAACGTGCTTGCAAACCCCAACCCTCCCGTTCAAGCATCTGTGTCTGAAAGAAAAAAAAAACATCTTTTCTCTTTTAACTCTGCTTTCCTTTATCTACATCTCCTCTTTCACACTACATCTAATAAGGGAGTAAGGGAAATCGATAACAGATGAACGCTTCACCTCACTTGTTTACCTCATGAAAAGCATAAGCATCCTGAATGTTTGGTACGTTCAGTGTATGGCTTAATTTTCATTCCTACCTTATTTATTTTCATCCTTATGTTTTCATGCTGATTCTTTTTGTTTTATGCACTCAGTTCTTTTCAATGCACCTGGCTGCCGATGGACCCGCACACCAGGGACAAGCTGTTCAAACAAACGCTTGATACAAAGGATAACAGCATGTGGTGAAAGGTGCTCTCATTCCTTTTCAAAAAGGGTGACAGGCAGAAATAAATGTTTCTATGGTATAATGTGTTACTCAATCCGTAGTACAACCTTGAGCGAAAGCATGGCATTTGAGACTGTCAAGATAAGACATTTTCCTTTCTGAAATACATTGTAATCAATACAGACACAGACTGATAGAACCTGCAAAAAAAATTAATCTATTTACACCTCTTGCTTCTCAAACTGTGATTAGTAAAAGATAATTGGCCAACAGCAGCAGTATGATTTAATGAATCTGAGACCCACTGCAGGGCAAGAGACTTTCCAGGTCGCTGCCTTAAGAATCTGGGTCATGGGCTTAAAACATTTAAGTACCCATGTCAAGAAAAATTCCACACTGAGGCTTTAATAGTAGCTTTAGTATCACTTCCAACCCAGTGGCTGACTGGGGCTTCATGCCTGCTTCCATTCTAACTGGATGTATTCTGCATCAGTGGATCGCCTTCATTGAGATACATCTAATATGACTGTTGCATGGTTCCAGCCTGGATTTCAGGAGGTTTATCTCACTTTCTCTCCACTATTGTCCTCCTTGCTCGGCGGTTAACAAGGGACTCGTGTTATGTTTGTTTTCCAGCTGGGTGTAATTCAACATCGATAGCACTTATCTGTGCTCCGCTGATCTTCCCTGGCACCGGGAAACCAACGGGATAACTCGTCTCGTGTGGCATCTCTCTGGCAGGCAAACCTCAACAGTTTGCTGAAGCTGATCTCAGGAAGTTGTTTTCAAAGTTTGGGTCCAGATCCAAAAAAAAAATAGCAGCATGGGAAGATTAGTCCCAGTCCCCAAGTAAATCCAGTGAAAATGAAGAAAAGTTTTTAGCTGTGTTGTGTTGTTTAAGTTTTCCCAAGACAATGTTACACAAGACAGACTGGAGGATTTTGGGTTAGTGGACTCAAAAGATGAGCTTTTTGTTAGATAAGCCCAAACTGCCTGACGAATCACTTTTGCCAAGAAAGAAAATTGAGAGTCCCAGTGCTAAATACTTAAAAAAAAAAAATCTACAATACAATGCATTCTTAATTGTAGTTTCAGTCAAATGAAAAGTTTTCTGCTGAGAAGTTGACATTTACAGCTGCACTGTTTTATGCCTGCTGCAGTTAATATTATATAGCAGCTGCAAAAGTCCATGTTAGCCACAAGTTAAAATGAAAATAAAATAGAATATTGTCATTGCAGAATTATGTCTCAGGAATAAAGCACAGCTACTACCTTTATAATATTCATGAATAATGTTTATTATCCCGTAACACCCTATTCCCCTGAATTATTTTTCAGAGTGCTTTCTCGCTCAAACCCACACCCACACACACATCTCTTTGTTTCCTTGTTGTGCTTTTGATGCCCTGTGTTATATGAGAATGGACATCTGGCTATAGGAAGTAGGAAATATAGGCAATTGAGGACTGTAGGGAATGTGTGTGTGTGTGTGTGTGTGTGTGTGTGTGTGTGTGAGAGACAGTTCTTGTTGCTGGAAGTGTGAGCTCAATGTGCTAGCAGTGGCCTTGCTAGTTAGCAAGGGACAGCTGGCCATGAAAAGGCATTTGAAGAAATAATATGCATGTGTGTGTGTTTCTATAAATAGTGAGTGCAGGTTTTTTGCGTTATTAAGCGACAGGATGTGTGTGTATGTGTGTGCGTGAGAGAGAGAGAGAGAAAGAAGTGAGAAATGGTTACAGACAGAGGACAAAGCTTCACCACCAGGGGAGCCCTCTGCCTCTCCTCCAGTCTCTCCATTCACTTTGTAGTTTTTCTCTCTCTTCTCTTCTTTCTTTCTCACACACACAAGATGGCCTCATCACCTCGCCGCTCATCAATCACGTCCTTCATCCCTCACGCTCTGCTCTTTACATTGTAGTCTCTTTCTCTCTCTCTCTCTCTCTCTCTCTCTCCCTCTCATGCTTCCCTCATCCAGCCTCAGCTCCACTTTCATGAAGCCTCTGGCTCTCACGCCTCTATATATTCTGCTGTCTGGTGAAAGGAGCGCAGGGCATTGTAAGCGACACACACACATACACACTCATGAGCTGCAAATATGAAAAAGAGGAAAAATAAAGATGTGCTACTATAAAAGATGTGATAGATTTGTGGGTGGATAGAGAGATTGGCCCGGCGTTAAAGAAAAGCAGATATCAGCAGTGATGTAGCGATGATTAAATACAAAAATTAAGATTTTTTCATTAAAAAAAAATTGTCAACGCAACTGTCATTTCCTGTGATGCACACATCAAAATCATATTGTAATTATCTGCAGAGTGTCAAAAAGATTATGAACTCTACTCTACACCCACTGATATGAGAGGTTTATGTTTGAAGCAGTGATGATAGACTTCAGTCTAAGCCAGAAAGAAAGAGAAAATACTTAGTGCTTGTGAGACAGAGAGCACTTCAATAATTCGTTAGACATTAGCAGGGTGTGTTTTGTTTTGGGTAAGTGCCAGACTCCCCGAGGCACACTAGCAATCAAATATGAACATGGCAACACAACACTGCTTCAATATTGATGCTGTTTGCTACAGGCCTTATTGATTCAATAGCATCTTTACCACAGAATTTCAATGTGGTCCTCTAAAATGTGAAAATGTTTGGCTAATATCGAGGGAAGTGGAGACGGTGTGGCGTTTGGGCGCAGGTTTGACGCACCATGTAATGCCTTGTTAGCGGAATCCTGAAGAGTCAAGACTGTGAAAATGCCCGTCTCAGTCCGTGGTATTGCTTTTAGGAAAACTTTCTGCTGTGTTCACTTTCTGAGCAGTTATTGCTCTGAAGTGTTTGGCTGGATCGGCACTGTGTAAATGCTTTTGAATTTCGATTTTTTATTTTCTTGACTTACACCAGTTTGTATGACTCAGTCTAGTTTTTTTAAGGTTTGTAACCTCTTGCGCTGCAATTATCTTGTTTTGACAGTCAATGCAATTTACAAGTTCTTTACTTCTGAATTGAATGAGATATTGAGATGATTCTTTGGTTCAAGAGTAGTCCATGAACTCAGAGACATGTTGTCTAAATGTTTTGATTGGTAGATCATTTCTAACTCTTCCCACAGGTGGAAGTTAGACAACTAAAGAGATCTTTTGATTCTTAATTGAATTGGCTTAAATGGTTATGTAAAATGATCAGATTGTGTACTGGTTGACATTCAAAGTGTTCGAAATGGCAAAGTTTTGCTTCATAAGCGTTTAATTCAGAGTCCAAAATGTTCAATAAAAACAAGTGAATGCTCTTAATTTAGGTTTTTAGTAAATTATTTCATTTATGATTGAGGATAATCTGCTCTGCAGTGTGCATTTAGTAATAAGCACACCTCTGGTCATGGATTAATTCTTATTTTATTAACAGTTTTGAGAGTCAGGAAGGGTGAGGAAACATCACATTTAGCCTCCAAGTCACATCGAACTGCTTTGTTGCATCGAGAGAAGCCACAAAAACCTGTAATTTAGTTAGACACAGTTTCCATATAAGCTGGTAACAAACAGCTCTGTCTATTCTTAGTGGACACTCTTAGCAAATGGTTTGATGAGAGATCGGAGTACACAGAGTAATGTTGTAAATGTGAAGAGTGCACTGCAAACACTATTGCAGACATTTTAAATTAGCAGAATCCTATGGAGGGGTTATATCTTCCGATCCTTTGTAAGAGCACAAAAACACTTGAAGGCTTAATCAGCACTGTTGAATCCTTGAGGGCTTTCATTGCATTAAATGTCTTAAGTGTCAGTAATAATCTCACCATGAAGGAATTATTATTTAAATAAACATTTTGATCCTTTTTATTGGCTGTGACCATCACAAACACAAGAGTACAATGAAAGGTAGCAACAGGGCTCCTTCAGAAACAGTCTGTAATTCACATGTATGTTTTTACCATAAATAAAAGAAAACCAGTGAAAAATGTCCTGCCAGTATCAGTCACAGAGGGGCCGAATAGGAAAATATAAAAAGAAAATCCTTAATTCCCATTCATTCTCATCGTTGAGTCTGGAGAAAAATCTGTTGTCTACACTTGCAGATATGGAAGGCATGTCTTTTGATATCCAAAAATTCAAAGATACGGTTGAAATGTTCCAGTATAATTTTTATTATGTTGAATAAATAGCTGCACTTTAATGATGTGGAATGAATAGCTGCATTTTTAGTGTTGCTGAATGAATAGCTCAGTGTGTTGTCATTGTGTGCAGAATCGGACTGTGGAGGAGAAGGTCAGGCACAAAAAATACAAACAAACACAGCCTCTGATGAACAGGAACAACCCTCTCACATAAGGTACAGCAGTCTGAGGAAGATGTCATTGAGAGCTGAAACAATTAATCAATTACAGAAAATTAATCAAGCGAGCAAATACAAGCAATTAGGTTATAACTACACGAACTGAGGAGGGAAAAAGACTACCAAGCAAAATGATAGAAACTGAGTTGATACGCACACAACACAACAGTGTCTACTACTGCACTCACTCACACACAACTTCCTCTCACGGCACAGCAACCTTTAGTAAACAGTAAACAGGACCGCCTCTCCCCTATTTTAAGTTTACCACAAAAATAATGAGCGTCCCATCTCCCTGCTTGAATTCAAGCGATATCACCTGTCTTTCATTGTCTGCCTATTCAGTCACCAGTATGTCAGAGAGCCAGACCCACAGTTAAGAACCCAGATTGACGAGAAGCACCAGTGCGCAGAGACAGCTCAGTATCCGACCTAAAGCTGCAGTGATACATAAAAATTTATCACTGCGTTTCACTTCTGGGAGTCGAGTTCACTTCCATTCAAAGTCTCTCACTCTGGCATTGTTGTTAAGATTATGCGCTGTTCAGTTTCCCAGCACGACAGGCAATAGTCCAGTGATCACACACTGCTTTTCATTCTGCTTTCTGTTAATATTCCATCTTTTTTTCTCTCTCCTTCTGCAATTCATGCAGTCTTGTCACTTCCTATACGGTATCCCACTGCTCATCTGGCCTCCAAACTTTCTGTCATACGCAGTGAGTGCATGGTCTGAGTATGCGCAGATAGGCTGGTAGGTAGGTTGACAGGCAGGTAGCCCGTCCAATCATTTAATTCAGCCTGAATTAAATTATTTGATGGACTTATTACAGGCCAATCTCACTACTCTTATCATCATCTTTACCAGCCTCAATAAAAAGCATATTTGCGCTTCCTTTTTCATCACCAAACGGCAGACAGAAACAGTTAACAGATAAAGAGCCAGATATTTCCCACAGGAGATGGTGGAAACCAAAGCAGAGCTAAAAGGGGTGTGAATATCGGATTTACATTTGAGATATGGACACAAACACAACTTCAAATCGATGCTAATGTTTCTCTATATGTGCTGGATGTGTAAATAATTACTGTTTGCTGACAAGTTTTCCATAATATCCATAATATATCAACATTGTGTTAACAGTTTATTTCTACTGCTGCCAAGCGGCCAAAAAATCAGATTTGAAGTCTGTTAAGTTATGGCTAATGCTGGCAGGCTCTCAAGTTGTGTTTCTGACCTCCTCATGAATGTTGCTCAATTATTCAATTTGATGATTTTTTTAATAGGAGACTGATGAAATCCAAAGCAATGAGCTAAATGTGGCTAAAAGCTGCATACAACTCCAGCTGAGTTATGTGTTAAACATTTAATTGTCAACTGCTTTTTTTGTAAAGCAAAAGTATTTTTGTCTCACATGCATACTTGACTGTTGGACTTTGACCTTTCTTGTGCCTTGTTGATTTATTAATCCATGCAGTACGCTCACATGAACATGTACACTGGCTCACACGCACACTCACCCTAATGACCCGCACCCTACAGCTTTATTTGTTGGGTCATGAGGCCATCTTAACGAGGGTGTTTAATTTGCCACGGTCGATATAGCCTGCGAGCATCCATGTGTATATGTGCTTTTGCCAGTATCTAAACACGTGAGCTACAACATGTGTGTGTTTGTTTGTGTGTGTACTTTAATTAGCAATTCAGGGTGAAGTGCAAGCAGTGGGAATTGGTGTCTTCGTGTCAGGATCCTGCATCACCCTGTCAGGGTACGTTTCGCAATAATGACCCATTTTCTGTACATTATCCTGCTTATTACACGGCTATTTACTAAAGAAATCAACAGTTTGAAACAAAATATTGATTCAAAAGTGGTTTTATTGATTTTAAAAATTGTATTGCTTCTGCTAAAAAATAGTCTGTTAGATTCAATGGTTGTAACTGTGTCCACAGCAACGTAAATTCTGTAGCCTTCTTAAGATGTGCCTACTTAGCATTATAATTCACATTAAAGTGAATATTTCCATTGATGGTGAAGACAAGGTGAATGGGACTTCTTTGGGAACATTGATGTTGACATTTCTGTCCTCTACGTGTCCTTCTTGCCGGGGCTTTGCAGTTGACACACCAGGAAACACAACATAAGGTAATGCAGGGATGGGAAATCTGTTTTTTAATGGTGACCCTGATCTGATGTTTTGTTTTTTTTTCCATATTCAGCTGCCAAATATAGAGATCTGGCTCTCCACATTTCAACAGACAATACCCAAAGCTGGTACATGAAAGACGGGATTTACCCACGTTATTGCTTTTCAGTTTCACACAAAATACCTGACTCATGGCCACATCTTTTTGACATTTTACATTTTAAGGCATTTAAAGAATGCAGCATTAGAAAATAAATCACCAATAATGCAGAAACCAACAGTAAGAAGCACCAGGGTCAGAATCTCCTGAAAATGCTACTGTACAAATATTTGAAAGTGAGAAAGAAATACCAAGAAAAGAAATAAAATAAGGAGTTTAAATGGAAGAGTTTAAAACGGATAAGAGTAATATACTGTAGGAGGAGATGATAGATACCTGTAGTGATTAAGCAGGGAGAACAGCAGGCTGAATAGATACATCTGGAGATACAGAGTTATAGGACTTGGACCATGACCATGATGTGTAGTATAGAGGTTTTGCAGCTGCTCTACTGGTGGTATTGTGGGAATAGTGTTACTGTGGTATTGTTAATAGTGCTATTGTGGCCACTTGTTTAACTGTGTCCCCAAATTAAGTGATATTATTTTTATAAGGAATGGCAGCCAAAATCCCAAAAAACAAAAACAACTGAAATTTATATGATTATGATTATTATATTGCCCTCCTCTCAGTTCAGAGTTTTCAGTACCCTTCCCTGCAATATGTGAGAAATCTGCTAAATATTTCACGAAGACTAAAACTGTCCCAAAAAGTTTTTACACCATAGCCTGGAGCATTTTGTCTATTGTTCTATGTTCTGTAAGTTTTGACACACCAGTTTGAAGGGTTGTGCACTCCTGAAGATAAGAAATATTTAAAAGGTTAAACCATTTCCGTGTTCCTATTCTGTGTTCAGAATACTGCTGAGCAGGTTCAGTCTGGTGTCAAATTGATCCTCCCCACACTGGTTGTCAGGTGTAGAACAAATTTTTACAGCTTATTTTGAGAAAGCTACATGGTTTTGCCCCTAGCTACATTTCTGACCATCTAACTCCCTTCAAGTCAGACTACACCCTGAGGTCTTTGGGTAGAGCCCTCCTGTCTGATCCACAGTGTGGACTGAAGACCAAAGCAGACTTAGAGCTCTCCATGTGAGTGTGGAATAACCTGTACAAGCGGCTGAAGCTGGAAACATCAATCCACTCTTTCAAAGCTCTTTAAAGCCTGTTCTTATAACATTGATTTCTGTTCAAATTCTTGTCATTCTGTCCTCCTTGAAGTTATCCTCCCTGCTCCAAAGCACATTGGTGAGCTGCATCTTACAGTAACAGGCTAATATGCAGAGATTATCAATATTATGATCAGTTCCCTGTCAAAATGAACATCTTTGTATTCTGCTGAAGTGTGGGCTGGATTCAGAAATCCATTTTCAGTGAGAGCTTCAGATCTCCAATCTACTGTAGCCTCAAATGAAAGCTTTCGGTAGGTGTGCAGCTCTAGGTGTACGTGTCTTGTTTTATTATTTAAACTCAGATGTAGGTGTTTGGGAGGAGTCCATGGCTGGCTAATGCTGACGTGAAGGTTTAACACACTCAAAGCTCTCCAATAATTTAGTGGGTTTTTTTGTGTTACTATAGGAGCATGTGTGTGTGTTCACACTCAGTTGTGTTAATGCCATGTGATTTATTTTTATTGTCTGTGTCTGTGCCGGCACCGTAGGTGTTAGCATGTTGTAACTGCTAATAGGTGTCAGGGTCAGGGAAAATGAGGCTCTTATTTCCTCTCTGGTTTTAGCAGCAGCTGCTTCATTTTCAGACATCAAACCTTGACCATCACCTTTACAAAGACACTCTTGAACCTGCGCCTTTATAAGCTTTATCTCAGTATTATCTTAATTCATACAAGTGTTCAGTTGAGGTCAGCCTTTTCATATTTCTCCTCAAAATAGTTTGACCTATTGAAAGCTATCCATTTGAAGCCTTTATTGATGCAAGCAGTCTCACTCCCCCTATAATCAATACAGTATATTTTAAAGTGCAGCAGAGGGAGATCTAAATCTGGACCACCTCAAACTATTTCAGGCAACTATTTCTTAAGTGAATTCCTTTGAGCTACACATTAACCATGTTCTCACAGAACACACATAAAAGTGTGGGAGCTCAAGAGATGCTCAAACCTGTTGGGAATCAACATATTGTAGTTTTGAGGTGACTTAAAAATAAATGTAATGTTTGCATAAATCAAATCATCTTATTGGATAACAATATTATGCAAAGCAAGAAATTACATTCCTGGAAAGTGGTGAAAGAAACAGATTTCAATTTGATTAGAAATCTGAGAGCAGTAACGCACAGCAGGATGAATAAGTACATTTTATTTATTGGTGTTTACATTTCAGTTTACGAAATGCATAATGTGTGGTTGCGCAACATTATCAAATATTAAGACAGTGCATGCAGAAGCTTTACTGTTCCTACAAATACTGAATAATCATAGGTGACACCACAGGCCATACTGTACCATTACAGATAATTGATTAAATACGCTGCAAACGCTCATCTGCATCTAATGAGTCAATGTAAACTGAAGACTTGCATACAAACCTCCTCTGTATTAGATCTGAAACAAATCAATGTAATAATGCAACAAATACAAAAGAGCTGTGCCACATTCAGATGTAAAATCTGACTTATGCAAAAAACCCACAAATAACACAAAAAATAATATTGTTTATTTGCTTTAGTGATGCTGCAAAGTAGCTGAAGCCTCTTAAATCCACAATTCCCATGATTACTATACATTCATTTAGCAGACAGTTTTATAAGAACCATATTTGCATCAAGGATCAAAAGATGATGAATAATATAATTATATATTTAGTTATAATATAATTTAAAATAAATTAATTGTTTGAATTCCTAAACTGAAGATGGATACAACAACCAGTGACACCCATCAATCCAAAGTTCAGCTCAGATATTTAACATCATATTAATAACATATTTCACATTAACATTAATTTCATTAATCCAGAGAAACATATAAAAAGTAAGCCAGCATGAGAAAGAAAACGCACTGATATATTCATAATTCATTAATGAGATAAATACAGTAGATTTCATATCATACCGCCCAGCCCTACAAATCATATCACACTTAAACACTTTACATACGTAGCACATGTATGATGTGGTATTTACGCCAGTCTATTGCTATAATCTTAAGTCAACATTACCATTAAAATCAGCTCAGTTTTGAGTTAAATTTAAATACCCCACTCCCTTTTATAAAGAAGCAGATGTAATGCAATCACAGTCATGTGTAAAGCAGGGCGGACAGATTCATTTTTACTTTAATGTCTCATGAAGTCTTGTGTGTCCCGGGCAGCCGCACAGACGTTGACAAGAAAACGCCAGATAGAATTAAGATTGTCTTGATGTACGTTTTCATCTCCGGTCCTTTTATAATAAAGAGAGATGTCTGGAACCAAAACTTGCATTAAATAGTGCAGGGGTCCAATGCTGGTCCCTTCTTTCTCTCTCCTTTTGAAGTGGAATGTCTCAAGCTGAGTAAACACTGTGTGATTTTGGGGTTTCCCAGACGAAAGATGACGTGGTGACATCGTTGGTCGTGGCTCCAAAATACATTGCATTGTGAGAGAGGTTCAAAGATGGCCGTTGTCACGATCTTGCGACCAAAGATAGCCTCGGACAAAATGCTGATAGTGTCAGAGATTTAGGATAACCATCTCACAATGTTGACTGGTGCTACGACCTACGTCTACTAACCAACCAATAGGAATGCAGCATGAAATGATGTACTGATCAATGCGACACTGGTGCTAAACCCAATGATGGAGGTAAAACAAGCAAAATGATGCATGTTTGATGATGAAATGTTTGGCAGCAGAAGCATTATTTGTATGATGTATCCTCCAGCTGCTATCATGACCTTGCCATGGAAAGCTCAATACTTGCTTAGTTTCATTGTTTACCACTATAGCGGCACAGATGGATGATGCACACTGATGACGTTTTCTTGTATATTGACTTGTGTTGTAGCCTATGATTCAGTAGGGTGATCATCATACAGTCTACATACATCAAACTTGATGTCTTACCCAAGTTTATTAGATCCATGTTGCACAGTGTGGCTTGCATTAAATTTAAAAGACTGCTGAAATCTCACAGTCTGGAGGCACCATCAGAGAGGAGGTTGGAAATTGAACTAAACTGACTTTTAACTTCTCAAATAAGAAATGTCAGAAGATGGATAACTTTGTTTTAAATTACCCTTCCTTGCAGACTGTCACACTGAGGCTCAAATAACCTCAAGGACCCCAACTGTGTCAAGAGATATGAATTTATGACACACCTGGAACGCTCACACGTTCTTTCATTGACTCAGCCAGAATTAAGACGACTTCAAGAGGAAGGAAATGAAAGGACATTAAGTGGAGGTGTGATTACACCTTTCATCAAATTGACAGGATCAAAAGCAAGTCCCCTCTGTCTGTAACCTCCAATTGTCTTCCTCTATCTCTGTCTTTTTTTGTTTCTCTCTCTCTCACACACACACACACACACACTCACACACACACACACACACACACACACACACACACACACACACACACACACACACACACACTACCTCCCTCTATCTTTCTTTCTCACTCTGGTGTGATAAGGACATTTGACAGACCAGAACAATAAATTATGCCGCATTTCTGAACTTGCTATCCCTCTGTTAGCCCTTTCTTTAAGCCAGGTTTGATTCAATGTTAATTAAGAATGTAATCATCATGTAAACCAGATAATGTTGATCAGTAGATGTTATACAACATAACGGTCCAACTTTGTTTTTTCTACGGTAAAAATTGACCTAATTACTCTTAAAGTGATTAAGTGCCTTAGATTACCATGTAGCAGTACTACCCCCAATACTACCACCGCTAGCCAAGTCCTTGGATCCTTATTCATATATATATATATATATATATATATATATATAAATAAAAGTATATAATAATATAAAAGTGAGAAACTGTCATTCAGTGTCTAGCAGAAATAGAATTTTTGAACAAAAATAGTATGTATGTTCATGAATCTGCATTTATTTTATTGTGCTGTTCTAACCTTTATATTTACTCTAGTAAACATTTCTGTAGTAGACATCTCTGTGTATGATAGTTAAAGATAGTGAGGACTGTTTAATTCATTAGAAAGCAGGTCTGTTTAGGTAATTTTAGCATAGTTTAGAGAAACTGAACAAATTGCTGTTTGAGCTTGTGTGCTAAGTATTGGAAATTATTTAGTATTTGTAGGGAAAAGATTTTATGCAATTGAGTTAATGGTGTTTTGAAAAAATATTGATTACATTACACATGTATGTTATTTTTGAGTGTATTGAACCGTGCAATTTATCTAAAGGTAATTGCTAATGAGCCATGGTGAATTTTAGTTAATCAAAGGAAGACCACGGTGTCTTCCAAGACAAAGGATTTAGGCGTGTCCCTCTCTTTCAGCACGAAAAATTGGAAATTTGACCCAAAACACGCCCTTGGTGTCAATAAAACAGACCAACACCTGGTCTCAGTCTTCTCTCTTTCAGTCTCTTTTTGTCCGCACCTGGTGGGCGTCTGCAGCGTCCCCAAGTTCTCTTTGTTTCTCCAGGACCTTTTAATCTGTAGCACAAGTCTCTCAGTTTAACTTCAACTTTGTATTCTTGTTTTCGCTCAGTCTGTGTGCAAAAGCCCAACTTGAATGAAAGACAACTTCAAGTTTTAACACTCTTTTGTTTTGTAACTTTAAGTCATTGGTGAGCAAAAGCTCACCAATGAAAGTATTTGTAGCTATTTTAGAGAAGGAAGTTCAGTCAGTAAGTTAGTCAGAGACTTCAAAGCCTAAATGACCCACTCTCCTATGGATCAAGACCATCACAACAAGCTTGCTGTATCATCACAACAACACGCCAGGTCATCTGAATAAACCGCTGCTCTAACCTGTTAACATGGATGTGAGCTGCGCATGAGCAGCAGTTCACCATCTAGAGATTTGGCATCTCGCCTATTTTTTCCTCATGAAAATGATCTGTTGATAGTCATATTGACATCATACCAGCAATATTACACCTTTCACTATAGTTTCAATGTCTATATCTATAGAATATGTTTCAGATATGAAAAAATGTGACCACTGCGCGTCAGCCAGCAGTGGTCACCGGGGCAGGAAGCCTGTCTGGCAGGGAACTCTCCTGCTCACTTACAGTGATATTAGTTCAAACCGGGGCTCCTGCCTGTTGTTTCACCTGCTTCCAGGCAGAGATTCGGTGTTGTTATTTTCCTTATTTGTCAGTTTCTCTCCTGACAGTTAGTTTGGAGGTTTGTTTGTCAGAGTGTGTTTGGCTCGTTTGGGGAACTTGGGGTCGTCTGGAGGGATTTTCTTCACTTGGATCGGTGACAGCGAGGGTTTAACTGGCGGAATAATCAATATAATCAATAAAATAAAAACCTGTCCTGTGTGAGGAGTCAATGTGGCTGACACAGAAGTAGCCCTAACCAGCCCGTCAGATATTATTTTATTTTCACAATTGAGCACATGTTTCTTAACTTTTTTCTGTCTAAACTAAATATAAATTAAATAATAATGACATGATATGAAACATTCTATTATTGATGGCCATTATCAAAGTCAAACTCTATGTAGATAAACAGGGCTGGCAATAGCAGGCCTGCAAGGTGCTACTCAGGTAGAGCTAGGCTGTGTGTCCCAGGCCTTACACGACGCTGCCACCAGTGCATCTGAAGATGACGCTGCAGCAAAGTAGGCAAAAAACCCCCTCTGTTGCTGATTTATCGGCTTGCGATTCAAGAGTTGGTGTCGTTTAGTTTAAATCTCACCATTAAATCTTAGAGAAGTTTGATTAGTAAATTACCTCAGGGTTCAATTATTTTTCTGGTAGGAAAATCAACACATTGCCATTTCTCCCCATGGTCCATTCAACTTGCCATAATAAGTTTCAGTGCATTCATACTAGTTGATTATTCCATTATCTATTCATGTTATTTCATCATTTATTCAATCGTTAACCAATTTTAGTTAAATAAATATGCATTTATCAGTACGTCGTTGTCTGTGTCATCAATTTTCAGCAGAGAATTAAAGTTTTAAATGTGTGCAGGAGCTCACCGCTTTGGGTTATGAAATGGATTAAAAAATTTAGACTGATTAATTGGCAAATAATTTTCCTCCTGAAAGGAGGTGGTTCCTTAATGAGTGCTAATTTATGAAATAAGGTAGTAATCCTACAATAGCAATAATAACCAGCCATTATAGACCAGTATCAGTGATTTCTCCATGTGTCTGTCTAGTTCTTAGTTGTTTATCACTCATCTGTGATGGTGACGATGCCTCCTTGGATTATTAGTTCTTGGTTACTTTGTGATGAAGTGTTGTAATTTAGTTATTTTTAGTATCCACTTAAGTCTCACCTGCTTCTGCTTAAGTTGTTTATTTCCCAGGATACTTTTGACAGCTCTCAGAGAATAGTTGTGAACTTCTTTTATCCAGCTGTGGCAGCTGTAGCAGAGAGTTAACTGAAGAGTTTTTTCCAGTGTGACACACACAAAAAAAACCCCCTGCAGCAGTGAAAACACACAGTCTGCCTCGTGGATGCTTCACATTCTGGTGTGCCAAAGCTCCCGATTGTTGAATATCTGTATAAAGAGATGAGTGTAGAAAAGAAGGCCTTGCGCTGTCATTGTAAGGGACTGACACCAAAACCTTTCACTAGAGATGTTTTTTACAGTTGAAAAATAGTTTTTTTTTGACATGTCATGATGTTTATGGAAGTACTATACCACCAAAAAATGAAACGGTAGTACGAGGTCTTTTTGTATCCTGAAGTGTTGTGGTGTAGATTTTATCTTTACGTCATGTTTTAGGGAGAGTTTAAGACAAGTTGTCAATGGTTATATTCAAAACCAAGTTGAACATTTCCCACTTTGCCTAAATAATCCTTACAAGATATTTTCTTTCTATCGCTCTCTTCTACTTTTTTGGGAAAGTGTGTCTTTATCACACTAGTGAGTGTTCATCTGTCTGTCATCTGGTAAGGAGTGGGATAGGTAGATCTTTTGTTGTAAAAAATATTGTTTCATGGATTTTATAAGACATCATTTTGGCTTATTGTTTATAATGTAAGTGATGTTTTTTGGGGTTTTTTTTGGCTTTTTGTTTGTTTGTTTGGCCTGGGTTGGGGGGAATGATATGTGTGAACTGCATTGCTTGTAGTACCCCCCCCCCCAGCAGAGCCTGAGATACATATACAGTTAAATGCTAGTAACACAGGAGGAGTGTGGGGAGCTGGAGGGAGTTAAATAGCTGAAAGCAGGCAGTGGTGTAGCAGTGAGTATGTAGAGCACAGTATTGTGTAAGCAGAGACAATGAGCACCAAATTTATGAGCCTCCTAGTGTTTAAAAATATGGACATATAAGACAGGATATGGATCATGTGACTATAAAACAATTTTTGGACTACCATGACGCTTCATTCATTCAATAAGCCCAGTTTTTGTGAGTCACAAATGTCAGCTCAATGAAGACGGATGAATAGAAACGTAGGCGCCCGTCCTCTTCAGTCTGGTCTTTTAGAGCTGATTGCAGAAACTGGTATTTGCCACAGGCGGAGCTCTCAGGCTGCCAGCACAAGTGTGACTTCTGTGCATCACTTGTTTTAACGCACACGAGGACAAACGTCTGTGCTCGGACAACTTTAGAAATCATATACGCAAGTTACTTTCCACCCCGGACGTATTCCTTCCCATAGTCGCTCCATAGACGTGCTTGTGTGTGAGAGGAGGACGAGAGTGATAAGGAGTCTGCTCGGACTGTTTGTTCTTTTGGAACAATGTACTCTTTTGCCCTGAACGCGCCTGTTGCCACGGTAACAGTGCAATATTCTGACACCAAGAGGGGAGGATGTAGGTGCACACAAAAAGACATCTGATGATTGGCACCGTGTCTCTGACGCACGTGAATAAAAAAATAACGCGTGATTTCGCTTCTCCTTTGATCCCTCTCCCTCTCTTTCCTTTCTAATTCCTTAATTCCTGTCTCGGCTCTGCGTCGCAGTCTGAGCCGCTCTCCTCTCCTCTCCTCTCTGTGAGCTCTCTCTTCCTCTGTTGCATTGAATCCTCCCTGTCCGACTGTGTGTGTGTGTGTGTGTGTGTGTGTGTGTGTGTGTGTGCGCGCACGCGTCTCTGTTTCTGCTCTTCAGTTTCCCTCTTACATTTGCTGCAGTGCTTTGAATCGAGCTGGAATGCTTTAAGCCCACCAGTAGCAAGGAGAGGTCACACTTTTCAGACACGCACATGCACACACTCGATCACAGTTTAAAGCCTCGGTGTGTTAAAACAAGGAACAAAGTCAGCTGCATATGTATGTGTGTGTGTGTGTGTGTGTGTGCGCGCGCACGTGTCGGTGCTCTTTCTGACACCCGGGTCAAACCAATTCTGTGGAGCGGTTTTAGTACTTAATGAGATGTCTCATCACATACACACATGCAGTATAAACACTCTTTATTTCTGTCTTCCTTCCTCACACACCGACACACACACACACACACACACTTGTATCAACATAGGGATGTCTCTAGCTGTGGCATCAAAAGGGCTTGACAGAGATTGATTCCAGAGGGGTGATAGGAAATGATCCATGTCCTAGTTAGCTACTGGCCAACATTTGATGCTTTCATTAGAAATTGGATTTGTCAGAGTGTTCAGTATGCGGCATTGATCTGTCCGGTTAATTGATGTGTGAATTGTTAACTCATTGCCCATGGCTTAGAGCTGCACTGCTGTGCTGGTAATAGTGTTTAATGATGGAGTCGAGTCTAGAGGAGGGGAGCGCAGACAGGTAGTGTCCATAACCGGAACACACTCTGCATCCCAAACGTTTTTGGCGGCATGTGCCCCCGCGAGATCATCACATTAAGAAATTGAGCCGAGCCAAAATGTCAGCGTTACACCAGGCGTTGCAAGTCAGGGATGTTTCTATGTGGACATGCAGGCAGGGCGGGAGATTTTACTGCCCTGTGAGCCCCGAGCTGCTGCTTCTCAGACAGGTGGAAAATTGTCCCCACAAGCAATCTTTGAACAGGGAGTAATGGAAAAGGAATGGAGATGGCAGTGAACCACACCTGCCAGGCGAGTGCTCAAAATCCCTCATTTGAAAGTGATGTGTTTGATGCCGTGCTGGGGTTTCACTCTGTGCTTTTGACACCTTCGCGTTCTGTTTCATTTCTGCTTTTTACACAGCTCAGTTTTTTTTATCTACACCTTTTAAACATCTGACTATTGCGTTTGCTCAGTGCCTTTTAGCTTCTGTTTCATGTCTCTGGCTTATTTTCAGCGATTAGAATCATCCAGCGTGATATCTGAAGCTTTTATAGTGGAGCCTAGAGAAAAAAGTAGAACATGGGCAGTTTTAGTGGCTAGATGAAGGATCAGATCCCGGTTGTGCTGATTGACGGGAAGCTTATTGACTGACAGAGCCGTCCGTCCTTTCTGTCTCAGACACTATGTAGCCCGTCCTCGTCGTTTATTCTCTCTTTATTCAGGCAGGAGGATTACAGCGAAGAAAGCAGCAAAGCAAGCAGTGAAGGGATTATCGAACAGCAGCAAAAGGATTAGAGGGGAAAGTTGCACCTCAACAGAGCAGCAGACCCCCGTGGCTCATGTAAGAGACTCATGCACGGGTTAGAAAGTTGGCTCCTCGGCCAGCTGCTCCCGCGCGCTCTGCCAGAATTTCACAGAGCTTCTTCAGTAGGTGTTTGACACACAGAGCCGCCAAGATTTCACGGCTCTCCCCATTGGGTATTTGCTGTTCATTTGGACAGTGGCAAAGCGGACAAAGGGATGAGCAAAAAGAAAGCCACAGAGGGGATTTGAACTCTGGCACTCATTTATAGATTAGAACCAGGGGTTATTAAACAGTTTCAGTCTGGGATCCAAATGAGAAATTTCGTCTGTGACCTCAGGACCCGGGGAAATGAAAACGTTTGCTTCTTTTGTGATGTTGAGACCCCATCAAAGCAGGTCCTTGACCCATTTTGAGGCACAGTGTCAGTTGAAGCAAAAGCTACAGAGAAGTCATGGTTTTATCTGGCAGTGGCCAAATGTTGCTTTCCTGTGTGACTAGCTAAACCTGAGTAACATGAGTAATTGACGTTAGAACTCAATCAGTAGTCAGATACAGTTTGTTACCTAAAGGTTTTTTAAAGAGTTTTTCACAACTAATAGTGCTGTAGAGAAATGATTTCACGAGTAGGTCTCCATTTCTGCCACTTGCAGACAGCAGTGTGTGCAGTAAGTTAATTAAAGGCGAGGTGATGTGCTGTCAGAGGTGTCAGTGATCCAATAACAGAGGGGAAGAATCGATTTATCAAGCAAAAATGCCAAACACCTGCCGTTTCCATTTGCTGCATTTTTCTGCTGTGTATCATTTTAAATTGAATCAGAGCTGAAACAATCAATTAACTGATTGATTGACAAAAAAGAATCAACAACTATTTGATTATCAACTACTCATTGAAGTAATTTTTGAAGATATTCTCTAGTTCCAGTTTGTCAATTGTTGGGATTTGCTGCTTTACTTTATCATATGTGATTGTCTTGTAATGTTTTAAGGAGTGTGTTTGGAGTGTGTCAGTGAGCAGTTTGATGACATCGACATGGGCTTTAGGAAATTTTGATGGGCATTTTTCCTCTAATTGCTGACATTTAACAGACAAAACAAACAATTGATTAATGGAGAAAATAATTGCCATATCAATTGTTAATGAAAATAATCATTACTGAATGTTTTTGGGTGATGGTACTGTTGGATAAACGACGCAGTTTGAAGACTTTAGACTCTGGAAAATTGCTGCTGTTCTAGATTTGAGGGTGAAAAGACATTCAGAGTAAGACTGTTAGGAAACAATGCATTTAGGTATGAAACATTGAATTTAACAAAACAGTTTGTTTACAGTGAAAACTCCACAGGGCACCTTTAACAAGAGGCGGTATCATTAAGCTGCTAAGCACATGATTATGTACAACAAAAGGTGATTACTGATATCCATGCAGTGGACAAAACAGCCATTAGATAACTCAGCCCTGTTTTGAAAGCTAATCAGTTGTGTTACTTCTTAAGATTGTCACTTTGTAGTTTTGTCCCACATTTAGTTGGAATGAAACGTTCAACAATCACATTTTCTCACAATATGACACACTTTTTTTGTCTCCATCCCCATGGGAACAGAGTGACGTGTTGTAGATTTGTAAGGCCTTCCATTCATGCGATCATCATGACAGCATAAATATTCAACTGAAACATGACCACAGAAAGCCACCAGAGGCCTCATTAAAAAAAAAGAACTTGGCACTCTTTTATTGTTAAACGTGCGTCTAATGCACACCAATCATCGATAGTCTGTATCTTGCACACAGCATGACAGTTTATGAAAGCCACAAGAAGCCATTCATAGGTGTGGGCTTGAATTCAATATTTCACTTGACTTTGAAATGAAATTGAAGCTTTTATTCACAATTTTAAAAAGAGAAAATCCGTGCAAGGGCACAGCAGTAAGATGAACAAAGGTTATTTTTTTTTTGAGGTCCTTGAAAGATTTCAGCTGTCTGAACAGAGAGCTGTGACATTTGTTGTCTCCATGTGAAAAACGTGACATTGAATATTCTGATCAATTCCACATAAACTGAGAAAAATAAGGTGTGGGTAAGATTTGTGGAAACAACCTTTGATGACTTCAGAATGATAAAACATCTAGATAAAAATTCAGATTTCTACTCAACCCAAATCACTTACTGTAAATACATCCGCTGCTTTAGTCAAAGTCTGAATTTGGTGACAGATGGCATCAGAGTGTTATCCTCCACTTGTCTTCTTGCATATGCAAATTTGATTATGTTGTGATTAATCAGAGCTGTCACTCAAGTCAGCAGACAAGTGGGTCATAACATCCATCACGCTACGAGATTGCCCCTTTGATTTAATTTGATGACAATTAAGTATCAAGCTATTCTTTCATCCCGCTACTGTAGCAACATCCCCTCTCCGGACGTCCCAGTTTACAAAGCGGTGACAAGCTAACCGTGCATGGCTTAGTGGTGAATTGTTAATAGTGATGCTCAGTTTCCCTCTGATCCATACTCAGGCTTGAGAATGTCAACTAGCGCCTGCTGCCAGCGTGATCAATCCATCCACCGATCACACACACACCTAACAGTAAAAAGTGGCGACTGATCGATAATGCCAGTTGAGCGACAGACTTGACTGATTTAGCGTGGTTAATCAGTACTTAATCAGTTCTCTGGAACCTGTTTAAAGACAGCAGGGTGTCAGGGTTGATCTACATCCCGCCGCAGAGGAATTATCTTGTTTAGGATGTGCCAAACAAAGAAAATCCTTCAACACATCCAGATACCAACTGAATTCTGATGAGCAGGGATGGCGCTTATGTAAAACAATCATAAGACAGTCTGGTTCCAACAATCCAGCATATCCCTGCTACATTATGGCAAAAAAAAATGTGATACAATTGTACAGTCTAATTAAATTACTTGCATTGATCTGGCAGGCTTGAACATTTATTGTTGAAATCTAATTACTAGTTGGACTCATTATTCTCAAAGAGCTGTGATGTGACAGCCTGATATGAAACGCAGGACCAAAGGCTTTCAGAGAGGAAATATTTTTTTATTGCGGCCAGCGTCGAGCTGATAGTTTGCTTTATAGTCGGACCTTGACAGACAAGATCATTGGAGGTTGTGACTACCATAATTGTACTTGAAATCCATTAACCAAAGCTGGACTACACAGCTATAGAGTCTTGATCTCTTTCCTCATGTGTAGAACATGCAGAACACACCAACATAAGGCAGATTCAGGTATAGTTAACTTTATTTGTAAGTACAGACAGAACAAGAACAATTATCGCTTTTATTTGATGCTATTGTTTCCCTTTTTTGTGCACTCCAGCTCAGTTTCTCTCTCCTAACTTATGTTTCACAACAAAATGTAAACTACTTCACTGAATTTCACTAAAATGAAGATTTCAAACTATGATAATTCAGAGGTAAGAAAATGAAAGAAACCATAACAACCAGCAAAACATTTGATAGAAAATCTATGGAGACATTTAGAATCTGTAGGCAGTCATGCCTGCTGAACCGAGAGTAAAATAAACAGTTTGGTTGGTTTCATAAAAACACAAAGGAAAGCAATAGAAAGAAAATAGAAATGTCACAGACTCTATTTTCATACCGTCTGTGACAGTTCACCTCTAGATAGCACAAGCTTGAGAATAGGTCAACATTATATCCTCTTTTGGGAAGCAAATAACATTTTCCAGCTGTGTACTTTTATCTTATATTATATTTTTTCTTAAGCATGATTACAAGCAGAGCCGTTAGACACGCTGCTGGCTAAGACATCGAAAAACACTGCGATACAGTTAACATTATTGCATGAGCTGATGCCATCACCTTACATGTGCAAATTGACACTGTTGGAGGAGGGGGAGGGGAGGAAAATATGATGAACAGGTGTTTGGATAGATAGCAGGAAAAACAGATAAGCGAGGAGAGCTAACAAGGAGAGGAGGAGGGAACTTTTACATTATTGTGCAGCAGCTTGTCAGAAACACTCATTCATACAATCCCACCACTTCATCTCCATCACTTTTTTTTTTTTTAAAGATTTCAAATACAGGTTGGTGCAGGCAGGAGGTATATTGAGGCATGGCAGTGGGGTGGGGGGAGAGTGAGGGGGGGCATATCAGTGTTGTAATTAGCTCTGGCATTTGCTGCTCCGTATCGATGCATAGTTCAAAAGGGGACTCATTGTCAGAGGTAATGGAGCAAAAACTCTGGAAACAATCCAGTGAAGGACAAACTGATACTTTAGTTTTGTGTCTCGATCGATGTATTGTGTCAAAGGTGCACAGATGTTTTGGGAAAGTAAGCTGTTGCCGTGTGTTTTCTGGCTCGCTGTTCCAAACACTGCATACTTCACTGTATTACAAGGTGATGCTTCTGTTCCTACTGTGAATCATGTGATCTAAATGTTTCTTCATCTACGTTCACAGGTCAGAGTAGCTACACATTCAATTCAGTATAGATCGCTTTCAAAACCTTCAAACTGTCAAAAAGCCCACAGCTGACATTAATGGAAAAGTTAAACAATTCTAACCTTGTAATTCAGTATTTAACTACATAATTTAACAACTGAGTAGGGTCTTTACTGCATTGCTGTTAAATGTTTTGGATACAGTGTTACTATGGAGACAGAGCCACACAAGTGTGCAGTGTATTTGGTTTTATTTTCTTTTGATCCAGGCAGCACTCAAGGGCTAGGAGTGTTAGTGTGAATACTTTGCACGTGTGTATGAATATTTCATTTCTTTTAGAATATGTTTTCGGCTCTGGAGGTGCAACATTATGGGGACTGGTTGACTTAGTCTTAAAATTTGCGCACACACACACGCATACACACACACACACAAATTTAGACTCATTTATGCAAACACACACACGCATTAGAAATATAAAGCCAAGTGCTGCTACTGGGAGTCTCCAGAGTCTCTTATTAGTCCGGCTAATTTCACATCATTTGACAGAGAATTAATTCATAAATTAATCAGCAGAGCCTCAGAAAATAACACCACATGCCTCCATTACACCACCATGTAATCCAATTTACACCTACCATTAAAATCCCCATGCAGACAGAAGACTATTCACCATAATCTCTCCTCATTTCTGAAAAGACAGGGTGGAACTAGTCCTCTGACAACTTTTATGACATCAAACAAAGCAGCGACACTAAAAAGCAACCTTAAAACTATGTGACTTCACACCTCAGAAATGATACAGCTTATTGGTTTTAGTGGCCCACCCTACAGCTGGTTTTCGATTAAGAAAGACGCATTTTAACTATGACAGAGGTCTCCAATTCTGTTTGGGTGTCTGCAATGTGGCCTACAGCTGTTGCTAGAACTTTCAGCTTTGGGATTTTAAAGACAAGTGTGAGTGAGGAAACATTTAACACCAGTGCAGATCTTTAAAAAAAAAAACAGACAAACCACTATCTACCATTACTGATACAGTAACAGGAGAAATTTTCACTTTGGTGCAGCATCTTGAGTTTCTGGGATATATGTCTGTGTGGGTTCATGAACAAGTGTGTGCAGTCCCCCTCACCCTTAAAATGGTGCTCCTCACTTTTGTTGTGCTTCTTCTGGTGAACATATTTATTGTGCATACTAATTTGCAACAGTTTTGGACAAAACAGTGAGTTCTTTCTTAATCCCTGTGTACTTTGTTGTCTCTTAGGTTCTTACCTAAGAACTTCTAACAGTGATTCCACATTCCCAGAATGCATTTTGACTAATTTCAGAGAATGATAATGTTTTGTGAAGGCGGGCATGCTAAAAAAAAAAAGAAAATAATTTTCCCATATGAAAGCTGATTTGATAATACATCCTCACGTCTATCCCTCTTTGTCTACTGATTACAAAGAACAACATTTATTAGTCATCAATATGAAGTTTCATCTACTCGCTCCTAGTATCAGGCAACATCAACAGCATAGAAATGGAAATTGTAACATTTATTGCAAGTAGATGTTAGGACCCTGTTAGTGTTAAATATGTTAGGTCAATTTGTAGTACATCACATTTAAGACTAGCGTTGAAGTAATGGAATGTATTACAATTCAAAGATGTTCTAAACTATGTTATTTTCCACAAGTTGACAGGACATTAGCAGATATACTGGGGACTGTTTCTTGGCTTTTGGGAGAATTAAATGTTGAAAAGCTTTTGGATTTCATTTGTGGTAGACTTTGATAAGGAATTTCCATTAAATTAATGTATTATTTCACATTGTTTCACATATCATCTACTCTTAACACCCACTGGGTGTCTGAATATGCGTAGAGCTGTGCTTCATTTTGTGTCCCCAGTGTAACCAAACAGAATATGTACAAGTTGGGGGCCCATAAAGTCCTGCAGTAATGCCACAGATGAGAGCTGCATCTTTTTTTTCCTCCATCTTCCTCTTTTCTTAATCTCCTCTGTTCCTCCACCTCTCACCACTTCCAAAATCAGATTGTCTAACCCCCCCCCCCCCCCCCTTGCTCCTTCCACCCTCTCACTCTACTCCTCGATTTCCAGTATCAGGTCATCTCCCTCCAGGGAGGAATCGGCTGTGACATGGACTGCCTTAACGGTCCCGGACAACGGGGAGTTGACCACCGTCTCCATCTTCATGGCTGAGAGGACACACAGTGGCTGACCCTTCTCCACCTGTTATGATTATAAAGACAGATTTACAGAGCATTAAAAACAGGAGTCAAACATACAGATCACAGAACATGCACTGTAGAAGGTTAATAAGAAAAAGCAAGGGACAGAAAGGCTATTTTTCCAAGTAAACAGATACAACAAATGTGTGCAGGACTTAATACGTTATCAGAAACACTAACGCAGCTACCAACAGACTTGGACTGTGCGTTTCAGGGTCTGTTATCACAAATAAGAAAAACATTTCCTAACTTACCATTGGTGGTATCAAGCCATGCAGGTAGTTTTGTTTTTTTTTTATATTATTTTTGGACATCCATCTCTGAGATTATTGCCTCAGGCCGATATTGTGTAGCTGAATGGAATTACACCATGATGTACAAAGTATTCTGTCCCTGTTGCTCTGGATAATCCACAGACTTCATTGTGAACAGTTTATAGTGAAAAGTAGCTCCAATGTAAACTGCGACTGTGGACTACCCATAGCAATGGAAGACTGTTTCTGAGAGGATACACTGCAGTTGAATATTTTTAATGCTGCGAGCACCACAAGTTAAATTCCATCCACCTCCTTAGGGCTGAGTATTGAACCTCAGAGCTATGGAGACATTTCTGTCAATACCATAAAAGTACTGAGTATCAAAAACAGTCATGTACTGAAAATTGGCATCAAATGGTTACTCAGATTTGTACTCTTATGTTTTAGAAATGGTCTGATCAAAAAGGACTGTTTAGGTGTCAGTACTGAAACTCTGGTATTACATTGTTTTATTGAATTTTTAAATGATACCAGGGCTGGGTATGGTTTGAAAATTACTATTCTAGTGAAGATATCAAACATGAACAAGAGCTTTACTTGAATGCAACTGTTTAAGAATGACATTTGATGTCGACTTTCAGTATAGTTCTCAATACTCAGTTCTAAGGATACATTCAAGTCCGCACTTAAAACGTCTCAAGGTTTGATACGCAGCCTTAGAGACATATCTCAGAACCTGGGCACATAACACCAAAACTATCTGCTTGGATGGATAACACTATATATTTTTTGTAATTTGAGTGAACTGACACTTTAACAGAAGGTAATCAAATCAAATAAAAAGTGAAATGTTCAAAAGGGAAACGCAAGTTAAGAGTGAGCTGACCTTGGATCCAACTTCCACTTTGACCTCCAGGACTTTTCCAGGCATGGGTGCCCCCACCTGACCCTTGATGGACTTCTGGGCCTTGGGGTGGAACTTCATTTCCTGGGTAGAGGGACAAACATCCAGTCACATGGTCATTCAACCGCCTACTGAAACATTCCTCCCCGCTCAGCCTCCATCTATCCTCACAACCATTTGTTTCTATGAATAACAATAACCAGATTTGCCAAGTGCACAGTCAAGTTTAAAAAATATAATTCTCTCAAGAACCTTCCCTGCTCCCCCTCTCTGTCCATCTACTTATTGTTTACCATCCCATCTGTCTGTCATCCATCCGTTCCACCAAGCCTTTACCTCTCTTCTTCCATCAACAGTCTCGCCCTCCCTCTCCCAAAATCCATCAATCCCTCCCTCCTTCTGTCAGTCTGCATTGCGTCCCTCCATCAGGCCCTTCTGTGTACCTTCATGGCGACTGTGTCTTTAACCAGCACAGATCTCAGCTGTCCGTTCAGTTCAAAGAAGACCTCTCTCTGGCCGGCCTTGTTCAGGTCACCCAGTGCCAGTGCCTTGATGTGGAGGATCTTCCCCCTCTCCAGCTCCACCTGTGAGGAAACAAGGAGAGGGAGGGAAGGAGAGAGAGAGAACGGAAGAGGAGGGAGTGAGTAAAGGAGGCAGAGAAGGAAATGAGATTAGGTAAGAAAATTGAAATTAATACATGGCTGCCTAGTTCACAAGTCCAGCTAAAGCAATAAAAATAGACTGCGGAGCTTGGTGAAATTAGAACGTGAAGTTAGTGGAGTGAGACAGGCACAGTGTTTCCTCCACTTTATTTCTCTTCACCCTCACGGTAGGCTGGAGCGTTTCCCAGCATGCTGTTGGTGGAGGGCAGGAAATATGGAGAGGTTGCCAATTCATGAGAGGGGAATCATTTAGCCTCACTTCAATTAAACTGCTTAATAAATTACCAAACAATGAAGCATCGTGTGTTTGTGAGAATTTTATCATTTATACTAATGAGCAACTTTATTATTGCCTTTTAATTTATTGTTAGTGACTCGCTGCCTGCTTTTACCAGCAATTATTCAATATGACTTTAATGTTTTGAACAGTGGTGGAATGTAATAACTGTAAATACTCACTTTTACTTTACAACATTTTTACTAATGGAGTATTTTTTCTGTGGTATTGCTACATTCTGTTAGGCCAAGGATCTGAATACTTCTTCCACAACTGGGTTTGAATGGAAAAAGTTGACGCTCCTCTTATAAAAGAATTGAACATATTGAAACATCTAGTTTTAGTCATTTATCAAATAAAAATTCAAAAAGTTAATTTGTACTGATTAAGATATTTTATGACATCACAGTGGTTGGGTTCTGCTAAGTTCAGCTAAATGGTCATTTGCTATTTATTTTGACATATTATTGACTAATTACCCTTGTAAAAGAGTAATATCTGTGGAGGAGAGAGATACAAACTCAAGAATTGTATACAGTAAAGACTTGTAACATGCACTCAGGCTGTGTTGTGGTAGTTGGTACCCTGCAGCTTCACTTTATCTCTGAGTAGTCAAGAAACATGTTGTATCTCTATCTGTGTGTTTACCAGACGGGTGTTTCACCAGACATATCAATTCACACATCAAATAGATGGAGAAGTGTTACAGACAGAATGACAATCTGAGAGATAAAGAGAGAGACAGGGAAGGCGAAAAGATACATAAAATGGCAGACTGAAGGATATAATTTTTTTTCCCCCAGCTTTAAGTATAACTATAAACTCTGAGACTTTACCGGCCACCTGTAAATGTGTTGTTTTAAGACAAAGACATCACTCTCTCTCTCTCGCTGTATCTACAGCAGACAGGCTTCTCTGCTTCTCATATCAATTCTGGTCACTGCTGCGTTCTGTCTTGCTAGTCTTTCCCTCGACACCGGCCACTGTACTTCTTCATTTATCTCACGCCTCTCCTCAAATCTCTCGTCTCACCGGTCGGAAACTCATTTTTTCAGTTTCCATTTGTCCAACTTCCTCTCTCTGACTTTCAATCTTTCTCTTTGTCAGTCCTCCCATGTGTCACAGCTTTACATTGTGTGTTGTTATGTTGCTACCTATTTCTGTGGCCACTTTGTCGCGCAGGTATTAATTTCCCTCATCAGCTTCTTTCTTTTATTTGTTGTCTGGCTTTCCTCTGCTGTGTCTTTCCACCCCTTCTACTCAACCCTTCCCCTTTCATCCTTTATATTTCTCTCTCCCTTCATTGATATTCTAAACTAAGTCTGCGAAGACAGAAATACATGCTGCAGCAGGTATCTATTGATCTCAATTTCATTCTGCCTTCCTTTCTCTGAGTGCTCTGACTCTTCATCTGTTTTCCTCACTCCGTATCTGGTAACAAAACCTTGCATGCTTTTGCTGTCTTTCTGGCACTCAATCTTCATCTCTCCCTGTTTCTCTCAGCGTCCATCTTTCTCTCTCCACCCTCCATTACGCTGAACTTCACTCCCTCTTGTGCTGTTTTGTTGGGCTCTTGGCAGCTCTTTGCAAAAAAACAAAACTGCCTTCCCCACTATGTCTCCTCGCAACAGTTCCCATGAAAAATACAGTATGTGCCTCTTTGAAGAGTTGCACAAGATTTGTGAACCTTTTGAAGATGATTTTGTCTCGCTACCTTGTGTATGCACGCCAGTTTACAGAGAGCTAAGTAGACAACTTCAGTTCACTTTGTCGATATCTAAAACATCAGACATGCATTAATACTTGCTTGTATTATTCTGACAAGCTCACACACTTACTGCGTACTGCTACTGTACCTGCTACACACGGTTGTTACTGGTTGCACCAGTTCTCTCTACAGTTTACTTCAAGTAGCTGATCCAGCATTATTGATCCAGTTCCAAGTAAAATACTTGGATTTATTAAGATTTGAGTCCAGTGGAATTTCATATTTTTTGTGTTCTCTCTTTCAGCAAACAGCAATATACAAAACAATTCAGAATATATAGACACAAAGACAAAAAAGAAAAGTCACTGTCCTCTGCGACTGATAACATAATATATACAAACTCAAAGACACAAGCTGTGTCCCAGTTCCATACTAATTTTACACACTATGTACCATATACCGATTCCCATAGTATACTGTTTTTGCAGTTAGTACAAAATGGTACAAGTAAGATTTTTTGTACATGGCACTCGAGGAAAAGTCAGATGATCATCAAATCACCTGACTTTTCCTCGAGTGCCATCATCTGATCAAAATTTTAATTTGTCCAATACTTTGATTTATGACCAAATACTTGCAAAAAACCATATCATCCTCAGCTGTACTTCAAGTTTATTGCTAATTAGTAAATGATAGCATGCTAACATGCTAAACTAAGATGTGTTAAAAGAAAGAAATGACACCTGCACACTGTCTTCACTTGCTCAATGCCTTTAAAATTAATTACTTTATTAAAACTTAATTAAGGGAGCTTTATTGTTGGTGTGGCTACTCCACCAACACACCTGACACAAAGACTACTCAGGTTGTTTGATAAACTAAGATGTGTTTGAAGCACCGCTGTGTAGTGTACAGTAAAGCCTCACAGAGCCGCTAGCTTGGCTGTAGACTATTATCTTGTTTGCTGCTGTGAGTAGCTCCTCCATGTCCTTTGTGTAATCACTGCAGGACAACAGTGTCCATCAACAGACTACTCAAGTGCTTGTAACCGCAACATCCCCAGTTCGAGTCTGCTGGGGATCCTCATCTCTCCCCTCATTTCCTGTCATCTCTACTGTCTGCTATCAAATAAAAAAAAAAAGCATAAAGACATTTACACTACAAAGTTGAAACCTGCATGGAATTAATATGTCGCATGGTATTGGGACACAGCTTCAGGTGTTTACTGAATCGACTGAACATGGCAGAAAAAAGTCGACAGCAGATCTGTAATGTAATATTTGCAGTAAGATACTCACAGCAGAGTGGCGGACTACAAGTACTGAAACATTTATCTACATTTATCTACAAAACATCAAGTCAAAGTTATGATGTCAAAAAGAGTACTTAAAAAATAATCCCCCAACACTCTCAAATAAACTACATATACAGATTCAAAGTCAATAAAATTGCATCAAATGGTTTCTTATTATCATATTCAAGAGGGCATCTCGTGCATTATGTATGTTCCCAGGGACATGACTGATGTTGGTTCAAAAACTGCTACATGACAGTAAAATAATGATACATGCAAAGAAATGCAGAGTATTTCAGTAAATTCTCTTCACATGTTAACCAGCCCAACTCTTACCTACTGTAGCCCTCTGACTGACAACCTCACTTGCAGAAGCTCAGCTTAAAACTGCTGACAAAGATGCACTTCCTCTGGCTGCCTCTCTCACCTCCGTATTTGTCTCTCACCAATTTACAATTTACTGTTTCATTTAGCAGATGCTTTTATCCAAAGTGACACACATCTGAGAGCTGATACAACACAAGCAAGGATCTAGTCAGGAGAGAACAATGTGTATAAGTGCCATTAAGCTAGTTCGAGTCCAATATGATGTAGGTGCCAACAGAAGAAATGCATAGAGTGCACAGAAGCAGATTTCTTTTTCTTTTTTTTTTTTTAGTCTATCAAGTACAGAGGTGTTTGCGTAAGAGCTGGGTCTTTACTCTTTTCTTAAAGATTGAGAGGGACTCTGCGACTCAAACAGAGTTTGGTAACTCGTTCCACCACTGGGGAACTACAGAAGAGAAGAGTCTGGCTAGTGACTTGTTGTGGGGCCCCGTTGTGATGGTGATACCAGGCAGAGCATAGTGACCTGGAGGGAGCGTAGACCTGAATGAGGGAGTCCAGGTAGGCGGCAGCTGTTTTAGTTTTGGAAGCGAGAGTCAGGGTTTTGAATTTGATGCGGGCAGCAGTGCCAGCAAGAGCCGGTGGAGGGATATCAACAGCGGGGTGATGTGTTGTTTTGGGCTGGTTGAAGACCAGCCGTGCATCATCGGCAGAGGTTTGAACGTACATGCGGGGAGGCTTGCCAGTAAGGTGTAAGTAAGTTGCAGTAGTCAATGCGTGATATTACAAGAGCCACCTCTCCATAGAAGGCATAATTGCTTCAGTAATAACGGGCAATAAGAAGATGCTGATATCGTATGGCTACGATACTATTCCTATGTCCCAATAAATGAGTTTAATTAACATATCAGATCATAATACTGAGGCTTGGAAGACATCATGCATTTAAGCCACAATTCTAAAAAGCAACATATAAGCTTTAGATAAAGTGTATTATTAACAGTTAACATTCCTTCATCCCTTTCCTCCCTCCAAAAATACTGAAAAAAGTGCTTGAACGTAACTATTTGCCTGAATATATAATGACATTTACTAAACAGTTAACATTGAACATTCATGTAAATGTAGCTGCGTTTACTGTCCTGATACACATATTCACCTGTTGAGCAAACATGACACATAAAATAAGAAAGTAAATATGTCTGCTTACTGTACATATAATCATACATTAGGTGTTCCTTTAATGTCTGACAACACAAACGCAATGACAACATCACTGCTGACTCTAGTTAACGCAGGTCAGATTGACGCAAGAAACTCAGATCAACGTAGCCAACATTGAACGCACCTCATTGGCTGCTTGTTACAGAAGGCATGAAAATATGTTTAATTTCATTGTATTTCTTAAGTGTCATATTGATGTTATCTTGTAGCTTGTAGGGGATAAAGATGCAAACCCTTTCATATAACTACCTTGAAGAAATAAATTATTAATACTAACATATACTGATATAAATACTCTGTCAGCTTCACTCAGAAACAAGATGAAGTACTGAGTATATTGTTGTGTCAGGCTGGATGTAGCAGGAATCACAGGAAATTTATATATTTATTTTAAAAACACTCCAGGAAAAAAGGGCACTTTCTCTCTAGGAGGTCAAATGTGCAGGTGCTCAAGCCTCCTTTGAGGTCTATCTATGCACGTGCCTACATGTTCCACATCTCAGTGATGTATTTTCTGGCTTTTCGTCTATATATCCTTCACAAGCTGCTCTGATTCATTTGGGGAATACCCCCAAGCACAGAGCTTTGTCTGTCAAGTTCAACTACTTGGTGTCGCTGACTGAGAGTCTCACATTATGCTTCACATCATGTCTTTGCTATGACTTTATTAATGACTTGTGCTGCCTGTAACAGAGTAATGAGACTACTGTGGTGTGCAGAGCTTCATGTGTTGGTGTCCGTGTATATTAGAACTGACAGGGTGTGTATGACAAGGTCCATGTTTGTTAAAATCTATGTTTATATTTCTGTCAAACATGATTAATACCATACTGAATCATCAACATATGCCAGATAGGTCAATGTTTTTTTTTTCTGTTTGTGCTGTACTGTATGCATGTGTGGGTGAATGCGAGCAATGGACAGAGTTGTCACCCATGTGTGTATTTGTGTATAAACTCTAAATATCCTTCAGATGCAGCTTGGTCATATGGTTTTTCATAGACATGGACCTAAATGGGTTTTGTTCAACTCAATGGGACTTAAGAGTCTCCAAGAGGGTTGAAATGATTGTTGTAAGAAGCCTGAAACTCTGAATCTTCACTTAACATAAAAACATGATATATAATACACAGAGAAAAATGGAAATAAAAAATATTTATAGTGCTCCCACCGCATTCACGACACAAACAGACATCTTCTAGGCTCGCTGCTCACTCTTTGGCTGATAAGGCTCTTGTGCTGGATTTGCAAAGGCTTGAAATGAAGTGCTAAACAATACCAAATGATTACTGTGAAAGCCTTCATATCTACTCCCCACAACATCAACAACTGGGGGCTTCAGGTCTAGCTCAGCGCTCAAAAAGATTCGGTGCTTAAATCTATTTTGATCAAGATTTCCACTGTGCACTTCACTACAACAGCTAGCTGCCAAGAGCTCATAAACAGCTTCTGTTCCAAATAAACAGTTAACAGTACGTTTGTGCAAGTATGGCAGGAGTCATCTGTAATGGACAGTTTTACCACAAACACCAACAAATGCTCACAGTCACAAACTAAAAGGCTTTTCTTTCGCCTCATGTTATGATGATCATCCATTTTATAGTGCAGATAAGTGAAAAGAGCAGATTTATCTCTTAGGTTCTATCTACTATAACTACTTCTTGTCCTAGTCAATGTGTTGCATTCATACTATTCTGTACTGTTAATCTACATGATATTTTATTTGAATCTATGTTATGTTTTTACAGGTACATGTTTCTACATTGCAAAGGAGAAGTCTGGGGAAATATGACCAGAAGGTGGGTATACTGGGGCCCTGCTAAATCCATACACACACCTTCAACATAGAAAGGTGTGCCAGTGCCTTCTACAGTAGGACAATGACTGAGGTGGGGTATGCATACTGGAGTGAGTGTTATCACCTTGACTTAAAAACATTTCTAATTTAAAAATTCACCAAATTGCTTTGGTAGCTCAGTGCTATTTACTTTCCCCAGGGCACTCCACTGCCTTAACAGTGCCTACACTACTGCAATTCTACAAAGCAATCAGCATTGCAAAAGTTACCACGCATGAGTGCAAAAATAAATTTGCTTCTTATGAGCACCTAATAATTTCCATTTCTGATAGTCCTGAGACAGGCTGACACTCTCCGACACCCACACAATTGTTTTCTTCTGATAAACTATCTCAGAGGTTGCAGCAGCTGTCATTCACCGGGCCTACAGTCAACTCGCCTCCAGCATATTTAACCCTCACATCAAACTGTCATGGATATCACATGTGGACACCTTCTGTCTCCAAAAAGTCAACTTGTCAGGAAATGAGGAAAGTCCATTTTCCCCAGTGATGTTTATCTGTGTTTTAACATTTTCAGTACATCTCTGAAGGTGTTGCTTGATTGCCAGGTCATTAATATTTCAACAGAGATAACCTCACCTATCAAACACAGACAAAAGACCTGACAATATGCATCCGATTGTGTGTTCTTATTGTGGGAAGAAACAATGAGTTTCCAGAAACTGTAGCAACATTTCTACACAATTTCTAAACATGCAGTTGATTCTCAGATCTTCATCATGTAAATAAAAGTTGAAATAAAATCGAACCCAATGAAGGTCTCAGAACTGAAATGTTGTGATTTATCATTAAAACTTTACAACTTCATGATGTGAAAGTGTGCCCCACATGTTCTTTGTTCTCTTAAATAGTCATACACAGTTATTCACACAGTATAGTGTTATACAAATAACTAATTTGCCTGAAAGCAAACACTGTTAAATGAATTAAATTAACCACAATAAAAATAAATGTGATTAATTATGTAAATAAATGTATCCACCACATTATGAAGTGGTACACATGATCTGAGCCTTCTGTCATGAACGTGACGTAAAAGTGAAATGGATGAGAAACAACAGTAGCAAGAGATCAATCGTTTGTAATAAAGGAGCTTGTTTTAACCCTCGAGAAATTCTTCATGGTGAAAAGAAGGAAAACAACTAACAAATCTCGTGCTGCATGTGACAGGCCTCTTTTTTGACATGTTTTCATTCCATCTCTCGCCTGGTTCTGCTAATCGGACCTGATCCGATGGGAGTACCCATCGTCATGACAACAGGGGGAAGTTTGTTTCTGTGGAAATGACTGATGTTGAGAACAAATGCGAATGTCTGTCTGAATGTTCTAAAAATGACAAGAGCTCTGACGGATTGGAGATTAGATAAACAGTAGCAAGTTAAGTACTGAGGGGGAGAAAAAAAATCTGCTTTGCATTTGGGAAATGCTTGAATGACAAGTTTTCCACTTGGAGAGAGAAAAAAAAAAACACTGAAAGCTAAGGCAGGTTAAGTATGAGGTTTTTGATTTTAAAGAAGGAACAGTGAGAAAATCAATTTCACTGCAAGGAGAGCCAATACTGCAATCAACTAATCAAATCTGTCTCTCCTGCTCTACAGCTGCAACTCTTCAAGTGTTTTGTTGGTGTTTTACCCATATTTGTTGATGACTATTGTTTAGACTTCAAATCAAGAATAACTGATTCAGGTCATTTAGTATGATGTAGAAATTTGAAAAGAACAGCACACCAAACTGTAGCTTTAAACCAAAATAAATACTCAAAAACTGCTGAAGCTCCCATATAGTAATATTTTGAGGATTTATTCTAATTACATGGTTGGTGGTCCAGCTGTGGGTCTCCTGCCAGATTACTAAATCCCTGCTCTGTTAGCCCTGCTAATGGAAATGTATTAAATGATGCACACCCTTGGGTGGATTGACAACAAAGGGGGCAGGGAGCTCTGCCTGTCGTTAGGGTCAATAGTATATCAGCACAATCAATACAGCCTCTGATTCTTTGATGATAGTAATACAGCAGCAGAATAGTGGTGCTCCCCGTGTCCCTCGTAATATAAAAATCAATTAACACCAGCCTGGAAGCATTTTGCTGCAGTAAAATGAAGCAGTAATTAAACATGGTTGCCTTTGGCCGCTCTGAATCACTGTCAGTTAAATCTGTGTGTGTGTGTGTGTCTCGTAATGACAGAATCAAGAGAAAATATTGAAATATTGTGGAGGGAAAAGATGATTTATAATGAATGATGTGATTTTACTGGGATTATAATTATAACTAATACTGGTAGAAAGAGGAGTACAAATGATGCAGTATCTGGACAAAAATGGTGAAAGGTAGCAAGTGGCCAATGGGATTGTAGATTCCCTTTCTTGTTTTTAACGTGAATTTCATTAATGCATAAAAATGCTCTTAATTGACACGTTTGACTTAAGCTACACACACAAAATACTGAAAATATATAAACGCTAGGCAACAATAGAGTGATGACTCAACTGTCCCTGATTCAGCATGACAGTCGTCCATGAGTGCAGATCTTCACAAAATGTGTCTTTCAAACACTGATTTAGAAACACCTTGGAAACAACTGTTTGAGAAAGAGGTTTTGTGTTTGAACTCTGGTCTCAAAATTGCGTCTATGTGGACACGTACTGAATTCTGCCACAAAGCCAAAATATTTTATGTAACTGTAACACCAGCAGTAGAAATGCATCACTTCAACATGAACACTGAAGGGTTCGTCCTTTTAAAATAAAGATTCAATGAACACAGGGCTTTCAAAGCTAGAAAATACGGTAAGCAGGTTTTCCAGTGGAGTAAATAACATGAGTTTAGGGAATTTGTAAAACTGAAACTTTTTACTTAAACGCTTCAATTTACCAGGAAATTCTGGTATTTACTGCAGATGTATACCAAACAAACAGCTAGCTTGTTAGCCAGCTGGCTGCCAGAATTAGACCTATGCAGTTAACGCCAATCGTTAATCCAGAGGGATACTTAATGATTAGTTTTGTTTGGACTCAGAAGCTTGAAATTAATTATGTAAAAAACTAAATCTCTTTCACACACTTCCAGATCACCGCCTCCACGGCTTCTCATTGGCTGATTTCAGTCTTTCAACATCAGGTCTCATATCTTTGTATTTTGATTCTCCCTCATCCTGCAGTACAAAGACAGGTTTCCAATCCCTGCACGCTACCGCCTGTTTCTCAGAAAGACACCGACACAGTACTTTGAGGTCACAACGGAGCTGCAGTCAAAAAAACATCACAGCAATTATCTCTGACCCGTCTCACCTCCTGTATGAATGCTTCAAACTACTGCCATGCCAAGTTAGAAACAGTGTTTTTGCACACACCTAACACTGCACACAAGACTCATAAAGCACACTATAAGGATTTATAGTCGACGTAATGGGTTAAGAGGAGTAGATACTGGAGTTACATCCAGGTAACTTATATGTAATTTCACCATATGTCATTGCTGAATATGAGACTACACCATGCAATCGCTGTGTTTACATTCATTTTCAGAGGGCAATCACAGTAAACATAAGGTCTGCAGAGTGATGTCTTTGCCTGATGTTGTTACTGAAAGGAAGAAAAATACTGAGAGTCTTTTTTCAACTTCAACTCCTTAATCTCGTCTTCACTCTCAACAATCTCCACCAGCATCAAAAAACAAGAAGAACGAGGTAGGAACAAGGAAAACACAAGCAGTCCATGCTATCCAATCACAGCTTTTGCAGTGTTGCAGCCCTGACTGGTTATGTTTTTGAGGTGGTGGACGTCAGCAGGTGCACCGTAACGCCTTAGCTCAAAATAAAATCCAGCTCAACAACAGTGCAGTTTTAAGAAATCTTGCTGTTTGTGTCCCATCTGTCAAGTAATAATTGTCGTGTATGTTGCAGTGACTGATTGAGTTTACTCCTTGAGGAAAAATAAAGCTCAAATCTTATGGAATACTGGAATCTGTATTTTTCCAACAGTATATTATTGTCCTTTCCATAAAATCCAAGTCTGTATCCTCCCCATAACCAAAAGTCAAAATTAAAAAGGGAGATTTTTAGTAAGCAGTTTAAAAGTTTGAAATAACGTACCAAGAATTTTTTTATTTTTTTTTACGTGATGACATATTGAGTGACAGACTCTTCCAACATCCTGTTCAGTAGCCAAGGAAAATTTGTCTGATCTGACGTCTGATTCTGACGTCTGTAGCAAAGATTACTGTCAGTAGTTTCAGCAATTTCTTTGGAATTCACTCTTCAATCTGGACTTGAACAATTACTTTAGTTCTGCTCATCCAAGTAGTTACTGCTGTTATATTCTCTGTTTGTGCTGCACTTTCTGGATAAAAACAGCATCTTTAAACTGTACTCTGTACAGAGAGAAATTTTCAATCAGCACACCCTCTTGAAATATTTCTGCTGACTGTATATTCACGCATGTTAAAACCAATTTCCAGCTAGCTGATTTTGCTTATCTAATATCTGAGTTGACAGGGCATGGATTGCTACCTAGATGTCAATATTCCCCCGGAACGATTCAGTTTCAGGTTTTGTGGCTCTGCAGTTTAAAGTTCCAGCTATTTATTCTATTTTACCAAATCTGTACACCATTAATTTATTTGCATGTTTTATTCCTTCATCAGACCACATGTCAAATTGCCTCCCTGTTGGAGAATAAACGAACAGTACAAGCTTTAGAAATCAGTAACAGTTATATTTTTGGTGTGAGATATGGGCCCCTCAGTGCTGCTCTCAAACATCATACGACAAAATGAATCTGTTATTTCTGTGCAGGAAGGCCAATCTGATGGCCAGAGGGATCAGAAATGCTGTTTGTAGTTCCCTTGATAAAGTGTTAATATCTCTATCCTCCCCACTGTGTTATCAGCACTTCACTGTGACTCTGCTCCAGAGCTCAGCCATCTGCAGTGATGGAAAAATCATTTCCTGCTGACAAAGTCTGTTCCTCATGGAATTTAATTTATATCAGAATCAATTAAAGAACCAAATATATTAAATTAATTATTACTTATATTAAAAGTATCATTATAGTATTAGTGTGCTAATTATTTAGCTGTAGTCATACACATTAGCTGCAAATCTGACAGGTTCCCCGTTGTCTACTTTTGTAACAGAATATAATTACAGATACACTGTGGGAGTATACAGATTCTGTGATGAATGTCTGATCTGTTAATGAAGTGTTCAATGAGCTTCACAAAACATTAGACATTATTATTGGTACATTTTACGCAAAATACATGTGTATGGTATTAAGTTAGGTACCTCAAATTCCTCAGCGATCTTGGGTCCATCCAGGAACAGCCTGGTGCTGAGACAGTCCACTGGTCCAAAGTTAGCTGGAGATAGAGAGGTGACATTAATATCAAAAGGCTCTGTTCTGTCATTATCATTTTAATTGTGATGGTGGAATTAGAGGAGACTGAGTGTTGGGATCAGGTTCAGGGGTGTACAGTCTACTTATTAAAGATGCTCACAGAAAAGCACTACCGGCTTGAAGTTAACATTTCTCTGCTCTTCAAAGCAACAATTAAGCTTATGTTAATCCAGGCATCTGAATGTTACTGTAGGTGCTTTAAATAACCTTTGGTTAAATTCAGCTCCTCTATCAGGGAACCTATTAAACTTCCACCACAGTTTTCTGCTTCTCCTGCATCATGCCACTACTGACTGCCTGACTGCAGTTACTGCTTATTTCACCATCTAGCACAAGTCTTTGCTTTTCTGGTGTCTTATTTGTATGTTTCCTCATCTCAATGTTAGGTGATGGCTGCAGTCTGTGTGTTGTTGTAATTCAGGGTTCAAATGCAGTAAATCCAAAGCAAGTGACTGGTTTCCTTTATGCCAAATACAACAATTAAAAACATGTCTACCTAATGGCTGAACTTTATAATAAGTGTTCCTGACTGAATGTTGGCTGGTGCTAATTTCAAGCCCCACTAATAATACAAATGAGAATGATATAAGAGAGTGTGTGATAATGAGACCAAATGCCATGAACCCAGGCTTGTTCAATTTAACAAATTCAATTTGATCGAAATGCACATTTCAATAATTAAAAACAATTTATTGATTCCCATTCTTCAACGCTTTGAAATATCTAGATACAAAGATCACTTATCACGTCTGCCCACTCACCAGTGAATTCTTTAAATTCCTGGAACACCTTGGGGTACATGGCTGCTGACATCACATCTTCAGGGGTGATTTCGTCACCGTGAGTGGCTCGGAGCCCCTCCTCCAGGGCATTGAAGTCCATCGGTGGTAGAGAGGCACCAGGACGGCCCTCAATGCGGGGGAGGGACTTCAGCACCTGGGGTGGGAGGTTAAAAAGAGAAAATAGGTCAGTTTGGAGGAAGATGAAGCAAGAGGAGACACGACTAAAGATGTGCGAGAGAAAAGCAGGGAGTGTGGGTACATGACAAGAAGACAGAAAGGGGAAACAAACATTAACGCTTTTGATTAATAGTTTTATAGTATTTCAAAAATGTTTTCCCACTCTTAATATCCCCATGTGACCCCGATGCATGCGGAATGTATAAAGTACTGGTAAAACCTTCACATTGTACTTCACAACCATATATCTGGATAAAAGCTGCAACCTGTTGGAGCACTGAAGTGACAGAGACACTTTGGGTGAGAAGGAGGAGGAAGATAAAGACACATGGGGAGATGTTTTGAGATACAGAGAGAAAAAAAAGAGAGAGAGACTTGAATCGGGAGAGAAACACTTGAACTGCAGAGAATATAGAACTTGTTAATGCAAGTTATTTCTAAATTTGCATAAAAGTGGCACTGCTGTTGTGTCAAGATCTGCAGTGATTTCCACTTTCGTTCCCTTTATCTCTCCCATCCTCTCTCAATCTATCTTTTTCTATCCAGTAAAGAACCATCAGCTATCACAGACGACTGCAGAGAAAGAAAAAAAGAAAGAAAGAAAGAAAAGAAAAGAAGGAACAATGATGGAAAGTGGAGGCTACAATAAGACTAATGATATGACATTTTATCTGCCCACACAGTTGTTGGTATCTGACAACTTGTAGAGACAATCGATCTGAGGCTACTAATAATGTCTGGTGAAGAGATTATGTCAAAACAAGCATTTCGCCTAAAGGTCGCTGTAATGCGGCGCAATCCCTGTTTTGTTTTTATTTTCTTTGTTTTTATTTCTCTTTGTTTCTTGTTTTCTTGTGACAGCACAGAGCCTGCACACACTCAGAGGGAGGGAGGGAAAGTTGCAGAAATCTCCATACAATTAGCCTATTTAGCCTGCTTCAGCGCTTCAGCAAATGTTCCTGGAAATATACAAACAGCATAAGCTAATGGCAAAGCTACCTAACCTGCGAGTGTGTCTTTATCTTGGTTTCATGCAGGTTAAAAGACTCATCGCCTAAGCTAATGTGTTAAGTTACACTTCAAGCCTAGCGTGTGTCTGTCAAATTAAACATTCAATTGATTGTATGTCTCTCGTGTGCATATATGTGCATATATCCATACTTTCTTTGTGAAGTGTGTGCGCGCGCTGCTGTTATCCAGTCAGTGTGTGTTTCATATCTTCACTGTCTGTGTGTACGTGGAAACATATCAGCACATTTATGAGTGCATGTGTGTGTGCCTTATGGAAATCTCCAGACAAAGGGCCCAGTGCAATGCTATTAGTCACAGAGCTAACAGTTCAAAGATAGCTGACTCATTTGTGTGTGCAAGAGAAAGACACTTCAAAGATGGCAGGCTCATTGGAGTCCCTGCTCATTAACATTGTGTCCTCTGAGGATGCCTTACACCTAAACTGCTTGATTGTTTAAGTGTGAGGCACAGACACAGACGTGTGTGTGACTGCATTAACAAATGAAGGAAAGACAAACTCTTCCTTCAAGGTTATTTGCTTTTCTCCTCAATTCTCTTACAACCACTCCACAAAACACCCCCACTCTCTTTTTTTTATTGTCAGTGACTCGTTCTTTTCCTTTCTTTTTTGAGTGCAGCGCTCTGAGCGATGTGCTGTATTTTACAATAATCTTGTTTCTCAAATTGACTTTTTTTCTGACAGGCTCCTTATTCCCTCTCTCTATCTTCATCCCTCCATCCATCCACCCACCGTCTCCCCTCTTTCTCTCCTTTGCCTTCCTGTCTTTCTTGTTTTCCTCTCCTTTGTCCGGTCCACGCTGCAAATGAACCGAGCGTGACAGAACTAAGATAAGGAAACGCCTCAATTATCACTTTGTGTCCTAAAAGGTTTCCACATGCATGCAATCTTGAATGCATATGAGAGCATGCAATATAATGCTGGAATGACTTCTCACTAACTAATTAATGCCACCAAGGCTTCATTAAAGAAACATTACTTCTTCCATGCTGCTTGCATGTATAAAACCCTTCAGCTACAGCACATAGGGATGATTATATCTTACTGTCTTGCATGCAACAAAGAAAATGTATTGCTGCTAATTAAAAAGTTAAAACTTGCAATAATATCCAAATACACGCACAAACACTCCAACGAGAAAGTAAGATGAACAGATGAAGTGAAGCAGTGGTAAATGACGGTCGGTGACTGTCACGAGGCACTTACTTACAAAGCTAATGCTGTTTCAGGAAAGTCATTTAATAATAAAATAATGTTTTAATTTCTTCCCTTTAAACAACTTTAACTTGTTTTGACACCAATTATTTTGATTCATGCTCTAAATGTACCGTAATATATGCAGTGAGTGACAGTGAGATTTATCAGATTTACCTCAAACTTTACAGCTTGCGTGTGAACACAGGCAATGAGCACACAAATGAAAATATTCTCAAAAGTAGTTTGTATCAAAGCTGAAATCTGAGAGCTAGTTCTTCACTGAGCTGTGTGTGAAAAAGCCTCAGTGTGTGTTTAACGTCGAAGGGTGGATTGTCTCTCTTGTTGTTGTGGTTTGAACGTCTGTAGGGGAGATTCTTGACTTTTTTGGCTCAGATGAAACATTGGCAGCAGTTCTACATGTGTGCTGAGGATTTACTTCGAACACTATAATGCATTGTTTATATCCTTAATGAATGGTACAAGCTGGCTGAGCCGCACGGATAATGTGCAATACATAAAAGATGTGCGAGGAAAGAAAATGAAAGGCCGAAAAATGTAGATGTTTGCATTCATGTATGCTCAAGAAGGATCCCTGTGCTGAGTGAAAATGAAAGGCAGAAATGGGAAAACTTGATACAGGCAAACACCAGAGCTATCCACTGTCTTATTTGTTTAATAGGAATGGACTCCAATGCCACATTTTTGAGATACAGGAGAAAGATGGAGAGACACTAATAGAGAGGTAGCAGACAGAAGGTTGGATAGTGTATGTCAAAACTGAAAAATCACTTTGACTGTGAAGGGTGGGACTGCCTGGAAAGCTATCGCCGTAAACGACAAACATTTGATCATATAATCTCCCAACTGTACACTACGGTAAGGAGACAGCGGGAGAAAGGGCAAATTGATAGGAGAGGAGACAGGATGGCAGGAGTTGGTTTCACAGACAGGTAAACAAAGACGAGGAATGATGTGAGGGAGAAAAGGTAACCGCAGGGAAATAAATAGGCATGAATATACTGTATGAATGGATGAAGGACAGATTCATGAACAGGAATTGAGCATCACCTAAATTCAGTTCTGTTCATGAAAAGAGAGAGAAAATCAGTGATTAATTAAGTTTTAATTATCTACTAGCTTCTGAACCACATACGGTGACAGTGTCTTGTGTAAAAGTGCAAACGGGGTCTAACACATCTCATGTTTTATGCACCAGCCAGCCAGCTCACTGGTAACACATATTGAAACATCTGTGGACATCAATGAGGGGAAAAACATCCACTAGTTTCTCTTACTTGAAAAAATAGAAAGTACAGTCAGATTTTCATTTTTTTGTCAGGTTATTGCAGAACAGTGTCAATATGTCAGCGGGTTTTTGGAAGGATGTGACAAATTTGCCGTTATTCATGCATGTGTGTGTTCATGCGACTCTCCTAAGGAGACTTCAAGCTGCCGGCCCTTGATGCACATGAGAGTCTCTCCCTCGCTCTTTGCAGCCACAAGAGGAGGAGACAGGAGAAGCAGACGGAGGTAAAGAAACAGAGGAGATGAGAGGACAGAGCAACACCACGGTTTTCTTCACCGTTTTCAATGTCCTCCTGGGGACTCGCAACTGTCAGATGTAACCAAGCATATGACAGAATCTGTGTGTGTGTGTGTGCACTTGCACATAGACACGTGCCTTTAAATGGGTCCTCCTGTGTGTGTTTGTGTTGTGTGTTGGCTGCATAAAAAGTACAAGTGGAAGAAAACAAGATTAATAGTTTATGAAGAGTTGGATTTTGTGCTCTAAATGACTGATGTTGTATTTACCTCTGTAGATGTAGGTGTGTATGTTACACTAATCTTGGGTGGTTTTTCTAAATTTTAGACATTATATGACACAGAGTTCAAATGGAATACTTTCTTTTACATCCAAACTGTCTTCGAACTTTATATTGTTGTTCAGGGAATCCTCAAAAATCCCTGTGAGAAATTAAAAACACAGGAGGAAAAAGTTGCATGTGTGTGTTTACAGGACAAGCTACAGTACCTTAGATCTAAATGGCTCTGGGAATCCTCCATGTGGTATTCCAATGAATCCCTGCAGGAATTCAACCACAGACAGAGGGAAGGACAACTCATCCGCCCTCTCCTCCACCTCAGCCCTGGTCAGGTTGTTCTGCACCATGAACTGGGCCAAGTCGCCAACGATCTTTGAGGATGGAGTCACCTGAGAGAGGAAAAAAAGAGAACTGTGAGTACCAAACATATGTGTTACTGTCAGTGTTAAAGCACTTTTTTGTGAGGATAAATAATTAATACTATCTCACATCAGCGCACAGTAAGGCATTTCTATTTCACCACAGGCTGAGCACAAGATATTGGAGTACACATGATATGTCGGTATGTTTAGGACATGGAGAGAGACTATCTCATGTCTTCTCTCTGGTACGTGACCACCGGCCTGTTGATCTGACAAACGTCAGCACTGTACAGAAAAACACACAGAGTGAATCTATTATGGGTAATATTGTAGTTTTCCACTGCATAATCTTGCTTTTAGTTGTTGTGTTTGTCTTTTTTTTTTTTTTAAAATATAAGTGGTTGCAGTTGTCTGTCAGAGTGCACCATTTTTCTCTGAACAATGATATTAGGTTTCCTGCCCAGGTAGGAATACACATCCACAATGATTTTGCCAAAAGAGAGAAGTGGTGACAGAGTCTTTGTTTTAATGAAGATGCTGTCCATGAAGATTAAGTACTGGGTGACCCTGAGAAAAAGGCGGCCGGGGGAGGAGAATGAGAAATGAAAAGATGTTTACATCTATACAGTCCCTTAAATCATTAGATTTGGCAGCCATGAACTAAACTATACAGGTCTTCTCTGTGAAAACAGAATGAACCTGAAAATAAAGAGGGAAGAAGAAAGAGCGAGGAAAACATTCATTAAAATCACATATATTCCTTCTTACATTATTTATAATGGTATATCATTATGGTAATAGGAATCCCTATTTGCATAATGTTGATAAGTGGAGTCTTTTTTGACTGGGAACAGGACACTGATGCAAATATCAATTGAACATATTACTCCTCTATCGTAATGAATGGAGACACGGATTTAAGGCTTCCTGTTCACTTCCATTTGGTACTTGGACCATTTAAGAGAGAGGGGGGTCAATTAATGTGATCCACCAACAATAAAAAAAACCTGACAACCACCTTTGGAAACCTTGCTGTCTCACACACAGACACTCTTTTTTTGTACTCGTGCTCAATCCCTGCAGGTTTCACCGCAAAATGACAGAAAATATCAAAGAGAGAATCAAGGGAGGAGAAAAATGTGTCAGAAAACATTCAGTCTCTCATCTCAAGACCCAGCCTTTCTCAAATTTAAAGCTATTCTCACACTTTTGGACCCAGCCAGCAAATCCTGTTTTTGAGCCTGACCCGTAATTTGAAGAGCTGTAAACTTAAGCATTGACAGCTGAAGGACTGCAGAGAACAAAGACTGGGCTCGTGCTAAACACGATGCCTATTTTTGTGGCAATTAGTGCATTCTGCTGATATCTGATGGCAGAGAGAAAAAAAGAGAGAATGGGTGAACAAATATAGACCAAGTTGACATTCCCCAAAGAATTCCCCACCAAAGAACTTGACACCTGTTTTTAACAGATGTGATGACAAATTACCCAGAGTGAGACATGATGCACACACATGTAATCATGCACAAACACTGCTCTGGGATTACCACAACCCCCTGAGACTTAGGTGCTTGTGAGGCTAGCTGAGCTTCTGGGATCACTTTAGTCTTTGAACAAGCACAGATAGAAAATTTCATCAGTGCCAACACAGCAGTACTAATGATACAATGCTACACTTTAAGGAAAACGCTGTACTAAAGAATATACTGTATGTACTATATTATTGTCTTTTGTCATAACGTTCTTTGTCACTTTGTCACCAAGTGTAACATCATGCACCCGCTCTGAGCTTCAAAGTGCACGGCTGCAATTTAACATTGCACTTAAAAATGCAGCAGAGGCCAAATACACTGACTTTTAATCTCTTGTATGGGTCAACCTAAAAAAAAAACCCTCTGGATTCTACACTTAATGCAAAATGCAACTTCAATAGCTTCATTTGTCACACCCTCCCTGCCTGGTAAATGCATGTTTCTTTCAAACTTCATGCCCTAAATGTGTAATACAGGCTTCCTCTAAATAATAATAACAGGCTACAGCTATGCTAGCGCTCTGTGAGGCTAGGCACAGTGCTGCTATGAGCTAAATGCTAATGCTGCAATCTATTATACTCGGAACTCAGAAAAAAATGACCCCCAACATGGAAAAGTGCAATGGAGTGGTCATTCAAGTTGAAATTCCAAGTCAGAAACTCAGGCAAGATTCATCTAGCCCGAGTTTGCTGAAAAAAACACACCTGTATGCTAACATGCTGATGTATAGCGGGCGTGTATGTTTAATATGATCTACATCTTAGTTTAACAAGTTAGCATGCTAACATTGGTAATTAGCACAATCACAAAGTATAGCTTAAGCTTACTGTCATCAGTTTTGTAAAGATTTGGTCATGAACCAAAATATTGGCAAACTTGAAAATGTGACGATCAGACGATCACCAAAATTATCACAATTCATCCTCTAAAGACCATGAATGTCTGTACCAAATATCATGACAATCCATTCAAGAGTTGTTGAAGAATTCACTAAAAAAAAACACACAAATGTCAGTATCATGGTGGCACTAAAGGAAAAGTTAAAGAATCACCAAAATCATTGTTAACGTCTAAATTTTGTGCCAACCAATCAAGTAGATGTTGAGATATATTATTGGATAAAATTGAACTGTTGGTGGTGCTAGATGAAAAGTCTTCACAATGTCATCAGGATTTATTCTCTGGGTACCATAGATATCTGTACCAAATTTCATGTCAGTCCATCCAATAACTGTTGAGATACGGTGAACTGAAGCAGATAGACTGGCATTGCCATCCCTAAAGCCATGCCACTAGCAAGTTATAATAGCTGAGTGATTTTGTCAGTCTTGAATCTAAAAGAAGACATTTCATGAGAAACAGAATCAGGGAGGAGGCAACTCTGACTTTCATGAAGGACATCAGTGACTCACCATATGTGCTGGTTGTTATGGCACCAGTTATAATAACTGTTTCACCACACATATTTTAAAAACAGCCCATGATACCCGTTACAGTCTGCAACCAGTTGGGTACATTTTCAAAGGAGCCTTGCAAGCAAATCAGAGCTTTCCCAGCACGATGCAAGAAAGAAATGCTTCCTGCTGATTGAAACAAGTGTGCACTTCCCTGCCGCAACACCTATAGCTCAGTTTGATTGTGTTTGTGAATAGAGGAGATAATGATACATTGCTTTTACAGAATGACTGTTTACAGAAAAGCTTAAGAGATTTGAATGGGCTGTTGACATCCCTGGAGAGGCCATTAACTTGGTATAGCTGTGGAACAAAAGCTCACTGCTGAGTTACTCGAAATCTATCTAAAACACACGAAAGCGGCATGACTGTGCATTCTTTGTCTACCTTCACCTCTTTCTCCATTGTTCCTCTGTCCCTGTGTCTCCCGAGTACATTGTTCAATTTTTTCTTTACTGGAAAATTAAGAATTGTTGCTCTTCTCTTTATCATGAATCATCCTTCTTACTCCATCCCTCTCACGCTCCTAACTATCGTCTATCTTCACACTAAAAGCCGAGACGTTGACTCTTAACTGTTTTTTCATGAAACACCTTTCTTCTGTTCCTCATCCTTCTTGCCAAATATTTTTTTCCACAGTAACATCAGTGTCAGCTAGATTGTTACTCTCATTATCGATCTCTGTTGATGAATCACCACCTCCAGTTTTCTCTGGATGCCTCACACACAGGAAAAGAAAATCTCATTTTCAACTGTGTGTGAGTTATATATGATGTGTGAGTTTTTCTATATTTTTGGACGGGGAGTGAGGTAAATCACATCCTGGTCACGCAGGGTTAGAAAAATCAGATTTCCTCTGTTCCTGTGTGAAGCTCAGCTCAGACTGGCTCGATCCCTCTCAGCCTTAACCGATACAATAGGTTCAATATAGTTCACACACTTCAGTTCATTTGGATTTCAAAATATTGCATTTGGTTACTTTTTCTCTCCACAACAGAAATGCTTATCATTTTTGGAGTGGCACAAAAACTACGAATTTACTGTGTTTTCATCAAGTTATCTTCTTCTTTGAAGGCAGCTAATGACCACTAATGACCATTACTGTTTGCAGACACAAAACTAAGAGTCTACAGCCATGCCAGTGGCTCTGTGAAGCTGTAATGCTTATTGTAAAACCAAAGATTAAAATTGAGTTCCAAAATCTGTGTTTGATCTTTACAGCAGGAATTGGCCAACGGGTGATGTCAGTATAAAGGTCTTGGTAACCTGTATCAGAAGAGTTTATCGTGTTGTGAGCAGGAAAGTGTTGAGAGATGTGTGTGAGGGTGGTGTGAGCAGAAAGATCAACATAAGTCACCTGTGAAAAATGAGAGCTTTAATTTTTCTAAACTTTCAGGTATGAACTAATGATAGTATGTATGGTACTGGTTGTCAGTTCAAACATCAGTGTTTGAGGACTGTTGTTAATTTAGCAGGTATTTGGTCATCAAGCAAAGTATTTGACAAATTTAAATTTTGACCGTTGACCTCATGGTGGCGCTAGAGAAAAGTCTTTATCCTCTGGAGACCACAAACATCTCTACCGAATTTCATTGCAATCCATTTCAGTCTGCACCAAATAGGCGGACCAACCAACTGACACCACTAGAGAGGCTAAAAACAAATGCACTTGATGTGATCTGATAGTTATTCAACTACAACAGGTGCTGTACAGCTAGCAACAGTGTTAAATCATTTCTCATATTTATACTGGACAGATATTTGACAGTCTTCCAGAAAATTCAGAACATTCCTGAATAATGAGATCAAAATACTCTGTGTCATCTATTCTACAAATGCATTTTATAACAAATGCATGCACAAATGATCTATAAAGAAACATTTTTAACCAAACACTCTTTAAATGCTGAGCAAATTGTCAAAATTTTTCATTTCCACACTTACTAATTCCATATGACATAATTCACATTTGAATAATTGGAAACATCAAATGCCTCTCCACTCTTAGTACTGTTGTGCAGCAGCACTTGGCATACTGATCTTTCAATGCCTCTCTCACCACCACTTAAACTCATCTGCAACCTTATGTACCTCCTCACGCAGGCTCACATTATCACACTTAACACCCAAGACCTGTTTCACCCTCATCCACTTCCACCTGCTCTTTCTATTCTTAATACCTTCATGTTCCTTTTCTCGCTCACACTCTCACACTACTCTTTTTCCACCTTCTGTCCATCTTTCTCACTTTCACTAATGTACATCTCTTACTAAGTGGTCCTACATAACTCCACACTCCTGGCAGCAGAAATTCAGTACAGTTTAGTGTGTGTGTGTGTGTGTGTGTGTGTGTGTGTGTGTGTGTGTGTGTGTGTGTGCTTGTATGTCTCCGTGTGCTTTGCTCATATTTGTTTTGAAATGCTAGTCTATCCAAACCTGAACTCCCCCAATGGGCAAAGGATTATATCATCCAGAACAGTGTTTCTGTTTATGTGTGAGTGTGTGAGATTAAGAAGTAAAGTATACAACACACACACACACACACACACTCTCTGCAATGCTAACCAGCCAGGGCAGGAGCAGAGTGAAGAATGGTACCTGTCAGGAGAGGAGCAGACAGGAGAGAGGAGTGATAACGAGAGACTCAAAGAGAGAGAGAGAGAGAGAGAGAGGGGGAGGAGTAGTGGGGAAACGATAGAAAGATTAGGGATACATGAAGGAAGTCTAATCGAAATGAGGGAAGATGGGAGGCAGCGATGAAGGAGGAGATGAGGCAAAATGAAAGTGGAGAGGGAAAGCGGGGAGAGAGCGGCAGACGGGATGACGAAGAGAGTGACAAGAAGAGTAAGAGAGGGGGAGAAAGAAAGGGATGGACAGATGACGCAAAGGGAGGAGAGACAGAGGCAAACAGACACAAGCAATAAACATCTGCAGCGCCACAGGCAAAACAAGGAGGTGCTCCACCTCCGAGTAAGAGAGACCGTGTGTGTTTTAAGAGTGCGGAGGTGAGTGAAAATGTGCCTGTAATTGCAAAAGGAAAGTGACAGAGTAAGTGAGGTAAGGGAGAAAGACACACACAAGCACACAAATACATAAACCACTTGTCCTCCTTATACTGACGAGTTCATGTTGTGACAGATGTAGCAGAGCGAGAAAGAAAATAGCAGCAGAAAAGGAGAGATGCATAAAGATGCATCCAACAGTAAACTGCAGTTCCAGCTGTATGTAAGTCACAGACAGTTTCAGGACTTTCCATAACGAAAGATTAGACTGTTGGTCAAACTGTTGAAAAACAGTTTGTCTAGAGAAATTTAAGTAATTTTTTGATGCACAAATGGCAAAAATTCACAGGTTTCAGCTTCTCAAATGTGAATATTTTGTACTTTAGGTTTCATAGTCTTCTGTGAAATTAAGCTGAATATTTTGAGGTTTTGGACTATTGGTCAGACAGAATAAGACGCCACCAAGGGCTTTGGAAACTTGTGATGGACATTTTTCATTATTCGTTGACATTTTAAAGGCTATGATCTGTAGATGAATTGATAATGACGATAATCATTACTTGCAGCACTAGACACAAAGTTGTTTTTTTTCCTTCTTTTCTCTGCTAAACTGATTCATTTGTAAAACTCTCATGAGGTCCCTCTGCGAGATGCTGAAAATGATTGTTGACTTGATACTGTAATAGCTGATTAATCAAACATCCCTGTAAATTATGGGATGTTATGTGAATACCTCAAGTAAAATGAAACATACACACATGAGAACAATTTACTGTATGTGTAGAATTGTCAGATTACATTATTAAAACGGTGCCTGTAGCATCTGTTCATGTATGTTTTGCCTGATTTCTCTGTTGCTTCAGTTAATTCACCCTCAAGCAAAAACGATAAGTAGCTCCAGAACTAGTAGGGATAACTTATTAACATCTTCGCTTTAACTTCATATTGTTCAGGTGATATTACAACATTGTGGTGTTTGCGAGGGCACCGCTACGTGACCGGGAGGATGATGAGGGAAGGAGGGCAAAAAAAACAATAAAATTCGTCTGTCCCTGTCCTCCAGCAGTTCACCACTCAGCTGCATCACTTGTTCTCTTTTTTCAAGGTTTCTTCACCAGACAGACAGACTTTTCAATGTTTGTTTTTCCTGATTTTTTTTTTTTCCCAATTTCTTCCAGAGAACAGCCCTGAATTTCACCATTTCAGTCATCCATATTAAATACAGAATGGGGGAAAATACAGCATAAAGCAAATAAAACAATTAAATATTTAAGATGACAATATGTTTGACAATATTGATTTAAAACAAGCAAAATAAACTATTTTAAGACAGCTCTTGACAGATGTGATATATTTGAGTAGTACTGTAGCTTCAATTTAAATTTAAAAATACCTCACAAAATAAAAAGCTCAGTAGAAGTACAATGGTCTTAGCCTTAAGAGGCTTCTGAAAAATTTAAAGCATGCAGTCATGCAGTACATACAATGTACAACATCCTGACAATACTTGTACCCTGCCTTCTCTATTCTGCATCTGCTTTCCGTTGTGATTCACATAAATTTAACAAGCTAATACACACATACAGTTGACCCCAACTTGTGCTTTGACTCACTGCCCACATCCCACATGTGCTAGCTGCACCTGACCCTGTCTTATTGCAGCGAGCAGTGTGGCAAACATCCACTGTCACTCATTATATTCCCTAGCTTCACGGCTGCTGCATGATACATTAACAGGCATGCGATGGCTCTCTGACCTCAAACTCTCTCTATAAACTGAACACCATTAATGCTGAAGAAAACTGGAGACGATGGATGTATTTATACCCCTTCATTTCGCTGAGTAGAAGTCCTTTATAATTGCGAATGAATTGGTGGATTTGCATTGGTTGCACAGCAGGCAATGTAATGATTATACTAAGCTGCACATCTGAAATTAATATTAAACTAAACAGCCAGGCTTATGAACATTTTATCATATCAATTTAAAGTCTTAAAGTCTCAGATTTTGATTTAATTTAGAATACGCATATAAATCTTCTGAAGTCTTTTTTAACTTTTAACCAGGAGTTGTCTCAGTTTAGAGACGTCCTGTATAAATATCTTGATTTCTTAATTCAGGACATGGCACCCGCTGCTAAACCAACAACAAAAAAATAATTAAAAATTAAATTAAAAAGGAATTAACATGCTTATGAAAGTAAGAAATCACTTTAAAAGTGCAGTGTGTACAATTTAGTGGCATCTAGCAGAATGGACTTGGCAGAAATTAAATATAATATTCATAAGAATGTTTTAATTGGTGTATAATCACCTGAAAATAATAATTGTTGTGTTTTTGTTACCTTAGAATGAGCTCTTTCTATCTACATAGGGAACAGGTCCTCTTCCAGGAAGGGAAGTGAAAGTTTCACGGCCACCATAGTTTCCACTACACACTTAGGGGTAATCTGTTCCCAGTGAGGGGAAACCTCACCGCTAGATGCCACTAAATCCTACACACTGGTCCTTTAATTGAAATAATTTTTATGCAAATGCTTTGATGATGATTAAATGTAAAAAGTTATTGTAAAAAAAAATCTAACATAATTAGAGTTGTTTATCTTTTTAATGGTGGGTTTGGGCAGTGTACTTGATTAAAATCAGTCCTGTAAATATCCGTAATATTTTAAACATTTGGTGCATAATGGTCTTCTGACGAGCACAATCCTTCATCCACAGCTCTGCTGTGTGTGGGAGATCAGGGTCAACATACAGTATATACCTTGGTTGGTCTCCCTGCTGCCACTGAGGTTTGTCTACTTAATATCTATATCTGACAAGAGCACTCCTTCTCCCTTATCGACAAGCCAACAGTGTGAGAGACGCAGCCATTGTCAAGCTAACAGGATACAACAGAGAGCATAGCAGGACCCGTAGGCACATTAAGCCAACATTGGATTGTGCAGTGAAGCCCGCCGAGCCTTAATTGAATTGATAGAGAGCATGGGGAGAGGGTAGGGGAGGTTGGGAGGAGAGGAATTGATGAGGAGAGCAGAAAGGGGGAAAGAAAATTAGGGAGAACGGACCCAAGAAGGAAAATTGAGAGAGAGACAGACAGAAATGGTGTAAAAAAAAAGAAAAAAGAGGAAAGGTAGAGTAATAGGGAATCCATGGGAGCACGTCTGTGACGAGAGAGAGCAAAATAAGAAAGATGGCTGGGGAATAAATGTGTGTAAGGCAGCAATGGAATGAGAAAGCGAAAGGTGAGAGGGCGGCTTGATAAAGAAAGAGAATGCAAATGAGAGAACAAAACAATTACAGAGTGAGTGTGAACACGGTGAAAGAGGGATGAATCTTTTACTAAGCTGTGATGGTAAATAATGAAGGAAGAAATACAAAGGAATTAATGAAAGATAATGAAAAACAAAAAGCCAGGCATGAGGTGAATTTAGGCTGAGAATGAAATTGTTGACTGTAGAATTGGCTATTGAGCTCTCTCTCCATGACTACGATTAATGTGCCCTTCAGGAAATCAACCAAAAACTAGTTCACTGTACCCAAATTAACATAGAGTAAGCCAGTACAAAGAACACAAAAGTATCACCGCTGAGAGTCCTGAATAAAACTATTTTAGTGAAATAAAAGTTGGAGTTTGTCTACTTATGACCCTGTGAGTGACAGAGTGAAAGTGATACAGAATAGGTAGGATACATTTCGTCAGGTTAAGGGTAAAAATGTCTAGTTAAGGAAAGGGCAACACGACAAAAAAGGTGAATGAAGTAAGAAAACTACCCGCAAAGGCCAAGGAAGCCAGAGAGGGTCAAACACACTGTGAGGCTGAAAGTGAATCCAGACAGCACAGAACGGTGGATGTACCAAACTTAATCTGGGATCGTTTGGCTCAGCCAAGCAAAGAAAGAGGGGCAGCTTGGCAGAGGCAGTCGGTGTGAGAGAAACGCCAATGGAGGAATGTCAAATACATGCCAAAGTAAAACTTGTACTTTTGTGGAGAACATACCTCCTAACTTGTCTTGGATATCATTCAGAAAGGAAGTGAAGTGAAACACCCTTATAGTTGAAATGCATCAATGTTCCTCGCTTTGTGCGTGCAGTCATTTAAGATGCAGAGCTGTTTATTTTCCCACTTGTTTAATCTGTTCTGTATGATGGGATAATATTATGAACTATTTTAAGTGATGTGCTGCTCTTGAATCACAGAGCTTGCAATTCAGTCTTGTCTGCCAAGTCAAATTAGGATTTTATGGCTCCAATAACTGCCAAGATGGCAGTGAAGCTTCAAAGTGTCTCATCAGAAACCTACAGGTGACACAGCATACATCCAGCAGCGCACACTGCAAGCAAAAAGTGTGCAGCTTGGGTACACTCCTGAAAATAAGCTGAGGGACTTGTGTTGCTTCATCTTTAAGTCTCACCTTAATGAGGTCTCCCAGTAGTTTGTTGGCTTCAGCGTAGGCCTTCTTCACCTCCTTGAACTTGTTTCCCAGTCCCATACTGTGAGCCTGTAATCAATCACAGGAAACCAAAAAACTGTATGAATGAGCAGAGTAAAAATAATGTTTTTACCATTTTCTGTTTAAGGAAAAAATCATGGCAGTCTGGGCAATTTGGTGTCAACATGTGATTTAAAGCTGTAATTTATGTACTGACACCCACAGCTTTTAAATGTATGGTGAAAATGTTCATCTAGCAAAAGCCAGATGGGCCAGTACGATATCACACTGTAAACTATAATTTGCAATAGAGCCCATTTGTTTAACACTCGTTGATATAAACAGGTCACAACTGGGCTCCGGGATGTGCACCCACATATTCTTTCCAGTGGGTGCACAGTGCTGTGGATTCAGTCACTTTTAAATAGCATGTGACACTTTTCAGAGTGTGACTGTGCACAGTAAAAAGCCACTGAAGCTGTTTCTGCCATGTAGCATTAACAAAAACTGGGATAAGTTGTTCAAGCAACATTTTCGCTTAAGAGTTTCTACAACACTTCTCTGACGACTACACTTTCTTGACAAGTGTTTATAAAAAGATAATGCCTTGAACAAATGTTTTCAGAAGTGGGTAGACTTCTCTCAAGATGATGATGTTTTTTCAAACTCAGACTGTTAAACACCTCTCAGATATGAGGATATTTCACATTTCCTGTGTCAACACACCATACATTAACTGTAAAGTACAGTAAAACAAGTGCACCAACACTTTAAAAGGTGCATTGAGGTGGACTCACATGCTGTACAGAAATAGTGGATTAAACTCCAATGTTACACACGGCTAATCTTCTAGTTTCACACACAGATCACCAATAATGATCCATCCAAAGGAGCTAAAAATGTAGCTAAGAGCTTTGTGAAATGCATTTTAACTCATTTAGCTTGAAAATCAATCACTGACACAAAACACAATAAAAAAATGACTAGAATAGCTCACTGTACCTGGAAGTGGAGGTTGGTGTACTGTCCTCCGGGTATCTCATTCTCATAGACATCAGCGTTGCCAGATTTCATGGTGGCGGTGCAGTCAAATGGAGCATAAAGACCTCTGGCTACTTCCCAGTATTCACTGTAGTCAAATACCTTCTCCAGAGCAATACCTGCACCAGAGCAAACCAGAATGACATGAAATCAATGGACATCATGCTCAAACTTGACAACACTGATCTAGTTATTTGAGACAGAGACATTCGTCTAAAGACAGCAACACAAATATAAATCTAAAGCATGGAATGAAAGGAGAAGAGGAACTTATGAGAAATAAAAGCTTTATAATGAGGTATAATTTCTAACTTATTAAATGTATTGCATTGGGTATTATATTATGCTTTATATGCTGTATTGAGTGAGATTAATGTGGGTGTGCTGCCAATATTCAGCTTTAAAAAGGCAAAATCTGCAACTTTTCACTATAAATACAGTGGAACTGTTATGGAAGCTTATGTGGAAAGCTGCCATTTATCTGAATTAGTCATCACAAAACTTGTGCCAGCTAGCAAACGGTGACAGTGCCGGGCTTATGCTGTTGAGTTTGATGTATGAAAATATAAACGTGATGTGAAACTTGTCACGGTTTTCTCTTTTTAAACACACTTTGTCAAACAGTACAGGTCCGACCTATCAAGCGTGTGTGGACAGTGTCTCCAACAACAGTACATATGTTGGTTTTTATGCTTTACTAAACTAGTTGGTGTGGAAGCCAAAATATCAACCGAGACGTTTCTGCAGTGTATAATCCTTCTGGAGCTCCCACTTAAAATTTGCATGAAGTCAGACAATTTCAGGACCTAAAAGTGTCTTACAACTACAGTGTTGGTAAAGTGTACTCTTATCCCATGAGCAGGCCTACTAATTCACTCAACATTTCCATCTTGCTTTTGCCAAACCAAAGCTGCTCATTAAATCCCTGTGATACTTATGATCCCTTTAAAAAAAAAAACTAATATTGCTCATATTACTGACATTCTGCTGCAGCCAGTTAAGGTGTGTTAAAGCTGATTACCTTGAAAGGAAAAATCTGCTGGAAGTACACTGAGCTTAGCTAATGATGACAAAAATCAGCCATGTTAATGAGACAAACTTAGCTCGTTACATCCACAGCTAAGTGACAGGCTTGAATTTTTATGAGTCAAAGTGAGTATGTACTCCAAAAAGTGTTTGTGTGCTTCCACTGTGATCTTGGCGGGGAAATGGAGCTACTGTGAAATTAATGTGAAATTAATGTGCGTGTTGTTGCTCCTCAAATTCAGCTGCCTGCCAAGTCACTCGGTAATTAGGTCCATTTCCTTCTCTGTTTGAGAACACCATTTTTGTAGCTCTCATTTATGCTTCCATTGTGAAATTACAGCCTCAATTTAAAAAAGGGGAAGTGACGAAATGTGCAACGTGACAGTTGATCCACATCAGCTCAGCTCTAATTTCACTACTCCAACATCAGCCAATTGTACTCCACTCCGAGTACGTTCACACCAAGTCAGGTAAATTTCTCTAGTCCTACATCCAGACTGAAACTGTATTTTTCTACCCCCTAAATGGAGCTTTTCAAAAAACAGCTCCAGAGGCTGTAAATCTTAAAACGCCGGCATGGTGTTTCAGTGTGTACGGGGTAAAAATGAGGGGCGGGAACCAGTAAGATTAAGACAGCAACCTTTAGTTGCCTCTCACTTTCTCTATTATAGTTATTTTTGATGTCAATATAACTGAATACCCAGCAGAGCTGTTGTCATTAATCTATGTTAATTTTGTCAGACAACTGACAATTATAAAATGATTTTCACAGCAGTGTGGAAATGAAATGTTAACCCTTGTCTGATGACAGAAACAAAAATATGTGAATGAGCAAAACTATACTGAGAGTTCAGCTGCATTAAAACACAGTATACTGTTGGTGTCACAGAGAGCAGGAGGAGACTGAACGGAGGTTTAACAGGCTGACACTCAGCGGAGTAACCGACTGTGTCTGTAGCTGTCCAGTCACAGATGGGGGCTGTGAAGTTAAGAGGGCAACTTTCTGTCGTCTAACTTTTTTTCTGTGATAACATCTTTGAATGTCAATATACATGCAGTATACAGCTGTTATTATTAACCTGTATTTATGTTGATTTTGTCAGACGACATTGCAACCATTAACTAATTACTTGGTTAGCCAGATTGTCTCTCCTACTCCTTACCAGATGTTAGCTGTGATGCAGTTTTGTTGGAAAAGGAAAAGAGGACAAAAAAGAAGAGATTTTGCCATTTTAATGTCTCTTCAGAAACAACCTGGAAATGCTACATAGTCTATGTATCATGTCTTTAGATTAGTGAACAAAACAGATTTTCAAGTTTCTACTAAATACGTAGTAGTAGTAGTAGTAGTAGTAGTAACTGATTTCTCTGAGCTGGAAACACAAAGAGCGCTGCCCTTTACACAAAACTGATACATTGCTTTCTACTCTGCTGTACCGAGGTTACTGTGGGTGTATAAACTGCTATCTCTGATTCTTTTGTGATGGATTGTGAAATGTTGGTGTACAATGAAGTTTCTTTGAAAGAGGAAATATTGTAGCTCCCTCCACTGACAGTAACTGACAACTCTGTTGCTGCTGTGTGGTGGAATATTTCAACATGTCACAAATATAAGCAAGAGGGTACGCTGCCATTGTGTTAAAAAGTTTTGGCATGGATTTTCCTTCAGTTACATGAAAATATGCAGATATTATTACTCTTTTAGTGCACCGTAAAAATGTAAAATTTGTAAATTGTGGCGAAATTTCTCTCATTTCTCAAACCATCTGCTGAAGAAATTTATTTGACAAGCCTGAAGTTTCCTGAGGATAACTCTAATCAGCCAAACACCACACCTGTGTGAAAGTCTTGTGAAAGCCAAAAGTTAAGTTGAATGAATTACCTTTAGTCTATCAGTTATGTGCTTTGGTAAGGGGAGATGGCAGGAGCATCTTGTTCAACCAACAGCACTGTCTTTTATTCCTTTATCTATAGCATTTGCAACAACAGTTGATGATGCCCTTTGAGATTTGCCCTGGTATTTTAAAAGTTAATGGCAAACAGCTACAAATGTTAGTGAATCTGCCATTTGTTCAATCAGGCTGCAGGTAAATACAACATTGTTTGTGTCTGGATTGCTGGTTACACTCCTCTAACGATCAATCACTGCAAAACGATACCATGTGTATGTCACACAGGCACACAAATACATGTTCGTACATAGATCAGTCATTCAGATGGCTGCTTGGCAGTGACAAAGTGCCATCAATATACAACTCATTAGCAGCACAAACTCACTAATGCAGGAGACAAACAGACAGGCGTGTGCACACATGCTGAACACCGAAAGACAAACACACACATACTGTATTTGCACTCATAAGCTCGTGCACGTCTTCTCTGCACCACTGCAGAGACACACAGATACACAGTTTGTGGTTGATGAGATGATGAGAGCTAACCAAGACACAAAAGATGAAGACAGATGAGAGGCAGGAAGATTCAGGGAGAAAAGAAGAGAAAACAGAACACAGATGGATGAAGAAAGGGAGAGATGAGGGAGGTGAGCAAGAAGCTAAATGTGCTGCCTCACCTGCCTCACTGTCTGGGTTCAGTAGTTGTGAGTGCCTACATATATGCTTTGTGTAGTGCGTGTACATTGTTTGGTGTGTTTGATGACTGCTACATCTTAAACAGCTGCAATGTTGTGGCAGCTGGAAATTCTTCATCAATTAAGTCCATGCATGATGCATGAGAAAAGGCAGTAAAGGCTACGTCAAATAAACATAAGGACCACTTTAATGTTTGTCATTATTCAGCTGCACAAGTGTTTGTGAATATGTATGACTTTTAAAATGCATGAGTGTGCGCACACATACTGTTGCTGATTGAATAAATAAACGGACAGCTTAAAGACAAATGAATTAACCAGTGAGGCGATTCTTTTGCCATTTCTTCAGGGCAAAGATGCTGTGGGAGACAAGAAGCAGCTACTGAGGGAGAGGATGGGAAAAGCAAAGAGAGGGGGAGTCTGGAATAGAGAGGGAGGGAGTTAAAAAAAAAAAAGTGCTGTTAATTGCTTTGTCACTGAGTGAGAGGGAGGGAAGAGGAGGAGGATGGATAGACAATGTAAAAGAGGCAGCAGTGATAGGAAAAGACATGAGAGCAGAGGGAGGGGGGAGAGCTAGAGGAGGCAGAGCACACTGCAAAGCACTGATTATTGCTTTGTAACAGAGATGGGAGAAAAGGTGGGGGAGTGAAGGAAAGCAGTAAACAGACTTAAGGTCAGGAAGGTATGGAAGTATCCAAGGCAGTGCTTTGTTTGATTACAAAATTAGTGAGACAGGAAAACAGAGATAGCGGGGGGGGGAGAGGTATAAAGAGAGCCAGAGATGAAGAGAGGAGATGAGCACAAGGTGACAGGTAATAAAAGAATTTGGAAGTGAGAAGGAGTTGGTCTGCATGTGTATGCATAATGCATGTAGCAGGGTCACATTAGGATAGAGTATAAGGATGCACATGTGTGTGTGTGTGTGTGTGGGGGGAGAAACATCCTGAATCCCATTCTCAGTCTCAAGTGAAGCAAATTGAAATTCCATGAATAAACTGTGAGACCTGAAAACTTCTCTCTCCTGAATAAAGACCTTGTCTTTCTCTAGGGGTACTGTATGCTCCGAAAATTGATATTCTGTTACTAAACTGAACTGTATCTAAAAACTGGGATAGTTTCTCTCCCTTTGACACTTTTTTGCTGTACTATGTCATGTTTCCTAAATTGCCCAGAACAATATTTGTCAACTCCAGAGGAAGGACATGAACCTGTTGCATTCAGCAGTGAGTACTGTGGGTAAAAGTTTTCCTTTCAAATGGAAAGGAAAACAGCATGTCTTAATGGCTCTGTTGCTGTGTTGTTTTATGGACTATTACAGAAATTACATCCTCTTCTAGGACAGATTTCTCCCTGTATGATTGTGAAACACTGCTGCAAAACAATGAGTCAAGAAAGAAGTCTACTCACACTGAGGGACACGCTGCGGAACTAACAACACCAAACAAAAAGGGCCTGCAAAAACAACTCCAGACCATGTGGCATCACATCTATCAGGGTGTTTCCAGGGGGAGCCTTTTGAGGACCTCTGAAACTTTGTGTGCTCTTTGATTAGAGGAACCAGGTACTATATTTGGTTGGTTGGTTGAAAAAAACATTCCTGCTCCAGGGGTCCAACTTTCCAAAAGTTCAGAGAGGAGTTTGCAGGGCTGAATGTTGCATGTTGGTTAAACACAGACACTGTTGCAACTACAACTTGTGTACTGCTTCATTCTAAAAAGAAGTACCTAGTGTGACTAATATCAATATTAGAACAAGGAGTTGACATGTCTTGTGATGTTTATGAACGTTAAAAACAAAGTTAGGCTTTGTTGTCGGCTTCCTGACTACTTTAAAAAAAGGGAAACAGCTAAAGAGAGATGGGAGTATGAGAGAATGAAGGAGAAACATAAAACTATTTGCTGAAAATTTAATTGCGGTTACTTTCTAAAACACTGTCAAACAATGCCAACAATGTCCTCATTCATTCCATCCAACTCAAACAAGTAAATACAAAGAACAACATGGAAACTGTTGTACCTTCATGTGTTAGAATTGATTTTCAGACACAGCAGTTGTTTTAAAGTCCGTCATCTGTGCAATTTGCCTAATTTTCATGGTATTTCACAGGTGGTGGAAACACAAACAGGAATGTGGAAAAGGGACTTGACTTCCTAATTTAGTTCCTCTGGTTCCATAGTTCCTGGAACTTTTTAGTCGAGAAAGGCTACGGCTGATAATGTTTCAAAAAACATGGTGCCAAGGGAATGTGGGCATTACTGAATATTAGCATCAGGGCTGATCATTTTATTATGGCACATCAGGTCTTGTCATTGACATGCATTAACGAGTGTTTTCCCTGAGGACTACATAATCATCAGATATAATGTCTTTTATGCATGGAGGCAGAAAACAATCTGTAGCTACATTATCAGAGCAGAATACAAAGAGAACTTGGTACATACAGTAACAAACAGCTCATAATGTTAATAGTCTTCGGCATTACAGCAGCAGACAGAACATTTGCTGTGAGGTTTGTACATTGTGTAAACTAAATTAACAGGGCTTTTCCTGGTTCTGAGTAATGGAAATGAGCTATCAGATCTAGTTAGTAGAGCTGAGCCGGTTTTCACAACACCATTACTCTACATAACTAAGCAGCAAACTTCACATCCATTTTAATTCCTTTAGCCTGTTCCCTATTCCTTCAATTTTTAAACAGCAGTTTTTACAACTGGCTGTTTTAATACAATTTACACTCTGTGCCCGTCGCTGTGGGAGGTAGAGGTCAGTGAGCCCCGCCAGTTATTAGAGGAGGGTGGAGCTCCATTGTTTTTCATTGAGTAGAGCACAATGGACAACAACAAGGACACTGGGGAATGAACACATTATAAACCCATTCCTCCACTTCTCATTTGACCTCCTGAGAAGACTTGTTAGATAGAAAAGCAGTGGTGGTCTTTAGTGTAGAGCAGCGGGCTAGCGACTGAAAGATCTCTGATAAAACTGGCAGAACGTGGGTTGGGAAAGCAAATGAGTAACCAACAGCCACTTCAAGGTTGCCTTAGGAAAAGCTCTTAACCCCAAAATACTCCTGAGAGAACTGCTCATTGGTTAAACTGGAGGATTGTGGTTGTACTGGGCCGCAGGTTTCAGTTCCTAGCATGCTGTGATGAAAATAAGAGCTCCTAATTTAATGCTACAACCAGTATTTTTATATAAAAGCTCACAAACAAGGCTTTATTAGCACAAATATATCTAACAACAACTTGCTGATACTTCTCATCTTCTACTCATATCTATGTGAATCAATAATTTCATGAATCAAAAATGTTTTGTTTAGCAGAGCATCAGTTTTATTGATCACGCCAGTCTTTCTTTTGGTCTATCTCGTTCTTTTCCATCTTCCTCTCATAATTGGCTGTGTATGTTATCACTGAGCAGAATGCGTCATTCTTTCAGATTTAAGGCAGTAATTAGTGATGTGCTCTGTCATTTATTGATTCTCTGATTGATTTTTTTTCCCTTCATGTCAGGTAGAAGACTCTCAAAGACAAATAATTTCTGTGCAAGAATAGTGATCTAAGAGATACTCTGTATCATTAACAACTACATGATACAAGATGGATTTTCTGTGGGTTTTTTAAGATATTTGATCCAATGTACTACTTCCAAAGTGTTCTTTTGTAGATCTTGTGATGCATTAGGAATACAGAACCGCCTTTGGTGCCAATGTTTTTTGCTGAGGAGCTTGTCACTTACCGGTGTCAAGCTTGGTCCCCTTGGCGCAGGCCACGATAGCTCCCATGCTGGGCTGAGAAGTCATCCCGGCCATTGAGTCAACCTGGAGAGAGACCAGCAGTATGAAACCTGCATGACTGCAAGTCTTAATCTTTGTCGGGGTGTGTTATTGGGTCCACACCCAATTGTATCAAATGAATCAACTGTATATATATATGGAACGTGTGTTTGTACATATGGATATATTTATCCCTTGTCTGTTGAGTGTATTTCTGTGTGCTGTGTGTTACTGTGCATATGCATTTTATACTTGGCAGAGTGAAAAGACAGAGTTCAACTAAGTAAACAAAAGTTGTTGTTTTTTTTAAAGGGGGTGTGTCAGGTCAATGGTGGACAGCCACTTGTTTCTTTCTTACAGAATTACAAGGAACTGAGCAGCAGAATGGCCCTAAACTGCAAACAGCAGCCAACTGTTTTAATGAAACTGCCCTTATTGGCAGCATGTGTCAGTAAACACAGTGAGGGAAATGTTCCCAGCCTCAAAAGATGTTCCGTCAGTGACATTTCACAAAGCAAACTGCACAAACTGGTAGAAAATTAATGTTTGTTCATGTTGCTAGGATAACTTCACGAGAATTATTTCAGTTGAGTGTGTACAGTGGTTGGTACTGGTTACATAGAAGGCTTCCTATCATGACTCTGAAAGACAGTTTGATGTCACAGTAACATTTACTAAACCAAAGCAACTGGTCCGTTAGCAACACGAGGGATTTGTAGAACAGACTGATGTAAACTTACCGCCACATCCACTACATCAGCTCCAGCCTCAGCACAGGCCAGCATAGCGGCTACACCAGCTCCAGCTGTGTCGTGTGTGTGCACGTGGATGGGCACTTCTGGGAAACGATCTCTCAGTGCGCTAATCAGAAGCTTGCTGGGCTGTGGCTTCAGCAGACCAGCCATATCCTGGTGAGAGATGAGGAGGAGGAGGAGGAGGAGGAGACACAAGGAAGAAGGGTTAAGAGGCATTTCTGAAACTCCTGGGACTGGATTCCTGGATGATACAATTTAGACCATGAGTAAACCTTAATCTAGATTTGTTAATCCTGCTTTAAGTGACTTTGTGAATCTTAATTTTGGATATGGAGTCCTGGATAAATTTAAACAAAATTAACTTCAACCACCTGTCTCTCATTAGTGAGAGAAAGAGCACACAATGCTGGCCTGAGGCTGCTCATGAAAGCTGGAACAGACCACAAACAGCAGATAATTTGTTGGATTAATGTAAAAACACACAAAACAACTGAAGCCAAAAAAAACATGTTTACACAAACGGTACCAAAACCCTTAAAAAGATGTGGACTATTCTTTGTATCTTCATTGATGAAGATCATTAATCTAAAGTTAAAACTGGAGGTTTAATTGAAGCAATTTAGTCCTGAAGTAACTCTGATAGTGTTTCATGGAAATCAGTTCAGTTAATTCAAGACCAGACTACATCAAGGACTATTCCAACCAGCTGTGAGAAAGACATTTTCATTTAATCTGATTTTAAAAACCTTAATTTTACACTTGGAAAGCAACCATTCACTACACGAAAAGTCACACTTTTACAGATCTTGGACAAGAAAACTATTAAATATGGATTTGAAAAATGATTCATTAGCACAATAAAACAATGACAAACATTAAAGGATTCACAGTCTTATGAGGATGATTATAATATATAAATCTTAATTGATATTATCAGAAATTCCCAGACAGAGCTTAGATGTTTAGTTGCGCTCCCTTTGGTGATCATTGCACTCCATGAAGTTATAATGCATGCTCATTTCCTCTGTTAAAAGTTAACCTCATTAGCTGTGCCAGCCTTTCATGAGATTGCCACTGCTGCGTCTGATGGTTCACACTGCGGTAGAGCGGGCGTTTATCATTTCACGTTTGAAAATATTTTTGTCATGCTTGAATGAAGAAATTAATCCAATGTGAGCATTATCAGTGTATTCATTTAGATAAGAGGCTCAAGTATACAAGTTTCTGAATGGGAACAAGTTAAAAAAAAAAAACTTCAGTTAGCATGTGAGCGTTTTCTATTAATCAAAATGCTTTTAAAAATGCATGCATAATAATGTTTTGTGTTTTATGTCTTGAGTATTTATTTATTGGGTAGGGAGATGGACACTAGGAAACATTTCCATTTCAGATGTAGTAGCCACAAAAGTGACAACAGAAACATTAACAGAACAAGTAGCAATTGTACTTGTTGTAATACAGGTTGTAATCATTGTACTAGTGATAGTAACTGCCAATAAAGCTTATTTAAAGCACTATAAAAGAAGTAAATCTAACTTAAAAATGCAGAAGCAAACAGTAAGTGCCAGACTCTTTAGATTATCACAGAGAAGGAAAAAGTTGGCTTGTTGTAGAGCTCTTAAGAAGCAGTAAACAGCTCTCAAAGCAAACACTTATTTCCTTACCTTGATACATAGGATGTGAGTTCCAGCTTTGACAAGCTCATCTGCTAGATTCACATAGTAGTCCAGAGAGTACTTCTGCCTCATTGGGTCGGAAACGTCTCCTGTGTACGAGATGGCAGCCTCCACCACGCCACCTGCTGCTCCAGCGGCTTCCATGCCCAGCAACATGTTGGGCAAGTAGTTCAGGGAATCAAACACGCGGAAGATGTCCATGCCGTTCTCCTTGGCCACCTCACAGAACCTGGTGGAGAGAGAGGGGGGGGGGGGGGGGGGGGGGGTTAGCCATGAGAGGGACATACAGGAGTGTACATACTTTATTTCAAATCAGAGACAGAAATAGGTTAGGAAGGCTGTCAGGACTCACAGTACTGTTCAGTGGGGACTCTCTCCTTCTCTCTCACACACACACACATAATAAATCTGTCTTCATGCACAGTGTATTTACAGATAATAGCTCACATCCGGGTTGGGATAAGCTGTTTATATCCATCTCCATATCGCCATAAATATCACCGTACCTGAGTAAATACAATATTCGCACTATTTCCATGAAAAGTGAGCTTGCACAGCCTGGAGGAGCCCACAATAAGTGGAAAGAAAAGTACACGCGCCTCATTATCCAAGCTGCTAGTGGTAAATCCCTCCTATTACAGCCTTGGCCCTGGTATCTTAATCAGGTTTTTCATAACTGGGGTGAGTGATTACTGTAGCTGTGTTACTGTGAATGCAGTATTTACATACACTGAGAGCTTTTGTTTTGGCAAATAAACAGACACACTTAATGTTGTGAAAGGATTAGCAGTCCTACAATCTGCATGTCCAGTATTTATCTGGCTCTGCAGTGCATACAAGTGCTGTTTAGTGGACGTTGTTCTACACCAAAATCAAAAACACTGTACTGTCCTACATACAGTGTAGTACACAGTACTCAACTCAGAGCTGAAGTGATAGTTATTCATGTGCATCAGAAAGTTAAGTTTCTGCTAAAAAATTAATTTCCTTTTTAAAGTGACAGGAAGATCTAGTTAGCAATCATATGACCCTTTCATTCCTCCAGGCGTTTTGATATTTTAAAATTTATACATCCCTCTCGCTGCAAAGTGTACTGTACTGTGACCCTGTGAAATGCACTTTAAATAATGAAATGAAATGAAATTACACTTTGATTTGATTTAGTTAATGAAGATGCTTAGGCCACTTCGCTGCAGGCTGCCGCACTGAAAATGTCGAGGGCGAGAGAGTGACAGAGTGAAGGGAGGATGGAGAGAGAGAGAGCCCGGCGAACAGATCAAAGCCATTAATCACAATCGTGCAAATTTTCGATGGCACTCCCCCTATGGGACGCTGAGAGAGAGAGAGAGAGGGGGGGGCGAGAGGGAGATGAAGAGCTGCGAGGACAGAAAGAGGGAGTTAAAAGGAAGGAAATGAGTGTGTAATGCAGAGAGATGAATGGAGGCATAAAAAAGGGAGTTATTAGAGTGGGGATAAATAATGACTATATGAGAGAGGAGAGAAGGGAGGAGAAGGGGAGCAAAAAAAAAAAAAAAAATCAGGGAGGATAGGGGAGGTCTGTGTGTGTCTGTGATTCAATGGAAAGGAGGGAAGAGGGGACAGCGACATTAGTCATAAACTACTAATTTATTTCAGGTGAGAGGAATTACACTTTGTGTGTCTTTGTCCTTGTTTGTGTATGTGCGACTGCAGAAGTGTGTGCTTGTGAATACATGAGTCATCCACATCATCGAGGTAACTTGTGAATCCATTTGGAAAAGTGTTAGAGGCATGTGTGTGTGCATGTGTGTTGGCACAGGAGTATTTATGGCCCTAAAATGCATTACTGGTGTACAACTATATCAATGATGTGTGTGTGTGTGTGAAATGTGTGTAACTCTCTGAGCATGGTAGGAGGCAACAGGAACACACCAGCCGAACTGACCTGATTAAATGTGTGAGAGAGTTGTGTGGTTTGTGGGTAGCAGCTATACAATATATCCACTGAGATATATTTAGAAAGGACGCAGCTGTGTCTGAGGGCTTCATGCTATATAGAAGTAATATTGATAGGCAAATTAAGAATATCTTATTTTTAATCACATCAACTCGCTCAAAACACTGCACTGGGTACTTGTATCTCCTAAAATTATTTTACTTTAATCCAGCACCTTTACTAATGCCTTTCATTTTATGTTCCAACTCTCATATCTTCCATTGCCTTTCTTTTAAAGGGGACACATCACCACTTTTCCAGGTCTATATATTTATTCTGGAGCTCTATTGGAATATCTTTGCATGAAAAAAGGTTTGAAAAAAGCCGTTTTAGCTCCTTTCTCTTTAAGGCCCCTCTCTGATGAGCCCGCTCTGTTCTGATTAGTTAGCTGGTGGAGGCTGCCCCTCAGGAGACTTCCTCCAGCTCCAGAGGCTGCGTAAATCAACAGTAGTAGTAGGATTTCACTTTTTTTTCTTGTTCTTTACTCATAATGTCAACTTCTCATATATATCTGTATATGTTCGAGCCGAAATCTTGATCCGAAGTATGCAAGTGGACAACGCAAACAATCCACCAAAAACCTGGCTGAAAAGCAGGCTGAAGCCCCGGCTTTTGACTTTTAGGGAGCACTAGTATTTTGGACCTCTGACCATGTTCGACACAAAGACATCATAACAGTATATAAATGTCAGAAAATCACAAAAAACATAATATGTCCCATTTAAAAGTTCCTAAAGTTACCCAAAGGAAACAGTGGAATATCCTTCTCTGGATCTAGCAAATTCCTTTGCTTTAATTTCAAAAGAAAATTAAAGACCTATCAGTTTAACTTGGCTTTTGTTTTCTTATTTTTTAGTGTTTTAATCCTGTCTTGTGAAGCACCTTACAGATCCACAAATTCAAGAAGAAAACATTTCAAACGCCACAATTTTCACAAAAAAATGTCCCATTCCTGTATGATAGGGGATACAATAATGCCCCAAAACAAATCTCCACATTAAAAAGCCGACTCAACTTACTGTATAACCTTCAGAGAGCACTGTAGTCATGAACTGAAAATGTGCATCACACTATTTGACAGCTTGACAATGTTTAGACATAATTTAACAAACAAATATAAAGGTGTTATTGAATGTGTTCTTGAAATTACAATAAAATTTGTTTACAGTCATTTCTGAGGTCAAGTGAGATGTTAGATTTCAAGAGGAGTAGGTGTAATAAGCTGTAAAGTAGCTTCAATTTTCATCTTTCTTGGTCTGTAGAAAATCTCTGTTACCCTTCTGTTATTTTGTCTACTTGTGTTATTATTTAACAACCTGCATACAACACAGATGTATGAAGTTGATGGTCACCCATGTTGTTCCCATAGAAACAACCCAGTCATGGGGCGTTTTCTAAATAATATGACAAAGACAGACAATGAAGCAGGAGGAGCAGCAGCTGGCTTTGAGAAATATTATTCTAATGGATTTTTTCCTGAGCATTTTCATTAAAAATATTTTTTACACAACAGAAGAGCCAAACAGAAAAAGGGAGAACTTACTACTGTACATAGTGAACACTTCACTAATAATCTGTAGTCATTTAAGCCCCTTTCCCACATTCACTGCAACCCTCAAATTTTCTGGACATTATCTGGAGGAGCTGTATGTGTGAACGCAAATTTCCAAATCAGTTGGAGCAGACATTAAACAGACTTTACCATGTCAGCTTCCTAGCACAAAATCCATGTAATGTCCGATTGAGCCCATATATGAACACAGCAAGTCATTTTCCAGAGAATTCACAGCGAGCGAGTGGGCGTGTTGATGACGTTTCTATCATGCGGCTGGCACTGGATAAATGCAGCAGGCCAGCTAAGCTGCATTGTTTTGATTGAGGCTGAATGCTCCGCTGTGAGGCTAGTGCTAATGGGAGAGAGGACTTCCTATGATTTCTTAACGCTGAATTACAACCACAGCATACTTTTTGCGCCATGTCCTGCCTCCTGCATGCTCTACCCAGGCACCACCCCCTCGCCTAAAGTATTTCCAGTAGGTGAGAAGGCCTCTGACACGGACAATCCCCTGTTGTGCGCAACATGTGTGAAAGGGCAACTCTGGATCGTGTCTGGACCTGATTCTCCAGATATTGTCTATAGTTCAAATGTGAAAATGGTTTAAGTGTGTGAGGACTGTGCAAACAATGCAGATTTAGCTTGTGTGTGTGTGTGTGTGTGTGTGTGTGTGTGTGTGTGTGTGTGGACCTGGATTTACATCCCTGCTCGTGTTTCTGTGTGCTCATTTCCATAGAATTATTTAAGACTGTGTACTGTGAAGCAAATATAAAAGAATGTGTGCATGTTTACAGTAAGACTTTGGGTATGAAGCCTGTGAGCTCTTCAACATTTGATAGATTAATAATTGAATTGAGATGAAATGGGAAGTGTGTGTGTGTGTGTGTGTGTGTGTGTGTGTGTGTGTGTGTGTGTATGTGTGTTTGTGTGACTCACTTATAGACAGCATTGTCAGGGTAGTTGGTGTAGCCCACAGCATTAGCTCCTCTCAGCAGCATCTGGAATGGGACGTTGGGGATCAGAGCTCTCAGCTCCTGGAGTCTCTTCCATGGACACTCTGACAGGAACCTCATGGCCACATCAAAGGTAGCACCTACACACACACACACACACACAGGCACACACACACACAGGCACACACACACACACGCACACACACACACACACACACACACACAGTTGCAGTTTATTTCAGCTTTCATCCCACTTTGATCTGAATTTGAGAATAATATTTCATACTTATCACATTGCCAACAAACACATACACATAAAACACAAAATAATGGATGTTCAGATAAAATATCTGATGATACTCGCACATTCATTGTTCATTCTAACACTTTCATCATTTCATTTTAACGTCACTTTAAAATCTAAGAAATGTTTCAGTGGAAGAGGCGAAAGAAAAGAGATAGCAATCTCTTATTTCCCTTTCTGGGGGAGTAGATTAGCGAATCTCATAACCGTTTATCGTATCAGCCAGAAATATTGAAGGCTCCAGTGGTTTTCTGCTGATCCAACACTGTCATCATTAAATTTCATTTTCGGAGCACTCATAAATTTGGACACAGAGAGAATACTAAGCAAAACTACTTGTTCCCTACTGAGGGAGGAGCAGGAATGCCCTGGAAAAACCCTCCTCTTTATCAATCTTTTATTTATCTTTTTCCCTCTGACTTGGATTTTAGCCTATGTCAGCATCTCCTTAACTACTGGTTTGAAGCCGAAATGGCTCCCAGCAATTCCTATCTGATGTTAAACATATTATATTTATGTTTTATGTATGCACATGGGATATAAAAACATGATGCTGGCCAAGGAATTCATCTGGGACAGCAGAATTTACTCTAATAATTTCATAATGTGAATGATTGCTGACAGATGGTCCTACATATCAAGACATTAGGCATAGGGACTACTGTACTGAAGTCTGTTTTTTGGAAAGACAAGCAGCTTCCAGTCTCTCATGAAGATGAGCTGAAATAAATCAGTAGGAAGGAGAAAAACAAGCCTTTGATGCAATGCCCATGATTGCCAGGAATGTCTTCAGCATCAACACCCAACGTAATATGCATGAACAGAGGAAAATTACTATGATACGACTAAATTCCTCCTGGTATAGGTGTTGTGGGAATTTCCTCGCCTGTAGCATCTTTTGTAGGTATGTTGTATATGAGTACATTTTATGAATAACTCTATAATAAAAAAATAATACTAAAAGAAAAACTCATAACATTCATATTGGTAAACTCTAAGCTCTGACAAAAATTTCCCATGTGGGAAAATAAAGTCAGATAAAATAAGCTTCTATCTCATGCTCTTGAGCCAATAAAGATAAAAAATATTAATATCTATAATTTTGTTACATAAACACAAACATACACCTCATTGGTTATCAGATTTCTGCTTAAGTGTGCAATTACGGCCCTGATGCATTAGACAGTTTATCCGTCCTGTTCAATTTTTATGTCATCTGTGATTCCATTTTATTGCTGTGGACTGCCTGATTTGCCCTTGTGCTGTCCAGACGTTCATGCTTTTGTGTGTCCACTGGCTGCACCAACAACAGATTGCATTCCTTAAAACATGTAAAATGACTCTGAAAACACTTATTACACAACTGCTGGGCTGAATAAGGCGCACACACCAACATGATCACGCACAGCAATTAAAAATCTGCAGCTTTACCATCTGATAAATTTGCTAACTGTGAACTGATCTGGGGATCCATATAGATACATTATATGACCCAATTCATATTACTGTATCTTCCATGGCGTAGGGAAGAACGCTATATCAGGAGGGGACTTAATCCTCAAAGGGCTTTCACAGGCTTAATCTCTTCAATGATTCATTCTGCCTCTAAGCAGCTGAAACATGTGAAAGCAATATTCCCTATCCAAGACCACAGCGTAAAAAAGATTCTTGCATAGGGACAATGTGTCAGGATAACAATGTTCAATACTCACGTGGTCATCTCCCTTTAGTGATTTATTTTGTTTCTTAGTGATTCGAGCACAGCATATCTCTGATCACTTTTTAATAAAGTGCATTATATAGGGACCTCCTAACAAGAGAGGATTCGTAGTTGTTCCTCCCGTGGTCATTTAGCGGTTTATGAGGAACCAATTTAAAATGGTACAGTTACAAGCAGTCACTATGGGACAGTGTGTTCTACAGCTGAACTTTTACTGCAGCATGGTAGTCTAATTTGTGTTTCACACCCAGAATCAATATGAGGCGAGAGCATCGGCGGGCAACTGGTGACTCTGGGAACACTGGGATTTAAAAGCTGGGTGAATGAAGGACGTTTAACAGTGGTTATGGGAATCTACAGTACATATACACTCACCGGACACTTCATTAGGTACACCTGTGCAATCTAATGCAATCCAATACAACAGCTCTGCCATAAATTCTACATTTACAAAGTTTATATAGTTTCAGTTTTTGTTGACATCATCAGAAAGGTGATAATTCTACTTTGTTTATTATTGAGGTCGTAGTGGGTGCTGGTGGTGTACTGGAGTGCATTATATTGAAAAGTGTTCCTAATATTTTGTTCCCCTCATGTATGTTATTGGAGTGGACAAAATAAGAACACCTCCACCACCGAGCGGAAGCTTCAGAGGATGTTTAAATCACATTTTTCATGTACGTCAAGATTTATTTGCCAAGTCTGCTTCCCTTGCACTTTGTCACATTTTTCTTTTATAGACCAACTTTTCCACGTCAGTCAAGTGTAAAAACCTCTTGTGATATTTTGAGATTTTTTTTTAATTTGCTGCATTTCCACTTTTTTTACATGCATAAAAATAGTTGGATGGAAACACAACAAGTCCTGCGGCACAGTATGTGAAAGTAAGTGATAAGTGTATTTTAAAAAGGGGAAAAACCATATATATTTAAATGTTTCAAAGAATATACAGTATATATAATAAATAACATGTATCAAAAAGGTTTAGTGGGAGGTCCTCCACTCCGCTTACTGAGTGCTCTGTTTATCCTACAAGGATACTTAACCAGCCAAATTAGCATTCAAATATTTATAAGCATATGAAGACACTGAAAAAGATATAATTATAGTGCAAACTAGTAAAGTCACAGGAAGGTTTCAGGGGGATATTTCTTTCAAGAATTTATTCAGCCTTTTAGTGTTTAAATAATTATGAGAGTACTATACTGTTTTCTCTGAGTCATAATCATATCGTGCAGGAACTACTGACGCCTCAAGAGGATCCACCAGCATATTGCATTCCTCTTTTGTGATTCACACGCTCTCTGCAACTTTTCTTAATTTAGGACAAATTAATCTTATTCTCCTCAGCACATAATATCAGCTCATTACAGAATCATTATATCAAGAGGTGTTTAAACTTCTCCAACTCTTGTTTTACGTCTGACTTCAATGATGTACTTTTGCTGCTCTTGTATAAACGGGAGAAAAAACGAGGATATATTCACTTTCTCTAACTTCTTTATGAGGATAGAGTACTGTTTAATCTTCCAGAGCTTTCATTGACAGATTTCAAAACCTGACTCGCACTGAAATTCCAACATTAGTGCTTTATGAGAGAGTTTGGAAGAAAGACACAAAACCAGATGTACTCACTTTTCTCTTTCTGTTTTGCTATAACTAAATACAGTTCAGAGACTATTCTGCAAAGAGATTAGATCTCTCACTACGTCAATGTGTTTACCGCATTGTCTGCTCAGTTAAAAACAATTACACGTGGTGTAAAACAGTTGAAGCCTTAAAAAGACATTATTTCGTCTTACTATAAATAATTCATAAGGACAAGTTGATTTCTTTTAAGTTCATCATCATTTAAATTCATGCACAACCCCGCCAATAGCTTCCATTTTGAGATTTTTACCCTGCTGCTGCTTCCCGCTGGCTTTTAACAGATCAGTGGCTTTCAGAAACCATGATAAGCCTCAGTTTTGAAAACAGGAAGCTCCTAGTGAATTAACATCTTTAATGTTCAACCACAAAATGGTGTCAAAGCGTGCTTTCTATCAGGTTTTATTGACTGTTATGCACAGTTTCCTGTTTCTGGCACAGATGTGGCCAAGAGAAATAATCAGGAAAAAAATGATAGAAAGCTTGAGTTTGTGCTCATTTATCAGGTAAACATACAGACATGTCTGACTGTCAGCTGTGAGCTTCCCGCTTCCTCAAAAGAGATTTATCATAGTTTTTGAAAGCCTAAACGATTGCCCCACTGGATCGTGTTTAAACCCAGTGAGATGCTGCAGCAGAACAGTAGGATCACCAGAAGTAAAGGTATCAGTGAGGTTGTGTTATGCATGATTATAAATGCTAAAAAGGCATTAATATCCCTTAATCAAAGCACTTTTCCCTTTCAGAGGTTGGTTCATACAGTATAATGAGACTTACGGGGACAAGGGGCTTCCCTGGAATCTATTCAACTATTTCCTCCAGGGTGAGGGGGCACAAGTTCACAGCAAGTTTTCAGTCTCTCTTAAAAGATTTATTTTTAATGTAATTGTTCAAACATGGCTAAGCTGAATTCATATCATCTTTCTCTGGTCAGTCTCATAATGACATTACAATATACTGGGAGATGGATGTCGGGAAGCATTTAAGCCCTTTCTATCGAAATATCTCCTCAATGATTTACTTTTGCCATAACCTTTTTATCTGTTCAAACATGAGATAAGTAGACAGTTGCTTAATGTGAGATCTGCTCAAAGTGCTCTCCCACTGTAATGAAATATATTGCTTTCTGCTAACTGGTGCACTATGATCGGCTACCGGGAGGAATTTAATCTCAGAAAGGGTTTACAGCACCAATGAGGTTTCACTGGAGACTTACTCTCCAGTGTTTCTATTTTTTTTCTCACTTTGTTCAACCATCTAATGAAGAACACAGTCACTGAAACAGAGACCACTTCACACTTTATGTGTTTGTTGTTTAGTTCTTAGGAGTGTTCTTGTGATCTACTCAAAGTACTCCAAGTCATGTAAGTCCAATCATTCAGAGTAGTTTACCATAATTGAGCATTACATTAAATGTTTCAGCCTCAAGAGGTTGACTGGACATATCTCTTCCACAAATGTGCCTGTCCTAAGTGTTTGAGTGTTCAAACAAGGGGAAAAAATGAATTTATTCTTTGAAACCAGTTCGTAACAACTGTACTTCACACAGGACTGTTATCAAGAAGTGTTGATAATTGGTCTCGTCACCAACTGTTCAAATATGAGGCACATATTTTCTTTCTCTAGCCAATTTCAGAGCAATTGCACATTATACGAGGACACTATTGGACTGTTCATGCCTCAAGAAGTTTCAATAACGTATGATTTCCTCTATTCACTCAAGAGCTAGGAAAAGGTACAATCATTGTCTATTGAGTGAACTTGCTCAAGACTGACTTGGAGGCGAAGAGATGGAGGAATGAGATATGTTTTCAATGGCATATGATTTTCACAGCTCAAACAACAAAAACAAAGCTGTACAATCACTGTCATCAATAAAACATAGAACCAATCTACACTGAGAAGGATGAGAGAATGGGCAAGTATGAGCATGGCTGTTCAAACACTTTAAAATGGAGGAGCGCATACACAAAGAGTTTAATTAGCATGATAGCCATTGAAAGAAGAAAATTCATGCCATTCTTACATGATCGCTTGTGTACTATGACATACTAGGACAATTTTCTTGGTTATTCCAAATCTTTAGGCCCCTTAAAAATATTCCTGTTTCTTTCATTTCAAGCAAATCATCAAGACACACATCCAGCATAAAGAAACTCACCTCCCCAGTTCTCCAAGCTGAAAAGGTTGTTGAAGTTGTGGCTGACGAATGGTGAGATCTTCTTCAAGTCATGGGTCCGAACCCTGGTTGCCAGGAGCGACTGGTGGGCATCCCTGAAAGTGGTATCCATTAGCAACAGACCTTGGTGGGCACGGACAGCCTTGGCGAACCCCTCGGGACCGTCACGCAGCAACACGTCACGGAAACCTATTGGTGGGTCGCCTAATAATAATAAGCGGGGAAGACAGAAAGAGAAAAAAGTTGAGTTTATGTAGAGAACTAAACAGAGGAGTCATGAAAGGGAAATAGGTTTGTTTTAATGATATAGCAGTTTGTAAGAAGTCAATATCAGATGCTGGAGGAATACTTAACACTGTTTCACAACACTCAAACAAATGGTGCAGATAACTTTATAATGATCAGATCAAACATGTATTCATAATTTCATTTTTTTTAAAAAGGAAAAAACTGTTAGTTTTTATAAAACGACAGCAGAGTGGGCCTGTAATTGCAGCCATGTGCTAAGAAGAAGGCTGCATACAGTATTTTTGGACTAGTCAGACAGGATCCATGAATAGCGCCTTGTTTATCTGATCTTCCATGTGGTGTATTGACTTTATACAACGCTTAAGTGTCTGGCAAGATAAATGATTTACACCAGTGTAACAAGATGCCTGGTGAGCAGGTAAACCAATGTTATTTCCGCAGTGTTCTCTCTTAAATTGTATTGTTAACAAGTCTGATACTTGTCATAACTTCTGCTAACGAGGTAGACAACTGTCTCCTCTCATTGCTGCTCCAATCGCCCTCAGCCCAAGTAGATCAGCTATAAAAGAATACAGGAATTAAAACACAGCAGCCAGCTTATTAAGCACACCACCCACCAATTTGTGAAAATGGATTGCTCCCGCTGACAGTGACTCATATGGCCACGGTTTTCTATTTAAAGTAAGCAGCTACTGTTTAGTGAAACAAGAGATCCAAGAGACTGAGCTTGGTACTGTATGGTTGCCAGCAGAGACAAACTGGTTCCAGGCTGGCTGCTATTGCACTTTTCACGCATTTCTAATTTTGCAGCCTTATCCGGCCTATGACCCTGTTTTTAGCTCCCGAAAATTCTCACGACATCAGCAATCAGAGAGCTGTCATGTTGTTGCAAAGCATACATTTATATTTTATTTTGAGAAGTGTGGAAGCAGCTGTACATGCATTACACTGAAATTACACTCACCAGCCACTTCATTAGGTACACCTGTGCAATCTAATGCAATCCAACACAACAGCTCTGCCATAAATTCTACTTTTACAAAGCTTATACATTTGTCCACTCCATTAACATACGTGAAGGAAGCAAAATATTAGGAACACTTTTCAATACAATACACATCAGTACACCACCACCTACTACAACTTCAATAATAAACATAAAGTAGATTTATCACCTTTCTGACAACATCAAAGTAGAATTTATGGCAGAGCTGTTGTATTGGATTGGATTAGATCGCACAAATGTACCTAATGGCTGGTGAGTGTATATATTTTTAGCCTATTTAATCAATGTTCTTTGACATATTGACATGCTTTACTTATTCATCTATCTAAAACCCTCTCTCTGACAATTATGTCTGCATATCCAGCTGGCTTGCAGTCCCCGGTCAAAGGTTCGGAAAAGGTTGAGGAGAATGAAACGAGTGACGCAAGCTAACAGATGGACCAGAAACAGAAAAATCACATGGAGCAACATCCATTAAGAGAGTTTTCTGAAACCTTGGGGAACCCAGGATGACGATTATTGGCCATGTTGGCTTTAGATGAGTGTTTCTAGGTAGCTTACAAGACTGTGATGTCATGCAGTAGCAAAAGGGATGTACTGTAACTGCTAAAAGCCTGCATAAAGACGAATGAAAACAATGGCTGTAGAACTCCCCAAGGCAAATACTCCTATTTCCAGTTTATTACAGCTGAATGGTCCTCAAAAACAAACAAGTAAGACATTGCAGAGTGTGCTGTATGGACACAGATTTAACCTTCTATCCTAATCTGTCTCACTTTCCTCTCTGCCTGGCAATTAAACACAAGAACAACCAGAGGCATTAAAATATTGGAAGCAGAATTGGGATCTATCCTTGCTGCAGTGTGTACAATCATCAAACAGTTAGACTAGTTAATGAGGTACTATCTGCCTGCTAGCTTGTCCTCCAACTCTGTCCCCCTCTTTCTCTTCCCCCTCCCTTCCTCTTTCTTTCTCTCTCTCTCTCTCTCTCTCTGCACAGTCGAATATTTGCTCTTGACCTTTTATTGTTGTACCTCATCCCTGAAAACAAATGATCTCTCCTATAATTGTCTCCAAGGCTAGCATGTGCAAGATGAACTCCCCCTCGCATACACACATATGCGTAAATGTAGATACATTTGTGCACACGTTCTAACACAAACACACAAAATGAGCTCACTGAAACACACAGGCTAGATGAGCTCTGTGAAATCACATTGTCGAAGCAAATAGATACAGACACTTTGAACTTATCAAGATCTGCGTGTAATACTGAACACTGGGGAACACACCACGCACACACCTACACACACACAGAATACACTCAAAGCCCTCCTCCCATTTCTCGCACTCATGCAGTCTTACAAAACTCGCTTGCTATGTTTTTACCACTCGCGCTGTCTTTGACGCATATGCCTCAACACAATAGAGAAAATGAGGGCATCTGCACTGGGATTACAGTGACTAAACAATGGCCTGTGCATATAGTCAGTGTTTTCAGTCTGTGTGTGCATCGTGTTGTACAGAGCAGAAACCAAAAAGTAGTAAAGAGAAGTCCCATGCGGTTGCTCGTGCTTGACAACTGACCCACTTAAAAACACACACACACTTTGCATTGAAAAACACCTCACTCCCACTCCCCACCTTTTTGACATACTTGACCTGTCTGTCCTCTCTTCACACTTCTGTTTTTCTCCTCCAGCATACGGTAGATAAAGTGAGCTACAGTGCTCTGTGGTGCTTCTTTATTTGCAATTTTGTGTAGGAGACAATCTGCTAACAATGACAGCTTGCCTTGTCTCTGTCCTGGGCTGACATCTGTCTACCAAGATAAGTGTTAAATGTCTTGCATGTTTTGTGTTTAGGAACCTTTTCATTAGCAGATCCTAGAGGGGTTCCTAATTAGTGCTTTATTAGAGTCGGGTGTGATTGAACAGTCATTCAGCTGAGCCTGCACATGTTAAATGCAGGTAGATGTGTTAGTGCGAGATTTAAGACAAACGCTCAATGTGTTGTCTGCTACATGTCTCATTACAGTGAAGATATTGACATCCCCCCTCCCCAATATAGTTTTGAATTCACAACAGACATTCCTCTCTCATACTACATAAGATATTGAAAATGAATTTATGTTTAAAATGCTTCTCATTTAACCAAAACCGCCACAGAATGAGAATTTGTTTACATCCAAAAAGTTGAATGTGAGGTGTGAAACAAACTGAAAGAAATGTTTTTAGAGAGAGAACAAAGAAGAAAAGAAAATGTTACTTTGCACTGCACACATGAAAAAAATATAAGTATCTCCAGGTTTCACAAAGCCAAATTTAAGACTCTTTATGGCTCCTTTTTAAAGCTACCTGAAAATGAGTTTTGGACCTAAACAAAAGTAAAGAATACAAAGCTGGCCAAAGACAGGCCTTTTCTGTTTGAAGACGGCTAATGAAAGCATCCAAAACTAGAAACAGGTAGAGACAGAAAGACTGAGGAAATTATTAAAAACATTAAATCTGTCTGTGTTTAATATCCTTCCTGTGCATAAGTTGGGTTTCTACACACACAAATTGTGCATATAGCATTGTGCATATTATACCGTACAACTTGTTATACCTTAATCCTTAGAATGGAGATACAGCGAACAGGAATCACAACGGGGAGGTGGGAAGTAGTCTGTCATTTTTATTAGTAATTCTTCCTAAAGCTTGCTCAGAGGCATCTGGTGATTAACCTCTAGATGTCCTCCATTAAATAAATCCAGACAATAATTGGAACAAGGTGTACTTCAACACCATCGATGAACCACCAGCAATCTGGGTTCAGAGGGAACATTTCTGACTACAAATCCTAATTAGAAAATAATGGTCTTTGAGCACTTAACAGGTTCTGTCAGGACACCTTCGCCTTGCCTTTCAGGAATACTTTTCTTCCCTTCTCTCCTCAGCATGGAGGGAAACCCCCAGAATTGCTGTAATAATTACTCTTTGTCCTTATCTGTAGATGTAATGTTTTGCTCTTCTTTTCTCTGTGGGTGTCAAACATTAATAGTTCTTTCTCTTCCTCGTCCTCTGCATCCCCATGTACTGTATTTATCTAGATCGATTCATCTATCCATATCTTCCCGCCTGCCAATATATTCGCCTGACCGTTTTCTGTGCATATAGGGATTATATGCTGTCCAAACCCTCCCATCTTTTCATAACCCCTTTCTCCTTCCATGCCCCTGTCCCTCCCTCCATCCCTCCCTCCACAGAGTGTGATAATACAGGCCTAATCCCTCTCTTCTCTCAATCCCTCAGTCAAATGAAAGAAAGGATATAAGCACATTACAAATCTCATTACTAGGCTTTAGGTATGCCTCTGTGCGTGCCTGTGCTGCATTCAACTACCTCATCAGCTGCTTATAGTATGTAAGTGGGGGTGTGTACACAAAGGGCGTCTTCCTTTAGAGTACCTGCTCACTACAGTATATGTCTGTGCCAGTTTGTGTGAGTGTGTGATTTTAGTGTGTTCATGTTATGTGTGTGTGTGTTTTCTTTCCCGAGGCAACGATGGCTTTCACCACAAGATTTGCATAAGTAGACAAGTGGTGGATAAGCACGGAGAAACACACTCACTCACATGCAGACGTACACAAACACAACAGATTATTCTGTCCTATTCTACTTCATTCCATCTCGCTGTGCATGTTTTTTACATGTCAGATTTGATTTGGTTATGCCTGATTATGATTCATATTATTCACAGTATTTTGTTATAAATTCATGTTTACTGGGCACGCCGGGGTACGTGCTGAGGCAGAACCGGGTGCTGATAAACATGTCAAACAGTAACACTGGATTACATGCTGTGAATCCTAGACAATCCTCCACCTAACAATAAAAATAATAAAGAGATATAATTACATATGGTAATGCACAATACTATAACTTAAAATATTGCCAAGCGTAATTAATACCAGGTTTGATTTCATGAAAATCTTAAGCATTATAACTTTAACCTTTCAAAATTCACGAAGACATAACAATTGGTGTGGAGGGAAAAAAAGAGCTCCACTCCAGAGACTCTAAGTGGCTCCGTGAGCCCATCAAAGAGCTCAGCTTGGCCGTTGGCTTTTCTGCGACACTTCAGGGGTGCTGGTGCAGAGCAGGGTGAGAAGCGAAGAACTTCTTCCTTCACAAACAATGAACTACACCCTCTCACCGCTGTACTCACAGCTCAGCAGAGCACTCTGGGCCAAAACCCTTTTCCTCCCCGAGTGCTAAACTGAGCCATTTAGGAAGGCTTTTCCGCCTTCAGCTATCGGACTGTTCGACAGCCCATTTGTCATTTGGTGGGTGCTTTTATCCAAAGTGCCCTACGGTTCCACAAGTGTTTACATTTTTAGCATGGGTGCCCCAAGGGAAATGAAACCCATCACCCTTGCAGTGGTAGTAGCCAGCTTAATTAGTCCAAATGTAATAAATGCAATAAGGATAACGTATTGTCACCTTATTATGGCAACTGCTCAATGGCATTTTCTAGTGGCGAGACACATTTTTCACAATTTAAATGTAGTTTCAAATTAACAGCCACTGGTCTTGTTGACACCTAAACTGTTAATAACTATTTCATTGTTAATGGCTCCAGTATTTTCTGCTGTGGTATAATGTAATGCCTTATTTTAATCACTGACTTAAGAGAAATGTGATTTCGGTATTGTTAATGGGTAATCAAAATGTGCAAAGCATTGATCAGCAGAACAGTGTTTGATCGACATACCCATGCTGACATGAGGGATGACAGGGTCTATAGCGGAGGGCTTAGCCTTGACTGGTATGGGTGTGGTTGGTCCATTCACCATCACATGACCTGGATGTGAGAATGAAAATACAGAATACATGTTAAATGCAGCATTATTACATATCGAACATCCTATAAGAGAGTGAAGTTGGATTTTTGAACTTAAGATTTGAATCAGTTAATTGTAACATCCTCCTCTAGTGTTTGTGTGCGTTGTGTTTATACACTGACCGAGGTAGTGCAGTAGTTTCTGGGCTCGGTTCTGGGTGGGTTTGAGGTTGAAGAGCTCCTGATTCTCGTCGATGAACTGGGTGTCCACTGTGGAGTGGAGGAACTGGTGGTTGGAAAAGACATTCTGGAGGAACGGGATGTTGGTCTAGAGATGAAGAGACAGATGGACAAACAGAGGAGACTTTTAACTTTAATAAGATTTCACAACCGCACAGTCTGAGCTTCAATAGACAAACACACATGTGGAGCGGAGGCAGAAAGTCAACTGTTGAAAGTAATTACATTCCATTTCTATTTTGTTGTTGTTTGTTTACCTCAAAAGTATTATCATGGCAATTAAGCTCTCTAAATTAACAAAGAGAGGGAGAGCAGAGAGAGGAAAGAGATGCAATTGTTAGAGTAAATTTCATTATTTGGTTTCATTTTAATTCTTTTTCACTCTTGTAAGCTTGTTTTAACGTTGTGGGTAGGTTCTTTGAATTACTGTAAGAGGTGGAGAAAGTACAAAGGGGCTAAACAAAGGAGGGAGATTGACAGACAGAGGAAGTTGGTACAAGATTATTAGAGAGAAAAGAGGTAAGAGGGAGTGTTAGTTGGAGAGATAAGTGAAAGGAGGCTATGTTAATATATTCTTGGAGCAGCTTTAGATGTGTTTGGCACTGTTTAAAGTCCCTAAAGGAGGGTAAAGAGTGAAGGAATATACACTGTGTGAAAAGGTTACTTCTCAAAGTTTGCTAAAAGTGTCTTTGCATATGACCCAATATGCTAGATTTATAAGGGGCATTTTAAAGAGTAAACCCCTGCCACTCATGACCCAGCATCCAAATATCCCTTTTATTTATACGTCCACACATACACACAAACAGAGCTTAGACCCAAGAGACAAACAGAGACCCTCTGGGTGTTGGGTAAAAAACAGCTCCCCCTAAGCCCAGAAATGTATCATCCGCCTCACTGTCTATAGATAGATCTCTCTTACACACTAGAGTAAGGATACAAAGGGCATTTAAAGTATATGAACACATGAGACATAACCCACAGATGGACAGAATTTACAACCACAATTTGGGCGTTTAACTGACAGTCAAACCCAGAGTGACTTGAAATAATTGCTGCAGCACAATCACCCAGGAATCCCATAATTGGGAGAGGCGAGTCAGGCAATAAACAAACCACACAGACACACACCTCATTACCAGCGCTGAGAGAGAGGAAGATGTAGCGAAGAGATCAATGTGCTCAGGCAAGGAAAGCGTATGTTGGTCATGCCAATACAGCCAAAATTAAATGTACGGAGAAGAAAAGCAATGAAAGAACAGAGACAACAGCAAATATTTCAGGTGATAAAGAAAAATCGAATTCCAGAGAGAAGGAGTTACAGCAGAAAAAAAGATGCATCTTCTGCTTTGTCAATGTATAGAACGGCTTCACCCTGTCAGTAAAGGACCATTAAGAAATTGAGAGACAAAACTGTGTCTGTCTTTCCAGACATTCACATTACCAGAGAGGGAAGAGAGGACTTCATTTTCTGGAGATACACACACACTTACACACACAAAACAACAATATATTCTCAGCCTCCTGCAACAGGGAGAAGAGCTGGAGAGGAGCTAGAGCCGAGGGATTCACATGGCTGTGTTGCATGCCAAGCCTGGGGCTACAAGCTGTGGACCAAAACAAAAAAAAGGATTTCTGCCGATAATAGTTCTGCAAGATGAGTTCAGGAACCTGTGGACATATTCTCTTCCATTAATAGTATGTGCCAACAATAACAGTGTTAAAATATATGCTGCTGCCTAACATACCTGTCTCTTTGAGGAAAATAAGCAGCCTCAGAAAATCTAGCTATTTGACATACTGTATATTTTTATTGGATCAAAATTAAATTTGACTTCTGGATAGTCAAATGCAAACTGGCGATGTAAGCTAGTTAGGTTTGAATAAATGTGGTTAAAAACACTGGGGCCTAATAAGTGCTAACAACACAAACAGATTTTTGACTACAGGAACCTGTCAATTTCATTTTTTTTTATTTATTTTTTTTGCTAAGCAGTTAAAGGAATTTTGGGAAATACACACATTCATTTTTGCAAAGAGCTAGATAAAATTAATACCACCCTCAAATCTGTGTGGTAAATTTGAAGCTACAGTTACAGTGGCTGGTTAGCTTAGCTTAGCATAAAGACTGAAATCAGGGGCAAACTGCTAGCCTGGTTCTGTAACAAAATCCACCAACCAGCACCTAAAGCTCATTGATTTACATGCTATATCTTTAATTTGTAGAAAAACCGAGGTTTAAAACTGACATTTGGTTTTTGTTAGCTTAGACAGAGCCACGCTAGCTGTTTCACCCCGCTTCTAGTCCACATGTTAAGCTAGGCAAACTGGCTGTAGCTTTAATTTTACGTTACTGTACAGATATGAGAGTGGAATCAACACTTTCATCTAAACTCTAGGCAAGAAAGCAAACATTTAACCAAATATTTGAGCTGATAACATTAAGAAACTGCTGGATGATGTTTTGAACAATTTTGACAAGTAGGTGAAAAGAAAATAATTTATTCATGTCTGAGTCTTTACTGACAGCAAATATTTTGCCCGTCTGCACAACCTCAGCAAGCACCACAAGGACAACGACAAAGGTCAAAAAGGAGCACAAAAAAGTAAAACCAAAAAAAAAAAGAGAACTGAAAATGAAAGAAGAAAAAGTTATGATTTGTATGTTATTTCTTTCTTTGGGAGAGAGGGTTTTTTATTGGGCCTTTGGGTATTTGATGTTTTACCTGCACCTGCAAGTTTGGAATTTTCTCTCATTTTTCTGTTTGATGTAATCTTCATCTATAATTTAAATATGTAAACAAACTAAATAAGTGAACATAAGGGGAAAAGTAATCAAAAGGTATAAATAAAAAAACAGGAAGGCAGAGACAGTGCGAGATGAATAACACTAACAGTCGGTATTAATGAAATACTCAGAAATAATGGAGAGGGAAGATAGAGACACCATTAATACATGGAGGTTTGTCCTTTTCCTCTCTGCTGTACCAGATCAATGTGTTCGTTATCAGGGTGCTCTTTATGCCTGTGGCTACCACACACACTCTTTCTCCATGTTCCCCTAATGATGTGAAACACACACTCTAAAAAAGCCCCCCCCCCCTTTGGTCTCTCCCTTTCCACCACTCAGTATCTCCTCTGTATTTTTCTGCTCAGACTTCATCCTGCTCTCTGTGATATCACACACATCCACTACACAATCACTCAACAGAGGCCCTTTCCTGATTTGGATGCCCTGTAACGACTGCTTGGTTACAGCTCTCAGAGCTATGCTCACAGCATGCAAAACACACACACACACTTTCTTGCCTGAGATGATTGTGGCTCCTGTTCCCAAATACTTTTCAGATTGCAAACACAAGCGCACACACACACACACACAGCTTTGAGAATTGTATTACTTTTAGAAAGTAAGTAAACACATCTGAATGTGAATTAATGCTCACACAAGCTCTCGTTTACACACACCCACTCTCTCTGGCAGCAAACTTTATTTAACTTACACATACGAGAATCTGTATCAGGAATCACTGACTCATTTTGGTGCAAACTAAATCGCATTCTTTTTTCCATTCACCAAAAAATGACATCTGGCTTTGACTACCCCCACTTTTATTGTCACAGCACTCTGTTTATCACCAGAGAAGTCTGTTTTATTGCTACTCTGCTCACAGCGGGTCATTATCGCGCTTGTTGCAATCAGCTTTACTAGTGACTGCCGAAGCAATATAGTGAGCTAAGTATTGATGTCCCAGGCTGTTGCCTAGAAAACACAAGTCAGCTCAACACATCATCACCTTAAAACACTTTGACTATGGTTGCAGGGCATCTGCTGGTTTCAAGAAGCTAAAAGTACTTTGTTTAAATTTAAGTCTGACTTCTAAGAAAAAAAACAAAGCAAAACATTTTGCTTCAGGAGTGCCAAACTTTTCATCCAGCATCCAAATGTTGTTAATAATGACAGAATTTACAACTGATAGTAAAATGCAGCCTGTGTATCTCAGGGGGAAAAAAACATATCATCCGCTATTTTATGTATCCTTGTTGTCTACAATCTGTCTGCACTGGGATTTGATCTCATTTTTCACTACACCAAGCAGGTGAGTAGGTGAAGCTCCAGCAGCAAAAAACAGACAGGTGTTACTGTCCAGACTGCTCCCAATCTTACCTTGCCATGAAATATCTTACAGCTCTTAAACAGCAGGGAAATTAAATGGCAGGTTATGTTTTTGAGCTGCTCTGCATGTGAAAATTTCTATCCACGTTGAAAACATTTGTACCCCTTTGGAAGACGTTTTCTCACCAATACAAAGAAAAATCAGTTACAATCTGAAGGTGGTTTCACAGATCTGATTGAATTCTGAATGTACTGGGAACATATAAACCTTTCATTAACACGTTTTTCCTTAAGATATTTTAAGGAGTTTCACATGCCTCTACTTGTGCCACTTTAATATAAACCCCAGTTTAACTCCGTATTCAAGCCTGAAGTCAAGTCTGCCCCTCTAGTGACACTAATGTGGACTCTAACACTTTGTTGTGCCCCCTTTACTCCTTCAACTATGTGCACTGTATCATGGCAAGCACAACAACCTGAGGTAAGAGAACTACACCTCCATCATTTTAAATGTATAAAGTAGTTTCAGAAAGAGGTCAAGATCAGAGTTCATCAAACTGAACACTGTGTAGTGTCATAGTTCACTGGTAACACAGCTCTCTGCCAATGTGATGTAGAAAGTGAACAACATCACAGAGGCAATGGTAGAGTTGAAGACAGACACTGGCAGACAGCATCCCACCATAAGTTAATTATTATGTTGACCAGAGATTGTAAACACATACTGTTTTTTATTACTATTATTATTATTATTATCATTATTATTATTATTATTATTATTATTATTATTATTATTATTATCATTATTATTATCATTATCATTATCATCATCATCATCATCATTAGCCATAAGGAAAGTTGTCAAGTCATTTTGCTAAAACCCACAAAGCCTCATGGTGACCCCGGAGAAAAAGTCAGGGTATCACCAAATCAGTTGGAATCACCTTCTGGGGACCATGAACGTCTACAAAGGGCAGCAGGGCAATCCATCCAATACTGGGTAACAGTAAGGACCAAAGTGGTGGACTGACATTGCCATCCCTACAGCCAAGCTGCTTGTGTGGATAAAAACTCAGGATGTCACTCTGCTCCTGCACTCCTTTCATTTGATGCCCGTATTGGCTTGCATTAGATAACAAATTGCCTATAAAGCCAAGAGCAGGCTTGGTGGAATCCTGTGTAGTAGCAGCGTCTCTTTATTCTGCTGCTCACCTGTATCCACCTTCACTCAAAGGTCCTTTGTAAACAAGACAGCCCTGTACTTGCTCCTGGTTGAGATCAGGCCCTTAGTATCTTTTAGCATCTTCAAATGCAGACTAAAGACCCACCTCTTCATGAAAACATCTGGACTGACACCACTTGAACCTAAATATCATGTTGCTTAGCATATTTGAGTGATCACCACTTGCCAAATGTCTTATTTTCTGTCACACACATACTGTATCTTGCCCTAAGAAAAACACTCTCTGACAGCTTGTGTTAATATACAGTTACTTTATGCAAAACAGGATACAAAAATAAAACGTCAAAGACAGTAAAGGTGCAGATTTTGAGCTTGGATTTTTTAAAATGTCAAACAATACCCAGCATTACACAGAAACGCAAACACACCTGATCTCAGTCTTCCCCCAACACAAACACTGCCTCTCTCTGTCACACACAGCCTCCACACTCCCTCAGTGATTAGGAGTTGAATAGGGGAGCTGTCAGGTCATTCGTCTTTTCTCTCCTCTTCTCCTCTGTCTCCCCTATCCCCATCCGTCACGCCTTAACCACTGGCCCGGACACATAAACAAGATCAACACACATACAGCCCGCGGAGTGAATGTACACACTCATGTAGACACAGAGGGGACCTCTCACACTCATATCAGCTACAAATTTACTCAAGACATAGCCACAATAACCACACACACACACACACACACACACACCTCTGTGTTTTACAGCAACCTACAGGCTGCAACAAGCAGACGCATACAAACTCAAGTAGATATTTATAATGGGAGACTCTTGGGAATTTAAGGCTTAAAATGTAACACACTTAGACAAAAGAAAGAAACACTAATACACACACACAGACACTCAGTTTCATACTGCTGAGATGTTTTGGTGTCAGTTGGTTGTTAATGACTTTGCAGTCAACTGACTGGTTTGTTAGAAGGTCAGCAGGTCAGTCACTGCATGTATGTGTCTGTCTGCACTTTTCCTTACCTGTGTGGGAATGTATGTGTTTATGTGTCCAGAGGTAGTGATGCAAGATATTATCGGCATGTCATCGGTATCGGCCCATATAAGCTCTAAAATGAAATATCGGCATCTGCCATTTCTGCCGATTACAAGAGGCCGATTTGTTGCCTTCTCCTCCGCTGCCTGACTGTGTTTCCCTTTAGGGACTGTTTCACCCCGACGGTCCCGGTGCTCTCAGCTAACGTTAGCCCCGGCTCTGGGAAGAAGCAGCTGGTCTGACGGGCTGCTTGAGTGAAGTGGGGCCTGTGGAGGAAGCTCCAATCTTCCTAAGTTCTTCCTTCATATATTGCCTTTCTTGATCATACTTAGTACAACCTATGCTTGCATGCATAATAGTCTCCTCAGCCAGCTGGAAAAAAAACATGTGCATATATCGGTATTGGCAATTGGTCACAATAAGTTGGAAATATCGGCATATTGGATATCAGCAAAAAATCCAATATCGTGCATCCCTATCCAGAGGAAAAAGGAGCAGGTCAAGGTGTCAGCCCTAATGATCACATTCTGTCCTCATGTAAGAAACAACTGTGTCCACTTCTTTCAGTTTTTTTTTCTAGGTGAAAGGAAAAAACTACGAATGACCGTCAACTTATTCACCGAACAAGCAAAGCTCATCCAATCTCAGTGGCCTGTGATGTGCCTGCAAAATGTTTTTACTGCCAACATCTCTCTTTCACTCATTCCTCGCTTCTGTCTCACATCCAAACTCTTTACCAATGTAACAACTTTGTGCATGACTGTTTCAAATTAAATATGAAATCAGTGTTAGACATCTGTCACAAGACTTTTTTCCTAAATGAAATAAAAAATCAGAACTTGAACAGGAATAACTCCTATCACTGCTCCGTGGCAGAGCAATTTTCACCTCCAGTTCATCAGAGGACCTGTGGCCAGAAATATTTACATTGTAATAAGCTCAGATGGTATGAAGAAATCTGCTAAAATATGAATAAATATGAATAAATAAATTGACGAGGACCATTTCTTTCTAGGATGACAGTTTTAATGTCTGTCTCTGCATGCATCTGTGTACCTGAGACTTCAATGAATCAATGGCCATGTAAATCCAGCTATGATCCCTTATTGATTTCAGTAAAACTTCATAAAGCACTGCAAAGTAGCAGCTGGAGGGGAGAAAAGTAATCTTTAACCTTTGGGACATTTCAGACACAGACTGTGCCAGCTGTTTCCAATGGGAGGACATTCTTAATGCGTTTCAACTGCCTCTCTGTTAGCAGACCGGGGAGCTGGCCATGGTGCTGAATTGGCCTCTGATCATAGTGCTGAACTTGTCAGACATACTAGACAAATGGTGTCACTGGGGAAATCCAACAGATATTGCATTGTTGTCAAGATACCTCTAGCATATCTACAGTGTTCAATACGAACAAAAGTTCAAAGTTTAAAGATAAAGCATGAAGAGTAAATGTTTTTGGAGCCAGATGCTCCAAAAGAGGAAAGGCTATAGGCTTGCCAATTTGCCCCAGTGTTCAATACTTTTCAGACAATACATTTGCAGTAAAAGGACCAGCTGATTTGTCAGTTTCTCCGCTAACGGCAGTCTCATAAGGAAAGCTTTCTGTTTTGAGTCAAAAGCAAGTGGCAATTTTTTTCAAGTGCTCTGAACTATAACTGTAGATCTAACCACTTACATGTCAATCCCTGCCTACATACTGAAGTTACTAAAGGTCAAACTTTTCTCTAAGGACTATTCCAAGTAATTCTGGGAAATGTAGGAAATTAAAAGCTGTACCACAGGATGAGATGACAAGGCAGGTTGAGGAAAAGTGAATAAAACAAAGGTAAATTCCTAGATGCCAATTGAATGCTCCACATGTCACAAAACGAGTACAAACTACTAACTTTTAAATATTTTCAAGATAACCATATGAGACAAATGTTTCTCTACCACCAAGAGATACATTCACCCTGAACCCATAACTAATATGTGAAATGTTTTCCTTAAACAGGGTGACTCAGACTCATCTGGTATCAACAAATGGGAATGCTGAACTAGCTAAAAGAAAGGGCTTCTTAAATTCTTTCAGGGACCCTGAGACACAAGCTTATTTAAACAGATTGCTACTTAGTGGTATTTTGGGAACCTTTAAGCAGTAGGCCTGTGACGCATTAAACGACTCATGATGTACTCCAAACCCACTGAGTGTGTCGGTCTTAGACTCTGATAGCAGGTGTTTGGTCTCCTGTGTTAATTATACTTGAACTTGTGAATGATCATCTCACTATTGGTATGTTGCAAAAAAGAAATTCAACCAGAATTAATGTTGTGGGTTGTGACATAGTCGGTACTGAAGACTACTGGGCATGAAGACGTGGTATCAAACATGTGAACTCCAATTCTGGCATCTTAAAATAAAAAAAAGTATTTTCAGTAATTGATACAGCAATGCACCATTGTCAGTGACATTTATGAAAACCTAACAGACCTTAAAAAAATAAACAAATTATTGGACAAGGGCCCCTTCTGAGAGTTTTGAGATAGTATTAAGCAGCAGGGTATCCTTCAACCTTTTATAGCCTGGGGACAACATTAGGAATTCATAGTCTCACTCTGGGATCCCAGCTCAATAAACCCTATTACTGCCCATATCATAAGGGCACCCACCAGAAGTAGAACTGGAGAATATTTGGTCTTAAATTATAGTATAAACAGATTTTTTTTTACTACAAAAACAAAGTCTGCTATAATTTTGACCTTCCTTTATGACATGGGACAACAACCTAAAGTGATTATAAACCTCCAACAGTTGTTAAGGGGGGACTACATTTCTAGAGACAATAATAGTACCTACTGACTTTAAAGGCTCATTCCATTTTGTAATTATGCAACACGTAAACAATATACTTACTTAACATCAGCATGTTAGCATTGACATGGCGTCAGCCTCACAGAGCCACTAGAATGACTGCAGACTCTTCTTATCTTATCTGTAATCCTATTTTATTGTCTTGTATTTTATTCTGTTTCATGCTCTGTTCTTTTATTTGCCTGATTAATTGTGCTGCTGAAGTGTTTTTTTAATCTCGACTTTCCCATGTAAAGCACTTTGTAACTTTGATTTGCAGTCAGCAGAGTATAGAAGAAAGTCTTAGCACCATTTCTTTTTAACACAATTACACTTAAAACTTATTGTGTTTAAAGGACTGGTTTTAATCACTTTTTTGATTCAAGTATCAAGTTACCAGTTGTATTAAACTTCAAGCTGCAGTGCTCTGTGTGCCTGAAAGTATAAAGCTTGGGAAACCAAAACACAGATTCTCTTCTAACAGTGACAGGGACACATTTTCAGGCTCCAAACTATTGGCAGTATGATGAATTTAATTTTGCTGAATCATTTTATGAGTCTGCTATTTCGGATGTCAGTTAATTGTTAGCGGATGAGCTTCAGGCAGTGGAGTTTGATGATGACAACTTATTATGGCAGTTCCTTTGGTAGACTATTACTCATGTCAATGGATAGAGGTAGATGTGTGTTTTAGTGTGTTTTAGGTTCCATCGATGTGGTACGATTTTTAACTGAACAACAGAAGTATATCTGTAATAAACAAACTATCTGTATGGCAAGATAGATTAAAGTGAATATGAATTTGAAAATTTTAGCTCAAGAATGAAACATGAAGTTCATTCTTGCTGGGAGGCTTCACAGTGTGAGAAGAATAATTCCTAAATATTATCTCATTACTGATAACTTACAACAAAACTGTCATGATCACTTGATTATATCAAAGCAATATTTGGAACAATTGACGATTTAACTTTTGCAATGTTTAAACTTCAAAAGCTTTAGTAATTTATAATCCACAGACTAATGTCAGCTGTAATTGACCACCTTAAATTATGACCCACTACTGTTAACAGTCTACACAAAACTATTAGATGCAATGTGCATTTCAACCAAAAACCTTGCAATTGACATGTTTTCTCACTTCAAGTTCACATATAATCTTCATATCATTACTATTTAATATCAGATTGCTCATCTTTGATATCAAATTACTTCTAACTGTTATCCTCCCAATGATGCCTGTGACACTTTTTAAGTCATGAGTCACCGTTTAAAGAGATCCCAAGGCTATGGTATTTTTGTAAAGCATGCGGTAACAGTTTAGTTTTATGTATGAGCTTCTATGAGGTTCAAATAGTCCAAGGTGCAGTGAAATAAAGAGAAAAATCAATTGAGGTATAAAAAGCCCAGCAGACCAAAGTATATAAACCCTAAATGTGCAGTACACAAAAATGGCACATCACTACAGAGTAGAAATACATTGGGAAAACATATATAACAAAAATGAAGCACAAGAAAATTAACCATGGTGCCGGGAGAAAACTTGATTAATCCTTAAATTGTGAGCTCACAAATCTTATAGGAACTTGTGATATATTGCACAGCAGTGTAGTTGCACGCTGAGCAACACTACCAGTCTAGTTCATGAGTACTGACTGCACACTCAAAACTGATATACTGCATCACTTCAAACACATTGTCGTGTCAAGTTTGGGCTGCCAATGTCACACAATATCCTCCAAGGGTTTGTACTCTCAGTCACAAATGTTTTCCACACTAGAGCAGATAAGGGTGTTTAAACTAACTCAAGAGATACAACAGACTGGTTGAACATTATGATGGCTGCAAGCTAAAATAGGTTAGGAATACATAATAAATCAGGTGCAGTTGTTTCATGGCAAATTTATGGTAAACAGTAAAAAAGCAATTTCAGCTATAAAAGAAGGAAAATATGTAGAATTGGATGACATATGGTTAGAAATTGCTAGAAATTTACTCTAGACTTTTTTTTCCCCATTTACTGCCTTCTCTATCATCCATCGTGACACAATAGCCCACATTTTATTGTGCACTTAAGGCCATATTGTTAAAGACATTGTTTTATACTCAATAAAAATGTCTCAGCCCATTAGGAAAATGTTCATTTCCACAGGATTACCAGATTCCTCCCAAATCCTTTGTCACTGTTTAATTACCTTTCCCTTTCCATTAAAACTAACATCTACCACATAGGTTAAAATTAAGGCCACACAAACCATGTTGCTTATTAGAGATTTCCATTATTACATTCTGTATGATGTTGGAAAGAAAAAAAACTGTAAAAAACAAACACTCTCCATTTGCCCCCACGATAATGGACTACGTCTCGATGTACTGTTCTGTCAAAGTAATGCATCTTATCTAATGGGCACTCTGTATTGATGACCACTGTCAGTGATGAAAAGGTGATTCATCCATGTATCTCCTCTAATAAATACTGAGCAAAGATAGCTGTACTCCTGCTCAAACCAAAATAGAATTGTTGACTCAACAAACAAGACCGTTTAATCCTTCCCTTCTATCTATGGCTCAGCATGATGCCTTTAATGCTAAAACATCCATAGTCTCTATTTTCAGGGAGTAGGGGAGCCCAGAACACCAAATGACTAACAGCCGCCTCTTATTTACCAAATGTACTATAACTGTCTAGATTTCCTCAGCACAGAACATCATGCATTATTTATTTGAATATTTTCATAGTCTTATCATGGTTGCCTGTGATTTTCTAGTCAGTATTTATAGGTTTTCACATTTGGTTTTTTAATGCTCTTTGATCAGGGCTTCTGCTCCTCCTCCTGTTACTCCATGTGTATGTGTGGTCTTATCATGAGACAGTGTATACATTTCATGTGTGCTGACTGAGGTGCTGATATGGCTGTCTGGCAGCGGTACCTTACAAAGTTACAGACCTTTATAAGCCGTAACAGCAGGGAAAGAACTAGTGAAATGTGGCTCCATTCCATTTAGTTGTGCCAGTACGCCATGCCAGTGAGCCAGCATGCTTAACACCAGGGCTCTGGCACTCCTAAACTGAATTCAGACATTTATTAATGTTATTAGCTACACCTGCATTCGACTAGTCAAAATGCCCTACTGTGTGAAAGGTCTATTAGCTATGTTTACTCACACAGCCAATAATCCAATCATAATGCGATTAAGAGGGTAATGTGAGAGAGGTGGAGCCCATGTAAACAACATGCTCTGGTTCTGTTAATGCAATTATTCTCTGTCGGAATAAGCTTAATCACAGTAAGCTAGGGGGAGTAGTTCAATTTTAGTGGCATTATTTGAGGGCATTTCAGTCATATAAACACCTTAATCTAACTATGATACTCTATTGGAAATTTAACAGCATTTTGCAACACATGGCGCTCCAACTGCTTGATGTCACATGCCAAAGATGTCAGCTGGTGAGACACTTGAGTCTGCTCTTCTACTGCATTGTCTTGACGAGCACTCTCTGGGCTATAAACAAACTTTCTGTGCTTCGAGCGAAATTTACAGAGTGGCACATCGTTCTTTGTGGAAAACGTCCCTCTACAATGTTAAAGGTAGTGTAAAAAGAGTAGCTCAGAGCAGAGTTTTACTGCAGTGTTCAAAGAGGGATAGCCACAAGGGCAGACAACAGTATTATCACGTCAGAAAACTAGGGAAACAGTTTAATGTGTGCACGGTTTGGGTTCTGTTACTACTGAGTAGTGCCTCGCTCAGATTATTAGCCATTATCTGGTTATTATATGCAGGTAAATTTGTTAATGTGCACACTCTTTCTATAAAAACACACACATACATAAACACTGCTTTTCTAATACAGAATTAATGCCGAGAAACAACAGCTTATTTCAGGGGAAACAATCAACAAACAAAATCTAATTTGCAATCTTTTCATTTGCACCTCCCAGCTTTGTATTTCCACATTTAACAGCTTCTTACTAACAGCTCATTGCATTTCGGTACAGACCCATTTATGTAGCCATACACACTACCGAGGAGAAAGTTTTATTAGTTGCCTCTTATCCATTTTTTGTTATTTCCGCTGTGAATTCCAGCAGTACATAATGCATTAAAGCAACTCTTTGGCAACATTTGCAACATTTTTTTTCTCATTCTAACCAAGATATCCCTGAAGTCATTTCTGCCCTCTGCCTTTATGTCTGAGTGTATTTGTCAAGGTTTTACACTTAAAGCAATATGGACAAATGAGACCCAGCATGTTTTTCTCGTACTTCATTGACTGCTGCCCATGGCTGGTAAAATGGTCTGCCAGGAGTAACTGGGAAATCATTTGGAGTCAGTATTACTAATGCAGGAGAAATAAATAAAAGCACAATGACATGCAAACGGCTCCGAGAGCAAAATTAGAAGGCAGAGTTGTGTGGTTTGTGTGTGTGTGTGTCTGTCTGTCCTTGTCTCTTATTATCCCTAGATTGAGACAAATAGAGGGAGATCTGCCCTTCGATCTAAACCTCCACACCATTTACCCCTGACATCACAGCTGAGCAAGTCTGAGTGTGTGTCTGTGTGCGTTTCATTTAGCTTTGTGAAAGGTGTGTGTGTGTGTAACTGCAGGGTGTGCTGGCCATGCCCTGATTTGTGTGATACTATGGTGTGTTTATGTGTGCAATCATGCGATCATGCCAACCTCTGGCTGAGTGTGTAAGTTTAATCATGCTTTGTGTGTGAATGTATGAGAGCTTATGTGTTGGCTGCAAATAGATTGTGCTAAATGTATGTTCCATGTGTGTCCATGTGTGAAGTTTATGTGCGTGTGGGTGTGTGTGTGTGTGAATGGAAGCATTTGACAGTGGTGATTATGGGTGACGTGTGTGTGTGTGTGCGCACAGGCGCTTACTGAGTGCATTTGTTTTTGTGTGTTTCAGTACTGCCTATATTTAGCTGCTGTGTCTCACAAACTCACTGTGACTCATTTATGAACACACACAAAAGTGTCCTCACTAAACCAGCCAAATGACACACAAACATCAAGAGGAGGAGAGACGTATTTGGCTGTTTTTTTTTCTCTATTTTTTATTTAAAGTAAACTTCTCCCAAAAGTGTATTCACCTTTTTTGTGTCTCTCAAACACACACACACACACACACACACACACACGCACTAGGGGTGGATGGTATAAACAGTATAGAAAGTATACCTGTATGAACTTGCCCAATGGTATGAATTTTGACTATACCGTACTAACTGGTAGAGCCCTGATTTTGCTGAAACGAAATAATTTATCCCAAGATTCATCCCATGATTTGTCATCACCAGCCTGCACCAGCAAATCATCTGGACAATGTAAGAGCCCATGCTGCTTTGTTTGGAAATAAAGAAATGGCTGAAAACGCTGCATACAACAAAGAGGAGGAGGAGTTGGCAAATAAGACCAGTGCAACTTCCATTATATGGACATGGTTCAGGTTTAAAGATTCAGACAACAAGCAGAAAACGATAATCTGCAAATTATGTCTCACAACAGTGGTTGTGAGGGGTGGTAATATAAAAAATCTTTTCTATCACCTCAAATCAAAACACGTTCTGGAATATGGGGAAAGCAAAAGAATTCGTCCTCCGCAAATGTCAAGTGAATCGTTGAGCAGTGGTGGGAAGAAAAAAGCTGGCTCTGCAAATCAGACATCACTTTCTCTGGCATTTTCCAAAGGCTGTCCTTATGAGAGAAAAAGTGGAACGACATAACAAATGCCATCACTGTCCTATCTGTGTGTAAGCAAATGGTTCTTTTTCAAACAGTTAGAAAGGGCTTTAAAGACATGATCAAAGCACTGGATTCAAGGTACGTGGTACCTGGCTGCAAACGCTTTAGCCAAATTGAAATGCCAAAACTATACAGCTTGGTCTGTGAGCAAGTGGAGAAAGAACTCAGTAAGATGAAACACTATACAACAGCCACTGGCTTGTGGTCAAGTCGTACCATGGAGCCTTACATAAGTCTGACTGTCCACTCCATCAACGACAAGTGGGAGTTGTGCAGCAAATGTTTACAGACTTCATATTTCCCTAATGACCACACTGGAGAATTGATAGCCCAAGGCTTTAGGGAAGTGCTGGAATCATGGGGGCTTAAAGAAGAGTCTCAAGTATGCATAACCATGGACAATGGCACAAACGTAAAAGCAGTGGCACTTAATGAATGGACGAGACTGCAGTGCTTCTGCCACTGGCCTCATTTGCCATTGGTAGGTCAAAATAGGAGGGTCAAATTACTGTATTTTCTTTGTCCAGGTGTAATGTTATCAAATAGTGTTAGTTTAGTTAATAATACTGAATCTTTGAAAAATCTACATGAATTTCAGAATCTAAAGATTTGGTATGTCCCCTTTATGCTTAAAAGACAGCATGCACTTGAGCTGGCATGGACTCTCGCAAGTGCGAAACCTGATGACCCATGTTATCCCAGCATGATTTGCTGATTTTCCAGAGAGCTTCTTGTGATGTCACATAATGATTGGCTTTTTCCGTCTTCAAGTGCCCCCATAAATGTTCAGTCAGGTTGAGGTCTGGTGACTGCGGAGGAAAGTGCATGACAGTCAGGACTCCTTGGTCTTCTTTGGTCTCTAAGTAGTTGCTGTAAAGCTTTGAGGTGTGTTTGAGGTTGTTATCCTGCTGCAGTATGTGACTACTTCTCCACAAAGATGCAAACCAGAGGGTACAGCATATCTCTGAAGAATGGAGCGGTACTTCTCCCAGGTCAGGGTGTAGTCAATTCGGTACAGGTGTCCAGAGTAGGCAAAACACCCCCAGACTTGAATATATCCGACCATCAAGTTTCGCTGTGGGTTTGATACACTGCGGTGTCATTCTCTCTCCTGTTTGTCTCCTTCCATACACTATTCTATTACTGCTATAAATCTCAAACTTGGATTGATCAGTAAATAGGACTTTTTTCCAGTTAGCCACTGTGGAGTGCTGGTATTTCTCAGCCCGCCCCAAGTGTTTGGCCTTGTTTCTCTCCTGAGAAGTGGTTTAGAAACTGCTACTTGTTCTCTGACACCACTAAAAGCCTTATTTTGACAGTACTTTTGCTGATTGGAGTCTTGTGTTCTTTATTTAGTAAATTCTGTATCTGTGATGAAGTTGCTTTTCTCTCAGGGGACTAAGCTTGATGTACTGATCTTCTGATGGTGTGGTCACTTTTGGTCTGCCTGATTGTGCTTGGGATACAACAGATCCAGTTTGTGCAAAGTGTTTTAGACTTCCACACACTGCCCCCTTAGAAACCTTTTGTCGAGTCATGATTTGATGCTGAGAAAGCCCCTCTTTGCTTAGAATAACAATATGACTTCTGACACTTTCACTTAGTTCTTATGCCATGGGTCCCACTATCACAGTGCTTCTTAGTAAGCAATGATCTGATGGAAACTTGAAGCGCAGCCATATTTATAACAGATGAACACTGACTGCAAGTTGAGTTAATTGAACGAGCCTCTGATGAGTAGATCAAATCTACATGAGTGTCATCTATGCTTCAATGGTAGGGATAAACTCAAGGAAATCTCACCTTTTGTACAAAGGAGTTAAGTTGGTCAATGCCACAAATTTGCTTAAATTTGATTGCTGACCTAGAAATAGTGCAGAATCTTAACCTTAATCAGAATTTTAATCTTTTTCATTTTACATGTCATTACTTCTTGTGTTTTTAAATGTTTCGGAATCCTCAAACTTTCTGATTATTTCCAGGTTTGCGTGAAAATATTAGAGATTTTCAATGTGGCGTCAGGCTATGGGACCCCACTGTACATTTCTTTTATCAACAGAGCGAAGTGTCAAAGAGCCCTGTGTTGAACATGCAGTTTATGTAAGAAAATTGTGAGTGCCTTTTCCTATATGTGGAAAAAAGAGAAAAATGGCCACTACCCAGGCTGAACTTTACCTACCTCCTCACTGCCTCATAACTGAAACACCAACCAGATGGGGGTCTTGACAGAAAATGATCCAGAGGGTGTTTGAACAGGAGGAGACCATATCTCAGGTCCTTAAAAGCTTATAAAAAAAAAACCTGGCACCTCGCACTAACATGGCAAGAGATGGGTGTTTTGGAATCAGTGAGCAAGACCCTCAGCCCCCTGATTGAGATGCGCTGTCTGTGGAGGAATATGTCAGTGTGTCATACCTCAAATCTGTGTTTCATCTTTTCAATAACACTGTTCTGACTTCAGCTCAAGATGACACAGACCTGACAAAGGACACGAAGAGGGCCATCCTCCAGTAGTTAAATGAGAAATACTCTGACCCTGCAACAGATGACCTACTGAACATGGCTTCCCTCCTAGATCCACGTTTCAAAGCAACATACATAGCAGATGACAGGAAAGAACACATCAAAACCAAAGCTGCAGCAGAGATTCAGTCACTGCTAGAAAGGCAGGCACCATCCACAGAGGAGTCTCTACAACAGACAAGAGAAGCTGCAGGAGGAGGAGCTGCAGAAGAAGCTGCAGAGACGGTGGCACCAAAGAAAGCAAAGCAAAGTCTGGGTAGCTTTTTCAAAAAGACAAATGTTCAACAACCTGGCCCAGTTGCCCTCTTTATCATAGATGCAATTGAAGTTGAGCTCAAGAGCTACCTGCAGGCAATGGAGGATGATGGTGAGGCAGATCCACTGGAGTGGTGGAGGCTGCACCAAGCTTGGCCAGGAAGTACCTTTGTATTCCTGCCACTTGTGCCCCTTCAGGGGGCATTCAGCACTGGTGGCAACATTGTGACCTGCTACAGATCTGCTCTGAATCCAGAGACAGTTGACAGACTTGTTTTCCTGGCTAATAACCTCAGCAATGAGGCTGGCTAAGCAAACCTGCACAAACAGCAATGTTGACAGTATTATACAGAGTTACACTTGCACTGTTGTGCCTTAAGTATAAGCAATAAAAGACTGTAGAAGAAATCATGCAATTTCCTGCAATACTGTAAGAAGAGTAACTTACTTTGAACTAATTTTGCGTTTTGAGAGTTTCATTGTGCTTGAGTTGGTTGGGGGAAAGAAACCTCCTGTCCTGCTGTATTGAAGTCAGTTTTTATTTTCACTTTGTACAGCTTGATTGTCTTGTATTTCGAGAAAAAGTGTTTTTCAGAGAGGGAAGTTACTTGAGAAAAGATTTTGTATTTTTTTCTATTTATTATTGCAGTTTTGCACAATAAATATTTTTACTTCTGTCCTATGTGAAATATGTCCTAATAATACAGTTAAGAGTACTGTAATAGCTGTCATGCAGTTGCCATACCAGTGTTTTACCCCTTAAGAAGCATTTACATTGAAATTTTGAGAAAAACAAATATACTGTCATATATACTGTTACCATCCATGCTTCAAATTATACCGTGATATGTATTTTAGGCCATACTGCCCAGCCCTAACACACAAACTCTCACACACACACACTCTTGTTGCTGTCAAGGTCCTATCTTTTGATTTAAGCTGTACACTGTTCTGTCATACCTGTTTGTTTCTGTCTGTTGGTAGCAAGCAGTCACAGTAGGCAACATTCTGAAAACACCACCTCTTTCCTTGCAGTCTTTAAAATGTGACTAAGCCTGCTAAGCCTTTCCCCTGTATATACTAACAAAAAGTTTTACACTGTTGCAAAAAAGCCTACATACAGAGTTTGTTTATATAAGTATATCTCTTATGGCTCCGTACAGCCAGTTTAAAATTAAACGATGACTACATGAAGCGCTGAAACTCAGCTTTAAGGGTGTTTGTTCATCTTGTTTTTTGCACTTTACCTTCATGATTGTTGTTTTAGTTCCAGTGAAAAGTGTGAATGTCTATATACATAGAAACATACTGAAGCCAGCTAATGTTAAACTAATATGTCCATCCCTGAGATACAATGTGATATAGTTCATGTTGTAAAGTCAATTCAAAGCTTAGATCATGGTTATCAGAAACAAATACCATCTGTTAAATAGCATGCACCCAAGTGAGACACATGTCGACACCACCAGCGCGCTGACCGGTGAACCAATTCGCAAAAAAAAAAAAATTCGATGGATTCGTTCAGCCCTGGGTCAGTAGGCCGACTCCCCTGTAACAGTTTTCACTTGGAAGGCTAATTTGGCCTGACCGAACCAGAACAGGTCAGCCCTCTTTCTGATTAAGTGCAGCATTACTCAGAATGAACTAAAAAAGATCCTGCCAATCTCTTTGCTTAGCTCTCGGTCCTAGGGAGAAAAAGACTTTCCCCTCTGTGCTCCACATTAACACGATTGATCTGTGGTCACAGGAATTTTCTTAAGGACACCGAATCTATGACTTTTGCTCCAGACATTTCTGGTTGCTTGTAACTTGTGATAAAGAAATGTCATTTTATTCACAGGCGCACAGATTGGGAGTTGCCCTGAATTAGAGTGGTGGATGAGTGCTTGATATTTAAACCAACAAGTCAGTCATTAATGAGTTGACTGGTGAAATCACTTCATCCATCACCCAGCGGTAGGTCATGTTAGTTTATTTCATTCAGCAAGGTCACTCTCCCTGATGAGAGGACTGGGTGCCAAACCACTAGAGGTTTGATTAATTGTGAATCAACGAGCCATAAAGCGGAGCGCTGTAAACGGGATACGATTGGGTGAAATGATATATCAAACTTCTCCTTGCTGGACCTTGCTTTGAGGGAGGTCTGGCTTACTAGGTTTAAAATACACACGACCCACAGCAGGGAAAAAAATGGAGTGACAAAGAGGGAGAAAGCAAGGGATAAAAATAAATTCAAGAAAGAAAAAAATGGAGATGCATGACTATTGGATGAGGGGGTAAACGCTTGAGAAACAGATAAACAACAACATTGGGAAATATTTATAAGATGGAGGAATGAATGAAGGACAAAAATTGACTCCTGGGTGGAAATTGAGATACACGGAAAACCAATTCATCCATAACAAAACCAAGTCTCTATCCCTGTCCTCTTTTTTTCCCCAACCATCTTTCACTACCATTTTTGTGATGTTTCATCTCCAGTATGTGATTGTGTTGACAGAGTGAAGCTGCTCATATGTGAATGTTGGAAATGACTTAATTCCAACATCCAATATCTCTGACGTTATAGGTTCTGCTTTAGTACCGGGACACACACACGGCTACACACTCGCACCCGCAGAGGGTTTCCATTAAACGGTTATTTCCAGCAGCTATCGGCGTGGTGGGGAAATCAAGCTCTCAACCGCCGTTTGAAGTTGTATCGGCTATACTTCCTATCGCCACGCTATCACTCCATCCAATCCTCCCGTCTATCCTTCGCTAACGCCTCTCTTCCTCACTCATCTCCCTTACGCCCCTAGAGACCCTCGGCCTCCGCTCTCTTCTCTACCTCTCTTTCCTCACACGTCGTCACACTCTCTTAATCATCCCTCCTTTGCTCCCCCTCTCATCCCGGTCTGACCCAGAATTGCTCGAGGCACTAAGAGCTTTGCTTCTCCTTGTCATACCAGCTGACTTTTATCTGCTCATCTTCCTCCAGCTCTCCTTCCTCCTCCTTTCCACCTAACTGTCCATCAGTAGTCAGAGAAATACTCAGATTTTTAACTGAAGTTAAAGTAGTAATACCACAATGTTAAAGTACTCCTACAAGTAGAAATCCTGCATTCTATTTTAATGTAAGGAAGTATTATCAGCAAAATGTACTTAAAAGTATCAAAATGCAGAGTGGCCCCTTTCAGGCCGATGACACTTTCCAATATTGAAATTGAGAACTATGTCAAACTATTTTTGTATCTTTCCAAAGAGGACGATTCAACATTCTCGCCAACTTCACAAAGCGACTGGCCACGTGTGCAAAAGTGTGACTGTATGCATGATTTGCAGGCTCTCCTTTTTCATTATTCACATAACTTCTGTCTTTTTTTTTTCTTTTGTGCAACCAATGCAACTCGATAAAAGCAACTGAGGAGAGGTTGACCAAGATTTTTCTAATTTTATTTTTAAAAAGTAGTTTTTTGAAACAGAAGAGCACTGTGGGTTTTTTTGCAAACGTTACTCTAATAGGAGTAAATACAGTAGTGCATTTTTGGGGGAATATTTTTAAGTGCAGATTAATACACATTTCCGTTATGAAAAGTATGTTTTAAATGTAATTTGCAAATAACTTGTAACTATACCAGTCAAATAAATTTAGTGGAGAGAAAAAAACATGGAATATAGGAGAACTATAAAGGAACAAAGAATGGAAATGGGGAATGGAAATTAAGTACATCGAAATGGTACTTAAGAGTATTTGAGTAAATGTACTTAGTTACTTTCCACCACTGCCCCCTCCATCCTTCCCTCCTCTCTCCCTCCAACTCCCCCTTTCTCCTAATCTTTCTTCTCTCTCCCTCTTTCACACATCATTCCCTCCTTCCTTCTTTCCTCTCACTCTCCTCCACCCCTTGCCTCCTCACCCTCCTCCATCTTTCCTGCTCCTCATCTCCATGCCTCTCTCTCTCTCTCTCTCTCTCTCTCTCTCTCTCTCTCTCTCTCTCTCTCTCTCGCACTCTCTCTCTCTCTTTCTCTCTCAGTCCGTGGCTCGACGCCGGCAGAGACAGATCACAGTCCTCTCTTCTGCTCCTCGTTGGGAATCACACGCACTCTTCTCAACCAGACAAGGAAAAAGAAAACCTAAAACAGCAAGTGGATAAGGATGCAGATAAAGGGATGAATGAAGAGAAGAAGTGACTGAGTGGAGGCAGGACAAGTAAAAAAAAAAAAAAAAAAAACTGGAGAAAACCTCCCTGAAGGAGAGGGGATTTCTAAAAATACAAGGCAGCTTACTCCCTGCATTCTGTTATTTTCTATCTCTATCTCTCGCTCTCTCTCTCCCTTCTTTTTGCTGTGTCCCCTCCTTCATTCAGTACCTGTTCTGTGGGATTAACATGACTTAAAATTCAATCAGCCTACAGCCTGACGGAAGAGCGACAGAGGAGGCAGACAGCGCTGCAGCTGTTGAGACCGAGTGAGGGAACGACCAACGGGAGGAGAGAGAGAGAAAGAGAGAGAGAGGGATAGACAGAGTGAGATTGAGAGAGAGAGAGCGAGAGAGAGAGAGAGAGAGAGAGAGGGAGAGAGATGGGTGTTTTTCCACAGAGCTGAGATATAGAGAGAGAGAGAGAGAGACACGGAGACAGAGATGTGACGGTTCCGGGAGTCGCAGTGGAATGATCCGGAAAACAAGGTTAGTAATTCCACCTTTTCATCTCGTGAAGGGCAAAAAAAAAAGGGAGAAGACATGTTAGATAAGGATGAAAGACCCAGAAGAAGACTTTAAAAAAAAATGGATAAAACAACACCAAATAGCTGTATTGTGCTTTTGAAGTGGCAAAGTGAGAACCGGAGGAGAAGCAGATAAACAGGACTGAAAAGAAAGAAAATTTTGTTTGTAACAATCGAACTCAGGAAGAAAAAGAAAACAAATCAAGCAGGGATGCTGCATATATGTAGCTGCTGCTCTAATGCACAGATACACACTCTAAGGAACACTCTCACAAAGAAATACACCGAAACGGAGAGTGAGTGCACAGCTTTAGAGCAAGATAATGAGATTGTCTTTGTAAAGGTGTCGGCTTTTGGAGTTTGATTGACAGGCCAGAGAGTGGGGGGGCCGGACTTTTGAACTGTCTGACATTCATGGCGCTGATCAATAGCCCAGTTGTTTCATTAGGCTGCGTGTGTGTGTGTGTGAGGCTGAAAGAGAGTGCGAGAGAAATGCAGAGGCTGTGTGTGCTTGCAGGAGAGTATCACTGCATGACTACTTAGTGGATGTGTGTGTGTGGTGGTGGTGCTAGTGACAGTGGTGGTGGTGTTGTATGTGCACGCATGTGTGAATGTGCTGCATGACTGTGTGTGTGTGTGTGTGTGCATGTGCTTGTGTGTGTGTGTAAGAACAAGTAGATGCAGCCTGCTGAGAGGCGTTAAAAGGGTCTCAGAACTATTGATTCTCTTTGACAGACAGGTACGAAGGAGCAAGTGAGGGGGGGACAGAGAGGAGGAAAAAAAATTGGGGGTGGCAAGGTGGGGAGGGAGATTTAACGGAGGCCATAAGGGAGGAGTGAAAGAGGGGTGGGTGTTAATACCTGAAGGGGGGGGGGGGATGAGGTCAGATGGGTGGAGGAGAAAAAGGCTGAGACAAAAAAGTGATAATGGACTAATGCATATTTGCGCGATTTCCATGAGTGCACGCACGGAGTGAAAAAGCCTTTAATGGAGCACATGTGCAGTACACGCTCCTCACGTTTCTCTCTTCTTTTTTTTTTTTTGCAGGTTTCTAGCTATCCCTCCATCTCTTCAGTTTTACTCCCGAACCTCCTTTTCCGCACCTCCCTCCAAGGTCATCAATGAACGACTAATTCAACGTGCGGAGTGCAGAGAGGCCCTGTGACACACCCTGGAAATCACTCCGGGAAGTGAGGGATGAGAGAAAGAGGGGGGGAGAAAAAAAAAAAAACAGAATGTGTGAAAGAATGAAGCAATAGGAGAGAAAGCCTGAGAAACAGATGAATAAATAAGGAAGAGAGAGGGCTGTATGAGTGTGGAGGGAGGAGAAAAAAAAAAAAAGGAGAGAAGGAGCGAGAGAAGGTGGGGAAGGAGGAGGGAGGAGGTGAGGAGGGGAGGTGAAGATCGCCGACTCCAGGATTCTTATTCTCCCTCGATTGAACTGCTCGAGATACAGAGAGAAGCTCAACACAGCCATGAGGAAATCATATCAAAACACCATAAAAGGGATTTCAAGCGAAGTGGATTCTTGGATTTTTTTTCAAACTGAGGTCTCTATTTTGGAATACTGCACCGGGATTGAGCGAGTAATTCGGGATTTTCCAGGTTTTCTTCATCTATAGAAGCCTAAGAGGATATTGTGGGATTGGAATTTCTGCAACTCTCTGGTTTTCTGACACTGACCTACATCAGCCTGCTTTTGATGTGTGTGGGGGCGTGTGTGTGTGGAGGGGAGTAGGACAGGTTTCAGCGCAAACACACAAAACTCCACCCCCCCCCCGCTGGCACATCACAAGGAGAAACACCTGGGGCGAGATCTGTGCTAAACACACACACACACACACACACAAAAAACACACACACACACACACATATATAAACCTGGATAACATGTGGAGCTGATTCGGATTATAGAGCCGCACAGACGGAAAAGGTAACGTCCATGCAGTTTCAAACATACACACACACACACACACACACACTGTTGGCATATATTGGCCCAGTAAAGGTGAATCCATGTATGCATGGTTAGCTCTCTTGTGCTGAATCACTGAGCACATCAATGCAGTGAACACCAGCACTCACTGGACTGGGAACTCGGTGTTCTCTCACACACACATACTCAGGCCTATAAATAATGAACAGATGTGCATTCATAACAACAAAAACACAAGAGGTGAATGTCAGAGTTCAAACAGACAAGAACAAATCTCCCACATGGTGCAGATGATTGTAGGTTTGACTTATTTTTCTTTTCTTATCCCTCCATTTTAATCCCTATACACCTCTAACTCTGCTACGTACACACACACACACACAGGCGCGCTACATACCCCTACCAATCTGAGAATCCCTCTCTGTCTCTCTCTGTTAGTGTGTGTGTGTGTGTGTCAGCCAGCTGTCCTGTATCAGACTACTCACTAGATCCGTCTCAGCTTGGCTTTCATCACCTCGCCTTTATGTAATCTCACCTGGCGTGTGTTGTGTGTCTGTGTGTATACTATGCAAGCGTGTGTGGACGCAGGGCTGCAAGTGTTTGTGTGGTGGTGGTGGTGGCGACAGCAGAACGGTTCTAACCTCCCTTCGTTTGAGGCTTTTTCCCGTAAGCTGTGTCTGAGCACACATACACAGATTTGGCACACTGACACAGGAGATCAGACTGGCTGAGTGGATATATGGGAGGATAAGAGAGAAATGGAGATGGGAAGAGGAGGGAAAGTGCAAGGAGGAGGTAAAGGGAGGAGAGAAGGAGATGCAGGGAGACTGAAAAGGGAGAAGGGAAGAAGAGGGGAAGGAGGGAGGGGTGACACATGACATAGTGATGGGCATTGAGGGCTAAGAGAGGTCAGATAAAAGGATTGCAGTAAGAGGAGGAGTGAGAAGCAGTGACTGACTTCATCCAGTGACAATGAGAAAGAGATCCATGGAGGAAACAGGAAAAAAATAAGAAGAGATTAGAAAAGAAAGAGTGCAATCAAGATGAAGGAGAGAGACAGATACAACAGACAGATGGAGGGTTAAAGAAGAGCACAGGATGATAGAAAAGACTGAGACAAAAGGTTTGGAAAAGTGGTTACACCTTCCCATTCCCTTGAATGAGAAAGTGTGTCCAAACTTTTGACTGTAGAGAAGAAAATAAACGACTGAAGGATTGATTAATTAAATGATAAGTTAGATGAACAAGGAGATTTAAAAAAAAAAAAAAGTCCAAAATGAGGAGTGACAAGATGATATTAAAAAAGGTTGGAAAGAGGCACATTAAGGCTAGAAAGATAAATTAATGGTGATTTACCGTAGGGAGATACAAATAGAAAGATAGATGAGAAAGAAATAACTAGAAATGACAGATGGCCATCATTACATACTGTAGCTTCCTAGTGAATAACTGGTTACACCATTGGCTACAATTAGTCTTACATGACCCCAAAAAGTCTCTGAAAGATCACCAACAATGAGCTATTTAGAGATATAACTACAAGGGGGATATGGTGTGCCATGGGGCTTTTCTATGTAATAGACGTGCCAATTATGGAGCATGACTTGAGGGAAAAGTGGAATTCTACCTTAGAGGAACATTAATTACCCTGGAAACAAAAGAGGTTTGGCAAAAAAACAAGACACCACATGTTTAACTGTTTTCATGAACAATAGGCTTCTTGAATAAGTGAGACAGGTCTCATTACTTATTCTGCTGATCGTTTACAGCAGTTTTGACTCTCGCTTTGAACAGAGGCAGTGTTAATTCTGAAAAGATGATGACTGAATCTTTTTAAAGAGTAACAAAGAGGCCTTTTGATATCCATTAACCACATCATAATTCTATAATTGGTTGTGCTCTCCTGCTAGTGATTTTAAGAAGACGGAGCAGGTAAGTGTCATATGGTTCAAACAGTGAAATAAAGCTGAAATAAAATAACATTTTCTCAATTATCTTTTTTTAATGCTCTGTGCGGCTCATTGTTACCGAGGGTGTCTGTCATTCTGAGGCGACAGTAAGGGAGATGCATGAACAGATGGGATGCTCACTGCTCAAAGTAAGATCCTTGCCAAAATGAACAGACTGGCATGTGAATGGAGGAAGAGAGGGAAATAAACGGCAGGCACGTGAATAGACCATTTATTGAAAAAAGGTTAAAAAAAAAAAGTAAAATATCAATTAATTAAGGATTAAGAAGCCAAAAAAGGAGGAGGGGGTATGGAAGTGGCCAAATTTATAGTAACCAAGTTATTCATAAGGATAATTATATGAAACAAATGAAGACAGACACATGAAAAGACATCAGACATGATGAATGATAGATGTAGGATGTCACACACCTTTCTGATTTAACCAGCTTTCAATCAAAGAGAGAAGTGGAAGATTTGAAGCCCTGAAACAAGGGAGACATGGTCAATGTCAAGAGGGTGGCACTTGATAGATGAATGGATGGATGAAGGGATGACAAATTGTGAAGGGAGAGAAGTGAAAGGCTGGGCTGTTAAAGAAAGGGAGGGGGGGGGGGGTGTCAAAGTATGAGACATCAGGCTGTTGTCAACAGCTAAGGAACCAAGTGGTAAATGATGGACGGAGAGGTACAGAACGATAGCGTGATGAAGAGGAGTAATTACAAGACCGACTGTTTAAGATAGCGAGTAACACTCAGAGGATGAGAGAGAGAGAGAGAGACTGGGTAATGAAGAATGAAAAGGCGAGTGATGACACTTGAGAGGTGGATGATAAGAGGGAGCGGGGATAAGGGAATAGAGGAATAACAATGTCTGAAGAGAAAAACTACACTAATAAAGCAATGGCATGCTGAGGCTGGAGGGATGGGTGGATAGAGAGATAGAGGGGTGGACAAGTGAATGGAATAAAAATGATGTGATTGAATGTTAAAAAGGATGAGTAATTAGACTTTTAGTAGTCAAACATACAATAGTAGGAGAGGAGGGGCGGGGATGAAGGGATGACATGAAGGATGAGGGAAACGGATGGAAGGAAGTGGGGAAAAATAAGAGTGGAAAATGATGAAAGGAAGAGTATGTCACAGAGAGGAGGGATGACTAAGAGGCTTCACAGTCAGCGGTGGAAGCAACAAGCAAAGGTGTAGTACAGACGTAAGGAAAGATAGAGGAATGAGAGGATAAGTAATTAAACTGTTGACAGTCTGTTTAGGCACAGCAGGCGCCTGATGAGCAGAACAAACTGTAACCACGGCAACCACTGGAGACAGATGGAGGGATGGTTTTGGGAGGGAGATACAGGGGAGGGAAGAGAAATGGGAGAGAGGAAAAGAAGAGTCACACGAGTGGGAAATGAGGGATGAAAGGAAGCATGAAGAAGAAGAAGAAAGGTGGAGATCGAGGCATTTGCAGGTTTAAGACATACTTATAACTGATACTGGTTTAAGGACCCGTGAGCCCTTTCAGGGGATTTCACAAACCAGGATTAGGAAGTTACCCACATATCTGTGAAAGATTATTTCATTCTCTTGGGTAATATTGATTTGAATCTGCAAAACTAAATTTGAATATTAGGTTTGGGGATATGATTCAGCAATGCAGACTGAGAATTGCTAACAAAATTTCACCGAGTACTTTTTAAAGTTATCTCGCTTGCTTGCTAATCCTGCTTTGTGAAAAACCCCCCTAGAGATGGAGCGCGGGAAAAGAGGGCACAGATTTACATACGCACAAAACTTTGTGTTCAATCCTCTCAACAGAGTGTGCAGCAGCAGTCCAAGCATGAATTCCTACCTGTTCATCTTAGCAACTCTGACATGTAAGATGGAATGACATTTAATATTCTTTATCAATCTTTTAGTCTATTAAAAAAAATGAAAATGGTGCCTCCCAATGTTTCCAGAGCCCAAGTTGATGTTTCCCAATAACTTGTTTTGTCCCACCATCAGTCCAAAACCAAATTTATGATGATATATAAAAGAGAAAATCAGCAAATGCTTTGAGCCAGCATATTTGTGACATTTTTGATTGATAAATGACTGATCAGCTAGTCTATTCAGCACTATACTACACCAAGACAAATCAATGTTTCAAGAAATATGGCAGGTCAATTAACTGATACTCTGTTGCCATCATTCCTATTGTATATAACCAAACTGAGTACACCTCTGGTCAATAGCAATAAAATATTAAGTAATCACAAATCCTGTCCATTTCATACAATTTTGTTTTTAGACAAAACCCAAGAAGAATTAAGCCAATTAATAAAAAAAACAGAATGTTTGACTAATTAAACTATAATTAAAGCTCCATATTTAAAAATGAACTGCAACAAAAGTTAGCACACCCTTCATTAGTGAGACTCAGATTGGATCCTCCTGGGCAGAGATGATACCAGTCTTGCACAGATCTGTGGAGTTATGTTCTGTCATTCTTCACAGATGATTCTTTTCAGCTGCTCTTTGCTGGAGAGGATTTGTTGCTCTACCTTCCGCTTTAAAATACTCTAAAGGTGTTCTATTGGATTCCGGTCAGGGGACATACTTGGCGAGCTCACTTTTTCTTTCAGTTTTTTCTTCTTTAAAAACTCTAATGTGATTTTTGCAGTGTGTTTGGGATCATTGTCATGCTGGAAAATTCCTTTCCTGCCAACCTTCTTCAGACTAGGAGTCATCTTTTCATTCAGTATTTGGGTATATAAACTTGCATTCATAGTGCTCTCTATAAATTTCATCTCCCCTTCAACCTTTTGCAGTCATGCAGCCCCATATCAGTACACTTCCACCTCCATGTTTCACGGTTGGCACTGTGGTAGTCCTGGCCAGGTCCACGCCAAACACGCTGGACCCCATCTGACCCAAACAAATTTATTTTGGTTTCATCTGACCAAAGAATGTGTTGCCAGTATTCATCAGGCTTCTTTTCATGTTCTTTGGCAAAGTTTAATCTTGCAGTTTTGTGCCGTTTTGTGAGCAATGGTTTACTTGGATGTCGTCCGTAGAGGTTGACTTCATGCCATGTCCTTCACTCTGTCTGAGCAGTCACTGAAACACCAATTTCCACAGATAATCCTTGTGCCAAGTCAGAAACATTTGCCCGTCTGTTTTTCACCTTCTGTTATTGGCAGTATGGGTCCTCCTGTACCTCCTAAGCACTGCTGCAACTGTGTTTTGGCTTCTGTTCAGTAGCCTACAGATGATCTTGTACCCTCTCCCGTCTTTATAAACTCTCACAATTTGGTTTTTTTTAAATTTTGTTCAGGCAATTCCTTACCATGTGGAGCCATGTTGCATTAGACACAACCAAAGCTAAAATTGAGAAAGTTGTGGTGTTAACAGGTTCTTTTATAACTTTGTTCAGGCAAATTGGAAGTACCATCATTTTTGTTTCAGTGATCACAGGTGTACTCACTTTTGTTGCACTGAGGTTGTACTTTCAGGCCTGTATTTTCAATTTAGTCTATCTAGCCTGTTTGTTTTTAATTATACATAAAACCAAATATCCAAAACTCCACCCTAAAAATACTACTATTATTATAAGGTGATACAATGTTGAATCATTTAACATTTTAGTGATATTGGAAAGGGATGTACTCAGTTAGAGGAAGGAAGGGATAAAGGAAGTAAAAACCAAGAAAAGAACAAAGGCACTGTGGTTTAGGATCCTTCTAGACAGGTGTTCAATATAAAACCTTCAATAGGTTTCTGAAAATTTCCAAATTGGCTCAGACCATCATCTTATAAACATGTTCTGGGCCTCAACACCTCTCTGACAGCAGTATACTAGCATCCAAACCAAACACCGTGTCTGCAAACTCAGGTGTTTGTCTGCATAACAACTATGCTCAACAGATGCAGCAGGGTTGTAGATGCTCAAGTGAAACATGGCACAGAATGCAGTGTGGGTGATGACTGTCAGAAGAAAACCGGCTTGTAGTTAGTTGGCAACACATATAGTCTAAGTCTGACAGCAAAGCACAGAGCGTTCCAGCCTGTATCAGCACTGCTAAGCATGAGAATATGAGCCACAGTAATCAAAAAGCTCAAGGGAAACAAGTTTCCCCTGAAGGCTTATTGTAACACAATTCTGCTTCACCTTTATTAGTTTTATATCAGGGTATGAAAGCAGTGCAGTTTGTTATTCATTATGGCTGAGAATAGCCTCTATGATCAAACATGCCTACCGCTACAGCCAAGTAATCATTGAGAATTATTTTGACCCTCTCGCCACTTGTACCTTTTTACTCACGGACACTTGACCTACTCCCACCTCTTATCCTTATGCTTCTCTCTTTCCCCATTTCTGTACATCCCTCTATTTTAGAAAAGATGAACAGGAATACAGTAAATTAAATATCAGGATCAAGACACATGACAGAAGATGGATTAGTTTGTATATATGTGTGTGTGCAGCATTAATCAATACATCCATCACTGTGATTCAGGGGGCCAGATCGGCATGTCAATGACCTACTGCGCTGAATGCCGAATGCTGATTGGGTAATTGTTCTCTTGCTCAGGATTTCCCCTTAGAAAGCTGGGAACCCTGCTGAATCATCAAACTGCCCCTTGCACATACATACATACACACACAGAAATAGGAAATAGTTTTTGTCAAGCTGCATCCTGTTGTGTCAGCCAATCAGGGTCCATATAATTGGCGCCGCAGGGCTTCTGATTGAGCGGAAGATGTTGACAACTCAGAAATGGCGTGTTTGTGTGTTGCACGTCGACCGGTGTTTGTGGTGGAGTTGCAATTTTTTGTTGATTAGCCTAAGTTATGTAAACATACACAGGTGCACACAAGCACATACACACAAACACACAATCACCCACTGTGAATATGGCAGAGTTGTAGGGATGATATAAAGGAATGAGTAGGGTCAAGATGGAGTTGAGAGACTGCAAGCAGTTGAGGTAGTGGGAGAGGATGGAAGAAACACAAACGGGAAAGAAATGAATTTAAAGTAGAGCTAGAAAAAAAACAGCTAGGAAGAGATGAGAGAAACAGAAGGGATGAAAGGAGGAAGAAGAGAAGGAAAGAGAAAACTGAACGCATTATGTTCAGGGTGAGTGGCACGTCATTTATTTTGCAACACTTGCGATAACATGTCATGCAAAGGCAAATGTATGAGTGTAAGCATAATTGTATTTTTAGTATTGGTATGTCTGCAAGTTTGTGTGAGTGAGAATGTGTGTGTATGTGTGAAGAAAATGAGGATTAGACAGTGAATGAGTTTAAGTTGAAGAGTTTCTCTTGGGTGACCCGTTGATGACTGCAAGCACAAACACACACAACCGCGCCTTCACGTACACTTCTCACAAATCCTAAAGCATCAAACTGCATGAGAATATCTGATGAGACTGGACCCAAATATATTACGTGCTTTATACTCCAAGGGCTTGGAATTGGGCCCAAACCGCAGGCTATGGCACTATCACATTTAACAAGACAGGAATATAATTACAAAATTTAAGCAGCATTCATTTTCCAATCAGACACAGTTTGAAATGGGCCGATGCAGGTAGTGGGACAGACTCCAAACTCTTACAGGTTGGCTTGCCAAAAAAAAAGGGACGCAAGCAGTTTTTCTTTGAAGTTTGACTGTAGTAGCAATACATGTACCTTGAAGAAACTGCATATTTCCGAGTAAATTACAATAAAAGTTCACTGAAAGTAGGCAATATTTCAGGGTAACATACTGTATTATAAGGACCCAGTTCTTTCAATAAATAAAACAGACCTTTAAACTCATGACTTTACTTGCTGACATCTTTATCACTCATCTCCAACATTTCAAGCCAAGGATTTGTCATGTTGACTCATGTAGGGGAAACCTTAACAGAAAGGCTTTGCGTGTGTGGAGAGGATGGTAATCCATACAGATGCCAAGGTTTTATTTCCCTGTCAGCACAATATGGAATCTGCATTAAAAGATGAGCATGTGGCAAAAAAACAGAGACTGTCAGCTATTAATTATAGGCTTTTATTGGCCCCCATCTTAAACCATGTAACTGTGCAATTTAATCAGATGCAACTGTGCTATTGCCATCTGGAATAAAGGAGCATCAAAACAGAGCAGTATTGAGCTGCCTCTCTGGCAGCAATATGACAGCTATCCACCAATGAAAAATGATTCCTCTCCACGTAAAAAGGCATCCTGGTAAGGGAGTGTAAAAGAGCTGCCAGGGCTGTTTTCAGTACTTTATGTCCCACATTTGCTCAGCTGTTCCCATCATTTTGCCTGCTCAACTGTATCCATCTGTAAGACTATTATAGATGTGTAGAATGAAACTACTACTGCCGTTTACAAAAGGACTTTCAAAGCAGATAATGCTGAGATCCTACTTTGTAGAAAATGCACACGCAACAAACCTGTGCTGGTAAAATGTGGACACACATACTGATCCCTCAAAGCTGATAAAGGATCCAAAGTGGATAAAACTTAAAAATTTAAATGAGAGCTTCATAAAAGATCATGTAAAGATGCTCCCTGGCACTATCTGTGCCAATGAAGTGCCAAAGCAAATCATTGTCACCTCCGTTGTTTGCCAATTCAATTTACCTCCCAGAAATTTAATCCCCAAGCTGTGCAGTCATGTGGGCTTTCCAGGGGGAGAAAACAAAATCACAAAAACCTCAGCAAGGAGTGGGAGATTGGCTGCCACTGATATAATACAACATTGTTACAGAAGTGTGAAGAAAACTTTGAGAGAATTGCTGGAGCAGGTATCTATGTTTACTTGGTGCAATACAGGAGCTATAAAAGGTTTGATCGTCTACAAAATTGAATACAGTGCCTATGTTAGTATCACAACTCAACTGATGACTATGCAAAAACAAGAGCATTTACTTACTACTTGTAGCTGTGATTACTCGGTTGCAAACCATTGCTGCAGATAATATTGATAATATGACCTCCATGTTTCTCATATTTTCAAGAGAAATGGAGGTGGGGCAACATTGGGCATAAAATAGCCAACTAGCGGGGAAAGATGTGAGCTGTAACATCAAAAATTCTACTCCACCCATAAGGCGGACGAAAGCAAGGTCTACTTAATGCCATGGTTCGCTGCTTGAGATTTTCTTGTCCACCATTTCACAAGTCTTCACGGTTCACCAATTCACAGCCTGTGGTAAATCAGAAGAGTGGGTTAACTCTGCCGCTCTGCTTTTTAAAAGAATATCAGGCACTTCTTGCATTCTAGCATTTCTACACATCAGAGAGGGGAGGGTTGGCCTCTAAAACATCCACAATTCAAAAGAAACCAAGATAACATTGGCTTCTCCAATTTTTAAAAAAATACTTCAATTAAGCTTTCCAAGTTCATTAAAGACTGGGTTGCTTATCTGTGCGAAGTAGATCAAGTGTGGCATCCTTTAAAAAGCCTAACTTCAAAGAATCCACCAGTACTATTATTATGTTTTTACACCAAACAGCAGAGTGGTTTGCTTTCTCTGATGTGTTGCCGTGTTGGAAGATTATAGATAATTTTAAGAACTTCTTACTTGAGATAAGGTGCTGTGACCAAAACCTCTCTGCAACAATTTCATTCCTCTGATGAAACCCTCGTGTCTCTAAAAAAGTAAATTTTCTGGACACGAGGAGCACTATTGCTTGATTTTCAGACTGCTGAGGAAAATCACCAAAACTGGAGTTGTCACGGTCTTCATGCAAAGGCTGTGAAATGCATCATTGAGACAAAAACGAGGTCTTTATATAAGCATTTTAATTCCTAAACCGATGCAGAGGTGGAAGGTTTCCAAAGGTGTAAAAACAAACCAAACAAAAAAACCTGACGGTGCAATGTTCTAGGAATAGAAATAATTATCAAAATCTTCCAAACAGGATGGATTCCAAGAGGATTTTGTCAGAGAGGAGTTGTGCATATAGATGCGTATACACATGATACACACATGCTGTTTTCTTTTTCTCTCTCTCAAACACAGCATAGAGGTTTGGGAGGAATTAGTTGACTCGAGTATTTCAGAAGAACTGTATTATTTTGGAGCCTTGCTGTGAGGAGACTGCAGTCCTTTTATTTTAAAGAGAATACACTTCACTTATTTTCTCTGATTTCACATTTCTCTTTCTTTCACTCCTACCATTTACCTCAGGGGTTCTGTAAGCTTTTTCCATCTGTACCCCCTACCTATATATCTAAAAAAAAAAAAAAAAAACAGATGACTTTACAGATTGAAAGAGAAGTACACATCAAGCACTTAATGGCTGACATTTGCAGAACTTTTTCTTCTGTTTTAAGAGGCAACCACTCAACAGAAAGACTAGGATTAAATGCTGCCTGTGCCTGAATGCTACCTATTTTCACATTTCTCGCCAAAACATAACTACCATCACCACAGAGCTGAAACAGACATCAAGACGTTTGTCAGTGCTGGAATTTGGCCTTTATTCACCAGTATGAAGTATTCTCACCTTGGATTTTTGTTCTATTGTGTACTGCTAACATTACATTTAAAAAAATAAAAAAGTTTTGAAAAATGATAAAAACTACTTCTGGTTACTGGCCACTGCACCAAATATCAAAAAATGACGTGTGCCGATGATCGCCAACTTTCATCAAATTTGTGATCTTGTTTACTTAAAAGCTCCTGATTTCATTCAAAATGACGCCAACTTTAGGCTTTAATGTATTCAGACAACATTCTTGTACAGCTGCTTGTGTTGAGACAAAAATCATTTGGAAAAAAGTACCCTATCTATAGTAAGACTATGGTATCATACAGTATTGGCACATTTAATTTCTGAGCCCTGATAAGAGTCACTGACAGAGTCGAATGCCTAAATAAAAGATTTTTAGACCACTGTGATGGTCAGATCATGGCTAGAACTGGTCTTCGGTCTTGTTATCTGTCCCTCTGCTTTTCTTGATTCTTCAGCTCATCACCTTTTTCAACCATCTTTCAACCACGCCTCCCTCTCTCTGCTGTCTACATGCTTCTCCCACCATCATGATGGTGACGCTTTACAAACTCATTTTTAACACAGCTCTCCCTTTCCCTAATCAAATCCACTCTTCCCTCCCTCATCCCTCTCTCTGACAGTGATGGATGGCGGCCTTCACCCATTTATCGCCATTACATATTTCTCTGCCCGTCTGCTTAACGACACACATTCATACACACTGACTTTTCATCCCTCTTTCCCTCCATCTTCCTCAAACTCCTGCTCTTTGCTTCCATCTTTTCCGCTCATCCTCGACTCTTCAGACTACCGTATTTCATTTCCTTTCAATGTTACACCTCTCCCTCCTCCATCTTGTACACTCTTCTTCCATTTTCTTCTCTTTTTGTCCTTCCCCCTCACTGTATTTCATACAGTTAGCCTCTCTTTGCGTCCCTCATTTGTTGTCCGTTTCCATATCCAATATTGTTACCTCTCTCTCGCTCTGCTTTCTATACATTCTGGATGACTAAAGACGACAGAATACGACAGAGGAATGACAGAGGAGTGATAGTATCAAAAGGATGAGTGGGCTTACAGTACACACGACTGCCGCACGAAGAGGCTATGTGGGCGTTCTTTTGTTCCTTGCCTAGAGAGAGAGAGAGAGAGAGTGTGTGTGTATGTGTTGGCCTCCCTATAATTATGATTGTGTGGGAAGACTGTTTTGGTATGCTCGCGGTTGTTTCTGTATGCAAGCGCTCACCTAATATCAAGAGCCTGGATTATGAGTAAGAGTGCATGCTAGAATGCCTGAGTGTGATTGAAAGAATTTCTCTCTCTCTCTCTCTCTCTGTGTGTGTATGAAAGGCCGCCTCTATATTTGATCCCTGCATTTGTGCCAATATAGCTTGTGTAATATTTTCAGATCAAATAATGCAGCGGCGCTCAAGTGCACATCAGCTATGTGGTATTGATAGTGAAATGAGGTTATCACCTCACCTGTTTCAGAAATTTCATTCACTTCCACCTTCGGATTTCCACACCCAGTAGTCAAATTCATTAACCTCTTCGTCGCCTGTGTGACGCTGTGGTGACTGGCTGTCAGTGGTTTTGACTGAAGCCTTGTGGTGTACATATTCGCCCAATCAGATATGTGGATTACTGTGCTTGTGATAAGTGGCTTCTGAGAGCTAATACAAATCCCCTTGTTTATAAACACTGCGACATTCCCTAAGTCGATCTAAGTCGATTACAAGCTAATGGTATTTGCGCGTGCCAGAGTAGATGCACAAACACATAAGCCAATATGTAGATGAGGAATGCAAATACACACACACACACACACACAGGGTTTATTAACATTATTAATTGTAGTTGGCATTTTGAAGGCCTTGACATTTATAACAGTCCGTGAGAATTAAAGACAACAAAAAGCAAATTAAGTCTTAAAGTGCAGTAGAGTAGGTCTTCCATGTGAAATAGCATACTTCCAAACACACATTAGAGCTTTTAAGTCATGCCTGAAGCGTCGCTTAATTGCATGGGTTTGGGTCGGTTTCACAAGTATCACCGAAAAAACTCTTTAATGGGAATTCATAGTTACAAAGCTATTAGCTGCTTCATATTTCATTGTGTTTTGCCTCATAAGAAGCAACTCCCTCCTGGGGCTGTGGTGGGTGTTTAAACAAAAACTTTTGGAAGTCAGGGTGAGCTTAGGTTCAGCCGTACAGCTCTGAGTTGTGCTCCAACGCAGGAGTACTGAGTAGTTCCTTCCACAGACGCTTTTAGCTCATGTTCTCGCTCTCACTTCACGCAGCCTTTCTTTGCTCTCTCCACCCGTCTGTTTGCCTGATCTCTGGAGGGTTGGGGGTTCAAGCTGGGTAGCGTAGCGAGAGATTTCCCAAAATAGAGGGAGCAAAAAGATAAATAAATTAATAAATAAAAACACAGAGGCTGCGGACGATCATATGGTATGCATGCCTAGGAGTATACACACCTGGTATTGCACAGGTATTTTCATGTGATGTTTTTCCACACACATATGGGATATTCTTTAAGTTTTATCTGCTTTTTGTCTGATCTCTTTTCTTGTTGTCTCTTTGTCCTCTCCTCCTTTGTGATTTGTTTCTCTGTCATCTATGTTTCATTGACTGGCTGTCTTTGTTCTTTCCTTCTCAAAACTATAAAACAGGCTTCTTACCACAGGGCCTTTGCCGTATTGCTATACTGAGATGCCTGCTGCTTTGTGTGTGTGTGTGTGTGTGTGTGTGAGTGTGTGTGAAAGAGAGACAGACTGTGTGCGTGTGCTCACATCTGCATGTTCCCTTCTTATTGCAAATTCAGCAGCAAACTCTTAAGAGCAAGTCAAGGCTTCCTAAGTGCAGAAAAAATGTCACATTAATTCACACACAAGAACACACACACACACACACACACACACTAGACAGGCGGGTGGGGGCTAACATCTACAGCCATATACAATATGTGTAGATACAAGCTGATGGTAGAGTCTGAGCATACATACTGTACCCGTATGCTGCATCAGTACAATGTGTAAGATAACACGTATTGATCCCCAGAGGGGAAATTCAAGTGTTGCAACAGCATGAGACACAGACCATACATGACTGAGAGAAGTGACTTGTCATTTGGTGCTAAAGCAGCAACACATGATGTTAAATCTGATATGTAATGTCACATTTCTAGTGTAGAAACTAGATTAGTTGATTAAATGACTAATCCATTCTCACACGTTTTACCAATTTCCCCTTATTTATATCATTCTAAATTAAACGTCCTTGGGTCAAACAAAATTAGAATTAGGTCACGTTGGGTTCTATGATCTTGAGATGGGCAATTATCACTCTCTTTTTTCAGACATTTCATATAATGGAGTAAAAAACTATTATATCTGGAATTATATTATGCTTCATATCCTACATTGTGAAAAATTCCTAGGTCATTTTTTATCATCTATTTATAAACATGCTGCCAGTCTAGGCACAAAAAAAGTGGAATTTCAAATTAAAGCCAAACACTAATAAAAAATTCTTTTTACACTTGGTTGAAGTGAAAAAGTTGGCATACAGGGAAAAAGTTGATGTGATAAAGGCTGGTGGACTGTTAAAAAGTATCCACTCCACCAGAAAGCCTCAAGAAATAAAAGCATAAAAAGATGGTTCAAACAAAAAAGAAAGAAGAAAAACAAAACACAAATGCTATCTTAGATTGGAGGCAGCCATGTAATGCTACAATATATTGATACCAGTGCTCAAATAATGAATATATTAATAATAATAATAAATTATGTCCTGTTACCTCCTTTCCAATATGTTTGCATATAAATAGTTGAAACACTCATTTTATTTAGCTGAAATTTCAAAAATTTGCTTAAAATGTCCACTACTTCCATAGCAGCAAGCACATACACGCTGTGTAAGAACAAGTGAATGTACAGACACCAAAGCAACCCTCCTAACAAACACTCTACATACCTGTAAAAATCAATTACTCGTATGATTATTGGCCTTAAATGAGAAAGACAAGAAACAACGTAGAAGGTGGGCATAGAAGAGCAGGCTGGTTTGAGAGAGAAAGAAGGAGCAAGGAGGAGTGTAAACGAATGGGACAAGGTGCTATCCATCTCCCTGGGTCAGATCGATCAGCAAGCGGGCGGATCAGTTTCACCTAACTTGTGTGTATGCGTGTGTTGTGTGTGTGTGTGTGTGTGTCTCAGAAGGCTATGATACTGCACTACTCTAGTTGCAAATGAGATCTGTTCCCTAATAGAGGAAGAGCAAAAGATGAGGCGGAGAGGAAGATGCAGGAGTGGCAGAAGAAAGATTTTTAGAAAGGTAGCAAGTGATGGGAGGAGGAGGAGTGAAGAAGAGGTAAGGGAGAAAAATGAAGGCATGGGAAAATCGAGATAAAGCAGGTAGAGAGGAAGGATGGGGGAGGAAGTCAGATAGATGAAGGAGGCGAGGGAGGAAAGGAAGAGAGTGTGTCTGAGACAGGCAGAGCATGGCGGAGGATAGAACAAATTCATGAGTGCGGTACCTAGGATCTAAGGGTGTGTGTGCACGCATGTGGGTGCATAGTTTGTGACTGAAAGTCGGGAGCGGTGAAGGCAAGGAGACATGGAGGGCAGCAGAGTCAGCAAGCGATAGAGAGACAAGAGAAAAAGGCGGAGGTGGTAAAGGAGGGGGAAAAAAGAGGGGAGAAGGTGGTGAGGTAGAGCTGTGACTGATAACATTGTCGTACTCAGGTTGCCTCAAGGGCAGACAACACAGAGGGAAAGAAAGAGAGGGAATGAGACATAAAGAAAGAAAATGCAGAATTTTACAGAGCAGCTGGAGGCAGAAAAGGTTTTCAGATGTAAGGTGAGCAAGGATGGAGAGAGAGGATAGAGTGAGATAGAAAACAAGGAAGAGCACTGCAGTGAGAGATAAATGGTAGAGGATGGATGGCAAGGAAACAAAGACCAATCCTGGTAATAGAGTCAGAGGTAGAGGAGGAAGAGGAGAGGTAGGTAAGAGAGCTGCGGGGAAAAGGGGGGGAGGTTTGGGTGGACATGACACGACGAAAAAGGATGTGAAGGCTTTCACAAGGAGAAAGATGCGGGAGGAGGTGAAAATCAAAAACAGAAAGAGAAAATGAGAGGCAAAGCAGAAGAGTATTATTATGAGAGTGAGAGAAGCAAGTGAGTCAGAGTGGAGCAGGGACAGAGGAGAGGAAAGTCGGGGGGGGGGTGGCTGAAGGAAAGACACGATAAAGGTCAAATGAAGGAGTGGGGAGACACAGACCGCACAACAGGCAAGTGTGTGAGTGTATTGATATTCAACGTGCCGCTGGCTGTCTGAGCAGCAAGCTTTAGCAAAGTACAGGGTAAGCTGGTCGAGACAGGACTGAAGTGCCCCGTTCGTTCTACAACACCTGACATTAGGGCTTTTCAGCCCGCCACGGAGTAGACATATTTTTAAGCGGCATTTCACTTTTGCTGGAGCATTTTCTAACATTTTAGTATGCATGCCTCCACAGGAGCTCAGGAGCAGTCGACTTCCAACATCGGCTGCCCTGGGGACCGGCTGTCACCACACACATAGGAAATAACTAATAACACTCAGTGGTAGCATTGCTAAGCCGGAGCGTGTGTTAGAGTCATATTTTTAGATTTGGTTTGAAAAAGGTACGGAGTTGCTGCGAGTCATTATGAGCCCCTAGAGTGAAACAAAGGCAGTGTTTTCTAAGACTTCAGTCACTGTATCCTATTATAGGTCATATGAGATGGGCACACATTTCTGACCCAACTCCTATCAAATCAAACTGCCTTTCTCTCCATAACTAATAGCCCATTGGTTTAATGTTCCACCGCTACATCCTGTTTCAAAAGGAAATGCATGACATTAAGGAAACAATGATACCATTTGTGGGACCTTAACCCATATGTAATCTATATCCAACATCTAAGAGGAATATTGCTTATTTCTTGCGCCTCTCTGCTTTAACAGTGAGAACATTTAAGGGTCATGTAAGATAAAAATGTCTCACCGTTTCTAGCATTAAGGTTGTTTCTTCTTTTTCAGTGCAAACTAAAAGGGTTCAAAAATGGGACACAGTAGCCTGTCTCACATATTTGGAAGTAGACCAAAGCAAACCATGTAGTAGGGAGGAGAATTTAAAAAAATGCTGCTGGAAACCCCAAGCTTTGATATCGACACGGCCTCAATATCTGAGTTAGATGGTAAACTCTCTTCTAGTTTCACGCAGAAAGAGCAAAGCTAGCACTTAATGGAAAATATTGAGCCAGCAATTTGAGTCAACCTGTAAAGTCAGCATGATATATGGTTATGTCTGCTGTTGACTCAAAGTATTAGGTTGCATACATTGTATCACTAACTACATGATCAACACACTCAGGGCTCCGCTCCACTGCACAAGTCTCCAGATTGCTCCACATAAAAATACACCTAGCTTTCTCCAACACTCTTTAGTTTCTCTCTGTCACTGACTCACCGTCTCATCCTATGTCTCCTCTCTCTAGTCAACACGCCTGTGACTGTTATCAACACTCACTGTCACTCTCTCTGTATCTAGGTTACAGTTGCTATGACAACTATTATGCATGCCAATCAGTTGCAGTGACTCATACCTTATCACATAGCTGTATTTAGGGATGTCTGCACACAAAAGCGCGTGTTTACTGGGAGATTCTCAGCATGTCTGAGATTACAATGGGACCCTTAGACCCGTGTGCCGTACTCCACTGAGCCAACTGAGACCTGCGTTGTGCTTGACTTGAGTCTTGCTGTGGAATCAGGACTGATAGGATAGGTTGGTGACCCAATTTGATTCCCTGACCCACAGTCTTAAGAAAGGCTCCTATGATATAACACGTCTAATCCTTTCTAACAGGTTTCTAGGTAACTGTTACTATGGGGACTGGCTGTGTTCAGTCTTTTGGGATGATGTTGCTAGGCAGTGGGCTATAGTGGTGAAATGCTACACAGGGCTTTGAGTGTGCTTGCAAGTGTATATGTAAGAGGTATAAGCAAGAAAGTACGTGTTGCAGGGGCGTCAACTATTTCTCAATATGGATTTTTTATGCTATGAAGCACCAAGTGGACATTAGTGCAGAGTGGTACTTGTTTAAGAGGAGGCCTTTGCCCACACAAGTATGCAGGTGTGCGGAGCAGCCTCTCGTTCCAGCTCTGTCTAGTCAAGAGTAGGTGGAAGACAGGATACCAGACACAAAAACACACTTCAGACATCTCTTATAAAACAAATCTGACAAAAGAAAAATGTCTAAAACCCAATTTGCTCTTCTTTTTGTCCCCTTTTTCTCTTTATCTCTCTTCAGGTCTGTGGATAGCCAGGCGTTCTACCATGCCTGTCCCCCCACCCCTCAATCCCCGCAGACAAAAACACCTGCCCCACACACACCTCCACCCCGAACAAAGGGCAAAACGTTCCACCTTCCCCTCCTTCTTCCCTCCATCCATCCTCTCTTTCTCTTTTCTTCCCCCTCTCCTCGTCTCATCTCTGTCCTCCTCATCCCATCTCGTCCACTGCGCCTGCCCCAGAGCTACAAAAAGAACGCTTCCCGACTCTGTCCCTTTTCCAGCTTTTCACTGGCTGACTCTGGTCACATGCTGCCTGCTGCCTTCTCTGATTGGAGCAGGGGAGACGTGGGGCGTGGTCTCAGCCTGTCCCTTCCACTGCGTGTGTCGAAACCTTTCAGAGTCGCTCAGCACGCTCTGCGCCGACAAGGGCCTCCTGTTCGTCCCCCCGCACGTTGACCGGCGCACTGTCGAGCTGCGACTGGCTGACAACTTCATCACGGAGGTGGGAGGTCAAGACTTTGTCAACATGACTGGATTGGTTGATTTGACTCTGTCAAGAAACACCATCCACCTGATCCGACCGATGGCCTTTGCTGACCTGGAGAGTCTGCGATCTTTGCATCTGGATGGTGAGCCGAAATAGTAATTTTATCCAAGAATTTAACTACTAGGATATGACCTGTTAAAATCTAGAGATGAATCAGGTTCATGGGAAAAACTGAAATGAAACTACTAAGAGGTATTTTTTATATTTGTGTGTCTAGGTAACCGCTTGACAACACTTGGACCCAGGGACCTTGCAGGTTTGGTGAATCTGCAGCACCTGATCATCAACAACAACCAGCTGGTCAAAGTCTCTGCCCAGGCCTTTGATGACTTTTTGCTCACATTAGAGGACCTCGACCTGTCATATAATAACCTCAGAAGGTAACCTTTTCCTCTGTTGTGTCCTTTATGACCTGCTTGCATCCATCTTCTTTGTTAAATAGAAACACGCTGCAATACTCGAGAGTATCTGTACGTGGGCCTCGGTCTTAAGCATATACTGCAGATGCACAGCTCAGCTCCCAATATTTCAAGGCACAGTGGAAATGCTTTGTATGATCACGCACGAGTCAGCAAACACAAGGAAGAGAAACGGACTCAAAATGCTGAGGCTGAGAGGAGAGGACTAAAAGCTCAGAAAATTGAAAGTGAATCAATTTTCTTTCTTTGACTTTGATTTTCTTAAGATTTGATGAGGACACAACTGAGCTGACTTTACTGTGTATGAGAGTGCATTGCTATAGCTTTACCACATGGCTTGTCCTTTAGCACGACACATTGTGTAGTATTCCAGTCACCTCTATTTAGAACAATGGACTGCACTAAATAATAAATCAGAACAATTGTTGTATTCTCTACCAATCCCCTATTCTCCTCTTCATAGTGTCCCACTGCGTTGATGAATTCCTCAGCTTTTGGCTGTCACTTCTGATTAAGATGTTTAATTTATCTCCTCTACAGGAGCTCTCTGGCCTCTCTCCAATCTCCACCAAGCCATAAGACAAGTGTAAAGTTTTAATGATGCATACATTAGCGACTGCTGTTTGCCCTTTGTTGTGGGTTACTGAGAGGATTCAAAGTGAACCTAGATCATGGATTATTTCTTATCATGGTTAAAAAAAACGTTCAAAACTGGCAACAGATCATGTCATATGAGAACTCAGGGTTAGATGTGTATCCAGGTGGGAAAGTTCAAACTGAGGGGCACTTGGCATCTCCTGCAGCTTAACTTTGTTCAAATGCTGCTTTTAGTTTACAGATCCCTGGAACCTGAACTGGTTAAACTTTCTGATGTTGAGCAAAGCAGCAAAGGTGGGAATTGCCAAATACAGTCTTTATTTTTTTTTAAAAAAACAACTTAAAAAACAAGTTATGACCTGATTACTGGAAAACTTTCCCCCTCAGTACTGCCTAAGTGACTCCTATTTTGTATGTATATAGTCAAAGCGAGGGACCATCTGCTGCTTTTTCTCTCTCCAGCAAAGTGATTAAAATCATAGGAAGCCTCCATGACTTAAAACTTCGATGATGATATGCCAACATCATAACTAATTCCATTCATTTCATTTGACACCGCAATATACTCGCTCCACCAGTTTAGCTTTGAAATCAACTTACTGTGTGAGACTGAGTGGTAGCAAGTTCTCTTTGTGCTCAGTACTCAGAGTGCTACAGTATTTTTCAGATGACATCAAGTATATTCTGTTTAACATACAGTACATTGTGCCAAAGGCAAAGGCATGCACTGAATATGCCTCCAAAAATAAATACATTGCTTTAAATTTATCACGAGTCAGTTCTGACTCACAGATTTGCCCAAAACAATTCTTAAGTGAATGCCTGCAAAAAAGGAATACTAAATGACTACAGCAATGGGTCACAGATGGGGGTGGTATAACTCAGAGAAAGACAAGGATTGAGAAGGAAAATTAGCATCTGTTGTTGTTGTCTGTCATTGCTGTCACCATTAATTAGTCTTCGCTTATTCCTGTCTTCCGCAGAAAAATAGGAAAATGTTCATAACAGAGTGCAAACTGACTGATCTAATAGTAGTACACTCATCCTTTAATCAGGTTAATTTAATCAATGTACCCACAAAGGATGCTATAATCAGAGGGTTGAATCTGTCTTCACAGCTGTCGTTACTTTTAAAAAGACATTTATTTCTTCTCCGTCCAACAAGAGTGCATGACCAAACTTGCCACAAAGTACATCAATTCAAACACCATACTGAATCTCATATTAATCACTATATATCCCTCTATTTTATTGTTACAGGGTACCATGGGAGTCCATTCAGAACATGGCCAGTCTGCACACACTGAACCTGGATCATAACCTGATAGACCATATAGCGGAAGGAGTCTTTGGAGAGCTCTATAAGCTTGCAAGGCTGGATATGACCTCCAACAGGCTCCGAACCCTGCCTCCTGATCCCCTCTTTGCAAGGTAGCTCTTAAGCTTCCTCTTTTATGTTTCTCTAAGAAGTGGCTTAGTGGAAATATTCTGTGACAGACGACATTGCCACAGAGCCACCAAAGTGTTTTTTAACAGGGCACTCTACCAAAGAAACACAGGGAGATACTGTTGATGTACAGACATTCAGTAAAGCTTTTAGTCCATTTTTAGTCCATTCACTATTTATCAAGCTTTTTAAATTATCCATATGTACGTATGCACCACAGAGGTACACAGACTGGAACATGTGAGCTAGTTGGTATGGTGAGGGGGAACATGTCCTGTCCTCATTTCATTTTCCTTTTTTGTTGCTATCATGTATAAATGAGGCAGTGGCTTGTTCCAGACTGCATGTCAAAGCAGAAAGTGGCTGCAAGGGGAATGAATAAAAGGTCTCTGGTGTCCACTTATTGGCTAGTCAATCATTTTAAACTTTGGAAATTGTGATGGCAAATACTGAGAGAGGTAAAGAAAAGAAAATCCATTTCATTGTAGACGTGCAGCCTAAGCTCCAACTAACAAACAAATAACTGACAGAGTCCAGCTGTGACACAGACTCTGAACTTGTACTCAGCACAACTGAGATTTAAAGCAAATTGGAGAGTGTTTGTCTGGTTTCTGACAGACAAATTGGCCAATGAATAGGCTGAATGTTAAAAGCTAGAATCGGTGATGTATAATAAGCTATGAACAGGGCTTTACAGAGCGATTAAGACACTTCATCAACTCCACCTTTTCAACTTTTAACTACAGTAAACAGCCTCTTCAGTCTGGTATTGCCAGTCTTTACTGTAGATTACTCTCCTTCCATTTCTCCTTCCCTTTCAATCTTATTTTTTCCCATTACAGTTCACACTGAATGTACTGTGAAAAGCTTTACAAAATACTGTCATTTAAATTTACCCACCTGTGCTTTTTTCTCTATATGTAGCCACAGGAGAGGGCTATACAGCAGCCTTTGAATGCCTCTTTCTTTTATGTTCTTTTTATGTTTATTCTGTGCAGTACCACCTGTTCCCATTCTCTCCCTATTATTTGATGCTCTCCTGGAAGCCTGCTGCTGTCATTGCACCCTGTATCCAATTATTGAACTTTTTTCTTCTAAAAAGCAAGTTTGGGAAAAAAAAAATGCATATATACATTGAGTATAGCTCATTGCTTCATCCATACAGTTTTGCTGTAGTCACTAATACACGTTGTTCTGCCAAAGCATTGACCCTAAGCCATATCACAACTGCAAAAAGTTATGTCTCATTTGCATAGTACAGACAGTCCTAGTCATTTTTAACTAGACTCATTTTAAATACTGAATGTAGAACAAGAAATAAAGAGAGTTAATTAAATGGGGTTTGGAGATTATACTACAGGTATCATTATGGCAGGAACAAACCTCTGAATGTTGAATACTTTTCAGAGAAAACACTGGTAGCACACCCATCATCATACACAGTACACGGTGCAACAGCCCCAGTTTTTTGGACTATATCTTTATGTTTGGAAATTATTCCAGTATTAATATCAACAGGCCAGCTGTGAGACGCTTATAACAGCATTATTGCTCCTGGGTAGGTTTGTTACAGCGTACATTGGGAAATTTCTAAATTTACTTGTTTCTCTCATTTTGAGCAGCAAGCTCTTATATATCTGCTGATGACCACGCTATATGAAAAAAGTTTGGTCGTTCAAAATGGATTGTTTTTTATCTACAAGTCATACACACAAGAAATTTGCATTGAAATAAAGATGTCAAATTAACTTGAACTCCATTAAGGCATGCAGAGCTTTCCAAATGAACCCATCCCTTTTCCTCTGTCATGTTCAGGTCGCAGACAGGTGCAATAAGCCCCACCCCCTACAACGCTGTCATAAGCCTGAATTTTGGGGGTAACCCACTGCACTGCAATTGTGAACTGCTATGGTTACGGCGGCTTATCCGTGGAGACGACATGGAGACCTGTGCCACACCTCCTCACCTGGCTGGAAGGTACATTTTTGATTGGTGGCTTTACTTGTCTAATCTACTATGTTTTAGCTATCCTAAGAACCAACAGTTTATCCCAATCCTTTTAAATCGATGAAGCCTTTTTCAAAGTCAAGGAGTGCTAAAGTATATGTAAAATGATGCGTTAAGTCTAATTGAATATCATACACTACTGTTTCCCCACCTAGTCTTAAAGCCAATCTGTCCTACAAGTTTTGCTCTAGCCCTGTTTTAGCACACATCCAATAATGGGCCTCACATTTTATGGCACCTTAATTGGATCATCATGTGTGCAAGAATAGAACTGGAGCAAAAACTCACAGGACAGGTAGGCCTTGAGGACTGAGTGAGAAATATCGATGTGATGTTCCGTTATTCAACCATTATTCTCATACTTCACATTCTCACTTTCTCCTCCCTGCATCTCTCTAACATTATATTCCAGTCTAACCCTGCAGTCAAAAGCATGCAGTGAAAACAAAGGATTGAGGAGGAAAATGAGCATCTGTTGTCATCATCTGTCATTGCTGTCACCATTAATTACTCTTTGCTTAGTCCCGTTTCTTGCAGAGTAGTATGGGAATTGTTCAGACTGTTGTGCCTTACTGAATTTTACCCTTAAATTGATAGACAAGCACACATAGATCTTTAGGTAAATGCGCTACATTCATCTGCCAAACACACCTCAGAGGGAAAAAAACAAGACACATTCCTGCACTTAGAAAAAAAGGGATTCTACTCTCCCTCCCTCTGTCTTTATTTTACTTTCCTTCTTTCCTCCCTTTTGTCTCCCAGGTATTTCTGGTCAATTCCTGAGGAGGAGTTTACTTGTGAACCACCTCTCATCACCCGTCACACTCACAAGCTGTGGGTCTTGGAGGGCCAGCGAGCTACGCTGAAGTGCCGTTCCATCGGCGACCCCGAGCCAGTAGTACACTGGGTTTCACCAGATGACCGCATCATTGCAAACTCATCCCGGACCAGCTCCTTCAGCAATGGGACCTTGGATATCTTAGTAACGGTTGCCCGGGATGACGGGGCATACACATGTATCGCAATAAATGCAGCGGGTGAAGCAACTGCAACTGTGGACCTCAAAATAATCCCCCTGCCTCACCGGGGCGGAGCAGGTGGAAACACAGGGAATAACAATGTGAACGCCAAGAACAACAGGAACATAACCAATGGGATTTTAAGGACCGATCCGGGCTCCTCAGATATCAGCACGGGGAAAAACGGAGGAATTAACAATGGCGCAGGACGTGGAGGAGAGGTGGAGGATGGGAGAAGAGGTGGAGGGGAGGACAGCGAGGGCGACAGCGGCAGAGCCTCTGAGGCGGAGAGGGCTGATGGAGGGAGCATGGAGGACGACGAGGGGGACGATGAGGAAGGGAGGATGGTTGGAGTACAAGGTGTTACATCAACCTCGGCTCAGGTCCGATGGGATTTGGGGCGTTTGTCTGCAGGTTACGTTGTCTGGATGTATCAGATACAGTACAACTGCACCGCCGACGAAACCCTCATCTACAGGTCAGTTCAGCTTTTGCTATATAATGAACATAACTCACTACAAAAATGGTGGAAACCAGTGAGATCCTCCATCCTGCACCAAACCTGCATTAGGTTTCTGAGGGGTTCTTTAGTGCTAAATGTTTTTAAATGCCTGCCAATAGGTTATTACAGTAACAGCTTGCCCTGTTTATGTAACGAGAAATCAATTTTTGAGTGTCAGTGTCTTCCTCCCTCAAATGGTGGATATACCTGATTTCATGCAAAACTCCTTAAATATTTATCCATTACAGCATGACACTTCAGTAGTGCAACTGTTCACCTTGTACATGGATGGGTGGATAGCTCAAGGGAAGGATGAATGGGGAGACAGATGAAGGGAAAGAGGGGCGAAGGTAGTTAATAATTTATCTCCATCTCTGTATGACACTAAAACCCAACAGGTGGATAGTCAGTGCATATGTATGAGAGTAGAATCAGAGGACAAGTGAGGAAATGCTGCAGGAATAAAGGGGTTTCAGGGAGGACGATTTATCTGAAATTTGTGACAGTGTGGCTTGGAACACAAAAACATCTGGGTTTGTAGTTAAAGGTAAGTTACGTAGTGTCTGACTCTGAATGCAAGATTCGTCCGCGGCGACATTTAATGGCGTGCAGTAGCATGTGACGGTATTAAAGGACAGGTTTGATTAAGTAACATGATGTTGATGGGTCATGTAATTTCTAATTTGAAATAGCATTTAAACCTTCAGTAAACCATGTCATTTCAAATTTAAAATGAGATCCACTCAGTCTTCACTGTCTGTGTTTACTCACCAGGCTCTCAGAGGCAGAAAAATAATCAAACATTTATAAAGACCATATTTGAGGTTAGGGGTTCAACGTTCTTCTTGTAACCACAAATTATTTAAGAGACCACCACCATATCCTGCCTTATATGTTTAGACAACAGTTTTGGAAAAAAAACATGAGGTGAAAAACTATATAATTTGCATGCCTGAGATAGTCTTTGCAAAGCTGCCAATCTTCGCTCACCATTTTTATGCGTTGCTGTGAGCCAATTTGTTTAGTGTAGCTGTGGAGAGAAGGATGAATACTACTGTAGACACTTGTAAAAGCCAAAGAGAGCCAAAAAGATTAGAAGGAAGAACAAAACAAAGCAAAGCAAGGAATTTCGGTAAAACATACCTTTTCATTTTACATGATACATGATGGATCAAAATTTTACACTTTCTGGGCTCACATCGTGAAACTGTGATACCCCTAAAAAACTAACTGCGCAAACATCAACAGAAACATGGGTAGATAGGGGAGGTCTGAATGATGAGGAGGAGAGGAAGGAACTGAGGCCAGACTTAATTGAGGGGGAGAAGGAGAAAGACAGAAATAAATCCAGACGTGTTGCTAGGGTGCTAGCAACCTGGCGTACACCAATATACTGCTGCACTATACATGAATTATACTAGTATGCATTCAAAGTTTACTGCCTCTGTATTTATAACCATAGACTAATGAAACATTAATATGTGTGGCTGTTGCTACAGCAAAACAGTGGGAGCAAGATGGAATAGGAGAAGGAGACGGGAGATAGGGCAGGAATTGCTATCTCGGCATTATTCGTGTGTTTTTGAATTTAGTCTGCACTAATGCATGGATTGAATGCACTTACCCTCAGGTATTATTGAGCTGTAAGCATTGAGAAGGGGTGAGAGGAGCGAAATGTATGACAGGAAGAGAACAGATTGAAAGATGGGGAGACAGACAGATTGAGAGATGATTGGAAATATGAAAAAAATGTGTGTAGGTATAATCAGAGGGATTGAGGGAAAGTAGAAAGGATGGCAGCCAGGGATGAATGGAAAAAAGACGGATGGGGAGGAAATAATAATAGTTTGAGTGATGGATAGAGCCAGAAGGGAAGAACAGGGGAATTTTAAAGATAGGAATGAGGCCTCAGAGATTTCAGGAGGAGGAGGAGAGGGATTGAGGGAGAAAGGGAGGATAGGGGATGGGCTCTACCCAAATCACCTTGGGAGAGATTGAGATGAAAGAAGGATGGGTGAAAGGAGGGAGACTGACAGACAGGAAGTGGGAGAAGAGAGAGGGGTGGGCCAAATGGTCCTCAAGGAAAAAGCAAGGAAGCAAGGGTGGAGAGAGGGAGGGGAGGTATTTAAATCCATCACTGAAATAGATTTAGAGAGAAAATGTGTGTACACAATAAAAATAGACCTGGGTATTAAAATAGGGAGGAAAGAAGGAGAAGGTGGATGTTTGGAGTAATGAAAAAGATAGGAGAGGATTGGCTCCATAGAAATTTGGGATAACAGAGGGAGGTAGTACTTGGAAAACAAACAAACAAAAAAAAAAAAAGAATAATATCAGAAGGGAGTGGAAGGAAGAGGAAATGGGACTTCACTGCTGGAGAGAGGGATGGGTAGATGAAAGGACGGAGGCGAAGAGGTGTCCCATTGAAATGCCACATCAAAACAGACAAGTGCAGATTGCGAGCAGTCCCACGACACGTTTGTGGCAATTACACATGGAGAACTAATTAAATGATTGAATTGAATGAACTGAATGAGATCTCAGCTCCCTCGCTGATCAGCTGCTTTAATTCCTCCACAGAAAATACTCTAATAATAGGGGGGAGCTGACTTGCTATGTTATTGAGTAAAAGTATATTACCTCTAGAAACTGAAGCTTGTAGCATATCATGCATCTATAAATTCAATACAGCCTCATAGAGTGGAATCAACATCCTTGAAAAAGTCTCAACAAAAACTGAACATTGAGCATGACTAAGGTAGAATTTGTTGCCATGCTGTTGTATTGGATTGTTCTACATTGTACGGCTGTTTGTAGTATTACTTCAATCCCAGTTGCCCTCGATGAATTTGACAAAAGGGTGACGAAGGGAAAAAGTAATTCTTTGAGTCAACTAATTAAGGAAATATTAAAAACGGCAGCATCAGTAGAGGTGAAGGCTCAGCTGTGCAGCTCGGGACAAGAAAATGCTGATAGACACAAAGAGACTCGCATAGTAGCAAAACAAGAGGGGAGATATGTGAGAAAACCAAGGCAACCAGCGTCACAGGAGAGATGGTGGAGGGAGAAAGCGATTAGAAGTTTGACTACACTCTAAACAAATCACATTGCCAACTAAACAGATGGAGGGGATAACTGTCTCCAAGGAGAGATAGACATGTAGTGGTTAGCTTAAAGGTGAAATTGAGATATAAACTCTTAACCAAATTGGGAATGAAGAAAATGGTTTCAAGAGGAGACAAGCAGTCTGAGGGCTTTGAGGGAGGTAGCTGGGAGATCGGCCTCAGAGGACAGATAAAGAGGAACTGGAAGGGGGCAGCATTTGAAAGGAAGCATACCACAATGCAGTCAGGGATTTCCAGTATAGATTTCTATCATGCCATCAATATGCCAGTGCCAACCGCAATATCACACCAGCTAGAAAGACCGAGAAGAGAGGAGTCGGCCAAAGGGAGTCTGGCTTATAAATTCAAAAGGAGATAATGGAAGAGCGAGATTTCATGCTTTTTATCAGGGATTTGCATTCATATTTTGTTGTTGTTGTTGTTGCTGCTGCTGCATGTCTGTTTTGGGAGGTGGACAAAACTGAGCTGAGGAAGGGGAGGAAGTGAAGAAACAGAGGATTTAAGAATGGAAGGAGAGTGAGGAAAGTATCTGACAAGTGATAAAAAGTCAGCTGCACAGTGAGACAGAGGTATATGCTGTATATAGAGAAGTACAGAACAGAGAAGACACCATGTGGCTGCCAGACTTAATCATCTTTAACAGGTCAGTCACATTCTAGACAACACCAGCCTCCATTTTAGCGCGGCTTGTCTAATTTCGATGGCGTCTGTGACAGTGCCAGGTGGGATGTCGTCCATGTGGCATCCGCTGGGCACCGCTCACCCTGTCACCCTTAGCTCCCCTGACAGAGTCAACTGGGCCTCCTTTCTGGAGCTTTGCCATAATGTTTCAGTGAGAGCAATAACCAAACTGGGATTTCTTTCTTGCCCACACATAGGCTCAGCCTACCTGAAGGACAAAGAACAGCAGAAAGAATGTCCCTCCATGTAAATGAGGCAGCGTTTGTAAAGTGCCCTCTTTCTAACCATCTGTTAGAAAATTTGCTATCTTTTCAGCAAATTTAATTACAAAAAAAAATCTCTCTTACAGTGCCATGGCTGAAGGATTAGCATTTGTAAACCACAAAAGTACACAGGGGGTGGACACAGCATCGTTTGTGCAATGTAATGCAATTCGACAGTCCTACAAACACACTACATGCTTCGGAAACTGGTAATATACAATTTCTGTTGAGACTGTCAGAAAGGTGTGGAATTTACACTATTGTACTGCAGGTGTTCTTGTTATTTTCTCCAGCCTATGTACATATAGAGAGTAGGCAAAACCACAAACTATGACCTTGGAAAAAAAAAAAAAAAAAATCACCACATAGTCAATTTGTCACCTCTATGACAGACAACACAACCGTATTACTTTTTTGTAGCACTACTTTATTTGAATTGCATTGCATTGTGTAGGCTTTATTGTGTTCCACCCGTGTGTTTACTCAATACATTATTAATACGTTATTCAGCCCCTGAATTACAAAAGATGTTTACCATAGGGCTATCTATGTTTTTAAGAATAGCTGTCCCTATTATAAATTGTTGGCAATATGTTGGAGAAGATGTTTTCAATACATTTTGTGTGATTGGTGCCATGTCATTGAGAGCATTTGTATGACACTTGTAGCCAAAAGATAATTCTGAGACTCAAAAGACTTGTGCAGGCAGGCAGGGAGAAATATAAGACCTTTAACAATTCTCACTATTTCAACCCAGCCACAACAGCATCAACCTTCCTGCTGGGCACTCAAAGCGCCAAGTTTTAATTTAATGGGAACAGAAACGATCATAGAGACAGAGAGGAGTAGGTTGGAGAGAAAATCACGCAGAGTTTAAGAAATAATGAGAATAATGAGAGTAGAGTCTCAGAAAAAAGGGACGCACAGTTAAAACAGACAGGGTGAGAGTTTGACAGCCACAGGAAAGGAGCATGCTGAGAAATAGATTGATAATGCGCCATAAAAGGAGAGGGGAATGAGACGGTCAAAGAAATTTAACATGAAAATTAGGTGTATGGCAATAACGCTCATTTGCTACCGCTAATTATACAGCATTTTAACTAATATTTGACACAGTAATGAACCGATATATAAATATATTTAAGAGGATACAGAGAGGGCATTTGTCAAAATTATGCAATTAGATAGATAGATCTATTTGACAAAATTTAAAACATACATGACAGGCTGATCACAAAGACAGACTCCATATAAGACTTTTAAAATTGTCGAGGATTAAAATACACAAAAAAGCCCCGTGGCTTATTGCAGTACAAGAATAAGTAAGTGTCCAGCAAGGTTCATTATATCAAACATTGTCCTCCACTGAGATGTGAGTTGGAGGGAAAAACATCAAGTGGCTTTACTCTTAGATTCCGTCATGTTACATACGACATGGCTCTTTGTATTGTACTGTATGATATTGCTGGGGGAAACTGATATAAGCATCCTATTTTAGCCTGGTGTGAGTCTGGTGACTAATACAAGAAATCATACAAGAAACGAGATAAGTGCATCTGCAGAGTCAGGGATAGATAAGGATGTAAGGAGAGATATAACAGGAGGCATGCAGAGACAAAGAGAGGATAAAGAGGGAGGGAGGAAGAGAACAAGGACTTAGATGGCTGGGATGGAAAGGGGGTACAGAATGGGGTTGAGAGCTGTACCCTCGGGGAAGATGTAATTAAGTGTTAAACTACTGGGTCAATACATGTGTCAACTCATATAAGAGGCAGAGGGAGGAAGGAAGAGCAAAAGGGTCAGAACTCAATACATATGTCACCTTATATTATACTGTAGGGTCATAGGCAGGAGGAGAGTAAGTAAGGGAGGGCTAGAGGGAAGGACAGTGTGATTACCTTTTATCATGTTGCTAAAATAAAAAGAAGAGAAAAGAGGGAGAAATCAAGATGAAATGTTGGAGTCAGTTAAATACTGGAGGATTGGGGAGGAGAAGGAGGTCATAAAAATAGGAACGAGAATGAGAGAGAAAACAACTGAATCAGGCGACGGGGAAAGAAATCAGGCCAAATGAGAGAGAGCTGAGTGAGAAGGATAGATTAAGGAAAGTGAAAAGACAGAAGGAGGGATGAAACAAAATCCAGAGGGGAGGGGGGGAGGGAGGGGAGGGGGCAAAAAGAGACTGACAGAAAGACTGATCAAGGAAAACAGGAGAACAGATCACACAAAATTGAGTGAGCCAACAAGACAGTAAACAGTCCGATGAATCAAGACCAAAAATGGAGGAAAGGGTAAACGAACAAAAGACATGACATGGAAAAAAAGGAAACGAGGGCAGTATAGATGTCAGCCAGAAGAGAAGATAATTGCTTTGTTTTTCCTGCTCGTCTTTCTTTCTCTCCCCTCTCCCTGTCTCTTGCTCTCTGTGCCTAATCTTGTCTGGTGTCAGACCACCAGACTTTGCAGCACAGATAGAGCGAAAAAGGACGAAATGAGGCAGTGAGAGAAACAAGAAAAAGAAGAGGAAGAGAGGGGGAAAAGAAAGATGAGGAAAGGGGGACAGGATTCTACCACTCCTTTATCCCCTCCACCACTCTTTTCTTTTCCTCTCTCTCTCTCTCTCTCTCTCTCTCTCTTTCCCCTCTCGTACTAATAATTACTCGTTTCCGTGTCACCCGCTTGAACAAAGCACTCCCTTGTCTCTTTCACTTTCTCCCTGCATCTGTGTACGTGTGTGTGCCTTTGCAGGGTTTAATCATAATAAGAAGCACAGAGACAGACATATGCTTGGTATGTTTAGGTGACAGAGCACAATGCAAGTATCTGCAAATATAGAGGGGGGGGGGGTAATGAGAACACCCCTGCCACTTCGAAACAACCAATGGTTCATAGAGACAAAGGACAAAGTTATATGTGGCATAGTTTATATTCATGAACATACATTGTCTCAAGAGCACTGAGGATTTAGGTGATTTTCATTTCACTTGTCCAGGATGTGTACCCACACCGCACAGCTGAATATTTGCATCTACATATGACAATGGGCATGTAAATATGGTTAAAAATGCATAATGCAGTGTAGAGAATCAGCATATCAAAGATGCATGCGTTTGTGAATGCGTCTAGGTCCTTCCATGTATATTTCAGTGAATTTGCTTGCCTATTTCTGTCGCTGCCAGCATGGCAAAAACAACTATAGAGGTGATTCATGATCTCATAAGGGAGGGAGTGGTGGTGGTGGTGGGGTGGAGGAGAGGAGTGGTGGTATAGGGAGAGAGGGTGAGGAAGAGGGAGGATGAGAAATATAAGATGAGGGCAAATGGAGAGGTGGTGGGGAAAAGGGAAGATAGGAGGAGGGAAGAGCAAAGCAGCTAAAGAGGACATGAGAGAAGAGAAGGAGTGACCTTGGATGCTAAATAATGGTACACGGTTATAGCTGTGGCTAATAGAGACATAGTACAGAGAATGTGAAAAGGAGAGAGGCTGGGAGGTCAGGTAGAGCCCGGTGAGAATTGCCAAAGGATTTGTGGCAAGCACAGCTGATTGGCTCCAGAAATATAGTGGAGGTAAAAGAGGTAGAGCAAGAGACAAAGAGGGAGAGGAGATGTGCAGAGGGAAAGAACATAACTAAAAGTGTAAGTCAAATTGTAAAAGGTGCCGAGAAAGAGGTTGGACATGGGACGAAAAGGAGCGCACCGATGCAGGTTTAGGGGAAAAGGAAAGAAAACGATGGGTGATTACAAAGAGATGAAAAGGGCAGAGGATGTGGAGAGATGAGAGTGAGTGACTGATCAGCGAAAAGAAGGAAATCTGTTCACAAAAAGATGGATAGAAAAAGAATAAGGGGGATAGATTGAGGGAGAGAAGATCGAAACAGAGCTGAAAAGAAGGATAGAGGGAGGGATGGAGGATAGAGTGAATAAAGGAACCGGTATTGAATGGTAGGATTAGAAAAATGACTCAAGGATTCATTCAAGGTGTGTGTATGTGTGACTTACGGTTGCATAATAGAAGACCCACTGAATAGTTTGATGTTTTTTCAAGATGCCATGTCCCAGTTTATTATACACAATATTGGTATCGACTGCAAAAAGCATTCAGTTGCACCGTATACATAGATTCTAGTGGGTAAAGAAAATTCATATGCAAGGAAATAGTGAAGGATTCAGCACGAGTATTGCTTGTTGAAGACTGTTTAGATAATAATAATTCTTTTTCAATACTATTCAATAAAGCATGCTATATTGGCAATCGAATGGAGACACTGAATGACATGGAAAAAGAGAGGGAAAGGACATGAGAAACTGGTACGCATTAACACGACAGTGAATCAAAGCAAGAGAAAACCCATTTAAATATAACCTTTGCTACAGAGAACCAGCCCCTCAGCCGAGTACAGGGCTTCACACAGTGATGGTCAAGTCTCTGGCTCATGGGATCTATCAATTATACAAAGACACATAAAGGCCCTGGATGAACTGACACCGCTGTAATATTTCTCAGGGCCTTTTTATAAGCCTATAATATGACTGAGGCTTTTTATTCAGACACAGAGGCAGCGCTAGCGTTATGCTTCTTTCATATTTCATGTGGGAAATCTGATGAGCACCCACTGTCTTCACTACTGGACTTTACATAGGCAATTCATAATCACCCGGTGTGACTGATTTGACCAAGACAGGCTTCCCTTTAGGGTTTCCATCCCTGAGATATTTGGTTATAATGCTTTGGTTAGATTTCAGTTCATAAAATACCTACTCTTTGCTGTAAGAATATAAAAAGTACTTACTCAAAACCTTAATTTTGCTACTTTCTTTTCCAATTTAAGTTATTGCTATGAACCTTTGGGTTCTACATTTAGTCAGTGTCCATCAAATTACAGAACTGCCCGACACCTTGAAGAATGGAAGTTCTTTGAGGCATTAATTGAAGGAGACATTTAAGCTAATTCATTTGTTAAAAGAGTGAGAGAGAGAGAGATACCAGCATTTCCTGGGACATTCTGGCAAATTGGCTGTAGTAAACCCTTCAACTATATTGTCTTTTCGCAGATTCATTTTTGTTAAAATAGTGTTCAGTTTTTGCTCTTGCTTGGAGTCTGTTCTCTCCAGCTAGAGATTTTCATGTTAGTGTTCACTCGAAAGATGGGAAATGAAGGCATGGAGGTCGACTGGTCATGAAAAGAGAGAGTTTAATGTGTGGATATTGTATGAAGAGATGCTTTCAGTGGAGGCGCTGCACTGTTGAGCCAAATAATGAGCCTTTGCCATGGTAACACACACCTGGTCCCCAAGTTGCTCCAGTGCAGAGAATGAGTTAATTGGTGAATTTGTGGCAGTCTTAGAAAGCAATCTATAGCAACCTAATGACCATTGGATAATGAGAATGCCCCGTGTTTCTGTTCAGATTATAATGGGACTGACGGTGTCAGACAGTTCATTGTAATTCGTTATCAAATCATACAGAGCTTCTGCTTCAAATTAGGAGTTTGCAGATATTTCTGGGCCAGTTCTTGCTTTTCAGATTGTTTTGCGGCATCATATCCTAATGAAATAAAGCAGTGTTACTGAGTTTTCAAGGTGATTTTCAGTTCAAATACACTTTTAATCCTACAATATACCTACAAGAGTTGATATTCTAAGCATTTGTTCAGAAAATCTAAATCCTTGAGAAGCCTGTGAAAATCAGTGATCAATACTTAGCAGTACTGGAACCTAAATCCATGTGTCTACCCCAAAGCTTTCCTTGAGTAAACCACCCCCTCTTTTGTTTCCCAGATAGTTCCTCCATTGTCCAAGCATCTTATCCTACTGATTCTGAAACTCTGCTGTGGATATATTTGAGAGAGTTGTCAATCGCAGTGATTTCATTTGAAGAACTAGCTTATGTAAGAACAGTCAGTTACATCCAATTCAAAATGTACTCAAAAAATACAAAAACTACATAGTTGCCATCACTGGTCTCTTTATTTTGAATGCGTTATAAACAGACTGAGGTTAGAGGCCTTCTGCAGTGTCTGAGTCAAACTCGATGGCATTTATAGGATGTAGCTCAAGTCTAAGGGGAGCTGGAACGGTTAGCAACAGTAGATACAAATAAGCCCTTTGATGTAGTGTGAAAAGGCAGAGAGAAAGAAGAAGCGGGAGACCAAAATACAAGTGAGGAATGAAAAAAGAAATCACTCACAAAATATTCCTGTATATAACACAAAAATACACAAACACACACACTTGCCCACACAAGAGGGTTGGACAGCAGAGGGCAAAGTCATACCCATCAGCGACAGACACTTGAGCTGAGCTACACTCTCCCACACACACTTTACTCTTGCATGTCACACACACACACACAAACCCACTTAGATGAAAACACATAGATGTTCATTCTAGTATATCACAAATACACTCATATACTGTGCAAGCATGAACTGACAAGCACATACAAACAACTCTAGCATGGTACACATGCTTATGTAAAGCCTGTGCCCCTCCGTTCTCATCGCCATCTCTCTTCATTGTTTTTTCCCCCTCTCTCTGTCTCTCTATTGTTCACCTCTCCCTCGTTTGTTAGTTCTAACGGCTGCTCGAACACTTAAAATGAGGACAAATTCAAAGCACTTCTCTCTTTATTATCCCACGCAAGAACTCATGCATTACAGACACACGCAGGAAACACATTCGCAGTTAAAAGACAACAAAACACACCCCTCACTTGTTATGACAATACGCTGACACATTTGTTTCCTATTACCTTTAATCAAAACCACAAAATGTCTCCGTTTTACTGTAATCCTAGCCCTGACTAAATCTAAAATGGCCTCTTTTTTTAAAAGTGAGGTCCCACAAAATGGCTTGACGTTTGCTTCTCGCAGGGATTCAAGTATTTCGGCACACACACACACACACACACACACACACACACACACACACACACACACACACCCGTGCACTCCAAATGAGCAGACAGAGTTCTCTTTTCATGTTCCCTGGGCACACTCTCCATCAATAGCCTCATTTTCCCTCTCTCCCCCTACTGCAGTATCCACTCCTGTGCTGTTTCTAGCCATCCTTTCACCCCTCCTTTTCCTCGGCTTCTTTTCCAACGTTCAACCTTTTCTCCTTTGTTCCACAATAGTCAGAATATTCAGGCTAGGCTTCCAGTTACTGCAAGATATTTTAGATTTAACTAATTCTCTATTGATCCTGTGCAGATCACTTTTTTTATTTCACTGACCTCTACTTTTTTGTTTTTTTTCTTTCTGTTTAGAATTCTACCATCCACCAGTGACCGTTTCCTGTTGAAGAACTTGGTTTCGGGAGTGGACTATAACTTGTGCGTACTGGCCATTTTTGATGACACAATCACGTCATTAGCAGCAACAAAGGTCCTGGGCTGTACCACGTTCTCCACCAAGGATGTTTACCCGGCGTGCCGCTCTCTCCAAGCCCACTTCCTGGGAGGGACGCTCACCATTTTGGTTGGCGGCGTTGTCGTGGTCACCCTACTCGTGTTCACTGTGGCGCTAATGGTTCGCCACCGTGTGTGCAACCATGGCGACCACATTATATGTCACAACAGCAACGCTGAGGCAGGAGGTGGGGCCTGTTGTCAGGGAGGAGGTGTAGGGGGCGGGGACAAAGGTGGCAACAGTAGTGGATGCTACCAATCAAACGGTTCCGGGGACATGATGATGGTGGTCCTACCCAATGGTCTCCCTTCCAAGAGAGGGGAGAAAGACAAGGACAAGGACAAGAAGAAGGAAGCGGCCGATTCTGCTTCCTCTCTGCCCCCGAAACTCCCTCCAAAGCCCAGGCCCAAGCCTAAAGTCAACCTGGAGCAGTTTCTTTCAGCTGGGGGGGTGGTTTCTACAATGACTGGGACAGGAGGGGAGATGGCTTTGGTGGTGAGACAGAGGAAGCTGGAGAAGGCGCCACCATACACCCCAGAAAGTGACAGAACTCCCCTCTACTACTCCCCTTCCCCTCCATCCACCCTGCCCCGTCAGTCTCGCTCCAGGGAACGCCCAAGACCCCGTCTGGAGCGAGAACTGACCAATCGTGCCAGTTTCTCTCTGGCTGCACCCCTGAGAGACTCAGATCTGTTGGACTGGAGAATCACTCCCCGAGGCAGGGACAAATGGAACTCCTCTCAGGCTTATCAGAGCCCTGTATCCCCTCTAAATCCTGCCAGCGGGACCGTTAGTAAACGGCGGCACTCGCTGGATATGGGCTCCTCTGTCGCCTTAGCAACTGATGCAGCGGCGACTGTTGCCAAGCGCTATGGTGCTGTCAGTTACGCCAAGCGGCTGAGCGTGATCTGGACGAGGCGGAGCCAGTCACTTCATGGAATGCTAGTGCAGTGTGCATCGACGACAAGCACAGCGTCCTCGACAACCAGTGACGAGACCGAAAACGGCAGGGGATTTGGAGGGCAGTGTGAGTTCCAACAGGGATACATCCATGCTTACAACACCACCAACTCCAACTCTAACACCGGGATCACTACTGGGAAAGGGAGCAGTGTAAAAGACAAGGGGAGGGAGAAGGGAAAAGACGGAAGGAGTGCTGAAGAACTGGAGGAAAGTGTTGTGTAGTTGGTGGTGTAAAGATATAAAAAGAAAGTTAAGAGGGATAAAGGGATCTAAAAGAGTACAGTTTGAATGGGATTTGAGCAGGGCAAAGAGGTGGAGTCAGTGGAAAAATTGAGGGAGCCGGAAAGGGAAGATGAAGTGATTGTAGACGAGGGAGGGAAGGTTGTGAGTTCAGAGGGAGAGGGAAGAGTAAAATTGACTTGAATCTCACTTGTGCAGCTCCTTGATTTGCCAGGTGAGAAGTCAAGAAAAATGGAGAGGAGACAAGAAAGTGTACTTGGAAGTGAGGTGAAGATTTTTAACAGGCTCTTTTTAGCTGACTAAAAGACTTATGGGTGGGAAAATAAGTGGGGAGAAAGATGTGACAGGAAAAGGGGGAGAAACATAATGGGACAGTTTTAAAACTGTCTTGAAATACTGGAGGTTGAGTTCAAGCTGTATCCGTAAAGATGAAGCGATACTAGATAGAAAAGAAAGAACACAAGAGACAAACAAAACTCAGAAAAATCTAGACAGAGCGACAATTGTATGAACAGACAATGTGAGTGATATATATAGACACAAAGAAGGAGAGACGTAATCAAAGAGGGGAAAACATCAGTAGAGCAACAGAACAAAGGTTATATAGCACAGACGGAGATAGTGTGAGCTCAGCATGGATCTCAGTAAAGCCTGTACACTAATAGAACCAGACTTTTGCTAACACTTCAACTCTCCAGAGTTCCAGCCCCCACAACACAAGGGTTTACTCTGGATCAAAAACAGCTACACTATGGGTGATACTGGAGAAACACACTCTTCTCCGACAAAAATCACAAACGTAAAAAAAAAAGATTCGGATGACGTAGCTCTGCTTTGTTATCTGGCTTTTTTTGGACTCCAAAACGGACGGCGATTTTGAAACTCTTTTCCAAAACACAATGAATGTGACTTTTATGTGTCCTCTGCGGCTGCTCAACGATTTTGACTTGCCGTGCCTGCGGATTATGGGAGCATAAATACAGAGCTGTGTGCATTGGACATGATCAATCGATACGAGCTGGAAAGAGCGAGTTGAGCACAGACATTATTAAAAGAAAGACATCGGGATTACAATGGAGTTGATATGGATTACAAAATGGAGGAGAAGGGGGTGTATGGTGGAACATGTGCGTGTGTGCATTTCTGAAACATGAGATCATATTGGATGTCGGATGATAAAGGACCAAACGAATGAATAATGCTAATGGACGCCTAAGTGTGCATGCGCTGATGGATCGGGGGGCAAGATGCGAGTATGTGTGGCTGTGTGTGTGTGACTGAGTGCGCACATGTATATGAATGTTTGTGAGGGGGCAATCCAGTCAACCAGACTCCATTACTGTTTTAAAAGTTTTGCCGCTTTCTGGACATGCTGTAAAAAAAAAAAAGAAAATAAAAATAAAAGATTTGACAGGGTCTTAAGGTCCGCTCAAAGCACAGTAAAAGTGAAATGTTTAAAGACGTTTTACCAAAACTTGAATTAGTCACAATTTGCGCAGCTTGGTCAGAAAGCGACTACTTAAAATTCATTTTTGTGACTTCAGACTCCTTTGTGCCACATGGATTCACTTTTAATCCAAAACAGTGAATGTTTTCTGAAAGGAACCAATTAAATGACAGAACCACTATGGAGGCCACTAACCTTTAGGAACTGTTCATTAGAAGACTTTGTGAAACGTGTAATGGGATGACTGATCCACTGGCACAGACCACAGAGACTCCTAACTTCTATCAAAAAGAAAAAAAAATGAAAAGAGAAAACTTGAAAGTACATATATATATATAGTATATATATAAAATGATGTTACTTGTCGCACCATGTGTTTCTGTTTTTCAGAGTTTTCTGGGGGGTGATGGTAGGATCGAATACAAAATATAAAATGTGTGATTTTTTGTTTTAGACAAAAAATCTTCATGATTAGAGCAGAAAAATGTTGACGATAACTAGGCAGAAAAATAAAGATCAAACCAGATACTGAAGAAGCACACACACAGCACAAAACACACAAACTGGCAAGCACACACACCCCAGAACACAGATACACATAAACAGATGCCTATAAAAACAGAGCCAATTAAATTAATAATGATGACTTTTAACCATTACTGTTGTTTCCTTTCTGTTTTTATTTCATTTTGCCAAAGTCAATATTGTTCTCTGGACTTGATATAAATAATAAAAATTACATGTATGGAACAGAGACCGACTCATTAACACAAGGGAGAAAGTTGTGTGTCGTGTTTGTGTGCATGTGTGTTAATAAATGTACTTTAAATGTGTTTCACACAAAAGCATGATTATGTGCAAAGAGAACTTACAATAGAAATTTGTTATCAGTGTCACTGTGGTTTATTCATGGTACATCACTAAGTGTCTAGAGCAGGTTTTAAGACAGCATTTTAAATCAGTTTGTTACTCGGGGCAGGAGATGAGTACAGATAAAAAATTCTAGCTCTTCAGCTTAGTTTAAATTTGGACAGAAATGTAAAGAACGTCATTCTGTCTTGATGAAAATGATTGAGCTCAACGCAGCTCATGGGTCTGAAAAATTTAAGCACATGAGGGAATGTGCCAAAAATCAAGTTATTTACCTAAAAATGAAGTTGTTTACTTCAGTCCATCAGTCAGCGGAGCTGATTGAAATGTAAGGGTGAAATCAACCTTCTTTAAGTGATTTAAAACGGCATATAAGATGGAGAAAAGTTGAGTTAAGAAAAACATTCCATAAAAGAGAAGCAAACAGCGAAAGAAGTTCCGGGGACAGATACAAAATGAATTTAGAAAGACAAAAGATCTGAGTAAACAAAAAATTTAAAAGAAATGATTTGATATGACACAGAATTAGAAAGAGAGTTGAAGTGACAACAAACAGATTGAGAGCAACAACTAAAAGCTGTCAGACTAATGGATCGTGATTCTGACGCTTTGTTATTATGAACTATACCTGCAGGCTTTACAAAAAGTCTAATGTAAGAATTACAAGACTACTTCAGAGCTCCCTGCAATTGAGTTTAACACTTAATTTAGCAGCAAAGACATGAGCTTGCAATGATCCGCAACTGAACGTAGCCAATTAAACTGCTAAAAATATAAATGAGCAGATGAAAAGGACAACACTTAAGTGGAAAACATGAACTAGCAAACCAAAACATACATTCATGTATCCGTTTTCTTTATCCCCGTCACAATGGCAACAGGCAAAGCAAGGTAGCCGTGTCATTGAGCTCCTCCTGGGGGATCCTGAGACCTACCCTGGCTAGATTTCAAATGTAATCCCACCAGGGTGTTCTGGGTTTACCTCTGGTTGTCCTCCCAGTTTGACGTGCCCAGTATTCCTCCACGAGGAGGCGTCTGGGAGTGGTTGAATGCTGCACGGAGCTGCAGACTGGGCTGTTCATTATCAATCAGAATAGCAGTACTAACAACACTTTCACATAAAAGAGTAATTTTATTTCAAATCCAAAAGATTTGCATATGGAAAATAAAGCCACGCATCAGAGAGAAAGGCTAAAAGAGACAGAGAGAAGTGAGAAAGCCAGACAGACCTGTTTTTTTAATGCCCTTCATCTTATTCCGAGTTTTCATCTACCTCTCCTCTTGCACGTTTTCATTTTCTATTTAGCTATTTGCAGACGCTGCTAAATGCCCAAGATGGAAGGAGTGTGTGAAAGACCTGCAGAGAAGGAGGGAAATATGAGACTGCTGACACACCTAGAGATGGATAAATAGATGATGATGAGCAAGGGAAAGAGGAGAGAAATAAGCGAAGGGGGAGGTCATTGTGTTTATCTTTCAGCGTGTGCTGGTGTGCATATGCCTGTGTGTGCCTCTGCGTATATCCATGGCTTGTTTCCAAATGTGTGCGTGTGTGAGAGAGAGACAAACACAATGTGGTCAGAGTGTGTGCAGTGGTGTTATTTTTGTCACAGTACTCGCCGCAATTTATTATCAGGCAGATAAATGATGCTTTAACCACAGAGGGAACAACTGGGACTGGATAAATGGTGTTTGTGTGCATGTGTGTGTGTGTGTGTGTAAAGGGTTAATATGCTCTCTTGCCTCTCGAGCTTAAAACGTCAGACATTGCCAGAGTGATAGACAGTGTCCTAATTTAAGACCATCGACGGGGACACCAGAGGAAATAAAGGAGAGAGAAGACGAAGTGTGTGTGAGTGGACATCAGGTTAGAGGGCAATATGGTTTGAAGATCATAGGTGCCCACATTAAAAGCAGGGCTGAATCTGTGCTACAGTCACCTTTGAGAAACGAGTGTGCGAGTGTGTGCGCGTGTGTGTGTGTACGTGTACTAATGTGTGACGGGCAAGAACAACACAACGAAATGCCTCCTGCTGCTTTCTTCGCCAAAGGCAAAACCCTGGCCTAATTTGTCTAATTAAAAAAATGCTGAGTAACGCTGAAACTCACATCCACACACACACACTCACCTTTTTCATATTTTAACAAGTGCACACACACACAGACACACACACACATGCTGCTTTTCTACACACCACAAGATAACCTTATGGCAGTGGGATTGGCATGTTTCTCCATGCACGTGTGTGTGTGTGTGTGTGTGTGTGTGTGTGTGTGCATGTGTGTCTTGAAAGGCTGTGTCTGCCCGTAGCCAAACGTCCTCTGACATTTGCAGTTATGATCAAGGTATGATGCATTTCCCTGCAGTGTGCTGAGTAACTGCTGACTTTGAATGCATTGGACCTCAGCACTTTCTGCGATAGAAACCAGTTGGGCCAGTTCTGCAACATGCTGAACTGTGCCATGAAAGAAACTGTATATCTGCACAGCCAAAGGTACCAAAAATGTCACGTCAAATAATGACTACCAACCAACAGCGGTTTTTATTAGCAACTCTTTTCATACAGACCTGTAAGCAGTAACAAAGAGTTTAACACGGCTGAATAGAGCACAGCTCTCAGAGATAATCCCAAGGTTCAACCTTCTATATGCTGGCCAAGGCTCAAACTGATTTAATAAGTGCAGACACTCTAACTTACAGGGACAACTCCTCTGAGAAGAGGTACTTGTGGTGATACTGTAAAGGAAATGATCAGACACTACAACCCACATTTGTATGGATTAAAGGACATATGTAATCTATGGCATGCAACTTAAGTTCTCATGTTTAATGCTCTGATGTTCCACATGGTTGACTATTCAGTTCATCAACACCTGCATATTGTTGTGAACAACAGGTTCAAAACTAATGTCAGGGTAAATTAAACTGCCCAAATACTCGCTTATATTTCTCTGGCTAACCTACATCCCTTTATATCAATGTAGTAGCTTTAGGTGAAATTGTTATGTATTGAATGAAGTACTATGACAGTGTGAGACAGTTTAATTCAAAGCAACAAATATATACAACAATAAAGCTTTATTTTTTATTCAAGATGCTAAAAGTAAGCATGTTACAGGGGAAAAAACCTGTTCTATAACAGACTCCAGATAATACACGACAGTCCTTTTACCATATGTGAATATCACCTGGTTACGAGTAAACTGTCACTGTGCCATTTCATTCTGTCATGTTCAAATTGGGGAAACATGGCAGAAAACCTTTACATGACAGTAGATTTAGAGATTCAATTTTCAGATTTTTGCCTGTATGATGAAATGCTGTTTCATCATTTTTATACCCTCTTGTCTTTGGAGCTGACAGATCTGATTTTCTGTGTCCTTGTAGGAGCTAATGAACCATCATATATCGCTGTTGTTTGTTTTTTTTATATTCTGTCTGTAATGCAGTGCCGACACTAGTTGCCATTTTGATAGCAATCTTCAAATTAACATCCTACCCTGAACATTTAACATAAAGAATCCATAACCATCCTGACACTGACCGCTGTTCCTGTCTAGTATTTAATTATTTTTTCTGTTTGCAATTATGGTTAACAAGACTTGGAGTAAATGAAGCTTGAATGATGACTACAGATTGTCAGGAGAGCTAATGATGAGGGTTGATGGCTACAAAATGCTCATATTGAGCACGAACAGTAAATACTGTCAATCAAAGTGAAATATCACCTTCTAGAGGCATTTTGAAGTATAGACATAAAAAACGGTGTTTCTCCCCCTCAACGCCACTTCTTGATCATATGTTGTCACTAATTCTTGAATTGAACATGTCAGTATTTCATAGTGTCACTCCTCAGCAACATATGGAGAGGATGACAGAAAAATAGAGACAGAAAAGAGGATAGAAAGATGAGGAGATAAAAGCAGAGAGATAGCTCAGGAGAGGTGGATAAAGAGATTGATTGAAGATAGAAGAGCAGAGAGAGGGAGGAGAAATGGGAGTTGCAGCAAAGGGGGAAAATCGACCAAGAAAGTGAGGAGGAGAAACTAAACTACTACAGCAACAGAGGGAAGGAAAATAATCATTTGCATGCCCATCATGATACGGGGAACTAGCTTTTTCTTGATCAGTTTGATCAGTTTTTTTTAACTAGATATACTGAAAGATACTGGACAGGAAGCAAGCTTCTGATCGGTATAAAACTGACGACTTGAGACGGAGGTGATAACAGTCTCGGCTACAGTGTGATGTGTTTGATTACTCCGAGGTAGCCGAGTTAATTTGATAATGACATGCTACACAGAGCACCTTTAAGGAACAGATGTGAGAATAGATGGAAGAGAAAGAGATGACAGAAGTGAAAGAGACAAAGAGAGAAGACAAAGGAGGAGAAACAATGTTCATCTTGGAGAGGTGCTAAAATGATAGAAGATTCAGCTTTGTGCAAGGGCTTTACCTTCATGCATCATTTCCATTCTTTTTTTCTCTGCAACCTCTCTCTGCCTCCCTCTCACACTGTCTTTCCACAATCTTTAATTTAGCCCTCTATCTAATTTGCGCTCTCCTTCACCTCCAATGACTTCTCATTCAGTCCTTTGTTCACTGCATTCTCTCCTAATCTCCACTTCTCTCCGACCTCCCCTGCTCTCTCGTGCCCCTTTGTTCGTATCTTTTATTGTTGTGGTGGTTCTCTCCAGCCGTCTTTCACTCATTTTATTCCGCTCTCCTGACTGTAAGAAAATATTCTTTGCCTTTCTGTATCGGCTTCCCTTGAAGAATGTTAACCTTCTTTTCTATCTCCTTATGTCCTTTCCTCCTTTTAACTCCTTTTTCCATATAATTTTAATATGCTTCTTGCCGTCACTCCCGTTTTCACTTTTGGCTACCATATCAGTGCCTCCACCCACCCACTCACACACTTTAATATTAAAATTCTTCTCTCTACTTTTATTATTGCACTCAAATATGCTTTGGCATTTCATCTTTGCCCCACTGTCCTTGTCCCTCTCCATTTTATTCTTTTGGGCAATGTTCTCCGTATTTTCCAAGTTTTACATCCATTTCTCAACAGTTGCATTAGCCAAAGTTTTTGCACTGACTCCCCGGTGCCTCTTTGGTTTGACTATCTACATGAATACACGTATATAAATGTGAGGCAATGCTTAAATGCACTAAAAAGTTGTACATTTAAGTGAGGCCTTTTTAGTGAATTAGTGCATGTTCATCCCGAGATCTGAAAGCCTTAAAATATATGTAAAATGTTCTGATTTTAATGCAAAGCAATACTAACAATGAGATCTCTTTCATTCAGCAGCTCTCTCCTTCCCCTCCATCCTAATCCCTTTACTGTTGTTCCAACGTATTTTTCTCTCTTCTCCCTCTTCAGCCTACTCCTTCATTCAGAGTAAGAGAACATTTTATCAAGAGACATTGATTACCACTCTTCTTTTACTGTCACCTCAGTGACTATCCTTCCTTCTTATCCTCTTTCTCTCTTTGTGTACATGTCTAATCTTCAAAGATTCTGCTGCTATCTTTTGAAGTCATTATATAAAAAAATGGGCCCTTTAAGCCACCATTGAGAAAAACAGACACTCAGGAACAGAACATACATGTTTGCTGGGTGCCTTTATCAAATGTGCCCTGCACCATTAAGAGTGCACATGTTTTTTTATCCAAGTTGGAACAGAAACCCTCCAGCAGTATAAGTGTCACCTTACCCGTTCACCTACCTGCTGAATGGGACACGACTATGGCAGTGTCAGTAAATGTTTTACCAACTGAACTACATGAGGTGACCTGTCTTTCTCACGGCTGAATGGACAGGCTCAGTGGGAGGTGTGGAGTGGTCTACCATTGAAAGAGAATGAAGTGTATTGGTAAGAGGTGGTTACAAAACTTTGGGACCCATTCATGACACATTTGTATGCATAGAGTGAATCTTAAATTGCTGCCACCACTCAAAATAACACGAACAAATCCAATTTTACCTGCATGGACTGATTTTTTTTGGCCACACGGGCAATGGAACAAGCTGAAAACAAAACACTGATATATTATCACCTAACAAAGTTGTTGTGGCGAACATGTTAGCAAATGTTTCTATGTTATGCATCCAGCAGACATGGACCAACATTACTATTCATTTAGAGTTGTGTTTCTGGCCACCTGACAAATCCAAGACCAATATTCACTTTCCTTCCAACTCTGTTTTGGTCTTGCTTCAAACAGTCAGACAACAAACTCCTAAGGGAAATATCTGGCTCTTTAACTGCTACATGCCCTTCTATGTTCACCAGATAGTCACTTACTTTGCTTGTCTGCTGTTTGGTGCTGGCAAGGTGGTGCACAGCATGTTTATCAGAGCTTTTTCACTGAATAAGCTGCCTGGAAATAAAGATGATGAGAGGAGTTTGCAGGGCAGAAAAACAAACCTAACAAAACAATGAGCTATAGTCAAAGAGGCTAAAAAGCTCTGCAGAACTGAGGGAACCTGCAGAGTTGGATGAGAATTCTCTGTGTGGTCGTCCCTATGGGCCATTATGACATAGCTGACCTTGATTGGCTGGAGTTTTAGGATATAATCCACTGCTAGTGGGTCAGTTTTGAGTAGCGCCCTTTCCAAGTATAGATTCAATTCAAAGAACTCTTCAATTTTAATGTTGGTAAGTGAGTCTCCCTTCTAAAATCTTAATACACTTGACAGCCAACACATTTTGGTCTCTTTTGAACTTCCACACAAGTCCATTGCTTTGTATAGAATTAAACTCCCAAAAGCTTTTCAGTTCTGCAGGTCTGACACTCTACTGCTCAAGCTTGAAATTCTCTTGTCATCATCATTGTAATTACTACCACCATTGTTATCTTTTGTTTTTTCTATCAAGGTTTAGTTCCCACAATGTCCTACAGATAATTTGGTAATGTCATTCACGACTGAGTCCTCATTTAGGATTGTTTAGGACACTTTAGCCTATTGTGCAGCAAATCTTCCTGAACAGGCATACAATTTAAGATCAGATTTTCATTAGTATAATATAAATAAAATTATGAAGGTGCTGTCAGATCATTCATTTCTTACATAAAGCGTAGAGCAAGTCAGACATTTTTTAACTGGATCCTATTTTCCATCATATGACCTTGATTCCAGTCTCCGTTGCTTCCTGACAGAGCTACTCGCATCTTGCCAGTCCTCTCCTCTCGGTTGCTCTCTACTACCTTCAACCTCTCTCCATCTTGCCGTTTATCCAATTTCCATCCTTTTCCTCAATATACTCTCTCAGTACTGGCTTCTCAATGGTCCTATGATTGTTTGCAGTCGTTTCCTCTCCTTCCTTTTCTCGATCTCTTTCACCTCTGCCAACTAACTTCATCTAACTTGTGTCTTCTCTTGCAACCGAGGGAGCACATCACTTCGCTGACAGCTTCTCTTAAAAAACCTGAGCGAGTTGCATCCTCTGCTCATGTTTTTTCTCCTCACCCCTCCACCTCTCTAGTTTCTTTCATTCATACCATCTCCTTCCAGTAAGCTCCATTTTTTTTACTTTTATTCCTGACATCTCCCCTTCTCTAATATTTTGTCCCAGATGAGATTTTGCCTTTTCCTTCCTTTTTCTTACTTCGCCACAGGACCTCTTCTGCTCATCATTACCTCTCTCAACATCCCGCCCACTGCCCATCTCTTCTTCACTTTTTTACCCTAGAACAAGAAATGAAAAGGGAACTTCCTGCCCTCTTCATCATTTTTCACTCCTCATTCTCTCTTTTTGGTCTTCTGTGTGGCGATGCTACCACCTACTCCTCTGAGCCCTCATCTCTGCAGGCTCCCTTCAGTCTCCTGATCAGAAGGAGGGAGCGAAATCTTGTAACCCTTCTCATCTTGTGACGTTGTGTGGTTTCCTTTCTGAGAGGGTGACGGTAGGAGACCTTGGTGTGTGCACATGTGCGTGAGAGACAGTGAACCGAGAAAGAGATAGATACAGTGGGGTGTCGTCTTTTAGGCTTTCTTGCTGAGCGCAAGCAATGGGGGAGGCAAGCGGAGGGAGAAAGGAAGGAAAGCAAAAGAGAGAAGAACAGAGCATGTATGAGAAAGGTAGATGTCAAATGGGAAAAAAGCAGAAAAGACGAGAGGAACACAGACATCCACAACTACTCGCTGATTTGGGCAACTGCAATAAAATGACTGTTATTAGATCCTCAGAATTTTTACTGTTTGTCTCTGGCACCATTTCCATAAAACAGCAACATTTAACACAGCTTGCTAAATTACTGTTACAAACATGCGTGCTTACTCTGAGCTCTGCTAATGAACTGAATTATATACAAAAACTGAAGGTACCCCATGCACAGCAGTGCTTCTCTCCTGGGTGCCAGCTGGTGCAAGGTAAACCACAGTAAACCAAAAAACAATATTCCAGCGCACACCAGGATACTAGGATTGACAGTATTTTGTTAATAGATTACATTAAAAACAAAAGGAGTGAATTACACATTTTGCATGTTGCTTCATCAGATTTGCTACTGAATTATATACAAGTACATTTGCCTTTTGTGGCTGCTCAATTAGGGAGGCTAAAACCCCACAAATCTGCTCCCATCTCTGAGCAAACACCATTTACCAACACTAAAAACCTAAGAGAATTGTATGTAAATTTCCCAAATACCTCTACCCAATTAGTGATCCTAACAGCCACATTAATCTTTCAACAAATCTCTAAATGATAGAACACTTTCCTTTTTCCTTGTGGAGGGAGCAAAGGATTGTCACACTCCAGGATTTAGCTCCAAAATGCAATATAACAGCAATTATGTTCCAACTGTTGGTCTACAACTTTGCCCGTGGCCTTGCTTCTTATGATTATAGAACAACTGGGACCCAAACTGAGATATGAGTCCCAACCAGTCACCGAGGTTCCCCAAGACATACAAAACAGACACTGTAAAGAGCAAATTTGTTTTCGAGAACTCAGCTTCAGAAACAGCTTTAAAGCCACTGGGAATCTCAGCTGAGCTATAATTGGGAATAACTGCTGGGAGAAAGTCTTGTAGCTTTTCAGTTGACAGCACCGGCTAGTAAGCAATTTAACATTGCTCCTTATCTACTTATGCCTAAAGGCCAAATACTGTAGAAGATTATTACTATGAAACATTCAGAGTGTTTTGCCGCTAGTGGATGTTTCGAACCTTGGTGTTGTTTCCTCGGAAGTGCTAAATGCGGCACTCTTCACTGAGTGGAAGCTACTGAAACTTTAGTTTAAGTTGAAGGGAAAGAGGTACTGTAGCTACAAGGACATGAATTTGTGTATTGTCAGTTTATATTAAGGGAAATACAGTTTTTATTAGCCAAGTGGATGCATGTTTATAATCACCGTGAGTGTGATGTATGAAAAGATTACAGAGAGCTCTGAGATCAGGAATTATCAATGTTTTAACCCAACAGAGAACTTCCTCAGGCAAAATAAATTTAGTTGCATTGCTTTTTTTTTGTCAGCGCAAGACCAGTGTTTGGTTGAAACACTTTAAATAGAAACTGAGGGAGATCTTACTCCAGTTTGTGTGGTTCTTTTTTACTGTAAGCTTGTAGATTTCTTTCTTTTGGTATCCAGTTGAATCTGCTAGTAGAAGGTGAAATTAATTAATTTAAGAATGTATTACATCTGTATTGTACACTGAAAAAACTATAAACTTGTAGACAATCTCATTCTCTAGCAAAGCAACTTTGCTGATGTTTGGGGAAAACTTGTCAGAAATAAAGATATATTTTTGGTATCTCTTCCCTTCAAGAGAAAAACAAATGTGTGGAAATTGATTTTCAGGTCTTTTAGGCTGACAAAATAGCCCATCATTCATGTCTCTAGAGGTGAGAGCTGTGTTTATAATATCTGCAGCTATGCCAGATACATATTGTCATCTGTTGCATCTTAAGCCACAGCTTAGATATGGTTGTTAAAGATCAAAGTGCTGTCAAACATCCGCAGCATTGAGACTACAAGGGGAACAGTGAAGCTTTAACAATGCCCCATTGCTTGCCAGCACCAGCACAAAGATACTGAAGAAAATATATTATTTCCATGAAAAATTCTGACTTTAGCTGCATACAGAGATGTCAGACCTTAGGACATTTCTCAGCACCACTCATAGCAATCTTCTCAAAGTTGTATTGTAGTAACACTTGCTACAATAAAACTGTTTGCTATTGTGAGAAAGAAAACTTACTTGGAACTTGGAACTGGTACGCTTTGTTTTTTAGACAATAAAAAAATATGAGGTCTCCTGCCATGATTGCACAAGAACATATGCCAAATATTGGCTGAAGCTTCTGCAATTAGTCTTCACGGACCAAACATATCCATCTGCTACTGTGAAGACTTACCTACTTAAAGGGGACCTATTATGCTTTTCCTTATTTTCAGTCATATATATATATATAATGTTACAATATTGGATGTTCTTATTAAATGTGGCCACAGTGTCAAAATAATGGTGTAAACATATGTAGAAGTGATCCCTGTGAGCAAAAAGCACCAACTTCAGACTGCTCTGAACATTTGGTTCCCAACGTTTTTTCCTACTTTCAGCCTGAGCCAACGTCATCTCATGATGGACTTCCTTATATGGTCATCTGCTCCACGCAAAGTGCGCGAGTTCACCGCTCTGCTAACATTATGGCGTTTTTCCATTGTTGTGGCACTGGAGCTGACAGGCTGTGAGTGTTTTTCCATTACACAGCACGACAAAGTAAAATACTGAAGGTGGCCAATCAGAACAGAGTGGGCTCATCGGGAGGGGGGCTTTAAAGAGACAGGAGCTAAGACTGCTTGTTAGAGACAGAGGCTGAACTGAGGGGCTGCATAAAGGGATACGATAAATAAAGAGTTTTTTGAACTGTGAATCATACAAAGCTACTCTAGTGGAGTCCCAGAATAAAAATATAGAGTTCGAAATGAGCATAATAGGTCCCTTTTAAGACTGAATTTTGAGAAGTCATTGATCACGATGTCAGCACCAGCCGGCTACAGTTTAGTGATGCCACCTCGAGTCATTTTGCAAAGAAATAATAAATCATGAAGTCATTCTGCAGTGCTCTTATGCATCTTACTTACACTAAGCAGATCCCAACATCATTTCAATCACCAAGGGTTTAGGTCAGTCACCTACATGAACAATAACTGATTAGTCTCTAAAATCTATGCAAGGTTCAGTAAAAGGTGAAGTTTAATCAGTGTCCTATTGTGTGCCATCGCTTGTACAAGATATGAATAATGAAATATTTACTCTGTAACTGAAAACAGATGTCACAGCTTGCTCCAATCTGTGAAATGGGTAACAGTGCTCTATTTGACTACACAATCCTGCACTTCATGTGAAAGATGCTGATAGTTTGAGAGCAAAGACTTCTCTTATCTCTTGTTGTTGCAGAAGATATTTGGTGGATATTTACCTAAAGCATCTTTAATATTCACAAGCTCAGATTTCAAGCGTGTGTCTCCTGAGGGAATTCCTAAACATAACTGTGTTTGTGCCATGTGCGACCAAAGGAACAGCAGAATAAAAACTGCAGGATTAATTCCACTTCGACTGCTCCCCATGTCACATGCCTCCTACATACACTCCAGTCAATTTAGATTGTCTGTCATCAGTCAAACATGAAGCCTTTTGCTGAAAGTAAAACAGCAAGATTCAACCCTAGCATGTCACTTGCCTGCTGGTCTACTGCTAGTAATTCCATAATTAATAGTACAATGCACACACACTGTAGTGAACTGCGGGTTATTAAACATCTGCAAGGTTTTTCATTCTACAAAGGACAGCAGCAAGGTCAACACACACATACACATACACACCTCAACTCTGTAACCTTGCAAGTGCTGCTTTACGCCCACAGAACCACTGACCCTGTTCGCTCTGCATGCTTGGGATTTGTTCCTGATGGATTTAAATGCTGGAATTATTGAGTCTTATTGAATATAATTGAACCTTCCAACCACACAGATGGCCACTCGAATGCTCAGAGGCAGATGTGCTGTACAAGACTACAATCATTCATAGTGTACACACACACATACACACAAAGAACGCAAACGAAAAGGTGCAACATGCAAACCTGTGATGTTCTCACTCACTCAGCTCACATAAGCCACGCACAAGGCAGTGAAAGGTCAGCCAAGATCAACCACCTGCTCCCCTGGCAACACACTCGAAGGTCTGCGGACATTAAAAATCCAAGCCAACCTTAGTGGCTAAAGCTAAAAACATTCCTGATTTTCACATTTAATAAGGGGAGAAACCAATTGAGAAACAGAATAGTGCAGAGATTGAGAAAAAGAAATGAAACTATAAGTCAAATGAATAAAAAGTAAAAATACATAAATAAATAATACCTGGAGAATGCTGCTGAAAAAAAGTGAATGACAGGACAATAAAATGAGATCAGAAGTAAAAGAAAAACAGCACAGCCCTTTATCTGCCTCTATACAGTCGCCACTATGGTAGTTCAAGTGTGTTCTAAATAGAATAAACCCCAACAGTATCGCCAACACAGTGCTGCACACCACCCAAAATATCACCGCTTGACCAATTTCATTACACAGTCCACCACTATTCTGGGACGCTCATTGTAGTCTTAAAGTCCTGACTGAACATAATTTTCCCCTTAAAGAGCCTCAAAAGAATGAACAAAAAGAGAAAATTTGTACTGAGGACCTTTAACCATGTCTGCGATATCCTGCCTACACTTACAGATCACACTGCTGGCTTGGCTTTGTGCATTGTACTATTCTCTCTTATTTCTATTTCAATGGTTATCATAGTATCAAGTATCCCCACATTATATTGTTAGATAGTTGTAGACAGTTGGGCTTATCAATATTCTCCAGTCCTAATTCCTGTACACTACACTACATTCATTTAACATCTACATGCTGGGTGTAAACAAGGTTGTAAAATGATCAGCGTTGCCCACAATCTTACCCAACAGGTATGAACAGAAACATTTAGATACACAACAAAAATGTGGCTTTAAACATGAGACACTTAACAAAAACTATGATGGTAGCTTGCAGTCTTTTATTTCTTTTTATTGACATTTGTCAAACTTTATGGTGGACTTCAATTTTCAAACTAAAAGTCTTTCGAGTATTGGTGTGATGTACTGTAGGTACGTTGTTTAATAAATCAATAGGTTTGCAGAAAGGTGTGCTGTTCAGGGACTATTTTCCATTCATGACATGAATTGAATGTTATAAAATCGTAGTGTTCATGTGTGTGCAGCATATTTATGCAATAAATGTTGACACGTTTTCCTGACGACTTAACTGCTATTATCAATCAATTGATAAGTGGTCCCCAGTCTTGGTGGAACATTTGGTATTCCATACCACACTGATATGAAAGGTATATTTCTCCTACTCCAGAAGAGAAATGTAGAACAGAGAAACAAGAGCATTTTAACAACAAGCTAAGTTTTAACAAGATAATAACAAGAAGATGAAGTAGTAGATATGAGACGGAATGAGCAGCAAAGAGAGGAAAGGTAGGCGAGTAAGAAAAGAAGAAAAAAAATAGAGTGTGCAATTAACACTCATCTCTTGCCCCCATCCTCATTGTCGCCAATCCCACAATCTCCCTTTTTGCTCACCGGAGTTGAAAGCATCCGTTTTCCTAGCACCAGCACTGAGCATTAAGCTCAAATTCATCATCTACTTAAAATGAGACAAATCCCTTTATACTCTCACAAGAACACACACTCTTACACACACATGCGGACACAAAGACGAGGAAACGCACACCTTATTACTCAAATCTTTAAGAATTGAAGTGTGGATTCTCTAAACAATCTTCCCTCGCTTTTCTATCGATCTTAACACCATTTATGCGTCCTCTCTTTCACTCCTGCTGTATGTCTCACTCCCTCCATTCAATAACAGGAACCACATTACAGAAGGAAATGCAAACTGCCAATCTTATATTATCACAGAAAAAAACATAGGAAAACGTCGATTTTGCCTTTAGAAAAGCATATCCATAGATCCATCTTCATTTCCTATCAGGACTTTACCACCCGGGATTATCTGACTTTTCTGGGACTGTCATCAAACAGCTGAACACAACAAACATTTATTCGAATTTTTAATGTTTATAGTGAAAGGTGGTTGAGATTGGGAGCCTGTGCCTGATTCTCTTAATTGACAATTAATGAATACAGACATTAGCTGATCCAAACACCTGGCTAAGGGCAATCCATAATTAAACTCATTAGAATTAGAAAAGAGACTTTTGTTCTCAATCAGTCATTAAAGCTGCCAAAACACAAGGCGCTCTCCCAAAGTAATTCCTCTTTCTCTCCATCCCTCCCCTCTCCTGAAGTATTTTAAATATTTCACCAACTGTCTTAATGCCACTCTTTCCCTTTGTTTCCCACCATCTTAAACACTTTCTCTTTCTTCATAATCTTGCTTTTCTCCCCAAGTTCGCAACGTCTTCCTTAAACTTTGGTTCTCATTCATTCTTTTTCCCCCTCATCAGTGACTGAATTTGTTTTTTTAAATTACCATCCAAATAGCTCAAACCGTTTGCCTGTTTTCCAAAAGTAAACAAACCTTTTTCATCCAATAACTCTTTGAACATCGTCTTTGTTTCTTATACTGAACTTTTAAAATCCAAAATAGTATTCTGCCAGTCAAAATTTTACTCAGGTGATCCACACATCCTGCAGGGGCTGACACACGGAATAACATGTATCTCATTGTTGCAATCATTTTATCTGAGAGGAAAAGCCTTTGATTTGTTAAAAATATTTAACAGCCCACGGCAATTCTAATCAGCATGAATATTTTTCTAAAGTGTCTACCAAAGGAGTCTTTGTTTATTCAAGCAGAACAGTTGATTCCTAATGAAAATACTTCATCAAGCAGACTGTATTTATTTCCCAGACTGCCACACATCTGAATTGAGCGTTGCTTAGGCCAAGAAAAACATTCTGAGGCTTGAAGTCCAGCATAGCAACCGGACTTGGTGATTTAATTAGATCATATCAATCAATTTAGATTATTTTTTCCGGTCTGCTGACAGGATAGCAAAGTTCTTATCCAATTATCTCTGTGAGGATGATTTTAGTTTTTTTTGACAGACAGCTATGTGACAGCTTCTGTGGAAAAAAAAAGCAACACCTCAGACCATTTAGGGAACATTTTCCATTTCATATTTTAGGCATTTTCCTGATGCTCTTATCCAGAACCACTTAAGGGAGAAGGCAGTGGTGGAATAAGCTTCAGTTCCTGGATCACCAACATTACTAGAAAAAGATTTTTAAAAAATTTAGCGGCAGCAGAGAGTCCTTTTTTTTTTTTAAGTTAAGAGCAAATTAGAGTGAGCTGAGGCGGAGGACGTGGAGAAGGAACATGACTCAGCGTAGAGAAGGTGATTTGAGGTAATTCTTGAAGGAATGGGTTTTCAGCTTATAGCTGAGGGATGGGGAAATGCCTCTGACTTTCTGACCAGTAGCAAAGTCATTCCACTTTTGGCCTTTTTGGGCTGATTATTTGTTGCTACAGGCTTCCAGTGTGTAAAACCCTTGAAATTCATAATTGTAAATAATCCAATGCCAAAGTCTGTGACACAGTGTCACATTTCCTTCAACATTGCTGCTTCCCTGAGCCTTGGAGGAAAATGCCAACTTTCCAGCAAAAAAAGTTCTTTGATCAGTGGGCTGTAAATAAAACCACAGCAGACATACTTTAACATGTAGAATATAGTGTATTACTGAAGATATTCATTGTTGCTAGAGGAAGATTCCTGATGTTTTTGATGACCACCTTACCTTTCCTGTACCAACATATCAAAACTGAAATCAAACTGTCTACTTGGAAAGGACATGTGCAGGCAGAACTGCCAATAAATTTCTGTTCTATGATACTATTCACTTTACAAACTTTACATTTTAGAATGTAATTGCATTAAAAACAATAAATGTATGCAGTGGTTTTGTTTGCTCCGGCCAACACTTTCACATTGTAAGCTCAATGAATAATGTAGCTTCAAGCAGTTGCTACCAGGGCTTTAGACCTTTTAGTTTTTTTTTTCCCTTTCCCTTTTTCCCTCCATATCGATCTCCTAGCAGTCTGGACTTTTTGATGAAATGCCACTCTGAAAGGCTTTTGTCCAAGACAGCTGTAAACATGTCACCTCTGCCGGCCTTCTGGCTCTGTAGGGCCTCAACAAGGCCTTTGTAAATGTCTCAACTGGAGGGCTGTTATGTGCAAGGCTAGTTTTACAAACAAGAACATTACACACTGCTTTAGCTCAAAAATTACGATCACGTGTACCTCAGCGTCGCTTTTCACCTTTTCCTGTCTGACGTGTTTAGCTGCAATAGTGGAGTAGGGTTGGACTGCCCTATAATTTTACCCAAGTGTGTGCATACATGCTTGTATTTGGGTAATTTGGAAGATGAGTGATTGTACTGTGGCATTGAGCTTGGCATTAAAAGGATGGGAGAAAGAAAAACAGAGAGAAAGACAGCAGAAGAGAGGAAGAGGTGGCTGGAGAGGTAAATCAGAGATTTTAGAGAATGCACTGATAAACTGTGCTAAACAGTTAGCAAAGCATACATCATTTAGTCTTACGAGCATAACAGACACTTTCAGACCAACACTGAGAGAGTGAAGGTTTGTAATGGAATTTTAAATTAGCGAGAGCACAGCGAGAGCAGGTATACCTCAGGCTGAGTTTGGGAAAAAAAAAAAAGTTTAACATTAAAACTGTCAGAGCTACTGGGTTGCCAGATGTTGTAGCGGAAAAAAAGCAAACCCAAGCTGTCAAATAACCAGCTGAACTCAAGAGGAGCAATGATGGCATTTTTAGTGTAAAAAAAAAAAAGTCCTCCAGCTCCACTATTTCTGGTACATTAAAAAAAAAAAGAAAACCCTGCTTTTAATGAGTGAAATTGGCAGCTCTGATGGATTGGATCTGCCTTCAAGCTTTCAACACATTTTCAAGACATTTAAAAAAAAACAGATGCAGTCACAGGTGTAGTCATTGCATTTAACTGCACGTAACAATCAACTACCGCTGCATTTAACACTGCCCTCAAGATGAACTGTTTGGAAAGCATTTCATTCTCTTTTTGAGTGTGACTGGAATAATCAGGCGACTAGCTGGTCGAGAGACATCGAGCTCCGTGTTCCATTATGCCTGTTCAATTAGACTTGAAAATGTCTGAGAAAAGAACGGAGGCCCCTGGGACAAGGACTGTAACACAGATTCATGGCCATCGCAGCTAAAATTGTACTATAAATGACTCAGCCGCTAAGAAGAAATCTTGTGTTCACACTTTGAGCAACAGAATTAACGAGTGACTAGAAAAAACTGAGGAGCTTTTTTCAACATGTCTGTGAAAATTCTCGGTCATACAGGTCATTGTTTTATTCCAGAAGGGCGAAGTGAGGGGTAACTGAACTGGCTTTATGTTCTTGAAGACATTTCGCCTGTAATCCAATGTAAAATTAGGACAATTGTTGAAGTTTAATCAGATTTCTATGACTCTGTTTTAATAAAAACAAGCTTACAGCCATTAAAAGTTTCCCTATTCTCCAAAAACTCTTAACACTAGAACCGCCAGGGGTCTCTACATACATATAACCGCCCACAGGTAAAATTTACCCGTCCACCTGGCTACCACATCTCTAACACTAAAAAATGTACTCTGTCATTAAGGCATTGTCTTCACAAAGGAGTGTCTAAAGTCATGAAATGAGTTTGTTTAATCATCCCTTGTGTTTTGGTCTTGTTGTATAATCTAAGTATCTTTAAGAGAACTAATCATTTTGCATGGCTGTCAGTATAAATCAGTCTAAAATGACACTGAAAATGGGTATTAGAAGGAGATATTTACATATTTGGGTGGTGTGATAAGTAGCCTAAACATTGCATTGTCAATGTTTCATTGTCAACATCGTGATTAAGGGAACATGACCAAGGAACTTGTGGTAACCATTAAAGCTTTTTTTTTTATCATTTATAATATCAATCAGCCTATAAACAATAAATGTAACAAGGCAAAACAAAAATGAATGAATAATCAATTAACTAAAAATAAGTTTTACACACAATGAACTTTTGTGATCAGGCTAAATCATCTTCATTTGAACATGTGATTATACTTAAACACACTTTGAGCAGACATTCAGCACATTGACTGCATTTTTAATAATAAGGGGAGCTACACAACATTATTTTAGGAAAAGTCAAGACACTGTTGGACATGAATATTTGATTAAAACTTAGCAGTTGAACACCGGCTATCTAGTGTTAAAGGATAAAGGGAACAAACATCTAAAATCCAATGATTGCATTGCAATTGGTAGGGTTGATAAGCGCCATTTGTTTAATTTCAATTAACACATTGGACCAGAGTGACCTGAGAGGCAAGGATGAGACTATTGATGTCCACTAGAACATGAATATAACTGTTCAATCCAACAATGTGCATTAATGTAATAAATTAATATCTGTTTGTTGTTCAACCTATATTATGAGAATGATCTTGTTTGAGTGTATATTCGTTGTCTTGTAGGCAGATTGCATTAATTTTTGTGTGTATTTGCGTGCATGTGTGCATGCATGCGTGTGTGTGTGTGTGTGTGTGTGTGTGTGTGTGTGTGTGAGGCATTAGAACACATCAATTAATCTGAGTGTGTACCGACCCTTAATTAAAACTCCCACATTTCCCTGAACCCTACTCCTGTGTGCATGTGTGTGGAGGTATCTGTCTGCATTTGTATGCACATCACTGTTGCTGAATCTCAATATTCATGACTATGCATTGGAACTTGCACAACACCACTTCTCATCCTGCAGCCCACATTTAACTGTGGTAAATTTTCACTTTTTAACAAACACGTTCTACTGTGATTTCAGGAGCAGGTAATCACCAGTTTCTGCTGCCTTGGGTATCTGTAGAGGTTCCACTCGCTGGAAAGCGACAGCTTACGTCTAAACTTAATTAATGCAGCATTAACATGCATTCTGCCCTTTGTTGCAGAAACATTTCAAGGGTTACATTTGCATTAATCATTAACAAGAGTCTTCATGAAGCCTGTGGTCATGCCATTCTTGAAAGTTAACTGGTCATTAAATGTTCAATTTATGAAAGTGTTAATGTTCAATCATATTTTGCTTCAAGGCAATATACCAAAGGAGATTAGCACCAGCTATAGCCTGTTCTATCCACATGTTGACTATTTATCTTTTGCTTCGACATGTGCTGCATATCGAATCCTCTGCTGCCTACTCTCAACCCAAGCCCTTAATTGCTCTCTTTGGTTTTCATTTGTTCTTGCTAGCAACACCCACACTTCTGAATTTAGTTGCAATTTCTCATTCTTACTCAGCCACGACTACTTTCCAACATTCAAGGTGTGATTTGGGAAAGTAATTCACCAGCAACAGCCGGAGTAATCGTCCATTGTCCGCCTACACCATCTGTAGCTAAACACAGTAGTTCACCAGTATTTTTCGTGAGCCTATTGCATTTAAATAAACTCAGCCCACATACTGCACCATGACATGTCGCAGTGAACTGAAAGGAAGTGAGCTGCCGATGACCTAAACCTTAGACTCCATGACACATAACCCGTCTCCGTGGGAGAGTACATCACTTATCTAACTAATCAAATTTCACACCTTCGAGCAAGGTCATCACCTTCTCTTCACCCCTCCCTACCCACCGTTGCTTCTACCGCTCACTCTGATCACAAATTAATATTCACACAGATGTCCAGACCAACACTGGGAGGCCAGAGCGTGTGCGCGTGTTTGTTTTTTTATGTGCATGTGGCTGAGTGAAAGAGTGAAAGAAAAGAATGATAGGAGAGAGGCGATAAAGATGGAAGAAATGAGGATGAGAGAGTAGATGACAATGAGAAAGAGTAAAAAAGAAGGCAAATAAAAGGAGAGTGGGCGTTGAAAGAATAGAGTGGAACCAATCAGCCAAAGAGAAAGCTGCTGTAAAAACAACCAGTCCATTTGCTTTGAAGCTGTTTCATGCCCCTGTGTGCCTTTTATACATACACACTAACCTAGATTTCATCTTTCAATATGATCAAAACACACACACAGAAAAACACACAGGCAAACATTGGTTTTTTTTTCCCTAATCTATCCTCTCGGTGCCTCTTATTTCTCCATTTATCTTTCCTATTCTCTGACTTTGCATCTACATGGTTTGATGTGAGTTTGTGCATTCACAGATATTTCAATACCCTGTACTTTTTTTTGCAACTGCTAAGGGAGACTGAGTTTAAAAAAAAAAAAAAAAAGGAAATGTCAGCAATTTTTAAAAAAAAAACCCTACATTTTGCAAAAAAAAGGTTTTGTGCTTGGCTGAGGTTGAAAAGTCATGCCTAGACAAAGATAAGTATGATTTAAAAAATATTTTTGGAATAAATTATAATCTGTGGAATCAAAGAAAGGCTACACAGACAGGAGAGGAAAGAAATACCTTTCTTGTATTCACACGACTGACTTAAAAACACCAAATTAGATGAGAAGTGCAAACAAAATTGGGTAAGTGTTTGGCTTGCACTGTTGATAATATGATCTTGTTTATCTTGTTTACCTTCTTAAGAGGACTGGAATAAGAGTAGGTGATAAAAAGGCATAAATTCACGCTTTCTTTTGCAGACGTTTTGGAAATTTCATTCAGAATGGGCTTTCAGCCTTGGTTCCAGTTTATTTTCCGCTATCACCTTACTTCCTTCTGTTCCCCCCATCTCCCCTTCCTACCTCTCTCCCTCTCTCCCTCCCATCATGCTCCCTCTCTCTCCCTCCCCCCCTCGCTTCGTCACAGCCAATTTCCAGCCGTTTAATCCTGATTATGCCTTCAAAGTCCCAGTTGACACTATCCAGCTTGAACTTGCTGTGTGTGTACATGTGAGATGCTGAATCTGGCCATAAACACATCTGTCTGGTGTCTGTCGCTTGATTGGCTGTAAGACACTGTGTTTGTGTTGACGTGTCGTTTTAGCGAGAGCGTGTTCGCTACATGATAGCACACTCTTAAGCTGGAGTGGCAGTTTCAAGCCTGTAAGTCATGTTTGTGTGAAAATACTTGCATGTGTGACAATGTTCTTCCATAGAACAGCTGTTTTTGTGAGTGATTGTGCATTGTGTGTGTGTCTCCGTGACTGTGTACTACTAGGCGCCAGTCTGCCCCTCTTTTTGTCTTACTCCTGTGGACTTTGGATCTGATCCCACTCTTCTTTTTTTGGTGCTCTTTTCACCTGACAAAACCTTTCTCTCACTCAAGGTCATCAAACTTTTATGTAAGAGAGAAATTGATTCAAATTTCTGTTAAGTTTTGAAACTCAAATCTATAACTTTGTTGTATTGGATTGGCGAATACAGTATATTGTAGGGTGTTCCTGTTATTTTGTCCACCCATGCGCAGCACATGGAAAGAATGACAAAAAACATAGAAACCTTTAAACACACACAAAAGACAAAATCTGCCTATTTGCAAGAGTTTAAAAGTGAAGATAAACAGATCTTTTATTGTTAAAGGACAGGAAACCGCTTATTAAAATTGATCATGATATATTTTTTTGCCTTTTGTACTACAATGCTTCTATTATGTGTTAATCTATACAGTATATAGACCTGTCAGTGCAGAATGAAAAGCGAAGACTCCTTTAAATTTTAATGCCTTTATGGCCTTAAATTTAGTCACTTTACATTAGACTTTGTTGGTTTCCTCTGACTTGTGGGATGCAGTCTGCCTCTCTCTGCTCACACCACTAAACGTGGTAAACAAGTCTGTGTCATTCCTCTTTTTCTTTATTTTTCAGTGTCAACTTCTTTCTACCAAACTGCTACAGCAAATTACATCTCTGTCTTTCCCAATTTTTTTCATATCTTACACATCTTCAATTGATTCTTTTTCTTCCGTTCGAGTGTCATTCTTGCCTTCTATTCATCCCTTCATCAGCAACCTCAACCTTCTCTCATTTATGCACTCTCACTGTCGCTAATTGGATTTGTATGTTCTTGATTTTTTTCATTCAATTTCTTGAAAATAAGGCCTTTCAAGGATTTAAGTATACACACAAATGCATACACACAGAGATGCACACAAACACGCTTACAATCACTTTACAAACACACACACATATACACACACAGAGATAATTACAGCACTGTTTGTGTGATTAAGTACCGTGCAAGTGGTTGTTCAGAGGTGTGAAATGATGAAGAGATAGACAGATAACCCGGCCCCCAGAGACACATATTAGTGTGTCATTTTGTGTGAGAGAAAGTGTGTGTATGAGTATGCGTGACAAACACGGTGCCTCTTTGTGTGTGTGTGTGTGTGTGTGTGTGTGTGTGTGTGTTGTCAGTGGGTCTAAACCTCTTATTGCTTCCACTGATAAGTCAGAGATGAGATGGATTTCCCGTCTCTCCTCTCCTCTTTGTAAATGTTGAGAGAATGATCCTGGATCAGTGCTTCTGCCTCCTCTTGCCTTCGAGCATGTTGCAAAGGTCTTAAGTAGGGTCGGGTATTGAATATGTCTGAATTTTATCGATTCCAAATCTGCTTATTGATTCTGGTTCTTATTGATTACCAGTTTCAATTCCAATATGGTAAAAAAAAAAAGAGGTCAAATGCTTAGATAACAAAAATATCTTTATTCTTTTAAGCATTTACTTTGAATGTATTGTTTCATTAATAGGCAGGTCCATTATTTTTTGTTTTTTTGAGGTTTTTATATCATTCTGTAGCTTCCAAGTAGTGTTTCATATGTATTCAAAGCTGAAAGTATGTATGTTTTTAGCATCAAAATGCTATTTTCCCAAGCTCTTCTAAAAACTGTTTCCCACATGACCTGATGTAGGTTTCTGCATGATGACGTTACTACATATAAACTGATATAGACCTCCTACCTGCCTAGCCAGCAGTCTAACCGGCACTTCAAACAGCATGCCCACACCAATACAGCACCTTGTATTGTTTTACACAGGACTGTTTTCAGTCTGAATGCAGATGAGGAGTTCCTGTGTCACAACAGCAACACAGTACATGCATACACAATGTGCCACAGCTAGGTATCCCTGGCTCTACTGGAGGTGCTGGCGAGGTGCTAGCGTGGGCTGATGACACACTTGGGCTTTGACAGTTTAAGACATCAAACACTGGACATCCTTTTAGATTGACACTGTGCTGCCTTAAATGTTTGGTCAAATACGATGTGCAACCTGACTTACAACTAATTAGCTTCCCATATACGCTTTGCCATGTTTGCCATTTTGTTTAATAAAGTGAAGCCATACTTTTGAGCATTTACCGCAGTCACTACTGTTGTGACATTAGCCATGCATGCACGTATCTAAACCACGTGGGTAGTTCTGGGTCTGAAAAGTGAAGCCAATGATATGTAGTCTTTGTTTGCATTAATAAAGGGTTATCGTGTTTAGGAACTGATGAGCAGAACTGAAATTCAAATTTTTTATTGGGTATACGTTTCTTGGCATTTTGGATTCAGTTCTAATTGGGAACCAGTTTTCAGTTCCCTATTTAGTCATAAGAGGCTAACTCCAGATGAGAAGGAACAGGGGTTCATCCTGTTACTAGGTTAACACTGAGCTTGCTGTGACTTGTGATGTGAGTGGCAAGAAGGGGGAAAAGCAAAGTGAAGAGGAAAACAAAAGGATGTTTGGTGAGCTGCAAGATTAACAAGATAAATAAACTGAGTGACCAACAAACTAGCTTTTCTCTCACGCAAGATGCTGCATACAGTATACTGAAATGATTCAGTGCTCTGCAGTAACAGAGATTCCTCAGGAGAAGCACAGCTGTAGCTGTTGCTTTGGAAAACACTGAAAAGCCATTCGTATTGCAGTGGCGTTTTACTCTGGGATGGAGTAGTTTATTTGAAAAAAATAGAGGAGCTAAAAAAAATAAGAAATTGTCACTAATTTTTTTGTACATGTCACTAAACTGTGATTAGTGACATGTACAAATCACTGATTTATTTGTACTTGTAAAAGAAATGTTGGTGAATTATGTTATGAGAGTAATTTGAATGTAAATTAAGCAGTGTTAAGCAAAGACTTGTTGATTTGACTGTTTATCACAATTTATTAATATAAATTACAGCTATAAAAGGGCTAACCTTAGGGATTCTAAAAATAGACTAAGTATAAAATACGGAGATCAAGATGAAAAAAAAAGAAAAGCAGACCATGAGAAAACACATGTAACCGAGTCAGTGAAGCGCTAACAGGAGGCTCAGGGATCTGAGAACAAGAGATACACATGAGAGAACTAGAAGACAACTTTGCTCATGAAGGGAAACTGAGGTCAAACAGGTGAAGAGAGGGAGAGTGTGACAGAAGAGCAAGAAAAAAAAAAAAAAAAAAAAAACAGTAGGAGTTGTTTACTTGGCAGGTAGAGACGGATATGGAAAGAGCCGGTGTATGATAAAAGAGTCAGACATGACAGTGCAGGTACGGGGGAATCGAAATGCTTGGCCAGACAGACGTGTTCACAAGTAGGCCCTGACACAGGTTAACAAACACAGTCACACTTGAGGCCAGGTAAACATAAAGAGTCTTTGTAGCAACAAAATACTGAATTTGAGGATGGATTTCTATCTCTTGTCATATCATAAAATGTAGCTGTATCAATGCTATACTGTCATATGACTGCGAGATATATCTATATATCTACAAGATGAGGAAAACTGCTGAACATTGTGGCATTGAAAAGATTTAAGAGTGTGACAGGTTTTATTTATTTGTAGCATTATTTCCCCCATAATCAATGATCGGTTCCACTGACAGTCACAGCACTATGCGGAGTCAGATCCCTTATCTACAACGAAACTCACATTGTATTTACTGTTATGCTGTTCTGTTATGATGAATTCCAGCTGCATGTTTTTTGCAAGTATTCATCAGCCTTCATCAGTATTCATGCAACATTCATGCAAAACATTTGTGAGACATGAATTAAATTGTGGAGAGAAAAAAAAAAAGAGGAGCAGGGTTCAGAGAAGTAAACTGTGAGGAGGAGAAGAGAGAGAGAGAAAGAGCAAACTACAGGTGGTGATCAAGGAGCTGAGGGAGGATAAAGAGACTATTAGATTTGTAAAAAAGCTGATCTTTTTACATTTAGCAGGAAGCAGAGAGACGGTACAATGAGCACACTTTTCCTCTATTAAAATAAAGCCGTCTCTAGTCAAGGCTACTGTGAAAAGATGGACCAGATCCCCCATGTGACCCTCACATAACCATGTATGACAGAAATGCTAAGTAAAGATGTAAAAGCAAAAGATTATTCAGAGGAGAGAAATTAGGAGAGGTAACAGAAGGACAAGTGTGCGGCAATCTTCAGATGAGCAGTAACCTGTGATCTGGCAGCGTATAACGAAACATTGCACAGATTCTTCAAGGAGCCTCTCTAGATGGGAATCATCACCGATCCATCACTCACACACACACACACACACGCACATACAGACAGAAGTAGGCGCAATAACCTCAGGTCACCTTAAAACTCTCTCGCTCTTACAGACGAGCTGTAAAGATGAAAAAGCAAAAATGTCTTCTGACAACACTCACACACACACAAACCTATATGCACACATCCAAATGTCTCCGTTTGTTAAAAGTCTCAACCAAACTGTACAGAATATGGAGGCTGGTGGTGTTATGAGGAGCAAGGTTTAGATATAACCCACTGCCATATTGCCATTTGTCAAGCAGTGTCCCTTTCCACACGTGCATCTGGCTTAGTCTTCACCTAACCAATTATCTGTCTCACGCACACGAAATGTGCAGGATTCAGCAGGAATGTGGACAGGAATCATCCGAAGAGACGCTCTCTTGCTGCTGAATGTCAGATGGTGTTGTTGTTCAGGAGCTCATTAGTTATCCAGTCATTAGTTGGTTTCACATGACAAACCAGGAATCAACCTGTGTGATGAGCAATTTGGCCGGGGACAGATGCTCGCATACATGCGTTCACATGATAGATTGTAGAATTTACTGTGTGTCTGGTTTAGAGAGGAGACAAAGGTGCTCAATTAAGAACCGGTAGCTTCTCATTACAAACTGAGGTAGGCAGTTATTCCTGAAAAGTCATATTTATGTGTTTTAATCTTGGTGTTGAGGATGATTTGCATTTTGTATTTCATTGCCCCATGCACAGCAACCCCCTGAGTCTGCAATATGAAAAAAAAATCATAACACTTATACATAAATTCTGACATGACAGCCACAGGTGTACTAGCCTCTATGGGCAACATTACCTTACTTGTCATTTTATCTTACACTCTCTCCATCTTGATTGCTCTTTTGCTGCCCCCCCACTCCCCCACCCCCACCCGCTCCTCTATCCATCTATCTTTACCCTTCTGCCTCATGTCCTGTCACTTTCCTGTCCATCACTCTCCCGTTCTCTCGTTTTGCTGCCGAATACATGACATTTTACTGCTTAACACACATGGCTCAGGCTTTGTACACACACATGTCCGCAGTCACCGATGTGCGCATGTGCACAAAAAAAAGCAAATAAAGACTCATGTGCACACACACACACAGAAGCAGGAGATAAACAGAGCTTTCTGAAATGCCAAACATAATTCCACACAACACAGGAGAGCAGCATGTTGTCAAGTGTCAACCAAGAAACTCAAACTTTTGGTTGGTGCATTCTGGTTTTCACTTGAATTTAAAAGGTTACACTACACCAACACAAGGAAGAACCACCGCTACTATAGGAATCAACAAACCCAAAGAATAATGTCAAAAGTCTGATCGCTGATCTATGTTTTCCTTTTCAATTTGAAGAAAAATACTCGTGGGGGTTATGAGGATGGAAGCCTTCAGCGTCATATCTCTGTGAGCAGACCGAAGCGTTAATAGGACTTGGATTTGCTGCCAACGCTCTGGCTTCTTACTGGTGACATTCCAACACAGCACAAGCAGTACTCTCCAAGGCCACCGCTTACAAAACACACAAACTGGGAAAGAATTAACCACAATTCTTGTTCTAGTCAAAATTTTCATTGGTCACCTTAACAACATGAGCAAACATCCTCATAGGTCCAGTGATTTAAAGGACTGAGTCAATTTAGACAACTATCAGGACAGAAACAGTCTGGGAATTGAAGAATGACTCAATGGATGATGCGGAGTGTCTCCATCAAAGTGATATTACATCTGAAACTATTAACCTCTTTTAAAGGAAGTAGTGGACAACATGGTCGTATACATTAGCTATATTCTATAACACACAATCCAGGTTCTCACAGCCCATCCGGTTTTCACTATAGAAAAGTAATCAGCAACAGATTTACACTTGTGATGCCAGAAGGACGATTAACAAGCTGGTAGGATAGAAAACCTGGGCTCTTAAAGTGGTGTCCTCCATAATGTGTTTTTCAAACTGGCAGTGCATAAATTAATGCAAAAATTATAAAACAGATGAAGACATGAAAGAGAAAGTTTGCTCACTAAAGATATATCTCAGATCAAGCAAACTGAGGCACAGAGTCTGTGTCAAAGAGCAATAAAGAGTCTCTGTGCTTACTTTGTTGAGAATGTTGTTGTCTGTGAGACAGTTTGGTGGCGAGGACATGAGTACCTAGATTTTTAAACTCTTCTACCTCATGCAGCCCACTCTACACAGCTGAATACTAATTCACAGGAGTCAGACTACAGGAAAAAAGCTTTGAAGAAAGTTTTGCTCAAATTTCAAGTCTTTGGAAAAAGCTGCTGTTGAGAAACAGCTGTTGCAGTTGATTTCAATTGCAGCCACTGTAAGAACTGCACATTACTGTAGATTGACTTCCCGCTGTCGGTTTACATAAACCGCGGTGATGAGGACAAAAGGACAGTGTCCACAGGCCCATCAAGTCTTTGCTGAGATCAAACACTTTCTCACTCTATCGGAAGGGAAAATTAATCTATTAAATCTGTGCTGACGGTTTGTAAAGTGCACTCCTAGTTAAATGAGAAATTAAGAGTTGAGAAGACCAATTTGACTTGCAATTTCACCTCATCATGACTAATTCAAAATAGACTGAGGAATTACTATGACTGAGCTGATAGAATTTTCTGTTCCACTCGCTACAGCAATTTCTTTATTCTCATTGTGGCTCCGATTTCCTTCGCACTACATGTAGAGAGCCCTATATGAAATGCAGCGAGCGTTTACAAATTCAACCTTCCATTGATTTAAAAAAATATATAGACTATAATTAAACAGTGCTCATTTTAACACTCTGCTAACTCATTTACAGAGAAAACCTTTTTTAAACACTAGAACCCAGAAGGGGTTATTTTCACCCCCCTGGTGTTTTCAAATACATGTAACTCTGTTAAAATAAAACTGCTACACCTCTCAGTTCATGCCTTTTCCTAAAATGGGTTTATTAATCATCTAGTTAATTATGGGGTGTGGGATAAAAAGAAAAATTATGATCATTTATACCTTGAACTGCCAAGGTGTAATTTTTTACTGCTAATAGCTTAGCAACACTCATTGTTCAGATGTCTTTTGATGCAGGCTGCCATATCACAGGCTAGACTCTAGGTTCAGATACATTCCTTCATCATCTCCTTGCAGTTTTCATGCATGACTTGAGTGTTTTTGACTGCGTAGCTGCTGTGGCAGCTTTGACTTACATATTGGTGCTCAAGTTTACTGCTCTATGTTGTTGCAATAACAAATGAGAATGGAAATTGAAAACCATGTCCAGTTCAGGTTTATTTCATCTCAATGTTTATATCGTCAGTTATTTTTATGCATGCAGGTAATTTAGCACCACTGCAAACATGTATATGATCCATGGGTGATAAGATGAAGAATGCTGCCAAAGCACTGTGTGTGTGTGTGAGTGTGTTTGAGAGAGAGAGAGAGAGAGAGAGAGAGAGAGAGAGAGAGAGAGAGAGAGAGAGAGAGAGAGAGAGAGAGAGAGAGAGAGAGAGAGAGCTGTTTCTTTATTCCCAGTATAAAACATTTGATCCAAAATTTGTTTTCTTCTTCTACAATAATTAAATTACTTAAATGTGTTGATTACTTTGTTGTTTATTTGCTATAGCCTTTATTCCCAGTAGTATAACTAAAACAACACGTTATTAACCAAAATTTGTTTAATTTTTACTTAATGTTCCTCTTCCACAATAATTAAATTATTTAAATGTGTTCATTATTTGGTTGTTTTTGTTGTAGGCTAGAGTTTGATGAATTTTAAAATGTATTTGACCCTTTCAATCTGTAATGAAATAGCCTGAAGCAACTGTAAAATTATTAAACCCCATAAACTGAATTTTAAACAGTTATTTTGTCAAGTCTTACTTAACTGCTTCAAGAAATGACATCGTTGCGAATGTTGATGCTGGAATATTGGCGGTTCTGGTGTTAAAAAGTGATCAGCTGCACTTGAGCTTTGAATTAGATTTAACTGAGACTTAAAGACTGGAATGTGTCTCTTCAAACTATTTTCCTTTTTCTACATAGCAAAATAGTATTGGCAAACTCATACCTTCATAATAAACTACTCTAGCTTCACCTTGAAATGAAATGCTTAATTTCTACAGTAATAAATCTTTGTGGACATCAATCATGGTTTATCCTCAGTCTACAGTGAAAACATACCTGCATTGTTTCCAGTTATAGTCTGATTAGTCAACATACCTTTCACCTCAACGTGCTCCGGGAAAAAAAAAAGGCATGTGTTGTGAGATACTTCACACTTGTCCAGAGAGCAAATTGTTCATTTGCAGAGTGAAAATTAAACATGAAAACGTGTAAATTGCAAAGTAGAAGAAAGAAGAAATCAACATGACAACCACAACAACATTCTCTGGGCTTCTATATATAGCCCTACATCAATTAACTGGTTTTATAAGCTCTCAGCCATCTGTTGAAGAACTTGAGTGGCAAAGATCACTTTTCCTTCTGCAGAGTATTTTTGAAATTGTGACTTTCATTAGGGTGAGAAAAAAAAGTAAAAGTTTGTTCCCAAACCAGCTGATTTAGTATTGTATGCCACTTCATTATCATTTAGTTGTTTTAAAATGTGACGCAGACAATACTACTGACCCCAGTGATCTCTGTAAAATGCTGACTTGTCTTTGTGTGGGTACAAATATTAAAGAAATTAACATCTTTTAGAAAAAAAACTCTGAAAATAAGCCAAATTAAACTGCTGACACCACAGCTGTCAAGAACAGTTCACACTTACTGATGATATTCAGCACAACCACCCTCAATCATCATAGAGATGTATCCTGAGGCAGTTTTATACGCTACCAGAAAGGTTTATTTTTTTGTCTGAAAACCAAGAGACAAGGAGTAACACAGAGCGTGTTATCAACCAGACAGGTCATGCAGAGATGTAAGGATGTAGATCTTCAAAAAGCCTCTCTAGCTCTCACTCTTTCAATTTTCACTGCATCACACTATTAACCGAGCTAGACTGGCTTGAAAAGTTTGATATATGCTCTGTTCACAGCTCTTATGAACCCAATGACAGCAGACCAATACAAACCAATGCCATCAAATACCTATCTGCTGTCTAGAAAAATACATCTAATGCTAAACTTTTAGAAAGTATGACAACACAGCGTATCTGACATCATAAATTCAAGTGTTCACAATCCTGTCACCCCATACAGACGGACAGAAAACATTGAGATCCTTAAATGCAAATGAGAGCAGAGGAAAACTGCACGCAAAGCATCAGCGCTGTCAAAAAGCTCACGGCTGAACGTCCTACCTTGACCCCTCGCACTCTGAACTCGGCCAGGGCTCGGCTCATCTTGGAAGCTGCTGTCGGCAGGTCTTTCCCGCTGGCGATGACTTTGACCAGCAGGGAGTCGTAGTGGGGTGAAATGACAGCGCCCTGGAAGGCTGAGGCGCTGTCCAGACGGATACCCATGCCTTCACCGCTTCTGAAAACCTGGGAGGAGCAGGAAGGTGGGGGACAGTTAATTTGGGGAAACAAAAAACTGGTGATGATCAAGAGTTGACTATGAATAAATGCATATCAGTACATGTTGGCTATTTCAATTTTCAGTATTCAATATCGTAAAGAGGTGAAATCATGACCCAGTGAGTATTACTTGGAGGCAGAGTAGTGCAAAAAAAAAAAAAAAAACTGTATCTGCTGCATTTGGCAAAACATGCACAATCTGTCAGTTGAAGATTAACTGTTTTCATTAGAGCTTCTGTGTTATTGTCCCATCCAGCTTGCTCCAGTAATCTCAGTGGGTATATGTTTTGTATCATTGTTCAGATACAAATATGAATGTTCTCTGCAACAAACTGTCAGTTATGTGCAAGTGCTCTTCCTCAATAAAAGATTTATTCCAATACCTAGGGACCAAGAATGGTACATGAGATTACGATCCACGGTTGGAGCTAAGAGGAGGGTGTAAGATCGGCTGTCAGTGAAGGTAACTGTTCCTTCAAGAGATCGAAAGAAAGAAAAAGGCAGGCCTATTATCCCCAAAAGTGACAGACAAAGAAAGAGAGAGATAGGTGGTAGGCAGGCAGACACAGTATCCTGGTAGATCAGTGGTTTGAGATGTATTTTTGTGCTTGGTTTAGCCCGTAACCTTTGTCACATGTCTGTAATCGTTCCTAACACTCATTACTTTAAACTGCCGATGAAAACGGCAAAACCATCAAAAATAAATTTGGCAGACAAAAACTTTTCACTTTGCATCTTCCCAAAAGTGCAAGACACGGCGTCAATCGTCTTTCTTTGTTACTGTCTGTTGAATATTTCAGTGGTATTTTTGTGCCTTACTTGTTCTACCATCTCGGCACTGTTTGCAGCAGTTGTTAACGGGATAACCGCGGATTGTAATGTAAATGATACAGAAACACAAAGCGTGGCATCTGTGAGGTGCCAAAAAATGTAAGCGTAAATTAGCCTGCGCTTGGATGGAGATGGAGAAAGACATACAAGAGGAGCAAAATGCGATGACATGAGAGGGGAGAAAACAAGCATGAGATGAGTGAGAAACGGAAATTGTGGACTGTTCCAAACCACTTGGCGAGAGAGCGGGAGAGGGAGGGGAGGAGATGTGAAGAGGAGAGCGCGGACTATCCAACTCTGCAACATATGGAGCCCCTCGAGGGCTGGAAGAGAAAGATGAGTAGAAATTATAATTATAACAATGTTGTGCCACACTGATGATATGCCAGTAATATCTTCAGACAATGTAGATGTGCAGAGCTGCCGACGTTTATGACCAACAATATTTTTTGATTATCCTTTTGCTCTTTACAACTTCAAGCTATTTTTTTTAAAATCTCTGGCTTGAAATGATCAAAATAGTGTTTAATTCCCACTATAAAGCATGTTATCAAAAATATGGTACAATGACCCTGAACATAGCAGCCAAATTGAATAAACCCCCCAAAACCAGGATGTTAAACCACGTTATGGTCCGGTGCTGCATTCCCTCGGTTATTAATAGAAACATGCTAGGGCCTGAGCTAAAACGAACACACACATACCACACTTATGCGAAATGTAGCGCAACAGCACGGAAGCATAAGATGTCAGCTTGCTGTTAAAATTTACACATCAACGTATCAAAACATCAAGCTGAATGCTCAATTGCCGCTATGAGTGGACATCAATGTATTTTTTTCAACCTGAATTTAATATTTCAAAGTAAGGCTCATTCATAGCAATATCCTTCACCAAGGAGGATTTCTGATCTTATTCATCCGAAATCAGAGAGCAAGTTCAAAGAGTCTGCCTACATAAAGCGGTAAATGTATGAGATGCTGAAGCAGAGGAAATTGTCACGGGTATTGCAGTCCACGCAGACTGCCTCTTCACCTGCGCAATATGCCGTTTCAAGGCTCGACGTCCCAATTTCCAGGTTGTGATTTTCATAAAGCCCGGCACTCCCCTTTGATTTTAAAAGGGCTCGAGGCTGGTCATCAACACTTCAAGTGTCGCTGAAGTAGAGTCGCAGCAAAGTTCCACACCGACACTTTCAGATGTGCGTGTGAACAACTCTGCAAGCTGCACGGTATATAATTAATTTGTTTTAAATTAAAAAAAACAGGTTTATATTTAAAGAACATGACTACAACAGAACACCCTTAAAAAGCCTATAGCTGTGCCATTACTGTTTATTATTTACCTGAGCTTCAACAGCTGTGCCTACACATCTGGTTTTCTGACTCATATATTTCAGGTGGGGACTGCTATACCTTCAAAATGATGAAATATTATATAATCTGCATAATTACTGTGGTTACCTTGATGACTCCTCTGCCAAAACTGGCAAAAGAACTGAAATTTTCATGAAGCACCAGATCTGTGCAACTGGAACAAAGCAGTCTAAAAATCATGCATTTTATTCATGAGGTCCTCTAAATGATGCTGACTTGAGAAATCTGAGGTTGTAGGCGGTAAAAACAGGAGAGAGAAAATATTTCTTCTTTATTTTTTTAAGTTGTTGCCAATAAAGATGTTTTGTGAACTTGATTTTATGAAGAAAAAAACATCTAACAGTGCTTTTGATGAGACGTTTTGCCAACTGTGGCTGATTGGTATTGCCAACGGGGCTCTGGAGCGCTTTGTTTCCACAGTAGTCTTGCCAACCCTCCTCTGTACAAATGCCCCTGGGAAAATCTAAACTCTGTTTACTTTTCTTTCCATTCATTAAATATTTCCTTACTGTGCACAGGCTACATTTTCAAATTGTTCTCCATCACCCCGCAACACTGCAGGCCAAGCATGTACAGTACACAACAGCGATGCAGCTGTTAATGCTGACTGCTGTGTTACAGAGATTGACGGGTTTCTTTGCACAGTTATTTAATATCAAACTATTAGTAACGGTAAAACACAAAACATTGCTCACATTAAATCTGATGCTGCTAGTGGCTTTGACTTATTTAGTCTTTACATCCACACAAGTTGAGTATCAAGGCTATTTTCAGCAACACCCCACTGGATAATTACACAGTTTAGGCATCTGGCTAACACTTTTATCCATAACAACTTGTGATAAAAGGGAAGGCAAGGGATCAGTGACTAGCTCAAAGGCACTTCTGTTCCCTGACATCCTGGCCTTTGCTGCTGTTTTCACAAGTTTTTGAAACCACTAGTGCCACCCAGCAGCTCCCTTATAGTTTCACATCTGGGAGCTGTCCAGTCTATCTAGGGACATGTCAACTGATTAGGTCCAAATGCGGGCCAATATTAATTACACATGACCTGACTGATGGTCTTTAAAGTGTTCCTGTGAAGCCTAACAGGACCTGAGATGGTGCTTGAGATGCACTTGGTATGCTAGGTAGATAATAGGTTATTCACAGTAAGTTAGATAGCATACTATGAGCTAATAGAGGTAACTGACAACTTTGAATTTCTGGTCTAAAAAACCAGACAAGTGGAGGATTATTTTATGTATGTGTTTGAGTTGTATAAACCCACAGTGTGAGCCAACATGTCAGGATCAGATTTAAACCATTGATTCTTCCCTCATAGCTATTCATTCACTTTTATAAAAGCAAAAACAACAGACTTTTCATGGCTTGTAATTCAACAAGTGTAGGGCTGTGTTAATGTTGCAAGGCCAGATGGTTAGTGATAATGGAAAATGCTTTGTTGTTTCCTGGTTGGCAGTTTTACCAGGTGTGAGAAGAAGATATGTTTTATGAGCTGATCGTACAAGCTACTCTACGATCGTTACGTAAAACATGCATGGGAAGAACTTAAGACCTATCCAGAATTTTAAAAATAAAATTTAGCAGAATACCACAATATGTAATGAATGTCTTTGGAGATGTGAGTCTTGAGGTAAGTGCTGGCTGCTGCAGGGTCTCTTACTGCTCGTCCACCTTACAGGTGTCTGACGGGACAGATAGACTAATGACATTAGGATGGGTGTCAGAAAATGTCTTCCTGGGACAACGGATGTCAAGCAACAAAAAAGGTACTGCAGCTGTTTGTAATATTGTGTTGTATTTGATGAAAACACAGCCTTCTATAAAACTGAAAAAAAAAGCTTGCTGCATCTCTGGAGCCAAACAAACAGACAACAGGATAGATCGCACACATTTTCATCAATGTATAAACATGCATACTCTACAATCCATCGCACGGCTACAAGGCAGGCGGACATAAATTCATATGCACACTCAATCATCCACACAGAAAATATTTTGAGCCCTAAAATGTGGGCCAATATTGTTTTAAATCGAATTTCTAACTGTAAGCAATCGTGTCCTGCTCGTGTCAGGAGACTAATCAAACATGCAGCAAGACAGATGTTTGCTGTTACAGTTTACTGCCCAAACACACACACTCGCCGGCCACTTCATTAGGTACACCTGTGCAATCTAACACAATCCAATACAACAGCTCTGCCATAAATTCTACATTTACAAAGCTTATACATTTTCAGTTTTTGTTGACATTGTCAGAAAGGTGATAATTAATCTAACTTTATGTTTATTATTGAGGTCATAGTGGGCAGTGGTGGTGTACTGGGGTGCATTATACTGAACGGTGTTCCTTATATTTTGTCCACTCCATTAACATACATGAGAGGGACAAAATATTAGGAACATCATTCAATATAATGCACCCCAGTAGACCACCAGCACCCACTACAACCTCAATAATAAACATAAAGTAGAATTATTACCTTTCTGACAATGTCAACAAAAACTGAAAATGTAAATGTAGAATTTATGGCAGATCTGTTGTATTGGATTGCATTAAATTGCACTAAATTGCACAGGTGTTCCTAGAAGTGAAGTGGCTGGTGAGAAGTCTTCAAGATCCGACCCGGGACCTGAGTCGGACCGGGTCCAAGCTCTACTTAGTCTAATCAGGTCTCCTTCTATTGCTGCTAGTATCGGGTCTGTATGTCAATAGGCCTATGTCCAATACACAAGTGGATCCGAAATGATTGGAGTGTATGCGGTATGAGCTCAGTGTGTTTAAAGTGCGAGGAGAATGTGAACTGTGAAGTGAATCAACGTGAGGAACGAGTAAAAGGAAAAGAAGAATAAGGAGGTAAAACCAGCCAACTGAAACATCAGCTGTTTGCTCCTGTTTTAAACAACTAGTCGATAAAGATGAGAAAAAGGTTCTGATAAGGGAACTGAAGCGTTTGTATTAAATAAAATGAAGAGCAAATAGGTTAGAACATTGTCTTTTGTCTGTCTATCATCCAGCTGGCTACAGAAGGTTTTATTGTTGGTATAGGAGGTGGATATTTAGTTATTATATTACATTACATGTTATCTGTGTTTGAAGCGTATAAACATATAATTTTCATTTCTATGACTTTACATTCCTTCATAGGGCATTATTATTATAATATTGCTGCTCTTTCCCACTGCGGCTGCTTGTTAATTGATTGAATTAATTGATAGCGCACCAGGCTGCTGCTGGTGTTTGTCTTCTCTCTCTGCTCAGGTCTGTTATGTTCGGGTATATTCGGGTTGGGTCTGGCTGTGCTTGGGTCCCTCTCGGGTCGGGTCTCTTTTTTGAAAATGAATTTATACACATCAGGTTCGGGTAGGTTTTCCACGGGTCCATGATTTTGGACCAGTGAAGACCTCTAATTGGAACCAATCAGAGTACGGTTGTTTTGCAGAGAAAAACAAACACCACTGAAAATTCCAGACATGTACTGACAGACAGAAAAAAGTATAATTACCACATTAAAATCCTTTAAATGACATCTCCTTCTCCCTCATTAAAATATCCAGAATCTATAAATATGTTAATATATTTCATCTCAGTAGTTTAACTGCTGGACACAAGATGTCTCCTACTTCACTGTAAAGTCCATTCTCAGTGTTTGTGCCCTGGAGGCATCTCACTTGTGTACCTTAAATATTGGACCAGGATTGGCTTCAAAACTAGTTATGATGTCACAAATCATGTTTATGGCCCACCTCTTAAAATTGGATTTTCAATGAGCACAGAGAAACTTTCCACTTTAAGAAGATAAATGTTCAAGTGTCAAACTCTGCACACACATCATTCTGCACAGTGAAGCTCAAATATTCAACTGCAGGAACAAGAAGAAAAACACATTTTTGAGTGAAGGGTGACTTTAATTTCAGGGGGCTTTCAGAAACTGTGGACACATAATTTTGAGAGCCCTGCATGGCCTTAATATTTATAGTTAAACTGAACCTCGCTCGATGTACTGCATCAGAGAATTTCCAGCAATTAACCCCAATATACAAAATATTTTTTCCCCACTTCTTGCTCATTAAGCCTGTGTGGAAGCATTTCCATATTTACTTTTGTTTGCTATGTGCTAATGAGGGACAATTCACTTTTCTGCTGTGCTTTTGTGAATATTAAGTGTATTAATTTTGGCTTCGGGGCATATAGATATACGAGATGAATGATGCCACGGTAACACCCCGCAGAGACGAGTGTGTGCCTTTATCTCATACGCTCTACAAGGACTCAAACCCGAGCAGAGCCACTAAAGGTCGTGTAGCCATAAAGACAGAGAGAGAAAGGAGAGAGATAAAGGCAGAAACTGAATGAAAAGCCAAGTGCTGTGTTAATAATTGAAGTCAAGGTGTCAGCTTCTTTCAGCCCAGGGCACTGTCTAACAAGAAAACCCCACTTTCTTCTCTGACACTCTCTCCATGTCATTGTCTTAACTCTCTTTCTCTCACAGTCTCTGAGTAGTCACGGATAGCAATAATTTAAGGACAAAAGGCAATGAAATTGTCTCGCTGACACATACATGCAATGATTCGGTACCCTATTGATACCTGCTCACACTCACTCCCTGTGGATTCCTGTTGATGAGCAAATGCGTTAAGATTTTCACCTCATTACTGGCTTACTTATAATAATAATAATAATGATAACAATAATTTCCACTAGTCTTTTCACTCATTTCACGCCTTTTATTCTGCATTTTCTTCATTTCTTACACCATACTGTATATATTTTGTAGTATATTCCTCAGTCATTCTTTGTCCTGTGCTCCCACTTCTTATTTTTTTTGTCACCATCTCGCTCTCTGCAACCCTCTTACATTTCTCTGTGTTTGAAGTACATCCCTCAGAGACTCTCCTCTGCAGCATAGGTTGGTGGTATATTTGTCTGACATGGTATGAAAGAGCGTTAGTCTGCCATGGGCACGTTACAAATCCTCTCTCGCCGGCCTGCTGTAACCTTCTAAAAAATAAAAAAACCTCAAATGTCTGAAAACACACTTTCCCTTTTCAGGAATTCAGATAAACAAGCCGATTTCCCCACTGACGGCCTTGCAATTTCAAAAACGTCAGAATGGCTTCTGGATGGATTTCAGTAACCCCAGTCAGAACCTACTGAGCGTGTGGAGGAATTTAAAAAAACAAAACAACAACAACAAAAAAACAATCGAAGCAAACACAAAAATGCCAACAGCATAAAAAGTGGAGTTACACTGTCTCACTTGACCACTGCCTTACAAGTTTAAAAAAGCAAGGGAACATCAGTAAAGGAAATTGTTAATGCTCCAAATCTTTATTTAAAAATGTTTTTTAGGAAACAAAAAGGTGTTATTGTGACATCCATGCACATGAAGCGCTATCAGAGCCTCAACTATATACATTTTTAACAAGTAGGAGATAACCAGACTTGTGAATTGTAAAATATGTGTGTGCATTTGTCACAGTGGATTCATCACAGTGCCTTGCGATGTATCATGGAGATAAATATCACACTCAGCATTGTGAATTATATATGAACGAGAGAGAAAGCCCTATGTAGCAAAAACAGAGGAATTCCATTTCACTGTATTTATCCAAAGGCCTCCACACCTGAAAGCGTTCCAATATGGCTTTTTGTTTTAACTTCTGACTGTCACAAGGTCACAGGATAGATTTCAATTAAACATTTTGCTGAATGATTAAAGGCTAAATTCCATTTTTTGATCCTCACTGTTTGATATAGTTTGCTTGTTGCCAAAATGTTAACTTTAAAGCTGCATTATTTGATTTTTTTGACCTGAAGCTGAAAAAAACAACAACACTTGAAGCTGTTATGACAAATGTGTTAGCAAACAGTTGCCTATTTACACATCCAGCAGACACAGAGCAAGCGCTCATTTGCAGTTGGGTGATAATTTCTCTGTGGGTGGTTTGTTACTACAAGTGACACCTTTTGCATCACACATTATTATTTGAGCCATTGTTTATCATAAAAAGTGACTGGTGCAGCTTTAAATTGAGTGAGTTGGTTTGAGTTATATATTGGTTTCATTTTGAATTAACATAATATTAAATCATTTTATTATATCTTTAACTTGCTTCGTGGGGGACTATCGCCTCAGTTGGCCAGTGTCTATATTCATATTAGCTTCTGTGTATAAAACGATACTTTTTCTGATGTATTATTAGTGTCACGGAGCCAGAACATACCTTTGAAACTCAGTTTATGTCATTTAAGTCAAAACATCCAATTGAAAACCAATTCAGTCAGGTCAGATTTGAACTGGTCCAGTCACTGAATGTTTAGATGACAAATGACTCACTGCCTCACCAAACTCTACTTCAGCTTGTAGATTTAAATTCTGCTTTTAAAAATTTTGCAGTACATTGCTGCTTGCTTGCTCAAGGGGGCAAAGAAATCAAAGTTAGAGACATGGAGAGGTAAAATAATCTTGATTATGGGTCTTAGGTGGTTTCTACCAATGCCTAAACAAGATCTTTGTTGTTTTCTGAACCCATTTAGCAGCTGTAACACCGCCCAAACCCTCAGGCTCCTCAAGTGGACCCAAAACCAGATTTCAGTTGCTTTTGTATTAACACTGAAAACTCTCCAAGACAGTCTCCAAGCCATTCACCATTAAGTTCATTTCTCCCTTTCTCCCATTTCCCAGACTCCTCTACCAGGCCTCATTTATCTCCCTTTTTTCCTCCCTAATGTTTCACCTTCTCACTTCACCCAATTCTCATTCCTCGAGCTCCCTAGTTAAATTTTCCCTCTTCGTTGTCAGGTTTTGTTTACGTATGGAGTTGAAAGAGACAGCACACGTACACTTGAAGCTAATGTATGGAGAAAAAACAGCAAGACAACACACATTGCCTCCCAGCTCTGTGTATGAAGCAGAAAGACAGAAAGTGACAGCAATATCTGAGCTCCAACTGATAGCGTACCAATTAGAGAGGGAGAGGAGCAGACGGAGAGGCAGACGCACAGAGAGGTAAAGAGAGTAATAAAGGGAAAGAGACAGAATAACACAGACATGAGGAGAAGAGAAGAGAAAATAAGTCCAATGTCAATGTTTGAGTCGAGCTGTGTGGATGAATTAAGGCTAGGAGAGCAGTTTGTAGGTGAGAGGAGAGGTGATGGGAGAGAAGCAAGACATCAGGGGAAAGAAATGAAAAAGGAAAGAAGTTTGTCATTAATGGTCAATAAAGAAAAACCTGATGCTTCAAAGGTAGGGCTTCACAATTGCCCCAATGTGAAAATGTATGCTGTTGTGCTTTTGTGTAATTCATTTTTAGCGTTTAGCGTAGCTCCTTTAAGGAATAGCTCAGTATGTAGCAAGTGTGCGGTCTATAGAGAGCAAGAGAGACAGAGTATGAGGCTGCAGCTACCAGAGAAACTCGCCTGCCATCTGAGAGCAGGCTGAGCAGGCAAAGAGCGGGAGAGTTTCTGCCCAACACAAGCACCAAGATCCAGGGAGACATGAGAGCAGCTGCTCGCTGACAGCTATGTGTGTTTACAGCAGAGAGCAGGAGGGAGGACAGACTTCTCACTCCGCTACTCTGTGCTGTCCCACCCCGGCATCACCCTCTCAACCTATAAACATATTAGCTCTCGAATTTCTTCCCAGGAATGTCTTGGGGGTTGGCAAAGCACACCAAATTAGGAGGAACTCAAAGACAAACGGAAAAAAATACATTAAACAACACTTCAAATAATTTGACACAGATATTGTTACAAACTTCACAGCTTGGTCACTCGTTTTAGTTAGTCAGTGTCTCAGAAGTATCTTGTTTCTTCTTCCTTCCGTGGCTAAATTTGTAAGTGGGTTGACTCCCAAGGAATCTGGTGACAGTTTACAGGCAGCCTTGGAAAAATCTGGCCATCTCCTGACTTTAATTACTCATGTCCTACAAAACTGATTTTCTCAGCTGACTTATTGCAGGGGCATGTCTCTGACATGTGCCTGCAATTGTTTGTTTGTTAAAATCTGGTCGAGGTATGCTGTCACAAGCCCCCCCGAGCCAGTATGTTCGCCACAATTTCCAATTAGGAAATTGATCTTGTACTGTCAGTCTTGTATTTAGCTGGGATTAAAAAGATCTTGGGAAAATCATGTTTTTTTACAATATGCTGAAAAACCCTATATAATTTAAATGGCAATTTTGGCAATATTACAAAAGTATTAATTGGCAAGATTACGTTACTGAATCCAAAGTGATATGGGAAATTAAAAAAAGACATGGGTCAAGGAAATGTGACATACTGTGAGAGAATAAATAGAATGTGGATAAAATTAAGCCAGCCATGGAAATGAGTTTTCACAGTACACTGACATATTTACTCACACGTGTACATGAACAAAACAGATGCAATAGTAATTCATGAATGTGTGTAAAAAGAAAACCTTGATGGCTACCTTCAATAATAGGAACTTTGGTATTGAATTAATTGAATCTTTGGAAGTACATGTGAAAAACAGCACGTACTGTACAAACAATATGCCTATAAATGCTATATTGTGAGTTTTCTTCTGCTAGATGTCATAATTTCTTATATTTTCACAAGACACATAGGAATTCGCATGACAGCTTGTGTGAAAAGAACCTAAATAAGGACTCATCTTACAGCTATCTCTATTGAGAATTCACATGGCACTGACGCCGCCCACGCACACAAGTGTCCTTATCACATAGAAGTAGACTGTCTTTAGAGGCTGAGATAAACTGGCTGCAGTAGATTTAGTCATGCAGTATCATTGGTTTAGCTCAGCCCATGAGACTGTAAATCTGGCAGATAGATGGGAGACAACATTGACTATCAAACAGTGACGGCAAAAAAAGATGATATCGGATTTCTACAAATCTGCCGATACTGCAGAATTTAATCTTTGCATGTAATTTATGCATTCATGCCCAAACATCCTGCACATCTTTTTCCTCAGCAACCATCTGCTTCCAGTTGATCATTTGTCCTTTCCTATTGGTTTATTCAAGACACCGAAAGGTCACCAAAGTGATACTATTGGCTATTATGCAAAGGGAGCCTTCCTTTGATCTGCTTTAATATTGAATGTCAATTGCATTGACTGTAGAACCGATGCCTGTTGCGGATCGTTTCAAAGACCTCCTCACACTTCAATATCACACACAAAAGTATGGATACACAAGCAGTTCCCCCTTTGTTTAAAATCATTACTTCAGAACTCCCCTGAGAAATAATGGCTGAGCCGGAGAGCCCAATGACACTTTTTTTCAGCTGTCCTGACTGGTGACCAATATGGTGACAGCAAGGCGTATTGGTCTTATTTTAATTAAAAGTCATTCCCTTGCAACCCTCCACAAGCCATTCCCAAAGCTAGAAACAAGAGAACCATGAACAATTCGTTTTCATTAACATAGGAGTTAACCGGACATTCTTTGCCTCACTAATATGTCATAGCGTTAGCCCTTTTGCATTAATGAAGAACTAAATATGTCATGTTTCCTCTAATTTGCTAACTTGATGGACATTTGTACTGGGTTTGTTGCATTTTTATCTATTTTAAGAGATGTTTATACTCTTTTATCCTGACATGATGTTAGGGGTGTGGCACTTGGACATTGACTATGGCAACTCCCACCCTTGAATTCATTATCCAATAAATTTGAAACCCTGTTTAACCAGTTATCTAATGACAACTGCACAACTGTTCTAGCTTGATTACATATGTTGTTTACCTCATGTCTTTGTCTACTCTGACTCTGATGAAGACACAGTAGTGATGAAAGGTTAGTCTGTTTGCACAATTAAAGGCTGTGAATTAATCAGTGTGTTCCAGTCCCTTTTGTTCTGTGGTATTTGTTTGTATTTCCTTAACTGCTTTATGTTTTATAATTGGATTCAAACCAATCTGTTCCATAAAAACATCTAAATGTGATTCACTTTCTATCTCAAGGTTTAACCCTCAAACAAAATGTGGATATTTTAAGATGGTCAAATAAACATTCATATTGCATCTTTAAGCTCATCACTTGGGCAGTTTCACTCCTGTTTTCACCACCTTTCAGGTTTTGCTGACTCTCGTCTGTAGCTGTACTCGACATGTGCTTGTTCAAAGCTTGTCTGGCAGTCCACAACTGTCCCTGGAGTACCTGAATCCAAAATACAACCACTCCACCCCTCTTCTATTTCAATTTTCCTCCTATCCTTTCAATTTCACCTTCATTTCCTGTCTCTATACAGGCTCAATTTTTTTTTTTTCATCTCACAAAACCATTATCTACCTCACTCTCCCTCTTCCTCCCGCTCTGTCTGAGTCCCTAGGGCATCCCCGGCTTTATTTATCCTTTCATTCTTACTTCATTTAAACTCTTTCCTTCCTTCCTCTGACTTTCAGTATTTATTTTTCGTTCTGTCCTCAGAAACCCTCTAATCATCTCTTTTGGCACCTACGACCACCAGCAGAGCAATTACAGGCCAAGGCCCAAAATATTTTTGCACGTGTGTGTCCTTAAGAACAAAACCATATTTGTGACCAAGTACTTTGACACATTTGGGGATAAAGACACACACACTGCAGTGCACAAAGTCCCTCCTTGCCTTTCATCAAAAGGCTCATTTTTTGATACCCAGCTAAATTGGCTTCTCCTTTCAATCCTCTCAGTGTGTGTGTTAGAGTGTGTGTGTGTGTGAGTGTGCTCCAGACGGAGGTATAATGACCCTAATGAGCAATAGAGGATCTCTGCTGCTCTCCGGTTTTTCCTCCTTTTCATTTTCTCCTTTTTCCTCGCTCTCTGAATTTTCTATCAATTATCGCCCATTCTGCCTTGCCTGCACTCCTCTCTAATTTTCCTCTCTGTTCATATTTTCCTCGCCTCTACTGTTATTTCCACTCTTTCCCTCTGTCTCTTTTCATTTCCCCCTCCACTCCTGTCCTTTTTCTCACATCGCCTCTGCATTTCTCCCCTCTCATCGCCTACTGTAGATCCTCAACCTGCCATCTCCCTTTGCTTGCATCCCCTCTTTCCCTTCTCAAATCTCTCTCTTGTCTTTTCCTATTTCTTCACATATTCCCTTCCAATTTCATCTCTTGCACATCTAATCCACTCCTCTCCCCTCCCTCCCTCCTCCTCATGATTTAAGAAAAAAAACAGAAAAGAAAACAGCTGTAAGTGCCCAGCTGCTAAAAAAGGTTAGCCTAAAATGTTCATGTTTTGTCTACACCAACACATACACTGAATAACAACACACACTCTGGAAGAGATACATGGGCACAGATGCTTGCTGCCTTTCTGCCAGTGCCCCAAACCCCCCACACACATACTCTTATCTCTCATGCAGTATTAAACATCAGTGCAACCATTAGAGTCAGTGGCAACCAGATGTCTGTGACGGAACTACAAGCTGTTTGGGGCTTTGGAGGTGGGATGGGACCCATACACACACACACACGCGCGCACAAGTACACACATATCTGATACACAAGCTGGTCAAATTTGGATTCACCTCTAGACATGCCCAATGTTGTTTCAAGATGAGACATACTTGTGCTATGAATGCACAAGATGTCTAGCTATGGATGGATGAGTACAAACAAATCCCACTCAGAGCTATCTGGACAATGTTGTTCCAGACGTCTGAGCTACATGGTTAAGAGGACAGTTAGTGATGTCTTCACAGTCTGAAGAGTCTGAGAAAGTCTTGAGAGAAGTAATTCAAACATGACAACACCCCATCTATGAAAAGTCTGAATCAAAGTTTCATCACCTTAGAGAAATTGTTGAATTTTAGGTCTTAAAGTTTAAATGTGGAGAGCTTTTTGAGTGTCTTCAAAGAGCCTAAATACTTATAAAGTTGTGTGATGTACGCATACAGCCTTCATAACTGCTCCTCCATCATGTTCTTAGCATCTACGTTTCCCTATTTTTAACTTGTACATTTACATATCCGTAGCTCCAATACAACCTGGTATTCAAATCTCCTCATTTTTATTAGCCGCTTTGATCGAGACTGAAATATCTCAACAACTATTGGATGGACTTTTTTTCAGCAGATATTCATGGTCCCCAGGAGATGAATCCTACTGACTTTGGTGACACCCTGACTTTCCATCTAGCACCACTATGAGGTTGACATTTGCGGTTTTGTGTGATGTGTCTCGACAACTATGTTCCCACCAAGATGAATTATATCATCTTTATAATATCTTCCCCTGAGTTTTATGCAGCAATTTTATTCTTGGTTGTGACGAAGAACCTGCAAAACTAATGACATTCCCATCAGCCTCAGCTTTGTCTTTGGTGATAATTAGTAAATGTGAGCATACAACATGCTAAACTAAGCTGATGACCATGGTAAACATAATACCTACTTCACATCAGCATGTTAGTATTACCACTGTAAGCATGTTGGCATGCTGACATTATCATTTAGCTAAAGGCACTGCAAATCCTAATTACACTCTCAAGGATGCTACTCTTAGAGCTTTAGCACATCATTTTCAACAAGACTTATGTGGAACAAATAATATATATTTCCTACAACTCTGTCATACAGTGGTAGAAAAATTTCTCGTGTGTAATATTCATCCCTTCAATGATCTACTGCATGTGTCTGATCAAACACAGTTTGGATTTGCTACCGGTGTGCCTTATTTTCAGTACTAGTATAATATTATAGGAATGCATCAGAAAAAAAATGAAATTTCCTGCACATGACACTTCTCTCCCTGCGGCGGATACCTTGGCCATTGGTTTGGCTCGACTAGATTCCTCTCTCTCCCTTCTGGCTCACCCGAAAGTTCAAACCATCTCTCTCAACTTTCATCAGTGCTGCCAAGTCATTCCCTATCTTCCTCACTCTGAAGACGCCAAACATTTCTCAAGGCTACATCTATTTCCCACCTTTCCCGGGAAGTTCTTCCTCTTGAATAGCACCAACTTTTTCAAAATCACCATTCCTCTTCAATTATTTGAACTACCTGTTGCTTGCATGTGCACCACATGTTTCAAGCGGCTCTGGATAACAACATCAGCTACAGTAAAAGTCTCATTTAATCATATAACATACAATGTAATATAAAACATTTCAATAGTGTGCAAAAAAAACTCTTAATGTTGAATAAAGCTACAGAAATCCTGGGTTTATTAACAGCCTACACTTGTACAACATCCAAGCCCCCCTTATCAATATTCATGTGTCAAAACATTGATGGTGTTTAAATACTGAGTGTGTGTTTTAACACTGAGGACGATACAATACGTATCTTGATGTGTTGCCAACGATCTGATACATTAAAGATACATATGAAGCAACTACCGATGTGATATGCTTCACCCCTATTGTGATGCAGTACGATTCAACATGATTTGATTCAATACAACACAATGCAATTCAATGCAATGCAAAAGAATGATGCAATATGGTACAGAGAGTTTTATTTAATTTTTTTAAGCATATATCAAATCATAAATTAACTAAAACAGTGCAATTTTTACTTTACATATTTGTTTCTCTAGTGCTGCAACTCAGTAAGCATCTTATTTATGCTGTTACTTTTTGGACCCTTCACAAATCAGGCCTTTTCACAAGTCCTTTGTAGTGTAGTGTTTTCTGTCTCCAGTTTACATGCATATGCTCCGTGACCCAAACAATTACTGTCAAAATAGTTTAATTCTTAAGAGGAACTTCCACCCAGAACATTTTGGCAGCGTACTGCTTAGCTATAGCATGCTGGCGCGCTTGAGAAACAGTTTAGAGAGGAGGAATCAATCTGAAATTATTGGTCCCATTTCTAATTATATATTAATCAGATTTTACCGATGCAAAGATGTTAGAAACAATGCATCACAAGTTCATCCCAAATTGTATCCAGCGCACACTTTTTTTAATCAGCAGTTGCATCGTGAACATTTATGGTGGTGCACTGATGCATATTGGTGAATCTTTCCATCCCTACAATATAAAGGAATGACTACAACATATCAAACGGTCTCATTTGCTCTATATGTAAATCATATCATCTGTAAATAACTCTTCTGTATATATGTATATGCAGAATACATAGAATGTAGCCAGGAAAATAGAGTGGGAGAGAGGCATTAGTCAGGAATTAGGCAGCGCAGGGCTAAAGGTCAACAGGCAACATATATTTGTTTAAGCCTCGTCTCCCTAATTGTAGCTTACATTGTTAATGGTTTGACCCCAACAGCCAACTTTCTAACCATTAAAAGTATGCGTTATACTTTCACATTTAATTATCATAAGCAAAGTTTTCAAGACTGAAAATGATTTTGGATACAAATTTTGCTACTGGAAATAAGGGAAAACCTTTAATCAATTAATCTGTCAGTCATGGAAACTATTAAGTAAAATATGAACACTTTAATTAGCTATGAATAATATTCTAGCTCTAATGACTGCACATTTTGGTCACATAGCTGAATTGTGCTTTAACATTTTTAAAATGCTCTGTGCAAACACACATTGCTTGATAAATGTTTCTGACAAATAAGTTTTCTATATTTTACTTAATAAAAACTAGCGACAGCTGGAGACACAGGCAGCTTGTCAGTTTCTCTTTGATTACAGCGAGTCTGACTGGGAAATCAATCTCAAACTAAAACGAAATGATGCACTGCCGACACACTGCCCAGCAGAGAGCTGAGAATTTTAAAACTTTTTAGGGAAATGAGGACAGAAGAATAAAACATTTTCTTATCCAATGTTTTTTTCATGATTTTTAAAATCAGTATTCCTGCGGTAACTAGACCCAGAGGTCATGATACATTTTCAGATATGAGGGACACTGTGTTGATGGCTTCTTTTAATAATGAACAATCAAAAATGAAGCGGAGTTGAAGATGGGAGGCTGCTGCAGGTCACTGATGCATTCTGACACATGTGCACACACTGCACATTAATGATTTAATCATTAATTATTAAAAAAAAGGACATATGAGGTAACCTCACCTAAGCTCAACCTCTATCTCACAATGTCCCTGTTTTATCTCTTTTACAGACACACACACACACACACTCACAAAACTGTGGTGACATGTGGTCAGTGAGAGAGAGAGAGAGAGAGAGAGGGAGGGAGATGGTGAAAGGAGAGGGGGACTGAGGAACAGACTGACAGAGGAAGACCACAAAAAGAGAGAGACAGCATGAGGGGCACAGATGGAGAAAATGAAGTAAGGAGGAGAATGAAACTGCAATGTGAGCAAGTTGCATGTGTGCTTCTTGCATAGCGTAAGTGCCCACATACTACTTCCGTGCATGTGTATGCACATGGCAACACAACACCATAGGGTCCACCCACAGCACCCAGACAATCCAACATGCCCAAGTGGCTTGTTGGATTGTCTGGTTGCTGTGAGATTTCATTCTCCCCTGCTCTTTGCATCCATTTATCCCCTTCCTCTCGCTGCCATCACTTTCTTCCTGCATCTCTCTCCTCGTCCGTCTCTCTCTCTGTACAGTGTATATGAAACACAGCATTCGGTTCTTGCTAAGTAGGTCACTACACCTCCACTGATCCTTCCCTCCAAGCCTCTCTTCCCTTCTTTCGTTGCACCATCTTTATTCTCACTCTACGTCTCTGCCAGCCTCCCCCTTCCTTCCTCCTTCATTTTCAGCCTATTTGCTATTTGGCATGTTATGTATTCTGTAACAGATTACTGAATACATTCTCTAAAATTTAATGTGTAACATATCCCGTTATATCAATCAAGGTTACTATTCCAAATGCTTGGGATCACATTAAATGCATGGATTATGACGGGTATAAGGTAAATTAAGACAAGGTTATCTTTTCAATTTCACATCCATCTATATTTAAAGCAGCAAAATGAAGAACATATTCGTGGAGCGGACAAACAGTCATATATTTTTTTATCAGGAAATAAATAAAAATGCCAGATTTGACCTGAGAGACCACGATTCAGACATTTTTTGGCAGTTTTTCCTGTGCGATTCAGAGAGTTATTTCTCTCCTTTTCGGTTATAGTTAATGTCTGTATTATTGGATAATAAAGATCGTGCCTCAGTCAGAGCCTGAACATCTGAAAGAACATGACCCGATGCATTCAAAGTGAAAACAGGAGCCCGTTTGAGAAAAATTCGGCTTTTCAATTGCAAGAGTAGTGCTGCTATTAGTGTGCATGAGGAGCACAAATGTACAACAGCGTCTTTAAAATGTTTCCGAGTATGTGACTGGATAGATGTTTCGACTGAATAAGCATACACAGGCTGTTTGAGTATGTTTAGTGAAAATGCAAGTAAACTAAACTAAGCAAACAAATAGGAGGCTGACCTGCACGACAGAAAGCTGAGTTTGTGACCCACAGTGAATGATATTAAGGTGCGAATAATCCCGACAAAAAATTAGAAACAAATGACAGATGAACTCTGGCTGCGCTAAATGTCATTAAACGTTGTTTAAATGTTAATTAGAGGGACTACGATTATATACAATAACAAGAACAGAAGGGAAAATGTTACAGTATATTGTTCCCTACAACAGACAAGGCTACAGAACGGAGAGATTCCTCTTTTTTATGATGAAGAATATAGATGGAGCAAATGTGTGCCAGCTGGTTTGATGATGTTCAAAAACAACTAACTACTCTCTCCCATTCATCCATCACACTGAAAAAGCCATCAACAGCCACAAAAATACATTAATCTATCCACTTATTGCCTGAGAAATATATTTTGTATGCTACATTTTGGTCTATTATGTGTTTTATGTATGAGCCATGACTCAAACATAAGGGAACTAGAGGTTTTCATACACACCTCGCTAATCTAGGCTACCTGAAAGGCACTAAATACAGATACTGACCTCATGCTTTCTGCTGTTGCTCTTTGATGAGTCGTTGCATGATTATAAATGAAGCCAATACTGTGTTGTCCCGTTTCAGTACGGGCGATTATGAGGGTGACTCTGAATTATATTTGGCATTAACAGAAAGCAGCAGTTACCACATTGCAGTCGTAAAATGTTCTTGCAGTGTTGTGAATGAAATTCAAACTGTGCAAAGTGGAAACCAGTCTTGGCAGATCCTTGGTTGCAAATTCGCCATATTGCCTCTAAGAACATGCCAGTTTCAATTTGGATTGTAGACTACTGCTGGCTTTACTCCCCAACTCTAACTTTTTTTTTTTATACTTTGTGTGTGTGCTGGTCTTTTTGACTATCATTCTTTTAAATTCATTCCTCATCTCCTTGTCTCCTATCCAAATAACCCTCATTCCAAATGAGGCCTTCATTTGCTCCTCGAGCCTGAACCTACGGCTGTCACCTCATCGCTCCCCCCTCCCTCTCCTCTCACCTTTTCTCCCCCCTCTCCCCTCCCTCCTTCCTCACGGATACAGAGTTCAACTGTTTTATTTTCAAGCCGAGCTGAACTGGCAAAGACTTGCAGGTCTCAAAGGCATTAAAAAATACATGACAGACAGACAGACAAAGAAACAGAGCAAAGTTGAGGGCGTAAAAGAGAGGTGTAAGGGGAACTGACAAAGCAGACAGAGGTGGAGTGCAACGCCTAGTCAAACACAAATAGTTGGAGCTGGAGTTGCAGAAGTTGAAGAGAAAAGGAGGGAGAGAGACAGAAAGGAGAGAGTTGAGGAAAATGCATGAAGTGTAAAGCTAAGGGAGGAATGCAAATTATAAGTAGGAGAGGAGGCATAAAAAGGAAAGTAAGAGCTGAGGTATGACACGCAAAGGTCAAGTAGGACACCATTAAGCTGGGGGAAGAAACTCAAAATGACAGAAAAAAGAAAGTAGCTCCATGAGAGGAGGGGAAAGGCAAATTTCTAGATCAATGGAGTTTTGAGTGCATTCATTTTGGGGGAAAATGTTTGTACAATCTGTTTAAACTGCGTGCCATCCGCTTCATTAAACCCGTGCATCCACAGGGACAGGGCAAGTTGGGAAAAGCAGAAAGAGAGCAAAGTTCAGAAGGAAGAAACTGCTTCTAAGCTGCCTCGAGCAAGAATTATCTGGAGCTGAAAGCCAAAAATCTCCAGATCTATTTTTAACAAGGTGGCTTTTAACACCACACTTGTGTTTCACTACATAGTGAAACTGTAAAGAAATGTGTGGCAGTGTGTGTTACTCGTGTGATGTGAGTCAGGAGGACTGATGGTGGAGGGATCTGTCTTAAAACACATTCCCTATTCAATATCAGTTTCAACCACTCCAAACACTTTTAAAAACACCGATAAAGTGATGAATCATCAGCATGATCTCCCTTTTTTTACTGAAAATTGGTACTCAAATGTCTGCATAGAATATTTACATTTTCAGATCTGCCATGCAATAGATATATAATTCAACAGTGACAAGTGGAGGGGTGATACTTCTGTTTAAGCACATGTTGTATTTTGTTCCTCCTTCAACCTTCTTCTCCACTTTTAAACTTCTCTTTATCTGCCATTTTCCTCTACACTGCTCCCATCTCCTCAGGTGCTGCTTTATCCCTCTTAATCCTCTCTCATCTAATGCCTTCCCTCACTATGTCTCTCATCCAACATGTTTGGAGAGCTCCAGCGGTCTCTCTGCCATTTGCCTCCATTTTACCTCCAACCTGCCCTTTTAATGTCTCCATCAATCCAACATGCTTTTTCAGCTTGAACTCTGCCTCTTCCCCTCTGCTTCAACCCTCTCCACCAACATTTTGCGCTTACTGTAAATATATATTTTTTTTTTTACCTTTTGCACACACACAAGAAGTCTGTGCACTGTTCCCCCTCCTCGCAACACACACTGTAAATACAATTTCCCTTCCTCTTATTTTAACACCCTTTCATGTCTTTCATTTTTCTCCTCTGTTTCAATTTTTTTTCTCTTCTGTCTCCTCTCCACCCATCTCAAACCTTTTTCCATCTGCTTGACACTAGAAAAGCTGGAATGCCACAACTGCTAGAAGTGCCATAAGGTCATTTTGACTGCTAGATTCCAAACTTCATAATCTCTCATGATAAATACCAAATTGAGGGATGAATGCATTTATTGTGTTAGGATATCTTTTAAAAAACGAAATAACATATTGTAATTATTGTTCTCTGAACCTGGCACTGCCTCCGTTTTAGTGTCTGCTGCAATGGTTGCTTGTGCTGCTGACTAGGACCTTGTGCCAACTGCCATGCTGCCCTTTTCCTCTCCATGAACTCTGCTCTCAGTTCCTTTGCCAGTTACTGCTTGAACTTCCTCTGGGCTATTTTGCTGCTGATGCACTCCTTGAAGACGATGTGATTGATTCCAGCAGGGTCGAGGATGTTATAGAATACAGCCACTGGCCATCTATGTGTACCACCTTTCACAGAGTACGCCCTTGCCATCTGATCTAGGATGTCTATGCCGTACTTAGTGTTGTTATAGTACATCACTAACTTCGGCTTTGCCTTTGGCCCATCGGTGATGCCCACGCTTGTGGGCACGGAGCTCAGAATGCACACGTTCTTCCTCGGCCTGCCCTGGTAGACGGTGAGTGTCGCATCAGCACATTTCAACATTTCAACACCTTTGTGTTGAACAGCTCCACTTGTTCTTTTGCGGAGGGGGGGCAAGTCACGCTTCATTTTCCCCAGGGTGCCAACCAGACTGGTCTTCTTGGCCAGTAAGGCGGTGGCCAGTTTGAGCAAAGTGAAGAAATGATCCATGGCGATATTTCTTCCCTTCCCCAGAAATGGCTCCGCCAGTCTGAGCACCACTCTGTCCCACCGCATCTCCTCCTTTCCCAGAAACTGAGCCCAGTTAAGCATGTATTTTGGTTGGACATCCACAGCCAGCCAAAATTTGATGCCGAATTTATCAGGCTTATTCCCCATGTACTAAATAAATCTGCACTGGGCCTTGGTGGGGAACAACAGCTCATCTATTGTTATGTTGGTACTGGGCTTGTAGCAGGCTCTGCTGTTCTGAACAAACTTGTTCCAAGTGGCCGACACCCGGGCAAACTTGTCATCCTGCAGACGCACATGTCGAGTCTCCTTTTTATCGAACCACAGAAATCTCATCATCTCCCTGAAGCCATTTCTAGCCATGGTTTCCTTGAAAAACAGGAAGCCCCATTTTTCCAACTGCAGGCTGTCCAAATCCATGTTTTTTTGCACCCTGTGCTCTACAGATATATAACAGGGCTATGAAGGCTTTCAGTTCAGCTACTGTCATGAGCTGTCACCGTGGCGCTGATGTGCCTCAGCCACAGCGCAGTCCCTCATGTGCTTCAGCGTGCCATCGACAAACACACAAAAGAAGGCCGTGAGCGTGTCTTCGATGTTGCGCTTTGCATGCGCTGCGGGCTCTCTCTTCTAAATTACACACATTCATATAGATAAACGTGCACAACCCTATATATATACACACATGCATGGGCACGCTCCAAAATTAATTTCCAATCTGTCTAATTTTGCTCATGACCCCTTCTCCGTCCGTCACTTCTGCGCTAACAAACAAACACACACACACACACACACACACACATTCACACTGACTCTCCAAAGAGCGGTGAATTAATGAGCCGCATTTTTATCAGTGAAACTAATGAATTAGCTTGTGATGGATAATAGGAAACTGGATACGGGTGATGTGATGGATAAGTGTGTGTTTGTGTGTCCGGATATTTGTGTGTCTGCTGCAATGTAGGCATGTCCTTGAGCATGAGTGTGAGCATGTCTCTTTTCTTTTCTAACAAGGACAAAAGCACTTTGATCATTATTCTGAAGCCTTGATCTACTACTGCAGTTATGTATCATGTATTACACAAATCCTTCTCATTTCTTATTTTACCATCTCCCCTTCTTCATTTCTTGTTCTAATCAAAACCACAACCAGATCCATCCACACAGGCAACTGCACACATCTGCAAGGACACATCCCTGATTCATTTCCACCTCTTTAAATATTTCAGCGTTTTCCTTTATCTTCTCCTGCTGTGTAGTGGCTTTATAGACATTAACTTCACTGTAGACGTTTTTTTTTTGTCTTCTTTAACACTGGCAGACTTGTTTCCCTTGTTGTAAAAGTGAATGAAAAAGCTCTTTATTTCACAAAACGTTACAACATGTATCTTTTTAAACCTGTCAGAGATGATGAAAATAATATATTGCAACAACCAACATACATCACTGCCAGAAAGAGATGCTACAGGAATAGATTTGGAGAAAGTATCCCTAAAGAAGTAATAAATGATTCATTGTCAAAGAAAACAACTCAAGTTTCACTTTGCAAACGATGCTTAGTGGAGATGTAGCTGATGATCTGTGTTGATACTGTCAAGATGATCAGAGTACAGTCAGTCTTTCGCTGCTTTCCCTCCAGATACTCAGACAGACACAGGTATCTCTGCTGAGCACTTCAACATCAAAGACCCAACCTCACTCTTACTTCAAAAATGAGTTTTACACTGGATGGACAGAAGTCTGCGCTCTGCTCATTCTGTATTCCACAAATAGTTATGTTTTATTCACCTAATGTCATTTCACATATATCAGGAGAGGGAACAGACAAAGTAGTATAAAAACTTGATTCCAGATTCAGGACAAAGTTCACAACAAACTGAACTTGGTATTCATGGGAGATCATTAGACGGCATTACTGCAGGGCACCAGTAGATCCAATCTAGATCAGAAAATAAGGGGTTTGTTGATGTGTGCATTTTTAAAATGTGACTTACTTTCTAACAATGTGGCTCCAATTTCTCCACACACACACACACACACACACACAAGTGTTCTCATTATCTTTTCCTTTCTCCCATCTTCTTTTGGTCTCTTTCTTGTAACCAGAGAATTTAGATGTGCCACATGCAGAGCCACGACACTATTACCTCCTCTAAATTTCTTCTAGACATTTTATATTCATACTTCTTTTATTTTTCCCCTTCATTTCAACCAATGAGATTGTCACTGCCAGGAGTATAACTATCAAACTATAAAAATCATTTGTGGATTCAAATTCCCTCACAACACAGTTGTCCTCATTACCCCCACCTCCCTGCGTGCTATCCATTATTCATCTATCCCTCTCTCCATTCCTCCCTTCGCCTATCCCTCCATTTTCTGCCAGCGACTATAGTGGTTGTTGTTGCCGTGAATGTCACTTTGAAATTCTGAATCTGTTGTTTTTAGCTTCCAGTCCCTGCCAGCGCTTTCATTGTACAATCATGTTTTATATCAGTTGACTGGCCAAACAAACCCAAAACTAAACACAGCGAGCCTCTGACACCCTGGGAGCCAGCCTCTTTAAAACATGTACGGCTCTAACATGGGCGCCCAATCTGAGTGAGTGTTGACTCCCATCCAGGAGGCCGCACCCATAAACATACTGTACTACTGTTTCTCATGTGGGGATCTAAACTAGGAAACCAGGTACATGTCTACCCCTCTGTGTCTAGGCTAATTAATAATATATTAGTATTCTTTTTATATGAAGACTCAAATTGAGTGAGTGTAGTCTGACAAACCCCTGGCACAGGTTAGATGGGGATAAACCTAAATCAGTATGAACTTACAGAACTAACCATGGCACTAAGAAGTACAAGTCTGATCCATTCAAATGCTCTACATGGTTTCTGTTAATATCAGTAAAATTACTACATTCATGTTAATTACTCAATTAAAGTTAATGCATTTCGCAAGCTTTCAAAAGTGTAATCAGAGTAGGCTGCTTTACCTTTTTTCACCTATTCAACCCTAAAGAAGACATTTTCTAATTAATTAAAACTATTTCACTGAATGGCTTTAACACTTTTATATATTTTATAAAATGAAAGAAAAGGTTGAATTCCTGCACACTGTTAGCACTCAGTGTATTAGATACACTACATTTCTGTCAAAGTCACTAAGTGTAACACCTTATGAAAATGGGAGCTAAGTTAATATGTCAAAAAACAAACATACATATACTGTATATTGTTTGTCTCATTTTAAAGATGTTTTTTAATCAATTATTGACAATTGTCAATATTTGGCTCTATTGTAGATTTGGCTCCCAATTTGATTGGTTGTCACAGCCTTTGTATTTGGTAAAAAGATGTTGTTTCACATTTTGAATTTGATATCTAAACAAATGTCCTTGACTGAAATGTTGTGTCTGTGATGAACTCAGCACTGACACTGTGAGGGAATTCAAACTATTCTTCCACGATTTCATTTTCCTGTGCACCTGTCTACCAGGCGTGCGTTAGATAACATATAGCTTGACCTTTACATATTTTACAATAGATTACATGTTTATATCAAGATAGTATGAGATTGAAAAACAACGGAGGAAGCACTGCAGTACTTGGATTTGACAGTGATGACACCCTAAGAGTGTGCACAGGTAAACTGAATACTGTCCGCAAGAAAATGAATGAATTCTTCCACCAAAAAAAAAAAAAAAAAAACGCTGCTTCAATTAAGAATTAAAACATTTTTTAGGCTTTATGATTAAAAACAACCAGGCACTGGGCTTCTTCAGGGTCATACGTCACACACAGACAAATGAATCCTTTAAACACAGAATTGGTTTGGATTGAAGATAATATTTGATATTGTGATGCTCCTGGCCAAGACAATCATGCCACATAATTTTTGTATTGTTACATGCCTACTGATTAATAACAGACTTGTTAAAATGTCTGGCGTTATTTAAAATATATGAATATTAAGTTAGGACCCAAATTGAGTCAATCTGGTCTTGATGCCCTGAGGCTTACTATCTTTAAAATATATTAGTATTCCTCTTATAGTGGGTCCCAAACTGAGTAAATGTATTCTCTGACACCTCAGGGCTCAGACTGATTAAAACATATTAGTATTATTATATGGGACGCCAGCATAAACAGGCCCTGGATCTCTTTAAAATGTCTGCCCACAGTTCCCTTCTCCCCCCGTCCTGAACCCAACCTGCATTTCTCCGTGCCGAGAGGGGAAAATGGCTGCCTGTTGACATGAGCATTAGCCTGACATTATGACAAATACTGGCTTTGGCTCCCAGTCCCTCCCAACCGCTCCAGCTCATCCTCATTACCATCATCTCACCCTTTTTCCTTGTCTCTCTCTGCCAGCGGGCGATGTTGGCGTCACTGCTCCGCCATGTGTCTGTCCAGACATTGTTAGCACTCTCATATCTCGTCACGCCGTCTCCCTCGCACCGCTACACAACACCCTTCTACCCGCCAAGCGGTTTTTTTTTCCTCCGTTCTTTCCCCATCATCCTTTTTCCACCCATTTCAATCACTGTCCCTCGCTCCGTGTTGCTTTGTTCCTCTGTTCCGAGTTATGAAGACAAAACACACATCAATGGTGACGTTTTTATTGACTCTATTGAGGGTTATCTCTGCCCTCAAGTTTACTTGTGATGACTATAATCTTAAGAAAAGCGTATAATCAACACTCTCAAAGATGAGCTCTTCTATCACTGTATATTACTCTGGGTACCACTCCCACCATCCTCTCCAAGATCACTCAGTTGTCCTCGTTTTCTGCTTTCCCCCCTACTCACCCCATCCTCTATTCCCTCACTTCATCTTCCCCCACCAATTACACTCTCTTCTCTCATTCGTTTGATATCCCCAGTTCCCCACCAATCCTCTGCTCAAAACCTTGCTAGTGCTCTTCCTCTGCTAATAATCCAACTCAGGCGACCTGATGTATTTCATTGCTGGAAAGCATTTTTACAACCCTTCGCGTTTGTCCTTGCTGCCGCTTCCATGTCCCTCGTTTCATCCTTGTGTCCTTTTTCCTGCTCCCGACGGTGTCTTTGTGACATTTGGACAAACTTTTCAACCGTCCTTCTATCCATGTTTCTATTCTCAATTCAACCCCTAAAATATCTCCTTAGCCTTCTCTGCATACGCTGCCTCTCTTTCCCCCTTCCTTACTTCCCTTGTCATCCCTCCTCCCTCGTGCTTTGCAGTCACAAACATTCCAATAATAGCTTGATTTCTCTGTTTTCTAAACCCTTAGTGTACTTACCTCCTTCACTTGATTCTTGCCTTAGCTATTTGTTTTTTTCTTGCATTGTTTTCTTCATTTGTACTCTGCTTCCCTGCAACTCATTTCACTAATCCCTCTCACAGTTCAGTTCAACAGTTCAACTCGTCTCTCTCATCTCATTTGTTGCATCTGACTGCACTGTCTGTCTTGTGCCATACTATAGCAACCTACTTTTATAGCTTAGTCTTGGTATCTGCAGTGACTAAGCCTTACAACTGCTTGAAGTTAGCTTTAAAACCTGAAATTGAACACTTGATGTTTACTTGACCTTTCACCGCCTTTCCCTTCCAATCTGCAGTCCTTCTCTTCTTTAACAATATAGGAGAAAATCGGGAGTGAAAAAACAGTGTAAAGTCTGATGGAGAGTTAGAACCAAGAAATAAAAAGTGACATTGCTGTGTGCCTTTAGCTTTTTAATTGTGAGGATTTTATGCTTTTTTTTTTCCCTTTTTCTTTACTATTGTAATTGAAAAATCTTTAGGCTTTGGACTGTTGGTCTTTGCTTAATTGTACGAATAATTGGGAGATTTATCAATAATGAAAACAGTCACGAGTTCGAGCTCTTAATTTATACTGACTTTTTGCCAGTCAATTCTTCATAAGTTCCTTCCATCCCCCACTGCCAAAGAGACCCTCATGCCTGTCAGTATCCTCCCTCCATCCCTCCTTTCCTGCCCCTTTAAGAAATCTTCTACCATCCTTCAATGCCCATCATTCTTCTTCCATCTCTCCTCTTCTCCTTTCTTTCACCCTCTTCTCTCTCTTCTTTCCTTTTTTCCATCTCAACCATTCCTGATAGTCAACCCTGACTCGCTCATTCTCTTTTCTCGTCACGCAGAGTAATCAGAAAACCATTAAATTAATCCTCAAACTTCATTCATCCCTTACTACTTCTTTACCTTAGGTCTAAGGAGGAAACGGAAATGCCAGTCAAGTTAATCCAGAGCATCCTCCCCATCCCCCATCTCCACCCCCGAACCTCTAACTCGCTCGACCACTGCTTCTCTCTCTCCCTCTCTCTCCTTTAAAATGAGTCAGGAAGCCGTCTTAACTTTAATTTTAACATTATCAAACAAAGACAAATGTCCTCCCTTCTTCCGAGTAACGTCTTTGTCCTCCCTCACGGCAGGGTTGTGCAACTATGATCAGTCTGATTGCCGGCTGTGATTGGCCACCACAGAGTGAGTTTTCACCCCGTCACCTGATATGGTTTGAATTCAGCCATATACTGTACAAAATGTATAGGTAGGAGGTCAGAGTGGAGTTTTAGGCAACTCACTTTGTTAAGGTTGAGGAAAAGTTATGGTTTGATATGACATAACCATAAACATTTTATTTATTTGCCAGGCACAGATGCTGTAGGGAAATCTAATGAAATATAATTGCAGTGAACAGTTTGCGGTTTCCTTGTAATGCTGAAATGTAATCCAGGCGGCATTACCTTTCCTCCTGTATTTGTTGATGCAAATTAGTTGTACATTGAGGTAATTTTAAGGAGACAGGGCTGTCTCTCATCACCTCAGTCCCTCTTGTCTCTCCAAACACTCACCCTACACCACCTCCATTTGTCTTTCTCTCTCCTGATTCTCAAGTCGAGCAGACCGTTTGGGACATGTCGCTAATTAACACCATCAACGATGCCTGGTTACCACGGGGACCAGCCGTAACTGCCGGCGGCACAACGGTAAACAAATAGAATGTGTCATAAATGCCAACACGTATGCACACATGTTGTCTGTGTCTTTCTCCTACACTCACAAACACCGCGGCGAGCGCACACGCACACTAACACATGGTTGTAGAAATAGCACAGACATGCACACACAGGCAAATAACTTGGCCGGAGAATTAAAAACGCACACCCAAACAAAGCCACACACACACACACACACACATATACAAATGTGGCGTTCACACACAAACACACACACACACAGACACACAGGCTTTGAGTGTCACAGCATCGGCTTGCCATGTCTGGGGATACGGGATGATTAATCGCACTCTGTGCAGATGGCCACACTGGGGACAGAAAGGGAGAAGAGGAAAGCTGTCCTCTCTGTCTGTCAGCATCCGTCTCTCTCTCGCTCGCTTACTTTCTTTCACTGTCCTCTCTCCCTCTTGGTCTCTGTTGACCCTCACTCCTCTTTCTCTTTGTAGAATCCTAGATTTATGAGTGGCGTTCGGAGACCGACTGTCCTGGCGAGGTGCCTACATGACCAGCATTAATGATGTTCTCTCTTTCTATCTTTTCTTCTTTATTAAATGCTTCAACAAATACATGCACTCAGGCAATCATGCTCTCTCCAAACAAATATAAATGTCTCAGCCCACACAACACAACTCATTAAACACGTACCTTTAAATATGCACTATTTGCCAGAATGTGAACACAAACGCACTACCTATAATTTCACTGTCTTTTTTTCCCCCCACACACACACACACACACACACACACAACCCGCTGCTCTCTCTCTACATCTCAGAAGCAGGAGTATACAATCTGAGCACGATAATGATGGTGATGGTACCGAAGGGAGCAATGAATTGTGTTAACGCTGAGTCACCCTCATCCACACTCTGTCATTTAGACATAAAATAAGACAAAAGGTGCACTGCAGGTCTTGTAATGTAAGAGTATTCTTTAGAGTGCTGGCTCCTTTGGTTAAAACATACACTAAAGGCTCCAATACATCCATTCCCACAGGGTTAAAATAGAAAGTGAAGAGCATGCTGGCAGAGCTTTAGATTCTAATAAAATAAATGCTGGATGAAGATTTGTTGCTCTATGAAAAGGAGAAAGAAAAAAAAACAACCTTTTCTCCACAGTCCTCTGTATCACCATCATCCAACCCGGCTAACACCAGACATTGTCTGTCACAGCGTACCACAGAGGCATCCAGCAGGCTTCACTTTGGCTTCAGGCATACATGGCACTGAGTGAACTCAGGTGTCTTGAGATTTTGCTTTATTGCAAAAATGAAAGGTCAAAGAATTTTTTATTGAAGTATAATGCCACCGCTGAGGTCTTCTCTCCATGCTGCGCTTCTTTCAAAGATGTTACAGAGTGGGAGAAGAGCATGGAGTGTGATGTAGAGACCGGCCTTGTTAATAGCGGTCAGACCATGGCCTTAAGATGGAAACTGATGTCTTATAGTGAAATATTTTTATAATTCTTGACTTATTTTTACAACAGTCCTATCATATGGAGTATGTAGAGTGCCACCGGATTCATTATAAACTTTTCAGTGTTTAATTACACGCAGTCGATAAAATAGATCAATTTAAATTGATATAATAGGAGCTCATTTAATTTTTATGATGCAACATCTATAATATTTAAGAGTGCCACCCCAGAATAAAGAGATCAAGAAATGCAAACTGTAAATGTCAAAGCAGGACAAATTGTGAGTTGGAATATCACAGGCAACATCTGTCAAAATTTAATAAAGAAAAGTCACATTTAAAAGCCTTTAGAAACTAAATTTTCTGATTCAACTTTGAAATTGAATTCCTCAGTCATTATATAAAGACAGAAAAGGGAAGATTGTTTTTTTTTATTATTGGTAGATTTTCTAATCTGTTTAGTTTTACCTTCAGTTTTTAGTTCACTATTTAAATGCAAATGTAATAAATTAAAAAAAACAAATTAAAAACCATCAAATAGCCATTTAACAACATTTACTCTGCTGCAGTACATGCTGCTCTTGTTCTTGTGGATTTGCAAAAATGGAAAATGTGTTATTAGATGATGACAAGGCTTAGTTTGACATTTCTAGGCTCAATGGTCGATAATCTGTCATGTGTTGAATGTTAGGATATTGTCAGTTTAGTGACTTCATCCGAGGCGGCGTTGACCACATTACACCCACATGTCACCACTCAGACAAGCTATTATTGTACATTGCCCATAACGCACCACTGCACAGGCCTCGGCTGGCTTCAGCACAGCCCACCATCAGGGCACTGGACATTGCCCGGCTTTTGACCTACACAGCCGGCCTAAATATTCAGTTAATACTGCAGGAAAAAAAAAAAAAATCTCAAACCTCACAGCTTTTCAGGAATTCTAAACAGTTCCTGGTTCTGAGCAGGTCTAAAGGGTCATGAATTCATTCAGCTCATACATGACCTCAGGAACTGTCAAATATTTCGGGACAGAAAGACCAAAAGTGAAGTAAGGATGTTTCCGTGGTATGCCAGTAAAGCAGCGAAGTGGAAACACATTTGTGTGATGAGGAATGGACACTTAGCAACCTGTGAGCCTGAAGCGAGTACATTATACATGCAGGGCTTGCAGGCAAAGGTAGAGACAAGAATGTGAATAGGGGCTAATGGGGATAATATGGAGATGGTGCTCCGATGGTGCTGCTGTAGGACCAGAGCCAAAACTTCTAGAAATCTACTTGAGATGAATATGCTGTTTATTCTGCTGTTGAATTCCTGCGTAGTGAACATTCACTTCTACAAGAAGTAGTCACAGTTTTTTACAGAGAAAACAGTGATAATGTATTTAACTGAACAGTAACTACAAAGTAATAAATCTTGAACTTATGTTTGGAGAGACCTCATTTCTTAAGTCAACCAACTGGCAGGAAAGCTAATTGATTTCTGACTGACACCCATTTGGTGTCAACAGGTAAAGTTCATTATTGTTCTGACATTTAAAATGTTTGATCAACGGGTTTGCTGGAGTCTGGAGGGATGAGACATAATTCTACATGTGTGGGAGGGATTCAACTGCAAACACAGAGTGTAAACAAAAACAGAAGGTGGTTCTCAGAGCAGAGAATGTCACAGGATCGAGTGCACATTTACGTGGTGTACAAGGCAGTAAATAAAATAGGGAACTCTGTTGTACATCTTATTAAATTATGTGTCACATTAATATGGTTGATTTCACATACAGCATATGGACTGGATAGAAGCTTTAGTCAAAATAAAGCAGCAATGTGACAAATAAACAAAATGAAGCCAATATGGAAGTGCCAAAAAACAGCAGTTCCTTGAATGGCCACTTGAGGCTGGCTCTAAAAGCCTGTCCGTTCATGACAACCGTACAGGGAGTGAATTTTTATATAACTCATCCCTTTAAATTTTGTTAAGTCTTAAAGTTATGCATAATTAAGGGCGTGGTCGCTTTGAGTGACAGGTGGGTGCCGTCGTTTGTTGTACTGAAAGACCCTCTAAGGAGCTGGATGTTCAGTTTTTTCCGGTAAGTACAATTTATTTTAATATATTTAAGCCTGTTTTTCTCTAGCAAATATTAGCATTAGCATTATCACAGTTAACCATATACTGTAAATGCACTGTGCTAACCAAGCTAGCGTTAGGGTCAGCTCCACCCTCTTGTCCACTTCTGGCTCCAAAAATCCAAGATGGCGACAGTCAAAACACAAACCAGTAGGTAATGTCACGGTGGCTAGATCCATAATTTTTTTTTTTACAGTCTATGGTCAAAATCCAATTATTGTTCAATCGACAATGTTCCTGCTAATATTATGTTAATTACCCGTATCCCAGCGATGTACAGTGAAAAATCTGTTTAACCAGTATGACCAGCTGTCATCCACAGCCATGAAAGACGTGAGTGTATTTTCCCCCAGTGCTGCACATTCTGGTCATCACGCCTGACTGATTTAGTCGGTCACTGCTGATGTCTATGGATCAGCTAAATGGGATTCAAAAATGAATTAGATTAGGTGGCTTTTCCCATCTAATTCTTCTTCCTTTCCCTCCCTCTCTCCCTACTGTATCTGTCATTTGACTCGTTCCTCATTTCCATCTCTCCTCCCTTTGCTTTAGCCAGTTCTAAAAGAAGTTGGGAGCATTTCTGCACTGTCCTGTTGATTTCAGGACTCATTTTAAGATCTATATCTTTGCTTTCACTTCCACTGACCTTTAAACTCTTTATGTACCACGTGTCTACCTGATGTCTACGGCTACTTTTTATTTTTATTTTTGCTTGAGTCGTTGCCATAAAGGTCACTAGACTACTACTTACTGACTGGCAGGGTCAAAGCTACACATGGAGAAGCAGTGTTCAGTTTCACACACTCATATCGGGGACAGACTCCAAGGAAACTTGAGCTCCAAATCTCCAAATCTCATTTCTTCTTTGCAAATTGCAGCTCAAAACTTTTCTGTTTGCTTCTGCCTTTCATTAAGTTAAATTCGGGGCTATTTATTCTCTGGACTGTAACTTTTTTCATTCTTCTGTTTTTTTTTTTTTTCCGTTTTAGCTCATTTCATCCATTTTATCTCAATTCATCTTTATCTTACCTCATGTTTCTTTTATATCTTGTCTAAGTCTTTTGAGTTGCCTTGATGAAAAGTGCAATACCACACTTCCCTTGTCTAGACTTCAGAATGACCCGCATGAAGAGATCGGGTCAGCAGAGTCAAATCTTTTATGCAAGCATTTCTTTTAATGCCTTTCATTTCATTTTATCCCATTTTGTCACAACTTCCTTAGTTTTCATATTCGTCTAGACTTTCACTTGAAGTATGTATAGTACTGAGTTTCTAGTGATCTTTGTTGGTGTTTAAAATTACATTCAAGCAAAAAAACTTTCATCTGAGTCACAAAGATGTAAAATGTAAAACTCACCATTAACACATTGTGCCTGTATTTCATGACTTTTCTGTTCTGCTGTATCCTTTTCCTCCATCTCTATATGTCACAACTGTCTTTTCCCCCCCAATAAAATAGAAAGCCTACTGGAAGTGACATTTCACAGTCAACAGGGAGAAATAATCAAAAAGGACAAAATGCAAATACAGACCTCCTTTCCCCCCCCCTTTTTTTTACTGTTACTTCCTTAAGCAGTTTACAAAAACCCCTCTGGTCCCCGCTGGGTCACCCTTCTTTCCTTCTACTTCCGCTTCGCTCGACCTGTCAGCAACCCTTCCTCGCCTTCTTGCTATTTATTTTTCCCCCCCTCACCACCCTGAAGCCTGTTTGCTTTTCTTCCTGCCTGTTTAAAGTTGGTTTTCAGACTTACAATATGTCCGTCGTTCACCTTTTCCAACTGCATCTCATCTCTCCCTGTGTTTTTTCTTTTTTCTCTGTTTATCCTTCGCTCTCTGTCTTCTTTTGTTTGTTTTCTCTCCTGTGGGTGCTGCATCGCAAACACTCCGTATCCCACGGCGATTTGAGGAGCCTCTTTTTAATGCAAGCCAACTGTCACACACGAATACGCGCGCACACACACCTCTAGCTATGTGACCAAAACTTTACAGCGAGCTGTACATTGGCAAAGGAAAATTTCCTGACAAATGCTTGCAGGGAAACACACACACACTTTCTCTCTCTCTGTCACTTAAAACTGACAAACTAGATATGTTTATTTGTGCAATATCAAAAACTTGGTTCAGATGCATGTTTATGCCGATAGGTCTGAAGCGCTTAATGTTTTGGGTCCACACACACACACACATAGACACGCACTCTTAGATGAACACTTCACACACCCCGCAGTGTTTCGTGTAAACAGACACATCTGGTGGTCTCCCTCTCCCCATCGCTCCTCTCCATCACTCCATCATTTGATCGCCCTCTTCCCTTTTCCACCTCTTGCTGTTTCTCCCCATGCCTCCCTCCCTCTCTCGTTCAATGCGTCATCGCCCCCTCACTCTCGCTCTCTCTCTCTCTCTCTCTCTCTCCCTGTGTCTGTCCATTCCTTTCTTCTCTGCCTTCACTCTTCAGAGGGCTCTTCATTTCACTGGAACGATGGATGAGAGGCTGGGGCCATCTGCAAGAGCTGATAAAACCACCCTCTCTCTCTCTCTCTCTCTCACACACACACACACACACACACACACACACACACACAAACACACAAACACACTTGCAGATACTGACATACATACAGATGCCGAAACAAGGAGACATACAGAGATGCAGATACATCACTAAACCTGTAAACGCATGCAGGACTTCAGAACACACTGCAGACACTCCAGTGTACATGCACTGGGGAAAAAAAGTGTAAACACAGCATTAGACACAAAAAAGATACACACACACACACACACACACACACACACACACAGCCAGACAGTGGTTATGTACGACGCAAGCACCGAAATCTCATATGCAGACATATTCTACATGTCAGGAGGGAGAGAAAGAAAAGAAAAAGAAGGAGAGATGAGATGAAAGGAGATGCAAAAGAAAAAAAAAAAAAGTATAAAATTAACTACAGTAGATGAGAGCTGGAATAAAGATGAGCAGGGAAAGGGTTGAGGAAAGCCAGGGTCAGAAGGGAGAGTAAAAACACGTGTGAGAGATGGAAGGCAGCGAAGAAGAGAGGGTGATGAAGATGCAGAAAGGAGAAGAGGCGGGATGAAACTGAAGGATGGACACGAACAGCCTGGAGGACAGATTATGCAAAAGGCAGAGATGACAAAGAGAGATGAAGTGAAGGGAGAGTTGAAGGGTTAGTCAGCGTGTCAGGAGGTGAGGTTGAAGCCTTTGTGAAAACACTAAATTTTTATTAGAATGCAAAGAAAAACTTCCCAAACTGAGCCACTTAAACCAAAGTTGAAGGAGTACAATCCTGCGAGAACAGTGGCTTCCACTTGAAGGAACGCACACAGAGGCAGATTTGCATACATAGATGAGCTAACTGCTTTGGTGTGTGTGGGACCAAACACTGAAATATGCTCATTAGCAGTATGTACTGTGTCTGTACTCTATGCACCCCATCTATCCTTTAATAATGTATTCTTTCTCCATAATTAAACTGATAAATATTGAGAATGTCATGTGTGGCCTATCTGAGCCACATTTTTGTCCAACTGGCCCAACATGAGGATTGTTAGATGAAGTAGTCAAATGCGCTTAATTAATTCATTGTAATTCTCCTTTTCAGTCGTCAGAAAGACCACCGACTGATGTGCGAGAAGCTGCGCTGACAGACACTAGCCATGCATTATAAAAACGCCTGCTCCTTTCAACATTTGAGAAACAAAAGGCGTGCTGTGGCTCCTGTCATACTAATGCGGGGCCGCTGGAGGACACGGGGGATTTTCACAATGGCTACCACTGAAAATAATCCAGGAAGCCTCCTTCAGTCGCTCTGTTTTTCTATTAACATGCAGAGAAACACTTGTCTGCCAGTCCGACTGAGTGGCCACGTTCTCAGAGGAAATGTGTGGCTGCTGTCACTAATACCAATTAAAAGTTGTGACTTTGCCTAAGAAAATGAGGTCAGATTCATGTTGTGATTACGTTGGTTTTGTCTATGCTGCCTTGGCGATCGGGGGACACAGAATCTAACAATCAGCAACAGGGGACGTCACTTTGAACAAGCCAACGTGGTTGGTTTACTGGTACAAACGACTGTTGTGCAAGATTTGACCTACAGTGTCAATTAGAATTTACAGAACTAGTATCCTACAGTATTTGTGGTCTTTCCTTTTTTGTGTAAAATCACTCATACAACAAAGTCCTTGTTTACCTGTTTGCTTCTTCTTTATTTCCACATATTTAAATCTCACGTGTTCATCAGAAATCCTCCAATGCTCCAGATGATTCTGAGCTCCATTTTCGTATCTGTTTCATGCTGCTTGACTTTAGTTATGTGTCAGTAAATTAAGTCTTAGGGAAGAACTAGTGTTTGTTGGCTCCAATCTATCCGAAGGACTAGTGATGCTCATTTGATATGGATAATTAAACAAGTGTACGTGTCGTTTGACTTTTCATGCTATTTTAGAATATAATTTTTCTTTGTTTAAGTTCCCTCCATCTAATCTTATCTCTTCATCACAAGCTCATTTTCTCTCACTACCTTTCTTTTAAAACATCTTATGCAGCAGTGTCATTTAACTTATCTCCTGAATTTTAGATAAAGGTCAGCAAATTAGATAAAGATAAAAAATAACATTCAAATATTAATAGAGTAACACTATGAAAAATGTGTTTCTTAAAACTGAATGATCCAATTTCCTCAAGTTCAACTAACCTTCATGTGAGAAAAATTCAATCATGATCTTGGTTTTTGTGACTAAGGCAGCCATGAAAACTTCTTTTTAAAATACAGCTTCCATGCAGAGGAAACAGCAATTCTGGGACCCTGGAAATCTGTTGGTTTTTTTCAAAAGGATAAAGAAAACTCTTCCAGAGAAAAGCCTTTTCAAAATATGATTGCAGGTTCATTTTGAGAACACACTGGGTTGAATGCTCGCTTGGATAATTCAGTGACAGTTGACTCCCCCCCCCTCCAGCCAGCCGTCTAATATCACTCCTGTTGAACACACACACGCAAAAACAGATTTGTTCCTAAATTAAGCACGGGCGTTTTTGCGCACTGTGTTCGAAAAAAGGCTGAGTTGCAAAGAGGCCAGCCTTCACTAATGTACAAGGGACCTGATTAAAACTGACACACACGTTGCAATCATGGGAACTCACTAATTTAAGCATACAGTAGGGTAACACGCAAACACACACAAAAGATGAGCTTGGTAAACAAGAGACTGAGAGACTGGAGAGAAGAAAATAATTACAGAATAAAGAGAGTGAGTGTGTCTGCGAGACACCTTGGAAAACACAGACGCGAACCCTAAGGACTAAGAAGCGACAAATAAGGAAAGATTTCCATAGAGAGCAATGGAGGAGGGGAGAATAAGACAAGGAGAGACAATAGGAACAAATAAATGGAAAGGAGAGGGAGGGGTTGTGAGAAAAAAAAAGACAGAAGAGCATAAAAATTAGATGAAAGAACAAAAAAAAAAAAAACAGAACGTGAAGGGAGACCTCCAAAAACATATCAGCCAGACATGAGAGAGAGGCAAGGAGCAAAAGAGGGGAGAGAACAAGAGAGGAGACGGAGGTAGAGAGGCAAAAAATAGACGGGAGGAAACAATGTGAAAACAGGGGGAAAGAAAACATGGAAAGAAATATGAAGCTGCAAAAACAAATCAACTAACAAAGCAAAAGAGAGACAGAGAAAGAGACCAAGGTACATGAGGGAAAGATGAGAAATGACTGAGAGAGAAAGAATTATAACTAGAAAGGAAACTAGCGTGGAGGAAAAATATGAAATGGAAGAGGGGAGATGGGAGATAGCGATGGAACAGATAGAGAGTGAAAACAGAGGAGGAATGATAAATGAGAAGAGTTAGGCGGGAAGGGAGGATCGGCTGGAAAAAACAACATAAACGACAGGAATATGAGACTAGGAGGATGCTTGTTGACAGCGGGGACATTCGATTATAGACACACACACACACACACACAAACACACCTGTACGGATGCAGACACACATGCACGTACTGTATGCTAATAACCACACACACACACACACACCTGTATATAAAGTCGAGCCCACATGTATAAACATACACAGTGAAAACAGGGGAAAATTGATAGTGACAGCAGGAAGTGAGGATGCCAGATGGAAATGGTTCCACAGAAAAGGGTGAGAAGGATAATAGAAGGAAAAAGATATAGTGGGGCAAAGGGAGATCCAGCATAGAGGAGAATAGGATAGCCATTACTGTACATGGAGTTATACTGAGGTAAAATATGGGACATGTAGTTTGTGATCCTGGGGAGATATTTACGGAAACAACATGTCAGTGTTTTCTTTATGGCTGGGAACGGAGCATTTTCTGGCCCTTTCTGAATTTATCGCCATGGACAAAGTGATAGTTCTACACAGGTAAGGAGCGGGATTGAGCTGGAAAGTTGTCATTACTTGTGGTAGCATTCTAGGCCAGCTAAAATAAAAACTAAAGCAAATAGAGAAATGGCAGGGAGATCAGGTATTGATTAATCAACCAGGTGTGTAAGCCAAATTAGAAGTCAAAGAGCTCAGCACAGGTATGGGGGAATTGGAGTGGAGGAGATCTTTTCTTTAATTTAGATATTTAGGTTATAAATACCCTAAAGACTGGGTTTCAATTTCTGTGAAAAAAAGAATGAAAAAGAAATAATACTGCAGACATGAATCATTTAAGATATTACTTATAAGCAGTAAAGAAATGACAGTGTTATATACATAATTACTTTCATAATGCTTTCACTGTTAATGCTCAAATGTCAACTATTCTTTCAAGCCTGTCAGTTCTTCTGCAGCCTCATGCACCAGTTGAACGCAAGCTTGAGTGTAAAGTTAAAATTAGGGGTGGGTGGGGAAAAAAAAAAAAAAAAATTCATATAAGAATCTCAAATCTTATCTCCTACGATTCTGTATCGATTCTAAACTGTCAAGAATCAATCTTCTAAATGTTAGTTAATAATGTAATGTTGATGGAACTCAACTGCGAGGGCAGAGCAGCACCAAGACAGTCTAGAGAGCGCACATGTTAGAGTTATCTTGTAGTTCATCTTCAGAAAAGGCAGCTGTTGCATTTTTTGCAGCCGTCACTCAGAGATTAACAATAGCAGAGCGGAGTAGCAAACTCCAGCAGTAACAAATGACTTCAAGATTTAAGATTCAAGATGTTTACTGTCACTCTGGTACAATACATACATATACAAGTACAGAGAGGCTCCAGCTCTGTGTGTGTGTGTGTGTTATTTATTTAGTAGTCTTATGGCCTGAGAGAAAAAAAACTGTTCCTCAGTCTTCTGGTGCATGATTTGAGAGTCCTGTACCTCCTACTGAGGGCAGCAGAGAGAACAGGCTGTTGTGTGGATGTGATGGATCCTTAATGATCCTCAGGGACTTCCTGAGGCACCACTGTGTGTACAGCTACTGCAGGTTGAACAGCTCAGTTGCCCTGCTGACCAACCCCCACTGCAGCATTAAACAACTTAAACCAACTCTGAGGTGAAGGAAATAACTCCTGCGCTCAATCTGTTTCACCTCAAACACCCTGCGCCCGCTCAGCGTCTTGGACAACCATGGCTTTTCCCCGCAGCCAACAATGCAGCAGAGAGGCTGCTCTGCACTGCTGGAGACACAATGTTAATAAAAACACAGTGAAGCTGTTACTCTCATACTGGCAAGAGACTGTAAGATGCTTTCAAATTAATTAATTCATTAATTAATGCAATTAACTTTTTAATATAAAAAGGCTGCGGACCATTTATCTTAATTGCCAGTTATGTTTCATATTGTATTTCAGTGGGATAAGGACACCAGTGAATGGTTTGGCACACAGTATATAGAAAATAGTGCACCTTCTCTATTCATGCAATCAAGACTCAGTTTTGAATCGAGGATCGATTCTAAATCGAATCGACACCAAGAATCTGAATCAAATCAAGTCGAATTGTGAGATTCCCAAAGATTCACACCCCTAATTAACACTAACAGCTACATTGTATCTAGTTGGTTTTACACCATTGCTACATACGCTACAGCTTAATTCAGTCGACGTATCAGAGTGACATTTCACCTACTGTAATACAGCATTCAGGAAGTATGAAAGAACACAAATGCAAATCTAACTCATTTACTAACCTCATAAATAATACAATCATTTATTACAACCACTTCTGTTGTACTTTGATGTTTTTTACTGAGGAGAGGAGGACCATATCCCAAAAAACTGTTCAATAATAACATCAAGACAAGGCTGTGGTGAACCCTTCACTCTTGGTGAAAAGATTCTGCCAAAGTTAGCAACCTAACAAGATTATGTTCCTGTTAGAAACAAGTGGTTCCCACCTCAAGTGAAAGCAGCATAAAATCACACTTGTGCCCTGGTCTAATCAAAGTAATGATGGGTATACAGCACAATACTGAGCTACAAGTTATCACAAAGGGATGTAATCTTTCCTCTGTCTGTCTTTATGTTGCTTCCAAACATTTAAAACACTTAAAAATGAATGATTTGCACTTGCTTGGGGAAAGTGTAAATTTTAAGTTTGAAGTTTTTTTTCTAGGTTATATCATACCTTCTACAATACATTTATATTGAGATACAGTACGTTTGAACTTGCACATATTGTGCAAGAGCCTACAGATATAAATTCTACTCCTGCTATTCTTCACACCCACTTAATTTTTCAATATTCATGCTTTGTTTTCTAGCCTCTCATTCTTGAAAGCTTGGAAGTGTCATGAAATTCATTTGCCCTATTTTTGTTTTCTGTTATACTCCTCTGTGAGACGCATTTACTATTCCCTGCTGCAACAGAGCAATTTCCCTACAGGAATTATTCAAATTGTATCTAATATTCCAAAAATTGAAATAGGTAATGATTACCACTCTCGTAATTGGGAGGATGTCTATATCTTTGCAAGTGAATGAAGACTGAGTAACAGCAATGATCCTAAAAATCTATTGCATTGATTGCCTGTAATACTTGGGATTTCCTCTCCAACATGTGGAACCAGGTGCGGTTAAACTGAAAATTGAGAGTGTGACAGAGCAGTTCAGAGTGTGCACTCACGCATGTTTCCTCAATTTTCAATAGGCTTTGGTCTTTGAATGAAAATAGATTTCAGTGTTCAGCACATTAGACTCTCCTGGATGAGCTGCAGGAACCGGATATAAAAAGTCTCACTGTATTGACCTGTGTGCACAAAGCAATTAAAAGGCAATACAATAAGGGGCCAAAACCTCAACACCAAACATTTCTCTGCATTTTCAATTGTTGAATATGTGTGATTAAAATGTTTCGGACTCCACATTATTAGTAATGATTTCTGTGCAGGTTGTATATTATTAGTAATGATTTTCGTGTGGCTATTTTGATAAATGAAATCACAAATGATGTGACGACATACAGTGAGAAGAGATGGTGAAGCGTCAGAGAGGCAGAGAAGGGGAAAAGAAAGTGAGACAGTAATTGGACAATACCACAAAACGCATGAGCAGAGAATTGAGTGGGTGTACTAATGGAGGAAAGGGAGAATTGTCACTTTGTAAAATACTGGGCTAATTTGGGCCCATAATTAACCATGTCGATGAGTGGCAGAGACGGAGAGAGGGGAGGGAGCGCTGTGCTGCAGCCAAAAATAGACGGGATTATTTGACCGGAGATTATATGTGAAAAACAGGATGGTTACACACAGACACAAAATCAACACATACTGTGACAGGTTCTGTCTCTGCCACACACCAGCATGATACACACTTCCTACAGAGACACACATGTGCTGAGGGAGTAAGTCCGCTCACGTTGGAGGAGTCTCCATGCATAACCTTCTCAAGGTCAAGGGTGATTTCTTTGGAAATTACACCTTGTACGGCCGAGTGTGTGTCTGTACCTGTGGTGCTGGTGGTTTACCCTGCTGCGGGTGTGTGTTTCTGGTGTTCTAACATCTGGTCAGAGGTCCTGGATGTTACCAGAGTTAACAAGGTAGCCTGTGAACAATGTGTGTCCCTCATGCTCTCTATGACTGCTTTTCATTATGCTAACTCTATGCTGCCTCGGGTCCTCTCTCCTCCGTGACATGGAAACCGATCTCCCTCTGCCATCATGGAGGATCATCCAGTCCCTTAAATGCACCTGGAGGAGAGAGGAGGCTCCTGGAGGAGCTTAGAGTGAGGAACCACAGGTGGATCCTACGTGGAAGAGTTTTACCCGACGGCAGCACCCCTTTGATTCAACGTGTTTACTGATTGATCAGCTGATCTTTCAAGACAGTAAACAAACAGTCGGGCTGTTGTTGTAATACAGCAGATCAGCAGGAAACTACCTGTGGAACAGGAATGAAAGCACCAACAGCAGCTTTTCATATTTATTCATAAAATAAAAACTACTGAATCATGAATCAATCACAAAAAACACTCATAACTTAATTATTTCCCTTCATGAGCCAAAAGGCTTCTCCTTTCTTCTTCTCCGTTTCAGTACGTCTGAGCTCCTTCAGGAAAACATGATGCTGCACAGCTGCGTGTCTCCTATAAAATCATCCTGAGCCTGAAAGGGATGGCAGGCTTTCACAAAAAAATATAAGTAATATTTTATTTAAACATATTCTGCAGGCTACAGCGGTTTTTATTGCTCCTTTATGTCGGTTGTGTTCTTTCAGTAATTAATGGATTTAAATTGTCTATTTATGTCTTATTCTGTGACAGCAAGACACTGCTATAGATCTATAATCAAATAATAAAACGTTGGAGCAGCATCAGATGTTTTTCTTCCAGCTATCACTATGTAGAAATTATTAAGTAACAGCGTAAAATGTTAATCAATTGTACGTGAATTTTAAATACATTAGAGTTTAAACTGTTACTTAGTCATTTCTATTGTTGGCTTATTCATATTTGACATTTAAGTTGATGTGTGTCATAGTACTTCTCCTCTTTGTCTCCTTAAAATGACGCTGGAGTGAGCGAGGACGTCCCGTTTGGTAAATTAAATTTCTCTGTCCTCGCATCTCTCTCTATGTCAACCTGGCTGGAAGGAGCTAGGACGCGAGGAAGAGACGCGAGTGAAGGAAGCGAGGAGATACATTAGCATAATGAATAGCACCCTGTATTTTCTCCTTTCTGTGTGTTATCGCCAAACACAAGTTCTGTTTCTTTTAGGTTTATTTGTCACGGTCAAGTTTGAATAATAGTCATACCAAATACACTACAAACAGAAATTTAGGATTTGGAAATTTTTGTACAAAAAGTGAAAATTAAGAAAAGCCTTGAAGAAAGAAGTCTGAACTATTGACTTGTATGCTTTTTAAAATGCAGAAATGAAAACTTAATGAGTACAAAGTAACTCAAGCTCTTTCACCACCAATTATATAGGTGACTGATTGCTTTGTTTATGTCGATGAAGAAAACCAAAGATAATGGCAACAAATCACAGCTACCAATAGGGGCAAACCGAAGCGGGGTGCAGGATGTTTATGGTGTGCAAATGAAGGTGTTAACGATGATGTGTGAAGCAAGACTAACACACTTCCTCTAATTAGGACTCAACCTATTTTCAAACTCAAAACACACATACACACAAAGAAACAGACAAGCCCGCATCCACATACACACACAAGCGCAGTGTAAAACGTATTATTAATACATTGAGTGCTGCATGCAAATGTGATCCAATAAAGGAAACAAACAGGAGAAAGATGCATGATGGAGTGAGGTGATGGAAAGACAGATGTGAGTAAGGCTGGTTGACACAATGATGAGAAGGATACAACTGATTTATGGGTTGAATTATGGGATGACAGTTGAATTCTTTTTCTGATATTCAAATTCTTACTGATAAGGAATGAAGGAGGGAGGAGGGAGGGTGAAGTAGATGTACATGTGGCTCCCTCCAGGCTACCAATACTGCAAGAGTAAGGGTTTCCATTCCTCTGGAGCTACATGGACTGCTTTGGATTTTTAAAAAAAAAAGTCCACTGAATAGCGCATGACAGTGGGAAGGAAGGAAAGGGAGAAGGCAAAGCGGGGGGAGAGGAAGAGGAAGAAGTGAAATGAGGTGCCGAGTAACAGGAGGAGATGGATAATAGGAACTCGGGGAGGAGAGAGGAACAGCAGGATTCGGCCTTATTACTTGCAATCTTTTTGTGGAGACAGAAGGTGGGACGGGGGGAGATGAGAAAAAAATAAGGGAGGGAGGGGGAGGGAGATATGGTAGGAATGTTAAAAGAGGCTGAGGGAGGAGAGGATGGGAGAAATATGAGATCAATGGATGGACAAGTGGATGGAAGGAGGGAGAGAATTGCTGTACAGCAGGACAGTGTTTTGCATTACCTGACCACAGAGAGAGAGAGAAGACAGATTTGGAAATAAGGTATTAACTGAGAAATTAGGATAAAAGGGCAACCGTGGTTAATGAAAAGGGGGAGAGGATGAAGAGGTTTGATAGGGTGGAAGGAGGAAGGCGGAGGGGAAGAGAAGGAGGGAGGGAAATGATGGAGTGATTCAACACAGTTAGATGGAGATATCTGCGAAAAAGAGATTGATGAATAGATGGAAGGACAAAAGAAGGGTTATTGTTGCTCCCTTGTTTACGCTATCAGATATACAGTAGACAGAGACAAATATCAGATTCACCCCCTTCTGTTTTCTCCTGTGGTGTACAACAAAGCCATATTTTCCCCTTTACAGCAGTAAATTGTCTTCATCATCCACTTATCACACCATGGGAGTAAAGGCTTTTCCACTTGTGCTTTTTGAATCAGCTTCACGTCTCACAAAGCTAAACTGATCACAGAGCTTACTGTATGTGCCAAAAGGTTTGCGGACACACTGATTGTGGCGAGTACCCGCTGGAGAAAAAAAATAGATTAAAATATAAAATGTCAAGGTGCCGCTAGAATACTCCCCCCCTCCCGCCCCCCCCCCCCCCCCCCCCCCCCATCTCCTTTCCTGATCCCAAAGCATGAAGTCCACCCCTCCCTGTCATTCTGTCTCTGTCGACAGGGCTGCCGCTATCCTCGCCCTATGACATCCATCACTCCTCATCCTCGGCTCCGTCCTCCATACTTCACCTCTCTCCCTCTCTCTTTGTATTTTGTGTGCTCTTTGGTTTGTTCCCTCATGCTCTAAAACATGATATCTGATGATTTTAAAACGCTACATTTAAAACATTAACATCTTTTTGATTCCTTTCCACCTGAATTCAAGGGCAGCTTTAAAAGCTGTATGAATGTAAAAAAAAAAAAAAAAAAGATACTATCGTTACTACACATATGCTATTTTATTGTACATTAAAAAAACACTAGTGACTCCCTAGTTAAGATATTCTAATGTGATTTTCCCCACGTGCACATGCATACTGTACATCTCCAGTGTTTAACCAGACCACGTTTTGCTTCTAGAGCAGCGCAGCAAAGCTCCTTCACTCACATACCTGCCAATTAAAAAATACCCCTACTAGTGCTTCCCACTCCTCAATACTGGATGAAGCTAGATTAATATTTATACAGTCATAGAACCTTGATTATAAGTTACATAACATTAAAATAAATCCTACTAATTTATATCATTTATAGACCTACAACTATTAATCACTGAATGTAAACTAATATTAAACATTTTGCTGTCAAAACATACTCTTTCTGGTTGTCTAATTTAAACGCAAAGTTTAACAAAATGTAGCATATTCACTGTTCATCGGCAAGCACGTCCAACAGCCACAAGGGGGCATTAATCTGTTTCTTCCCATCATTAAGCCTCCTTAAGAGACTGACCTCCCAAGAAAACAGCAGCATCTGCAGTCTGTGCAAATGCCTCAATACAACCTACAGCATGTTTATATTGAACTGACAAAGTCCTGCAGTGGCTGTGTGAATTATGAGTCTTGTCAGCGAACTTGGAGCTTGTTTGAAAAGAAAAACGATCATGGTGGATGGCTCGGCCAACAAAGCGGCAGACTTTGACGCAGGAGACCATTGTTTGCCGTCCTGTTTTTTTTTTTGCAACAATCAATATTGGTTTCTTTAACCATGTCAAGGATTGTTCCCCAAGCTTAAGCAGTGAATGTTTCCCCGCCTTAACACATTTTTATTAACTACAATCTTTCCCTCATGTTTTTCTGAGTAGATTTTCTAAATTTGTTCTGTCTGGATTTGTAAGTGCAGTTTTCTCCTCTTTTTCTTTGCTTCACCGCCAAAATGTTAGGTTAACACACTGCATTCAGAGCATGAAGTGAATGAAAAACATTAAATCATGGAATAGAAAACCGTCGGCACTGCAGTGAACAGCATAAGACTGTTAGTGTGGGTACAGTGCAACAGCAGGGGGGCGTGACACTGAAATTGGGGGTCAGACCTTTAAAATACAAGCTGTGTAATGTCTGATTTTAATGCTGTTCTACTTCTCTGAGACAATCTATCCTCCCCTTTTTGCTTCTGTTGCTCTCTTGTATCCTCTTTGCCTTCTGTATCTTTCTTCACCCATTTCCTTCACCTGTTCAGAAAGCTCCATTAAAAGGAGATCAAAGAACAAGATGGAAAGCTTTCATACGCCTGTTTCCTTTATTTCTTGCAGAGCAAAAAATGAAGTCAAAACGAGGGTGTACCCATTACTGAGTCGATACCCAGTCTACTTGTCTACATACAGTATTAAAACATTGTTCCTACTTAATTCCATGTGCTCTCCATTTTCTATCCATTTCAACTCTTCTCTATGTCCGCTATTTCTAGCACCATAACAACCCATTTCCCATCTATCTCCCTGTTCTACTACATTCCTCATGTCTTTGTGCTTTTCTAAGATGGAAAACCATTTGACACTCTAATTCTTCATACAGTGTAACTGATTGTTGTGTTTTATGGAATAAGAAGCCCTTCCATTTCCAGTGTGACTCCTGCTCTCTCCTGCTGACACACAGCAGGTCCTTCACAGGACTGAACACACTGAGTAAGTGACAGACAGCATTTTCAACAGCACAATTCATCACATGAGTTTTGGTTCCAAGTTTGACACCACTCCAGTATTGAGCCTCATATCCCGTGTACAAGACAAAGGCATGCAGTCATAAAGACCGTCTGAAGCCCGATAACAAAGAAACGGCCCCAAGCCGAACAAAAGGAATCCAAATTGGACTCTCCCATTGGACGAGACCTGCCAGAATGTACAGGGATGCTCCCTCCCCAGCCGTGACGTCACCGAGAGTATAAACACCTGAGACGGTCTCCTAACTGCGCTTTCAGCTGTTCCCACGACTACAAGGAAGTAACTGCAATACATACATTAACTGTAACTAGGCCGCACAATCTCAACCTCGCTAAGATTTTCCTTGTGTTCAACCGAGCACGTTATTGGATCCAAAGAAGGTGATTCCTGTGAAACCCAGTGCTCCCACCTTTCCTGCAGAAGTGAAGGAGGATAAACCCACTTTTCTTCAACTGGGTCGACTTTGCCGTTTCCTCCACAACTCCATCGAGGATCAGCTGCTATGAAAACGCCGACAGACCAAGAAGACCGCCTGCTGAAGAGCGCGAATTCAAACCTTCACTGTTCATCCTGTAATGTTAATATCTCTCAGATGTTGATATTCTTGGATGAGACGATATTCACTGTCTGCTTATTGGTGCCTGACCTCAGGGTGGTGCCCTGTTATTGTTAATAATTATCTTTGATAATTATTAACTATTGCTAATAACCAAACCTACTTTAATTAAGTCCCAACAGCAGCATCCTTCAAACTCTGCTGTTCAGCTACTTGCTTCTCTAAGAACTGGACATCCTGTTGTGGGTTTTTTTTGTATCATCTCTAAAAACTAAACTCCACTCGTCAAAGCCAATTAAACAAGTTGCCTTTGGCAAGTGACCACAAGCCCATAGCGTGACAACTTTCTCACCCTCCCGCCCTCCACCTTTCACTGTGCTCAGTGGCTGACCTTGTTGTCACAGCCCTTTGGTAATAATTTATTTATCTGTCCGTCAAATGTGGCATTCCTCCATCCACGCTTTTCTGTGTTGATTGTGTTTGGCTCATTCATATTGCATGTTGATGGGGGACGTTGTTGCTGTGTTGACACGTTTCATGGCTCAACTGCGCGGCTAAATGGTGCAGGACGGCAGAGGAAAAAGAGGGAGGTGAGGAAGAGAGATTGCGTACAGATAGAGGGATGAGACAAAGGAGAGTCAGATGGAAATAGGTGGAAGCGGAGGAGGGATACAGATGTGAAAATTATGTACATTATTTTAAGACAGGTGGAAGGTGGGAGAGGACAATCAAGTGATGCAGGGAGAGAAAAAGAGAAAAATATGGGTTGAAAACAAGGCAGAAAGTCCTTCAAGTGGAGAGGTCACAAGCTATTCCATGACCACTCCTCTCAGACAAACTGCTGAGAAAAGCTGTACACAGTGCAAGGACCTATTTTCACAGAGAGAAGTAACACACCCTGAAAGTGAGAATGCCACATAATGGGGATGTTATTTGAATTGATTTTTTTTTTTTTGCCTGCATACCCATATCAGGTGTGAATCAAAAATGTACCATCATGATTTGAATACCTCGCAAAAAACCTGACTCGTCAGATTACTGCTTCATCTGAATGTGGTAATATATTCGGGTTAATGTTTTCTAAATGCGGTGTGATCAGTGAGCCACATAATCCACCAGTAAACTAAAACAACTGCCCATGGGAGATAAATTAATGGACTCACATTCAATCGAAATAAATCTGTGTGCACAACACCACCATTCCTCCCTTCTCCCTCGCTCAGAACCAAGAGGCAGATGATTTGTTTGATTGGAAAGCCACCGGTGCAGGTCGAATTCAATCACATCCAAGGAGTCAAAAATCACTGTGTTAAGTCACCAGGCAGCAATGGCAGTATTTTACTCCCAGCATCAGCATGACAAGACGGATGATGGGGGAAAGGTAAGAAACCAGAGGGTCTCTTGGAATTTATGGGTTCTCAATTGCAGCAGACTCGACATGCAGACAATAATAACATTGATCAACTTCCCATGTCTACTTTTGTGCATTGCTCAGCTAGCAGACCTCTGAGAGGATAGCCAAGGAGACTGAGTGCACGTCATTGTTATATTATTTTAACCTTTTTTTCATTGAGCTCTGCTACGGTCAAATACAGCAATTATCTCTTTTTATTGTTTTTTATTCTGATAAATGGCTGTTTTATTCTTATTAAACCTTGTTGTAATTCTAACCTGCCATTTTTTATTGATTCAAACTGGCTTTCATTATCATTTAATTATTTGTAAAGTGCTTTGCAACACTATTTGGGCCTATAAAAGCTAATAGAGAATCAGCAAAAAAAACACATTAAAGAAAGGGAGAGGATAGAAGATGGGAGAGAGAGAAAAAAAACAAGAGAAGAAGAGTGGGTGGTTGTACAGTCTAGGGTGAAGGGCAAAAGGACTTGACAGCAAAAAGCATCTAGGGATCAGATCTCATCAGCCAGAGAGAGATTTGTAGAGACACCATGAGAAATGGCATATATGGTGTGTAGATATACGGGATATGTGCCTGTAGATGGATACATAGAGCACTCATAGTGACCTTTGTGTCTTCTCATGTGTGAACACTGTCTAAGAAAATCACTGGTCTCCTCAGACGAAGCCTTACACCTTAGCCATGTCAAGAATTTGCAAAAAACAAAACCTCAAGATATCCCTGCTACACACATAGAAAGAATTTTTACATGAAATACTAAATGCACAAACATATACCTCTCTCTCACATAGAAATGAAGATGAAGACACATTCATCCAGTCATGCAAACATACACATGCACATAGGGAAATCATGCCATCCCACTCTCAGACCTCATGTGGCAAAGCATGTTTGTAATTGCAGCACTGAAAGCTACTATATAGATCAATGTGACAGAACTATAATCCCTGTGCTGGTTGATCTCTGCAGCTGTGACTCTGTGCATGTCTGTTTGCACACATACACACACACATTGGGTGAAGACATTCTGTTATCTTTCATTACCCCAAAGCTCACTTAAGCGATATTTTTATAGGTCAACACTGAATGTAATGAATGTAATGTAATGTGAAAGCAATGCTCCAGATCCCAGTGAGAATCAACACCCACACTGCAGCTCTATGCCACTTTCAGTTCACTGTTTTGATTTGCTGGTGTGTACAGCTGATGGTGTCTTGCTCTCATCAAAAAACCGTACCATATCAAAGAAATATTGCTACACTGTGGGAAATACACAAACTCGGTCTCTTGCCAAGAGTTAGATGAGAAGTTTGATACCACTCACATGTCTGTGCAGTAAATATGAAGCTAGAACCAGCAGGTTTCCCCGTTCAGCAGATGTGAAAGTGTCAAACTCCTCACATACATCATTCTGCACAGTGAAGCCCAAACATCCAAGTGAAGTAACAATAAATAAGACACATTTTTGAGTAGAGGGGGACTTTAATAAATACTAAAAGACAACGTGAAAAAAAATGACATGTTGTGGTTTTACAGGGGGTTATGTCTGTCTCCTCTGGACAGAGCCAGATTAGCTGTTACACCATGTTTCTGTGGTAAGCTAAACTAACCTGCTGCTGGCGGTCGCTTCATATTTAGTGTACAGACATGAGAGGCATTAATCATCTCATAAAACACCCTGCAAGAAAGTTGCAGGCTGTTTTATGGGTTTCATATTCCCAAAATGTTGAAATATTCATTTAAACCAAGTTCTTGAAAGCTAATTGTATGCTGCATTCACAAGCTCAATGTCCAGTGTTGGGCAAGGCAGAAAACTCTTATATGGAATCAAAGCTTGGCTACTGATTTGTTGTCATTTAAATCGCCTTTATAACTTGCAGACTTTCTCCAGACTTTATAGGCACTGTATTAAGGAAGGAGGAATTGCAGGTTGTCTTCATGACCTCAGTATAACAAAAGCTTTCAAGTAATTTCAAGATCAATCTTACCTCAATCCTGCCAGTGTCTGGCTGGAAGCCTCTGGCTGGGTCTTCGGTCGTCACTCTGCACTGGATCGCACAGCCGTTCACCCTGATCTTGTCTTGTTTGAGGCCCAGTTCTGGCAGGCTGCGGCCCTCACACACGTGCAGCTGGGCATGCACCAGGTCCACACTGTGGGAGAGAGAAGCAATGAGGGAATAAATTGATTGAAGTCCTGAACCAGGTGTAAATGGCCATTAATTTCCCTTGATATCACTGTGAAGAAAATTTTTTCCGCTTATACCAAGGCTTGAAAAGACCACTGAAGCCATTTATTCAATCTAAACATCTTTAGCTATTCTTGGCCTCACATCAGGATGGCAAGGATGTGGATTTGCCGTGGATGAGCGGATTTTTACAGCACCTCTCATTTGAGCAAATGAATCTGTGATGCGTGACAGGAAAACAATCCCTCATGAATACCTCTTAAAAGCAAACACAAAGTAGATTAGAACAAAAGAAACTTTAGTTATAATTTGATGTTGCTGAGACAAAGGCCCCTGGGGAAGTGAGCAGGATACAGATATTTCAGGTTTTACATAGGAAAACAAATGATAAATTAGCATCATAACTTTTGTTTGATTAGAGATTAGAAGGTGTGCTATTAAGAATTTCAGTCAAGCAGGTTATAGGATATGTAGAAGCACTCCATTGTAACGTTCATTATAACTGGTAAAGCATTACAATGCGACAACTGTCATCTGCAAAAACTTAGCGTGTAAAATCATTGTTAGATTACAAAACTGGCATCTAAGAAAACTGGTGCTGTTTGTTTTCAACAACTTTATAAAATCCCAAAAGATAACAAATCAATGCACCCAGTGAGAAATAATATGGCATAGCTCTGTCACCTCAAAGTATGACATACACACCCTTTACATGTACGGTACATTTTATTCACACATATCTAAAAAAATGCACACACACACACACACATATATATATATAAATAGGAGTACATTATGCACACTCTTAAGCAGTAATTATCCAACATTAGAAAGAATATTAATTTGAGAGGAACAGAGATATAACCCTTAACATCAATTTTGGCTCATCTGTATGCATTTATTTAAATGTAAAGCTCAAATGAGAGTTGCTGGGTTAAGTTTCATGACCTTACAGACTAACGCATAGCCCGACTATATAAATATTTTTAGTCTGCGTTGTTTCTTGGACGCTATTTAAACGCAGCAGCAGTGGACGGACACAGAGGGTAGGGATACATAATTCTTATATGGCTGTGTCCTTGCACTCAAGTTGCTGCCAAACATAAAACGCACTCAGACAACTGGGAAAGCGTCTCCGCCTTGAAGAGTGAATGAGAAACAGAAGGCACACACATTAGCGGACGAGCTCGGATTTTGGACACTGTCTTGGCTTCCGTCTCCTTAATGTCTCAATTAGCTGGTATCCACATTCTGGCCAAACAGAAGGACAATTATGTATGAGCCTGGTGTGAAATGTGTTGGTGGAAAAAGCAGATCTAGTCTTGATAACTTGGCCCAGGCGCTAACGTCATGTGTTTGTTACAGTTTCAGGAATATGTTGGTATGTCTTAAATTAGACAGCTCCACGTGCATCCTGAAATAATGAAAAGGACAATATGAAATTAGTCACTTTATTAGCACTGCCCCCGACAGTAGTTATGGAAATTATTCTCAGTTTCCCACTACTTTATTGTTTGGTCCGGACACAGATTTGTCACAAGACTATGAATAGTAACTAATGTCCGTGGGGTCCAGCACATTACCAGCTTCTCAGAGCCCTTTAAGGACACTGCATGTGAAAAGAAAATGTTTTGCATCTGCTACTGTTGTGTGAAATGCAGTGCGGCAAAGACTTAAATGTTTACAAGAATAAAGTAACATGTTAGACTTTTTTTCCATTTACTTAAATTCCAACTAAAACAAAGACAGTGATAAAATAAAATACTAAAGCTGAAATATGGTTCAAGTAATTGTTCAGTCATTTCTTTAGTTAGTAGTTCACCTATTAACCCAATCCCTTCTTTATAGCATTTGCATAGTCATTAAAAGTGAAGCAAAAGAACAAACAGCGCTTCAAAGACAAGTATCCAAATGTAATAACACTAATTTATGAGGTGAAATATTAGTGTATTCTAATGACTGGCATTTCACAGAGATGGAAATACTTTAATAATATGCAAATTCACACATTTCAGAGACAAACAAGACAAGTGAACATTTTATGAGTCGACAATCAAACATTTGGCATCCATGTATAGACGTTTTTATTACATATAAATCAGGTTTGGCCTAGATTTTACCCCCCCTTGCATAATTCTTCTGCTTTGAAAACATAAGGCAACACTGATTGAATGAGGACCCTCGAGGATTTATGAAATTCATTGTATACTAATTTGACTTAGACAAATTAAAGAGCCTGCAGCAACATCTGTCCCTCAGTGCAGCCAGTTACAGAATAAAAGTCCCTCGAATCATTAGCAAGTTCCACAGTGAGGCCGCACTACACAGGCAGAGGATGAGAGTGATACGCCCTCAGCCAAAGTAGGAGTTGGAAAATGCACTACAGCACATACTCGTTCTCAATAAGAGGGTGACAACAGCGAATACGGTTGGTCGTAACTGTTGGGAAAATTTTTATCTATGTTGGAGAGCCAAAGACAGCGAGAAGGACGGACCTGAAACATCTGCACAGAGGCAGAGTTGGGCGTCCCACATCAGACTAAATTCTGAATTAAATAACTGCTGGGAGTCAGTATCCGTAAAGTTTATACATTCATACTGTCATATACATTAGCATTGTTGGAGAATCAGTATTTGAAGTGGAGGCTCAAAGAGGCCACTGTGTAAAATCATGGAAACCATCCAAAAAATGCATCTATAACCACAGACACACAAACATCAAAACAGACACATTTCCTTCATATGTGTCCAAAACATTGAACCATTAGAGATAAATATGTATGTTTTGCAAAAGCTATTCTATGCTTTACACCAGATGATAAAACTTTTCTGTTGGGGGAATTTTATTACCTGCTGCCACAAGGGAAGATAGATAAGAACTAACCTGTCAACATACACACTGTACAACTGTCTATACTGTGTGTAATGTAGAAAACTGTCATGTATCCAGCATCTGCATTTTTACAATCAGACTGGCAATATGTAAAACATAAGATGTTAGGCTATGCGAGACAAAGTTTTCTTTAATGTTCATAATTATATTCTTAATCACCAGTTTGTAATATAATTATCATGCTTTCCTTTTCTTTATCCAGTATCTTCTTTTATATGCTTTGGAAACAGATGGATTTACATGTCATGAGGGAAGTAAATTCAAATGGAAAACTGATGTGTGATCACAGCTTGGTCATAAAATCAAAAGTAAAGGGCTCGTTTTAAGTATCTTGCCTTCTTAGTTTGGTCTACTTTCTGCTGAGACAGGATATAGGGAATAGGACAAAACTCAGATTCAATGATAAATGGAAACCAGAGGAGAGAGAAGCAGTTTTATTTAATTGAAAGGGCTAAAACGGAGGAAACAGCAGGGTAACCGTGGAGGGTTTAAAAACTGGCTGCGGTCCCAGCCACATGGATCCTCTGGGGATCCAAGCCACCCGGATGGCGGCCTTTTCTCCCTGCTGCAGTCGAGAGGAGGTGCCAGGTGCACCGGACCAGAGCTGAGGGACTCAGGAGGAGCATCTACCCTCGGGTCACTGGGATCCTGGATGGGATCACTGCCTAGGATTTCTACTCTACCCCCCTCCGATAAGGGGTTTGCTAAGTTGATGATTGTTGCTTTTTGTTACTTATTTGGGCTGTTTTGTTGCACAAACTGAAGGAGATGATGGGATTATATTTCACCGCAGTTAAATGTGACAAATAGAGAGTGATTGATTGATGTTTTTTGGACTGAGTTCTTATTTATGCACACATAAATGATAACTATGCTGGTATAAAAAGACACAGTTTTCCAATAAGTAAAACGAATGGCGCAGAAATACAAAAACAAAAATACCAAAAACAAAAATTTGGTGGGGAAATATCCATTACCAAAACCTGATTTTAATTGACGCCGTTCCACTTGCTTACTCAGACTTAATCTAAAAGCTGTTGACCCCTACTTCCTCAAACTCTCTCCATATTGTGTGTGTATCCTGTCATGTGAGTACCCATCAAGCACCGTGCACACAGCAGATTTCACATGGCAGTTTAATTATATTTTGTGTAGAGCCCCAGTAACCAAGAAGTACTCCTGAGCTGCAACACTATCCGGCCCTAGGTTTGCTCCAATTAGCTGGTCGAAATTTGATTATATATAAATTTATTTAGTAATATGCGGCATGTAAGTGCAAAAACTGAAATAATGAAAGGTCTTAAAATTTGATTTTGAGTCAGGGTCCTCTACAGCTCAAGGTTTCATGATTACATTAGGTAATAATGCAGGACCTGCCTTAAGGCCCTCGTCATTTCAGTTCATATTGAGGTTTAGTAGAGCATATTCCCCCAAAATAAGCACATAATTACATTACAAGAAACCAACTAGTACAGTACACAGTGGAAAAGTTGCCTGTTCTTCTAGTACACTAGGAGCCCAAGACAGTCATGGAAATGCACTTTGTAGCAAGTCTTGGCTTTACATCTTCAGGAATAGGTCTGTGTGCAATGCTCAGGATAGTTGATTATTTATTTATTGGTCAGCAAAGATATTAACTATTAAGTATTGTATAAAATCCGCGTCTGTTAGGGTACATGGTTTCTGAATGTTTCACCTGTTAGAACTTCTGAATGATGACCATTTATCCATTTGCACATTTACAGCATATATACTGTATATCCACTTATCTACAGCATTGATCTCAACCTTCATTTTGTGTTTTCCTGGGGAAAAAAAGAAATCTCAAACTTAATTCTATAACTATTCTTTGACTTCAGCTTTTTCAATTATTCCTAGTCGGGCACTGCTTCGCCTCGCTTTGGGGTTCTGAAGTCAGTGTGTGTGTCTATGTGACAGTGCATAAAAGAATAAATCTTTTAAGATGCCAAACCCAATATTGTGTTTCTTTTTCACTGCCTGGCATCTCTGACTGTTTGTCAGTTGTGCATTTGCCTTGCTTAGGGCTTCTGAATAGCTGCCAAGTTTATGTTTGATCTCTGACAATCTAAAAAGAAAAAAATGGAAAACCCCACAAGTGTCAGAATAAATGTCTCACAGAACCTGTTGTTCAAATGTCAGTACACTAACCTCGCAGCCAAGTGTATCGGTCTAAGCAGCAACTTTGCGTAAGGTTGGCTAGTAAATATCTTACATTTGATCTGATTAAATCACCAATCACCAGCTTGTTAAGATATACATGTATTTACACTGCAGAACAACATGGAAGCCCAAATTATTTACCGCCCAGCATTGGCCACAGTCCGGAAACTATATTAGCCAGATTTTATAACAGCACCTGAAGAGTCTTTTTTGTGACAAGCTGTGTAAACACTTCCTTGTCCGACTGACACAAATTCTTACATACAATATATTAATAAAATGTATCACCGTGGACACTGCAGGCAGCTGAAACAGTCTAGAGCATTGAGTATATGAGCACATCTCAGCACCCCCAGCTTACACAACAGCTTATACGGCTATACACATTGTCTCATGGCACCTCAATAATTAATTTTTAAATGTCAATCTTAAATTGACATAATGTTTTGGAGAACAGCCAGTGAAAAAAAAAAAATCCGCATTCAACACTTTAAAAAGACACCGAGTCAAATGAGCTCTTGTGGTTCCGTTAAAAAGTCTAAACTCCGATTGAACTTCCCAGGTTTCCCTGCAAGTAGCTTCAAAAGATGTGAAAACTCTTTCATCTATAGCCCAGGTCAGTGCATGCATATATTGTTTACCCACTGATGCAAATGTTTCATCTGAGCTGAAGCGAGTCTTACTGTTTAACATACTCAAACCTGACAGAGCATTTTGTTGCAGCATATTATGATATCGACATTAACTGGGCCGACATTAAGGTCTTATTATCCCCGTCATGTTAGATAATGTGAAATATCACCATCAAAGACGGTTCTTTTTTTTTTATAGACATCCAGCATTGTGAATGTGAGCGAGGCCTTACATCACATTATGAAACCACAACACCTGCACATGTATAGATGATGTAATTAGGGAACTGTGGTTGATTAAGCCTAATCTGGGTTCATGTTTTATAGCACCACCAAAAGTATATTTTCATAGATTAAAGAGTGCTGCCACAGTCTTAAGGTACATTTTAGTTGTTGATTTATGCGTCATGATACAGTATTGTTAATCATGCCATTTATTTTGACAAATTCAGTGACTGACAATTAAGAAAACAATCCAACTGCAGCAACCATGAGCTTCCATGTCATTAACTGCGACACCACTACATCATTAACAGGGTTTTATATAATACGCTGAATATCTATTTATGATTTTTGTTTTAATATGCCTGAAAATGTATAAAATATAGTTAATGTAAATACTGCCTGGCTGTGTGGAGTGTTGCAAAGTTAATAAAAACACACTATGAATCCAGGCACAAAAATGAAACGAATAAAAATCAGTTTAGTTGCACAGTATGCCAATTAAAAAAGTTAAAGACGGCAATATGCTCCTATATGACAAAGGGACTGATATGCATTTCAAAGCACACATTTACATCCTCCCTTTAAAAAGAGGATCATCGTAGAATTACTGCAGGTCACCTCCAGAGTCAAGAGTGCAATGACTGTTTCATTAAAATGTAATTTTATAAAAGTGAATTATCTAGTCCGCCCTGACTTATGCAGGAGGTTAGTTTGCCGGGGCTGAGGAGATCAGAGCGGAGGATGTATAATGTACTGACCTGTGACAGCGGGGTGAGCACCTGAACACACACACACTTTCCCCATGCTTTCTTTTTACATTAAATCTGAAATATGCTCATAAAAATGTATATGCATGTACTTATATGCATACATGAATACCTAAGAAAGCACTCTTGATGTTGCCGGCTCGCACGTGCACACGGACACATACGACTAATGGGCGCGTCTCTATAGTATCACAGTACATGGAAAGTACATTAGTCTAATACTTACTAAAACCTAAGGGGACACACATCTGAAGGTCCAGCATGCACATACATTCACATCCAGCGGCAAGCTCGCAAATTCAGTCTCAATCTGTCACATGTGCACACGCGCAAGAAAGGCTGAGGACTAATTGCATATCATTTTCAGTCGTTTCACTCAGAGCTCGTTAGCAAGGGAGAAGGGGGTGGCTGTGCTCCCAGAACTAAAAGGGGGAGAGAGAGAGAGAGAGAGAGAGAGAAAAAAAAGGGAAAGAAGGAGCATAGTGAAGAGAGGAAGGCAGCTTGTTGTGGCCATAGGAGATGAAGAGGTATACGAGGAAATATGACAGAGAAGCCGGGAGGTAAAGAAAAAAAAAATTCTGCTCCAGTCTTGAGATGCACAGGGATGAAAGAGATTGAGAGATAAATAAAGAGAGAGACAAGATGACAGCTATGCATCCCCAACTCAAGGCAAGACAGAGAGAAACGAAGTCAGTGGAAGCTGATGGGAGTGGGAGTATGGACGAGGATAAAAAGCTGGATGCCAAAACTGAGAGAGAGCGAGTGGGAAAAGTGGGAGTGTGGAAGAGATTGGATTTGGCCTCACTCAAAAGGACTCAAAAGGACAGAAGGAATGAAGGCAAAGAGGCAGTGGGAGTAAAATGAAGGTGGAAGGCAGAGGGAGAAGAGAGAGGGGAGTTGGGATGGCAGTGGGATGGAAGGATAAGACCGATAAATGGGGAGTGTGGGACGAGAGGCATGAGGAGGGATGGTCGTGTCGAATTGAGGAAGAGAGAAGGGATGACTCAGGGTAAGGGTGGAGGATGTTATATTAGGGAAGGAGATAATGAAGAGGGGAATAATGGAGGAGAGGAGGTGGGATTTGCGAAAGCAGTTTAACCTTTAAGAAGGAAAATCTTTTGAGAGGCAAAGTGAGTGTATGAGGGGGAAAAAAGAGGGACTTTGACATTTTGGGAAATAAATTTATCTGCTTTCTTGCTGACAGTTAGATGAGAAGATCAACACCGCTCTCATGTGTGTTTAACACTAAATATGAAGCCAGTTAGCTTAACATAAACACTGGCAACAAGGGGAAACAGTTAGCCTGAAACAGCATTTTTACACTTGGGTTTTTGCATGGATTAAACAAATGAGATATAACATGTTAATTAGTGAGCTTTAGAGGTGCTGGAGGGTGGAAATTGTTACCTTCGGACAGAGCCAGACTAGTGTTTACAGTCTTTACGCTGACTTAACCGGCTACTGGCTGTATTTTCTCCTATTGAACGTATAGATATGAGAGTGGTATCAACCTTCTCATCTAAATCTCAGCAAGAGAGCGAATAAGCGCATTTCCCAAAAGGTCAAACTTTTCTTTAAGCTTAATATGAGAAGAACACGAAAGGACCGGTAATGAAATATACACTATCATGATGTAAATCCTGCTTTCCAAAAATTACTTTTCAATTTCACTCTCTTCCTTTGTTATAAATTCCACCCCTTTCCTTCCATTGCTTCTCTTCTCCTTTTCCTTTTGTCCTGTCCTCCCTTCTTCCTCCCACCTCTCATCCTTTCATCTTCCATCATCTCCAGCACCCCCCCCCCCCTTCCCCACCTCCCACATGTGGCCTCGAAATGCAAAACATTTACTCCTTTTGAAGTGAACCTTGATTTCATAACTTCATTAGTGTGGCGAGTGTTGGGAGGTTGCACTGTATCGGGGTGTGTTTGTGTTTGTTTTTACTCAGCATTCGGGTTCGTTCGTGTTCACACAAACCACGTCTCCGGTAAATACATTTTTCAAGATGGCTCTGGGGCAAGTGGTAAAGAGCAAAGCAGAAATGTATTTCTCATTTCAGCAAAACTAATGCAGACTCTTGTCTACCAATTGTGCGCGCACAAAACACACACACACAACTCTTGTCTAAATAAATAACTGTAACTATAGCAAACGTGCTTCCAAGTGCAGCCCGCAGGAATGGAAATGTAGCAAAACAGAGGATAACAAAGAAAGTGGTAGAGATGGATGGCGAGGGAATAGTAAGGATGAATAAACATAAACAAGGACAACAGCAGGAGTCAAGAGGGAGAAGTGGAAGAATAGGACCTGGAAGAAGAGGAGGTCCATAGAGAGGAAAGAAGTGAATAAAAGCGATGGAGAGAAGCACAAAGGACAGATGGAAAGCTATGGGAAGGACAATAAAGACAGGCTAAATGCAGTGAGAGAGAATATGAAAGAAAAACAAACGAAGTCCAAGCAAAAGACAGGCAGAGAGCAACAGAGTGGATGGTGGGGAGGAAGGCATCGAGCTTCCCATCTTGTTTTGTATGAATTTCATTAGACGGTTTTAGACAGCAAACAAGAAAAAGACAGAGGGAGCCCAGTGAAGGGAGGTGAGAAATGGAGAGACAGACAGGGGGATGAGTAGTGTGCATCAGAGAGGAGAGAGGAAATAAGAAATTTGAATCATTGTGGCATGAGGATGGCATTTTGACATCAATTTAGCTGGCAGCCAATAAAACTATGCTGCCTGTTCGATATGCAAATGCAAACAGAACATGGTTGGAGATAGAGAGGAGGAGGAGAAAGGGACAGAGATGGGGAAAAAATATTAATCACAATCAGTGTGAGGAGGGAGAAAAAAAAAAAGTGGGAGGACAGAATAAGGAGCAGAGAGGATGGATGACAAAGGAAAGGAGAGGATAGATGAGAGAAATTTAAGAGACACAAAGAGAAATAAACAGTTCCCCAGTTAGGCTAGAATAAAAGCAATTTAAAAAATATGTCTAAAGAATCGTTTTGGGTAAACAACAGGAGAAATAAATACGAGAGAAACAGTTGGAGGACACAAGTGGAGGACGACGAGGCAAGGAGGCGGTGTTGGGCTGGAAAATATGGATGGATGGATACACACACACACACACACACACACACACACACACAAAACCCCAGCAGACACCCACACACAAAAAATAGGATCCTATCTGATTAGATTTCCTCTCCTTTTCAGCTCACTTTCTCCCCTATTTTCTCAGGCCTCACTATCAGCCTATTAATTAATTCCTGCTTTCCTTGTTATGAAGCAGATGGAAGAGTGAGCAGAGGAATGCAAAATAACTCCAGCGTCCAGAAGACAGCGAGGAACGAGATGAGAAAAGGCCGAAAAGGAGAGAGACCGTGCTTGGAGATAAGAGGAGGAGGAAGACAGAAGGGGGGGAGAGAGGGGTGGGGGTGGGGGGGAGGGGTGAAACTAAATAGAGAGGGAGGGGAAGAAAAATAAAAACTGTACAAATCTATATTTCCAATTATGCTGATGTCAGTGCACAGTGAAAACAGGGCATAAATATTCTATGCGTGAGGTCAAACGACACACTAATCACTCTTACACCTATATATAAACATTGCTTTTAAAAATGCATGATGTTACTGTGAGGTAAGAGTTAATCATCTCATTAGTTTCTGCTTTTCAGTTATTAAAGCATCACAACCGTTTCTTGACACTTTTTTTTCTCTATTTTATACATCAATAAATCATTGTCACGTCAGCTGTGATACAGATAATTGCCATAAACAAACAAGAGGTTTGGCAACCTCTACCGTCGTTCACACTGCATTTCACATGACACGCCTCTGTCGTGTCATCTGTCTGTTGTTGTTTGTGATTCAAAAACGGCAAGATTTGGTTTTTTTTCTTGTGACTCTGACGCCGGCGGAGCAAGTAAAAACATCTTAGGGATGACAAAATAATCTCGCCACGAGGTCCATTCGGTAGCTGCTCTGGAGCTTTCGACCGTATCGCATCATCTTCCTTAGCAGATGGATTTTCACAGTTGTCATGGAAACGTAGATGTTTTAAATTCCATTCCCCTGAGAAATTGAAGGACTTTTTTTTTTTTTTTTTTATCCGTGTTGGCTTAAAAGTTGAGATTGAAAGTACATTCTTGAAGTTGGAAACTGCAGTTGACAAGATGACCCCACCACAAGGTCTGTTCATGGTTTCCAAGGTCAAGAGTGAACTTTCTATCTCAACTATGTAACAAGGGTTTAGGAGAAATGAGGTCTTAATTTTGTTATTGAAAATAACAACCAGCTGGAGTATCTTGGCACAAGAGATAAAATAGATTATAGAAAAATTTAATTTTCTGTTTTGTCGAATCTACAGTCCAAAACCCAGAGGCTGTTTTTACATTACATGCATACATCATTACATAGAAGACAGAAAGGCTGCAAACCGTCACGTCTGAGAGGCTGGAACCAGTGACTGTTTAGAAAAAAATAATTAATCTAGAGGTGGCCGACTGTGTGCCATGGAGAGCCGACCGTCTGCAGGTTTTCAATCCAACCAAAGACTCCACCTGCTGATAAGCACTCCTTCAAGCAGAGGGGGAGAATTCATGAGTGAAATCACCTGCTGAGATGTGATCGGTTCAAAGGAAAAACCTGCAGACTGTCTGTTCTCCGTGGCACATGGTTGGCCAGCCCTTGTTTTGTCAATTATTAAAACATTTTTGATTATTAATTTCCGATCTACTTAATCTATTGATCGACTAATCATTTAAACACTAGTATCATGCTTGGTTTGATTCATTGGTTTGTATTCATTTGAAACCTTTAAAGAGTAAATGAACACTGAATCGAACTGAAAGGAAACCTGCTGTTGCTCTACTGTATAGAGTTTTATTAAATTTTTAAGATCCCCTCCAGACATGTTTTAAGACATAAATACTCTGCTTGGAATAATAATCTGTGTCTGATATGGTTATTCAACAAAAAAGTTAAATTATCTACTTTTATTTCATTGAAAAAAAAACTATAATCTATTAATATGCAAATATTTTTCATTTCAAAAGTTAATCTGGACACAAGACATCTCCTACTTCACTAAAAAGTCCGTGCGTGTACTCACACAGGGGGCTTCAGGTTTCCACATCAGACTTTGGAAGCTGTTTAATGAAACATGATTGGCTTCCAAACTAGATGTCAAAATCCTGCTCAGAGGTGCGCACCTTAAACTCAGATTTAAGGTGAATCCTTCAGTAGATGAATGAGAAAACCGTCTTAAGTGTCAAACTCTGCACATATATCATTCTGCACAGTGAAGCTCAAACATCCAACTGAAGTAATATTAAGCTAAACATATTTTTGGAGTAGAGGGGGGACTTTGGGAAGGGGGAGCATTGATCAGGCCACACTATCTGACTTCTCAATATGTGACCTTTAACATTTCAACCTTTTTATGAGCTGAATATCTACGTCTCATGTGATTTACTCTTCATTTATATTTGGCCATATTTCATTATTTATTATATTGTATTGCAGTGCGCTGTGTTTCAAGGTTTCCCAGAAACAAGTACGAGTGAGAGTTCTTTACAATGTCTAGATTGATGTGTAAAATTGATGTGCTGGGATGAATTCGAAGACCCCATGTTGGTTGATTAAACTTAGATATTGACCTGATGTCTGTCTCTATAGTTCTGTATCGACTCTGCTGTTCCTGGTTTGAAATGAAACCTGGCTACAAACCCTTGAACTCATTTGATTATAATACTTAAAATGAGAAAAACCGCTGCCTCACGTACCCTTTTTGATACACACTTTCACAAGGTAAAATGGTGTACTGTAAAGTTGGAAATCTGAGTCTTCAGTGAGCTCTAATGTGGCATTGAGCGTGTCAAGTGGGCTCCTCCAATCATAGATTTTGCTTTGAATTGGGCCCAGTACACAGCCAGAAGGCTAAACAGCAAACTCTGAAGTCCCAGAAGAGGCCATGAATCCCTGACTCATCCACCTACACAACACTTCAACATGTATTACTGTGTGCTCTTATCTGTGTATTCCAGGTACTGTATATTAGAGAAAAGCATTCATATGTTATTCTTGTGACCTTGGAAAGTATCATCTAGATGTGCATACTTGAGCAAATCATCTTCTCCTTGTAGTACTTTTTATTTTTCCAGTCTCTACCACTTTAGGGACTGAAAGGTTATTTTCAACACAATTCATTATGACTGATTAACTACTCCAAACTGTAATTAGTAATTTAATCAACTGCAATGTTCAAACTCAAGCATAACCTGATCATTTCTGTTACTGGGAGGGATCCTCTGCCTCTAAAAACCAAAAGATAAGCAGTGTAATAGTTTGTTCAAATTTGGGGACTCATTTGAATAAAGTGATCAGTGATGATTAACAACTTCTTCAAGATGAGCAAAACATCCTAACTTAGTCTGTCCTGATGAAGTTTTGAAAACCAGCAGCAATCATGTTAAAAATCACTGATACCAGCCGTTGGTACTGTTTAAATCAAGACTTTAATTTAAAGGATGACATTCAGAAATAATGGTCATATGAAGCACAGATCTGCAAAGAGGTCCATATACACAACTGAACGAAACACACAAATGCATAACAGTAGACATGCACACAAACCAAAAAATGCCAACGCCCATATAGGCCTGATAAAATGCAATCCAAGTTCTCTCACTCGGAAAATTGCAGTGGAAGTCACAAATAGAGAGAGAAAGAGAGAGGGGACCATAAAGGGAGGGAAGATAAATAGGCCCCCCCACACACACACACACTATCATGGATATGTGCATCAACACACATAAGTACACATGTGGTTAAAAATGCATCAGCTAACACACTGCACAATTGGCACAAACACAGAAATATATCCAACAAGCAGCGCATACATAACACATGAGAACACACAACATGTCTGTTATGAAACACACACACACACACAAACACACAGACAAAACACACACATACACAAGTCTATGAGTCACAGACGAGCCTAGATAACGTGATAAGTGTAAATACGGAGACGTGCCAGAATAAAATGGAGGCAACAATGAGAAGGGAGTACAGCTGGCACAAAAAGAAATGCTATACAATAAATACAACATGAAAGAGAGGAATGTGGGGAGGGGGGGTGCGGAGAGAGGGAGGAAGAAATATTGAAGCGAGCGTAAGTACGCACGTTATCAGCGAGGAAGACGACGGAAAGAAAACAGAGAAATAGCAAATAGGCAAAGAGATAATTCAGCCATGCTATAGATAACTCGCTGTGTATGTAGACAGTTCTCATTCTGTATGAAAATGTTTTTGTGCATACAAATTTAACAACTATATACAAAGAAAAACACAGGGGAAGACAGGGTGTGTGGGGAGAGAAGGAAGGCAATGGGAGATAGAAGAGAGAAGGGTAAGTAGTGATGAAGAGGAGAGGATGTGTAACAAGGAAAGAAAAGAGGTAAGAAAGAGCCAACTTCACAAGGAAACTCCATTTCAACTTTTTTTTTTTTGTAGAATTAAGCATTCGCATTTTCATGACCCCGGGTTGTACTGTAGGAAACTAATTAAACACAAGTCTATTTGTAAAGCCTTTAATCACAAGAATAGTCTGCAATTATACATTTTGTAATTACAAAACGCTCGGCCATCACATCTGAAATATGGTAAAAATGTAAAAATGTTTTCTTAATTCTGGAATGTGTGAAGCTCGGTCAAAGTAGTCGTCTAAGAGCAGTGTTGAAGGATAAGACCGGTGTTATTCTTTATATTTATTGTGTCCAAGTTGATCTATCGCATACGCTCAAGTGCCCATTCCTAGTGGATTATTTCATAACATGAATACATTTACCTTGAGACCATTGTGATGAAAGATAGACTAGTTGCAGCCGTGGTAACTTTCCAGTGTGGTGTTTTATTGTGTCTCCAACTGGACTTGGACACCTGGATTGTATTTCATTGTCCCCCTCTCGAATACCCTCTAAAACCACCAGGGGCGAGGGGATCATTTTGACCCACTGCCACTACAGAGTCAGCAATCGCAAAGATGTAATTTCTTGAAGCAGTTAAGTTGTTCATTTTCCTTTTTTTTTTTTTTGTTTTAAATAATAAGTTAGACTTGACAAAATAACCATTTAAAATTCAGTTTACGGGGTTTATTAATTTTACAATTGCTTCAGGCTATTTTATTACAGATTGAGAAGGTCAAATACATTTTAAAATTCATCAATAAAGCGTTGGCTATGACAAACAAAATAATTAACACATTTAAATAATTTAATTAGTTGAAGAACAACAATGAATTTTGGATAATAACGTGTTGTTTTAGTTACACTACTGGGGATAAAGAAATGGAGCGCTCACTATTTATTAATTTTACAATTGCTTAATTTCATTATAGATTGAAAAAGTCAAATAAAACTCAAAATTCATCAATAAAATGTAGTCTACAACAAATAAACAACAAAATAATCTCCCCCATCCAATATTCCCTGATTCATATCCTGGAGCACTGCCAGACCTTCTTGGGCATTCATCCTTCTTCTGTTCCAGTTCATGTCTCCAAATCCCAACCAACCAACCCATCATTCATCCATCCATCAAGTAGCTTGTGATAAGGCAGTCTGCTTATCAAAAGACATCTAAACAATAAGCGTTGCTAAGCAACTGGACGTGACGTGAATGCTGAGCATGGCATTATACAACGATTTCTGTGAGCAGTAAAAATTACCCCCCAGTGGTTCGAGGTATAAATTATCATAATTTTTTTCTTTTTATCCCACACCCCCATAATTCACTAGATGATCATTAAACCCATTTTAGGAAAAGTCATGAACTGAGAGACGTAGCAGTTTTATTTTAACAGACTTACATTCATTTGAAGGGGTAAAAATGACCCCATGGTGGTTCTAGTATTAATGAAGCCTAAGTTATAACAGGCTTTGGCCACACAAGCAGCACTTGTTTGCAGGATAAATTCATTTTTGGCTTTAAAAAAAAAATATATACAGAATATTTCCAGCCTAATATTTTTAATATACTTTTGGCATAATGGCCTCCAGGCTCACAGCTGACTTCTCTGTAATTATGCCAGAGAATTTGCAGAGAAAAGGACGTACGCTTCATGGCAACATGCTCGCACACACTGAAGCATTCAGGTAACTATGCAAATGATTACTTAAACATGTAAACAAACACAGTTGCATATTATCATGCATATTGGCGTACACAAACAGGGTCTCATCAACTAGTGTATACGCACACACACACACACACACACACACACTCTGCATTCAGTTATTCTTACTGCTGGAATTTTCATTTACAGACTTTAGACAAATGAACCATGCAACATAATGCGAGTGTGCAGCAGGGATGCAGTCACTAGGTCTTCTTCTCCATATACCAAAGCCCAGCAGGAAACCATCCTAATTAAACCCTATGCTCTGAGCAGACTGTAGATGTGTCTTTGATGTATGAATGTATAGGCTATGTGTACTTGTGTTCGCGTGTGATAGAAGTCTCTCGACATATGCAGAGAGGTAGAGAGCCACACAAGACAATTTATATGCGAGTCTTATTAAATAAAATGATCTTCTCAACAGGGTTCCTGGCATATTACACCAATAGGTAAGCCTGCTGCGTACGAGACAGCCCAGCAAAGCTTCCTTTACATCTGGCTGGGAGGGATTTCATCTGTCATTTCACCCCATTATATTCCACTCACAGCTCTCTGACTAACAGGCTGCTGAATCATTTGAATGCAAGCGGTGACGCCTGGCATCCAGTCTGCTAGTTGGTGTGTGGGGAGTGACACCCTAACAATATTGACAAACATGACCTGCGATTGGTCGGTTGGAGCAGGCGATGCTCCGGCTCCTTTTTTTCGCAGGCTTCGGTGGGTTGAATGTACAGTGTGTCGCACAAAGTGAACCCGTGCTTGACAAATCCTTTGTGGTTCAAGGCCAGGCAATCGAATCAGAAAAGAAACTGACATCTTCATCGCTGAGTGGTCAGCTATATCGGGGGCAACTTTTGCTACTCCTCTTTAGTGGCAGACATTTAAAGCACAGACAGAAAAATAAAAAGCAGGAGCCGATTCTTCCGTTTTCAGCTCGGGAGAAAACTGATGTACCCCCACCTCTACAGTTATCCCCAAATGCCTGTCTGTCCCAGGGCCTTACCCACGATCCACCTCCTTTTGATGCTGAATCCTCTGGTTTTCGTCAAGCCTTTGATACGACTTGGCTCGGAAGCCCCGAGCCTGCGGAAAAGGCTTAGGAGAAATCCAAAGGGGATTACTGGACGGAATGTATGGAAATTACAGTTTAATTTATCATTTAGGTCATGGTAATTCATGCAAATTAGGATTTCATTAATTCCAGCCTTGGGTTTAAATGGTGTTGCTCTTGTAGGGGTGTGCAGTGTTGTCAGGATCACACGTGAAGAGGGTGATGCGGTGGCAACAGGAAACATACAGTAATTCATAGAAAAATCTCTACAGAAAGGTCATCGCCATAGAAACACCTTCTATAACATTATTACATCCGCACATGAGGGAGGGCAAAGAACTAAATCAAAAGACGCAGGAATGTGAGCTGATATTCTGGAGTCGTTAGTGCTGATGTGCGGTGATCAGGTGAATGCAGCAAAAAAGTTGACACAGCACATCATTAATACCAAAACTCTGAATAAATTCATTCCAAGATGAAGAAAGGAAAAAAAAACATAACAGGAGTAACAAATTCATGATCATTGGCTTTTTGTTAAGCACTGTTAATACTTTTTTTTTTTTTTTTTTTGCTCTACCAACATGGTTTCCTTGAACACTGACACTCTCCTCTATCCATTCAAATAGAGATATCTGCGGTGTGGTTTGTGGACTTATAGGCATGAAACTCATTTCAAAAGCTGTCCTGGCACATGTGCTGTATAAAAAAAAAAAAAAACTGATGGCATTTCTGAGTATTGTATTCCAAAAAAATAACTATGTGTCATGCTTACAGTAGATAAGGTATGTAGTGACTGCCAAAAGCCTGTAAAGTGAGTTACGACTGAGAAAAAGAACAAAGGCCTGGACTTCAAAGAAAAATTGTTTTCCAGCTCTTTGCATTCTGCTGTTGTTTCTTACATCTCCTTATTGCTTCACTGATAACGGCTACTAACAATTATCTCCTTCCGCAAATGATGAGTAATTGTGTTTATCTGCATATACATTACCTTACTCTACAGTATTGGTCCAGTAAATGTCAAAAATGTCATTAAAAAGGCGGGAGAGAGTCAAGTTTGGACATGCAACCAAAAGCAATGACGGCTGCAATTATAATCATGATAAGCATCCTTCTCATTATCATAAATAGCTTTGACACTCTCTTTCACACACACACACAAACACACACACACACAAATTAGATTCTCTAGTGTTAGGACACGGACGCACACTCAGACACACATACGGTTACATCCCTCATTCTTATTCATCTGCTTACTTCTCAATCACTCACTTTACGCATCGCTGCACAATTATAATCACCTTAAAAATTATTTCATGACGTGCTCACAAAACCAAACAAAACTCCACCGAGTGCACGCGCACGCACAAATACAAATGCTCAGTTATACAATGCGACGCACACACAAACTACACAAAATAGTAAATATCAAAAGCTGGATTCAGAGCGCTTACAGACATGCATTCATCTGAATTTCACACCGACATCAAAGCATACTATAATATAAAAGCTGATTCAGGTAATCACTATTAAACACACAAATAATTGAAACACATACACGCGCTCTTACAATTATTATAACCATTATCCAGCTTATTACAGAGCGTCCAGGCATGTCGTCTATGCAGCTCAGCGGTTATTTCCTTGTCACCGGTTATTTTATGGACGCACACAAACGCACATACACCCTGTGTGTGTGTGACCGGCAGGGAGAGCTACGGATTGTTTACTGCTTTATGTGTTTCCTTGTGGTGCTGAAGAAGACGGATGTGGACAGGAGCAGAGATACAGAGAGGACGAGGGGGGGAAAGAGGAGGCAAAGGAGGGAGTGGGATAACAGATTCAATAAGCCATGAGCAAAATAAATAAATAAAATATAAAGGGAAAAAGTTCAGAGGAGCAGAAAGCAGGAGGAGAGAGGTTAAGAGGGTATAAGTAGAAGGAGAGAGGGATGAGAGAGGAAGGCAGGGACAAGAAAATGGAGAGAATTTTTTCACAAGGTGGAGAAAGAGAAGAGAGGACATTTCCTCAAACAAGCATGTAACTAGTTATTAGTATATATATATATAATTGTGAAAGTATATAATGATCCTGAGTTGGCCTTTTCTTGAATATCTTTTTATATTTTAGTTTGCCAAGAAATGTGAACAAATTGTGAGAAGCATTAGGAAAACTGGAGAGGGAGAAGCGGGGGGGGGGATAATTGCTGATGTGGCAGCAACTCCTCCAACTCCCACGTTCAAAAAGAAATCAAAGCCAAGAGCAGAGAGCTGGAGATGCTGCTATATCCAACATTAAACAAGCAATGAGACAAAGGAAGAAAGAAAAATAGAAAGAAGGAATGAAAGAAAGACGGGATGAAAGCCGGAAGAAATCGCAAGACAAGCAGAGAGACAAAAAAAGAGGCTTGATGACAAATTGAAAGATAAAGAAAAGGCATTAAAATGCATCACAGCAAATGATTTCACTGTTTAATGTATTAATGCAGGAATCCTCTATAGACTCAAATCTAACCAACGCAGCCCTGAAACTTTGGTCCGGCACACTGCTGTGCTACATTCCAGCTGCAGCTCTGAGTCCCTCATCTCTTCTTTTAATTCACCTCATGTCCCTTCCCTCTCTCCATTTCCTCCACTTGTTTGTCAGACACTTTGTAAATTAATGCGAGGCATTGTTTCTTTCTGTCTTCCTCACTCCCGCTCCCCCTCTGTCACTCTTTCTCAGCTTGATGAAGATGGAGAGTGGTCATTTAAGACTAATGAGCTAGCCTAAACAGAAATATAACCAGGTGCAGCACACACATTTTCCCTCAAGCACTGATATATTAATGCATGTGCACGCAGATATATCCAAAGCTTAACAGGCGAGAAAAAGGGTGTTTGACTTGTTCTCGAGCACACATACCGAAAGCAATAAAAGCCCAAAACAATTCTAACTCTGTTTCTCTGACACACATAAATACGCCCTCCCGGATTCTCTCTCTGTCTAAAAATTGTCAAGATAAAAGCAATAAAAGGCAAGAAAACGCTTGTTTTCCGTTTTAAAAGACACTCACTATCTTGTTTTGTGCTTTTAAAATACCACATTCTATGGCAGACTCTTCATCAGCTCATCTTGTTGCTCTATTTACAGCTTAATGCAATGAAGGCATCTCTCTGCCTCTTTCTCACACACACACAAACACATTTACAAAAAGCAATATTACATGGCAGGCTATTCTCTTGCCTCATATAGCAAGGATGTAATGATAGCAATTATTTTTCTTAACCAGCTAAAAAAAAATAAATAAATAAAAAATAAAAAATAAAAAATCACAGTATTAAAAACATGACAGATTAGATAATATAAAGTTCTCAATTTATTCCTTACTTACTGCACACTGTGCAGTAGATTCAGGACATCTGCTTAATGTCACGAAAACAAAACTAAGATAATTACTTTTTTCTATTGCAAATTAGTGTCATTCCAGTGTATCAAGCCAATATTGGCTTTTAATTAAAAAAAAAAACAAGATATGAAAGTCAGTGTAATCTACCTTCAATATGATGGATATTATGCAGTTTAATAATACTACCATTTAGGCAATCAATATTACGCTGTTAAAGCAATCAATACTGGTTGTCTATACAGTGCCCTTAACCTAAAATGATTCATATGTGAAATTTCGACACAAGCATGCATGAACAGGTTTATTGTTATCTGCACTTCAGAGGGACTGCTTAACTGCTCCATAGTGGAAATACAGATTACAGTTCAGACTGTCAGCAGTCTGTCAATACAGTATATTTGCAGGCTATTGGATTCTGGTTTGAAAATGTGCATCGATGAGTCACTGCGTCACCCAGCCTCCATATGATGGATATGATGCAGTTTCTTTAATGACCTTAGAGATTTGGTTTTCAATTTTTCACTGATTGTCTATGGGAACATGTTATTTATTACTATCTCGCTGTAAGAGAGGAGAGCTTTATTGTCTGTTCCTGTGGGTTAAAAGCTGTGTCAGAAGTTCTTTTTTATTTTTCTTGCCAAGAATGGAAACAAACTGGCAAGAAAATGCTGAAATAAAGATGCTGAACAAAATACCACGGCTTTAGTTCGAAATATACTCATCTGTCCTCAAATACCCTTTTAAGTCAAATTCTATTGCAGATATCCAATACTGTGTATTCTACTGCAGAGTCTTGCAGTGTTTTCTTAGATTATTGCAACCAAAAATGACTGACTGAAAAACAGCGATGCAATTTTTCATCAGTTTAGTGGCATTTTGCAGTTCAATGATGAAGAACCATGAAATTTGGAAAAAGCTAGTAAGTGGACATTGAATGTAGTTTGTGTCACATATTTTACAAAATTCTTCTTAAATTTTTGTTGGAGATACATAACAATATGCCAACAATGATAAGGAAACAGGTCAATAAAACAACAATTTTGTAAAGCATTACAAAACTGAGAGCAACATCCACCCTAACTGCTTTCTCACTTCCTTCTAAAGGAGCACTGAAGTGAGTACCAAAGACTTGAAATGAAAAGTATGTATTTTTTCAGCTTTTGACAAAACTATTTCACCTCAAGGGCCATTCAGTAGCTGTTCTTTCAATCATATTTGAAATATTGCAGCAGATGGAGTTTGCCCAGTTGTCATAGAATTTCTGATGTTCAGATTTCCATTTTTATTCTGAGCACTTAGGAATTCAAATTCATGTTCCCTCAAAAATTGAGTTTCATGTTTGTTCTTGACCTTGGAAACAGCGGTAGACACTGTGGTGTGATTATACTCTCAACTGCCATTTCCAAGGTCAAGAATGAACATTCTGACTCAACTTTCAACTTGCAGATTGATGAAATACACAGTAAACATCTGAAGCATAAAATTAGACCAGACTTCACTTAACAATGTAATTACCTGAGTATTAATGAGAGCAGTTGGGGAGTGTCGTAGTATTAGTCCGTGGCCACAACTCTGTGCAGCTGCTGTAGCTATGAAGGTAGGAAGCTGGAACACTTTTGAAGGACTTTTTGTCCACATTAAACCTTTCAGCCAGCACTGGCTGTGCCCCCAACAAGCTCCATAAATCAAATGGTTAGGTATTAAAGGTTAGATATGGTTCAGGTAAGGTGTAACGCTACGGTAGAAATTGTTTGTTGAGATTTGAATTGATGGAGCTTGATGGGGCGATGCACAGCCTGGATGTTAGACCAGGATGTAAGAAAAATAGACTTTGAGAAAAAGAAAGAGTCCCCTAGACCATCCACATATGACTCGTCAGAATTGTTTCCACAATTTGTATAAATCAAATGGTAGGGAAGTGGAAAAATCTGTGTGACTCCATCTGAGAGTTAACACACATTAACAAATAGTAGTTAAGACACTCTTGTCCCTCACATGCACACACACAGACGGGACCACGTTAAAGACGAAACACTTTCTCCTCTCTCAACGTTTCATCCAAACAGGCACACAATCTTTTGCCATCTCTTCAGCATACACTTGCACACACACAGCACAGCGTGAGCCTGGGGGTATAATTACATCATTTAAGGATCTAAAGGACTCCTGTCCACTAATCAAACAAAATGTGCAATGTCCCTTGACAGCAGCATGTGCACCCTCGCTCACACACACACACACACTGACTGCACGCTGCCACTGAGAAACACACACTTGACGCACAAAGGAAATATTGTTTACAGCTAAATTATGGACAAATTGAACCTTGAGAGAGGAGAAGTTCAAAGGCAGAGCTGGAGTTGAATGCAGAGGCAGTCTTCCCTGTCTCACACAAACACTCATGCTTTCAGACAGACAAGCAGCTCATACACAAGCATCACTCCCTCACACACAGGGTATGCCTCCCAGACAAAATATATCTTACATGTAGCTCCTATTTTTTCAGTCGCACACACACACACACACACACACACACTCGGATGCATCAGGCAGAATTGCCTCCATTGTGCAGGAATTCAGTAAAGTAGGAAGACAGATGAATAGGTATTCGCATAATGTTCCTGTGCAATCTTTTTTTTCCCCACCTATGTGTGTGTCTTCATCGATGCCTTTGGACATCAAAAGTTTTGAATATGCGGGCGTATTTTTGTATGCATCTGTGAATGAAAGTATGTGCGTGGGTGCATTCATTCTGATTATAGTTTGTGGTATTCCGCCTCCTCACTGGCACTTGTGTGCGTGCCCATTACCACCGCTGAGTGAGAAGCAAAAGCAGTGAAAAGTGAGAGGATGCTTTCTCAGTCAAAAAGATATCACCTTGTCAACCTACCAGCATTGTAGAAAAGTGAGAGATATGACAAAACAATCAAGGCGATATGGAAAGAAGGTGGAGGGGGGGAAAAAAAGCAGCAGAGGAGGAAGGAACTGTATGAGTGATGGGGGAGTGTGGGGATCACTGGCAGGGGGAGAAGGAGAGGAGGAAAGGTGGGAGGACATATGGAAAATACATTTTTAAATGGTTTTGTGTGAAGCTGCGGGTGGTAAGCTGCGACTTTGTAAAGACTGTTCCTCTTTACAAAGTCAGTTTGTGTTAAGAATTCAAGCCCAACAGATACATTAATATGTACAATGTTAACAGACGATTTTAGCTTATCACAGATATATATATCGGTTTTGGCATATATCTATATATTAACAAAAACTTACAGAATAGAAATGCAAGCATATTTGAAGTAGGGCTCTTCAAGGGTCCATTCAATTCCCAGTACCCTGACCAAAGGCCCGACCAGTTTGGCCAGGTCCTCATTATATTTTGTCTAATTGGGTAAGGTAGGGTATTTCTTCGTAGGGCTCAGGTCTGTATGTCCACATGTCGCTATCAGTGTCATAATCATCACAGGCGAAATATGCGATTTGAGGCGAGACGTGCAACATGTGGGGAAAAATCTACTGCTCCAAACATTGTCTCCATTAGATTGTTTGTTCACCAGAGAGCAATGCACCCCCAATCGCTCCCTCCACACCCCTCATCTGACATATAAATACAGATACCGCTACCACTATTACAACTACTACTCTTGTAGTTTACAGTTTTGATCAGTATTACAGTGTTTGGGACAAACTGACACCCACTCCGCTCCCTCTTCTGTCACTTGTCATGGTCTCTGTTGCCTCTGTCAAAGCCTCACTAAGCTAAACTAGCAGATCAAATGAGTCCGGCACTGAACCACCAGCTGGACTGTCGGTGAAGGACTGTCACTGCTTTCAATGTTGACCTGGTTGCAAAAATGAAACGTGAGACCTTAAAATGAACTATGGTAACTATGATTCTATGAATTCTGCATGACCACCGGATGTATTGTAGGCAGTTACACGGCTGACGATAGCTGAAACACAGAAAACAGAGATAGAGGGACACTGGTCTGGAGCAACAATCTGAGCTGTGAAGGGGGTGGGAGTGTCGTTGTTGCGGGGGGGTGGAGATTGCTTTATTTCATCTGTGTTTGAATGTATTTTTGAATCAGTGAGGGGACCATGTTCAAGCTAAAACAGGGTGTCAAGTTGCTCTTTAAAAATGCTGACAGCTGACACATGATTATCAGATTTTTTAACTCATGTCATTATGATATTGCTCTCTAAATCCAGGATTGGTCAGGTCTAATTGGAATATGGTGTCATCATAATGGAAAATGCTCCCTTTGTTTTTGACGTAGCTGCTAATTAAAGCCAATAAACCAACGGTTTAACTTAGTGGCTTGCCTGTGTGACTGCCTTTGCCGATGTGGTTTTATTACTTCAAAGTCCTTCGTTCAGGTTGTTTTCATTTTGTCTGCAGCCTGTGCTAACACATGAAAGGGTGGAGCAAAAGAGAGGGAACAGAGAGACAGACGCAGGTAGAGAGTGACAAGACAGCAGGATAAGAAGGGGCAGATGGAGGGAACGAGGACGGAGAAGGAGAAGTTCATAAAGGGACAAAGAAGATGAAGCGTGAGACGGAGTAAATGAGGCGAAGGTGAGGTCAAGGACAGAAAGAGGCGGACTGAGAGAGATGAATGAATACACAGATGTCAAAGAGGGGGGTGGGGGGGGTGTATGTAAATGAGATAAAAGTGACAACAGTTAGATGGATGAGATGTACGGGAGGGAGAAGAGAGAAAGAAAGAAAGAAAGGATGGAGAAACGGTGGTGAGAGACGGATGCACCGAGTCAGCTGAGGACATGCAGATGAAGGGGAGAGCCTGAGGGAAGAATGAAGGATGGGCCAGGTGGGAAGGAAGAGGGGATGGATTAAGGGGAGAGAAAGAAGAAGGGGACTTTGATGCCTGAGTGTGTGTGAATGTGTGTAACATTGACCCTCAGCGCAGATAGTATCCTATTAGTAACGCTTAGGTCAAACTGCACACCCGGCAGACTCACATACAACATCATCAAAGTAAGAGCAAATGTTGCAGCCACCATCTAATCGAGGGGGAAAACAACTCATTTACAGCTGGTGTTAACAGGTGATCTATATCTGGGTGTCTTTCTGAACGACAACATCTGATGGTTGATCTTTGCAATTACACTTCAACAATTAACAAGCGTTATCGGGATCCTGACCGTGCCGTGATCACATCTCACGCATGTGAATAGAAGCTGTGAATAAAAGAAGAACAGTGTTCAAACACTCTAGCTGCTCTGTGAAGCTGTAATTCTTATTGTAACGAAAACCAGATTGTGAGACTCAAAGATGAAAAACAAACTTTTGACTTTTAAGAGTTACCATGAAGTAAAAAAAAATTGTACGGCTGGTGTGGTAGTGGCTGTCATATTGACATGTTTATGATGACCATGTTAACATTCTGAAAAGCTCAACAACACCAAAAAAAAAAAAAAAAAAAAAAAAGACTGCCAACCCTTGAATGCTGCTAAAATGGCTGAAACAGTGAGGTGAGGGGGAAAGTGACATCTAAAACAAATAAAGCAGCGCTGCAATGATGATGAAACAAGAGGAGTGAAGAATGTAAAGATAACAGAGGCTGACAAGCCTATCATGAATCCAGTCACTCAGATACACTATATACTAATCTGGGTTCTCACGGGTCCTTGAAACCCTTGAAAGTTTGTGAATTTGAGAAAAAAAAATAAATCATGGCCTTCAAAGTTTTTGAAAGCAGACATGAACAGACATGAGTCATTGAAACACAGCTGTGCTGTGTTAGAGAAGGCAATAGACCACATAGTCTGTGAGCTTCTGTAAAGCCTGCTAGTTCTCATTATAAAAAACTCTTTGTTGTAACAGTAATTAAACTTGATCCATGTCTCAAACTATGCTGTGTTGGGTCCTTGAATTTGAGGGAATTGGACCTGGAAAGCCCTTGAAAAGTCCTAGAATTTTATGCTTGAGAAGGTGTGGGAACCCTGACTAACGGAGGAGCTTCTGAGATGGAAGCCAGTGGAGCTGTGACCTCTATGTTACAGAAAACCCTTTTTAAATTTGGGTATATGTGCCAGTCAGGAGAGAAAAAAAAAAGGAATGACAGGGAGAGAATGAAGATAAAAGACAAGGAAACCAAGGCTCAAGTTAACAAATTGAATAGGGAATGAGGAGACTGATGAAAAAGGAATTAGGCAGGAGAGATGAAAGAAAGAGTGGTGAGGAGAGTTGGGGAGTGAACAGCAAGTTTATAGGGGGAGTTTCACAACTCAGTATGAAAAATACCTCGCTGACAAGTCTATTAAAACAGTCAGTTTCAAAACACACAAAAACAAGAATGAATGTGCTCACACACCTCAGAGATGGAGAGTGCAGCAGAGTGAAACGGAAAAGCTACAAGACTAATGGACGTAATGTTCAAACAAAACCACAATAGGGTTTTCACTTTTGTCATTTAAACTCAAATGTAATACTTGTCCCCATATAAAGAGTACATTTCTCCGACAATTTAGATGGATGCACGTCGAGTTTCTCTTGGAAAGACTTGTTTCTCCTTCTAGCTGTCAGCTGCGGCTGCTTAGAGCTAAACCTCAGCCTGAAATGAAAGCTGTGCAAATGAAGTGTTGCTTGTGACAGTTGATACTTTCAACATGTGCCGTTTCATGCAGGACGCTGCCAAATTTCAAGTAATTACTGCTCTCCTGCCAATTCAAATGACCCCAATTCCCCAAAACGTCACATTCCCTCTGTGATATGAGGGTTTCTCTGCAGGATGAAAAGGAAACGACAAACACTGGTGCAGGACTGGAGTGGAGGGAATCTGTGATGCATGAGAATAACTCTCTAACGTATTGTCTTGCTGACAGAAGCACAGTGCTGCGCGGTAAGTGTGTACCTGAAAGTGAGTGTGTTAATGCAGGTGCACAAGCAGATACAAAAGCAGTTTCACTATGAAAGACATGGGTGGAAACAAAAGGTGGAGAGATATAAAAGAACAAAAGGAGGGTAGGCGGAGGTGACGGTGGCACAAAGGCAGAGTTAAGAAACATCTATTGATATGCGACGCAGAGTCAAGATCTCTCCCATCTCATTTTGTTTTCACGACTGATGCAGCATGACATCCTTGGTGACTTGAAACTTGATGAAAACATTTCTGCGATATTGGTAATATTTTCTTCAGTTCTTCAGTGTCCCTTTACCTTTTTTTATTTTTAAATGTATGACACTGCATTCAATAGCAGTATTAGAAAAGAAAGGCAATTCTGGAAAGTTTATATTGTAGCAATATATGCTATGTACACTTGAAATACATGATTTATGATAGATAAATATCCTACATTATCTCCAGTTTAAAACCACCATGGTACAGCTGTGCTTATTTTAAACACTGATATAGTAAGATAAATATAAAAAGGACAGAAAATTAGAGATAATTCAACACAGGAAGAATGTTGAAGTGGGGAAAAATACAGAAACTGAAAAAAGAAAGATTTAATAGTGCTATGTAAACCAAAATAGTCCAATCAGAGAAACATATGGTATAAAACAATCTGTTATATTGGATGCGAAGCACCAACAGCAGCTCTGGCCAGAGGAGTTGTGGTTCACTGACACCCACTAAAATCAAATAATAATCAAAATTAAGTTTATTATTTGAAAGCTGCTTTTGCCTTTTTAATTGTCAAACATCTATTGAAGGAAAACGTGTCTATTTCCATCTAAAAATATTCCCTTTGTGTTACAGTCTTTGGTGCCCTGTGGAGTATTTGATCCCCTGTAGTGCTGTGGGGATTGTTTTTAATGGGCAGGTCCCTGTTTGCTTTGTTTTTCATTCATTCACACAAGTGTGTGGTGACCAACACAACCTCATAATTAAATGACGGTATAAATCTAAAAATCACCTGTAATGTAACTATAGGTCATTTCTGCTGGCCTGAATTTCAGATGTGTCGTTTTAGACTGTTGTTTCTCTTGAGGATGGGCTGTTGGCAACATAACCCATTCCTGCCAGTGGTTTCATGCTGATCCACTTATATATAAATAAATATGCCATAACAGCTACCGGGAGAGTCAGAGAGGGTCTTTACAGGCCCACACAGTCCTTGGAAGATGTCTATTCAGCCACATTAGGTGACCTGCGTGGGTGCAGTAAGAGTAAATCCAACAAGCGTTTAGTTAATAACATGTAACTGTTTGCTTTACTGAGCTTCTCTCCGGACATAACCTTACTCTGCTTCAGAAGCTCTAACAATCAGATCATCATTTGAATTCACTTTATTGTTTTGTGGGCTGGCATGAATGATTGAGACAAAGAAGCCAAATTAATGGTTTGGGAAAACAAAGTTCATGTCCCGGTGATGATCAAGAAAAACAGTCACCAGTCGCAACAGAAGCTCAATGTTTACTCATACATTTTTCACTCATCCAGAGTTGATTTAGTTCACTGTATGAATTGATCAAACAGCTTCTTTGCGTAATAAGGAAAAAAAAAACAAAACAAAACAAAGACAGACAGACACAAAAGATGAAAGACACTAAACAAGAGCGCAGAGACTGATCAAGACAGCGAGAGAATGTGACTAACAAAGTTGTCAATCACATGGCTGGCGTTGCCATAGGAACAGGTGAAATCATTTTATTGTTTCCATGCAAATCTCCCCCAGTGCCCATGACTTCATGTATTAGCTGTACTGATTTGTTAGTTTGTCAGCTTAATTCATTAATTGAGCTAATTAAGCAGGAAATTCAATATGAATTAGTGTAATCGTAGTTTTCTGTGTGCACACGTCACCGCTGAACAAAGATTTATGGGTCTGGGTGTGACTGAAGGGCATACACACCTGTACTCGTGTGTTTTTTTGTGTTTACGTCTTGTGTGTGTGTGTGTGTATTAGTCTGACACCCATCTGTGTTGTTTCAGTCGAACAAATCTCACAGGTCATCGGTGGAGCGGAATGCTATTTATATCTTTCATTATCCGCTCTCTCTTTTTCACATCTCTCCTTCATATCTATTGTCTCTCGCCCTCTCTGACCTCATATTTCCCTCTTCACTGATCCCACCTGTTCTGGCTCTCTCCTCTTTCCCAGTCTCTCTCCTAAACCTGTTTCTTTGTACTTGTCAGCTTTCTGTCAAATTCATACTTTTTCCCTCTCCTTTACTCACTGTGACAATTTCTTCATATATCTATTTTTTTCTGTCCTTTCTTGCTTCTATCTCATGTACTTTGAAATCACCCTCACCTCCTCCATACTTCAAACTTTCATTCAGCGGCTATTCACGGTGGGAACCTTGAAGCCGCACACCTGTCTATGTACATATGATACCAAACAAGCACACAAAACGACAACCGCCGCCACCATCCAGCTGCCACCAGCCTGCACCCATTCACACACGTACAGTAAACATCTGCTACTTACTCTGTGATTTCTTCGGTGACCGTGTGTTCAACTTGGAGTCGGGAGTTGACTTCAATGAAGTAGTGTTTGCCGTGTTTATCCACCAAGAACTCCACGGTACCTGCATTCTCGTAGCCCACCTGCGGCAAAAAAAACATGGCAAGAAAGCAGTTTTATTACTCTGACTTGTACAAGTAATATTAGGTGTGTAAACAAGAAGGAGCACTCACTCATCTTAATAAGCCCAAACCCAGAGAACAAGAACTCCTGTCCTCTGTCCATGCAAATATGACAACACAAAATGAGGAAAGAATAAGCTTCATATTTTATTTCTATAGAGACGGGGGGGGGGGGGGGGGGGGGTATTTTTCATCATTTTCCTTGTAATACAATAATTACATCATTAATCAAGGGGGATTTATTAAAAGCTCATCATCATAAAAGTCCACTTTCCCTCACTACCTTTCAGCTACGACACTGCAATCATAATCAGTGTCAGGTACAATAAATGTACAAGAATTAGTCTCAGAGTTCAAGAGACGTTAATATGCCCTCTAAACTACACCACTCAACCAAACATGCTACAAGGATGACTGGGCCTCACATATTTACACATTAACAGCACAAGATAATCTGCTTTATGTACTTATTGCTCCTTATACATTACATATGTGACCCCCCCTTTCCTCATTAAACTTACATTGATACACAAAATGATTTGCATAAGCAAATACAGCTTGTAGGATTACTTTTTAAATTTAACATAAGGAAACTATTATTTTAAATACTGTATCTGCAAAACTGTGTGACAACATAATATAAATTTATATTTAACACAAACCACAATCTTTCCTTAAGTGTTTAATTAGCCTAAACTTAGCAAAAAGGTGGTACATGAGACATTAAACCTGTTTTTTGTTTGTTTGTTTGTTTTTGTTTTGTCAAAGTCCTGTGCTTTGTATGCCTAATCATCCACCCAGACTTCCTCCCTACAACTTTTTGTAGTATAACAATCTCATACCTTCCTGTATTGGAAAAATGTTGCCAGTGAAGCAATTACATTTCCTCCAAAACATATGTGGCCAGGCCAGCTAACCATAAATAATGTTGGGTTTTTTTTTGTTTTTTTGTTTTTGTACGAAACTGGGTTATTATATACGGAACAGTTGCCAGCAGTGAGTGTTGCGGTGGCAGACATAATGCACTGGGGACACTGGTTCAGTGGACCACAAGGAAGTAATGCTGACTGGAATAAGATGGAAAACTACTGAGCGCTTAACAGCAAAGCATAGTTCCTGACACCTCTCACTGTATATGTATGGAGGCACGTGGATCATTACTGTTGTTACAGACTGAATCATCTCTTGATTGGATATCGCTTACTTGAACAACGCTCAAAAGCTTCTAAAAAAGGTACAAAACCATGTCTTTGGTGTAGGACTTCCATTTCGTCTGCCAAAACATGTTTCTCTTCTTGGAACGGAAATTTCTTCATTTTAAATCCGCACTGCAGCATGCAAATATAGCATTAAAAAACAATGCATGGCTCTTAAAACATAAAAAAAAACATTTCAATAACTACTTTTATGGCTTATTCTTCATTTACCACACAATGAAGAATAATCCAATCTCTGGTAACCTCTTCAGAGATGGTTTTCTTTTGACTCAGTATATTCCTTTCAGTTTTAATTAGACATGTTCATCATGTACCAATGACTGAACATTTCCATTTAGATTTTAGTGTCCATTTTAACTTTTAATAATGCCAGTTACAGTGGCAGCATTTTTCACTATATTTCTTTTTTTTCCCCATATACAGAGCTGTTCTATGTGTTGTGATGCGTCTCTTTGGTGGGCAATTCAAAATCTTAATTTTTAAAGTCTAAATTTAAAAAGACAAATCTCAACATATATTCATGTAGTGTAATTATTATGCTTTGCTAAGATACCATCACCCTGAATAGACTGTTCTGCATTTTTCTGTTACATTTTTTTATTTATTGTAGTTGTAGTTGAACATGCCTCCATTCAGCACAAAACATGTTAACTGTGAGGCGAATGTCAGCATACCAACACCAGCGCTTTCCATACTCATCCTCCAAAACTCTGCTTGGGTTGTTTCAGCTTGATTTTTGTCCAGTGGGAGCTGCAAGCAGATTGTAATTGCTATATAAATGCTATATAAAAAAAGTTTATTATTATTATCATTATAATTTTGAGACTAGACTGGTATCCTCAAATTACACTGATGATTTGAGCAAAGCAACCTGATTGGTGTTCCCACCACTTTCACCAATTTAACCAATCAGGGCAGTTTATTCCGAGTTCCTCAGATCGGATCCAGCAACATCACTGATTATTCCTATAATCAAAGCTTTGCCATATTATGAAGCGTACTCCCCACTTTGAGTGAAGGATATGAGGATATGAGGGCTATGAGCAATCAAATATCCAAAACAATCTAATTTCTCCCAGAATGCACAGCTGTGAAAACCCAAGAAAAGGCAACAGCACCACCTACATGTATAGAAATCTTTCTTGAGCTGACATTTTTGTGTATTAACTTTGTTCTTTCCTTCCTTGCAGTCCATTTTGGTGGCGATCAGAATGGGTGAACAAAGTGGGAGGATGTGAATGATCTAGACCAATTCCATCACTCTCGTCTTCAAACCGAAAAACACATGTTTAGTCCTTATTTGTTAAACCGGCCTAGTGCCTTTAGGGTTGCTTTGATTTCCTACATCTGGCGAGCATCAATGTCAAGACAATCAAATGGGCAGAGGCAAAGAGAGGGAAGGATTGCAGAGTTAAAGATGGCCCTAAGCTAAAACTGCAGCAATTAGAATTTGGCAACTCAAGAAACACAAACCTCCCTAAATAAGCTCAAAGATGTTTTGGAGATGTAGTTACAGAAAGAGAAAGTATGCATTCATAACACTCAAATACTGTCTTTTTCATCAGAGAAAACCAACACCTACAACTACTTATTACGTCCACAACTAGTAGAATCAAGTTTGTGTGAAGAAATCTCATCTCGGGAGGAAATCAGACCAAGATCAAGTACACACACCTCCACATGGAGCAAGTAATTTTCACTGCACCTTGTAAAACATCATCTTTGTAAAATTATTCTGACACACAGTCAGCAGTTTTTTTTCTTTTGAGAGAAATTAGTCCCATTTATGGCACCTGCAGCTCCCCACAGGTTTTACCGGGAGACTCATTAAAAAGGATCACACACACACACACCTCAACAGACAATCTAACACACATGCAAACTTCAATAAACCAAAACATACACACCGGGATATGAGAGCGTACATACAAAGACGGAAAACCTACTGACACCAAACACCCACACGCTCAATAGTTCTGCAGCTTTGTTCTTTTTTGTTAAAACAGAGTCTGGCAGAAATTTAACAATTTAAATGCTTCTTTGTGTGTGTGTGTATGTACGCATCACGTGTGACCTCCTATTACCCAGCTGCTGGGATGATTAATACAGAACCCATGAGTTCAAGTGAAACAGCCAGGAATCACACGGCCTCATACACATGGAAAGGGCAAATCTCTATGCATGTGTCTATATGTTCACACATACACACACACACACACACACACACACACACACACACTATACATACAAGCACACACATACGCTGGCTGTGTGGGCTTAAAGCTAGGCTACTCCCTTGTGTGCACACACCAAATGCTAATTTTCAGCTCAAGTCACCTTTCTCTTAACCTTCTCTGTATGCAGCCAAATTTTTCACTGCACACTAGTGTGTGTGTGTGCGCGCCTACGTTTGTGTGTAGGTACCTTCTGTACAGCCTGCAACAGTGATGACAAATGCATATGGGTAGTGCTCAAGGCCTCATTGATAAATTCTAACAGTGAAAGGCAGTACCACAGTAGAAGACACACTTCAGCCTTTACACACGCACACACACACACACACACAGTGTATACACAGGGACATGAATGCACAAATATCTCTGCAGACTTTCAAGCACAAACAAATTCACAGACATGTGTCACTCCATATTGCACTCTTATACACACTGAGTCATTGAGTGAAGTAGCAGCCAGTTTAACAGATTGAGTGGTCACTGTTTTATAAGGTCTGACAGGCAAGTCAATGGGCTGTACTAGCACAAGGAGAGGTCAGTGGGGTGCCGCATGCTCTATTTAAATAGCATTTTTTAAAAAGCATAATGTATTTTCACACAATTAGCTCCCTGCTGCTGATGCACCCTGTGTATGATTGTGCTTAAATCAACCCTGGACTGATGTATGCACGCTGTAAATATATAGCTTAGAATAAAAAGTGACAGAGACAGATAGCTGGTATTCATGGAGGGCGAGAAAGTGAAACAAAATGCATGTCTCTCTATATAAAGCAAGGAATTTCTGTCTGTATGTTAGTCCTTCGCATATCTCAAGAACCATTCATCCTTTCTACTTCGTACCTGGCGGGTGGATTGCTGGGGATTCAAGGAAGTCTACATGTGAGGCGTTTAGGGAGCATCAGTACAATGTATTGTCTACTGATAGTCTGCATGACAGGCATTTCAGGGAGGGGCACTGTTCTCTCTAGGTGCTAAGAAATCACCCCGTTCCCGACAGGCATGTTTTGAACGGGCACTGCACTAGTTAAGAACAATTCATAAGTAGTGAGAGAAAAATGGGTGAGTTCAGATGAGATGGATGGAGGAAGGGAAGGAGTTAAAGAAAGACTGATTGATGGATCAAATGGAGGACAGAAACAAGGAATTAAAGTGTTCAGTGGGAGTGGAGGGAGAGGACAACGAGATGTGGAAAGTGAAAGAGTGGATTAGATTAGTAATCAGGGAGGAGAAGAAAAGCAGAGAGCTTCAATGATGGCAGGACTGTCACTCTCCTTGGATTCTCTCTCTCTCTCCAAGCACTTCAGCTTAAGACCATTTGCAATGTTGGTACAGGATGTCAAAATTCGAATTCAATGAGCACTCTTGACAGATCTGTTTTGTTTTGTTTTTTTCCTTTCCTCGCTCCACAGCTCCTCACTGTGCCAGGAAATTTCTCAGAGTTCACTTTAGTGGGAAAAATGTTGGGTGAAAATCATTTATCATCAAGATGGAGTGAAGCAGATACGGCATAAAAACCCAGATTGCAAAAAGCGTTCATTTTTTTTCCCCCCCAACACAAAGGATCTGATGAAAAATTTCCTGTGATGTCCAGCAGTCTCCTTCAGCCACTGTGTGTGAGTACACAGAATAGCCTGCAATCCTCAGGGCTAAGACACCTTGTTGATCTCAAAGAGGAGGATGGCAAAATTTGTTGAAGCTAAAAGGTGAGCCACAAGCTTGGACATAACCACTTAGTACATAAGTGGTGCGTGTGCAGTACAAGATTCTTGAGACAAACAATTTGTTATAACTAAAGAGTGACTGAGCACACAATCACAAGAGTTTCCCCTGTCAACTGAGAACAAAGCCAAGCTGTGGTGATAAAACAATCACCAACATTGTATGACTCAGGGGTTTTAACTTCAGTAACAAAAAAAATACAAAATATATCAATTAATGACCATTTTTTTCCATGACTAAGACAAATTGCTGACAGGACAGACTTTCTTAAACAAAAAATGTGACAAAATCTCTCTATAATGTTGACAAGAAAAAGCTGATTACATTGTAATTACAGTGTGGAATTCTTGACTACTAGAAGTGCTATGAAGCAAAGTTTTTAAGAGTGGTCCCAATTTTGTTCTATCTCATGCACACGAGGACCAGAAACGTACACAATCCTGCCGGTGGTTTTACGCTATTCTGTCAATCAACAGTTGGTGGAGGCAACGAGCCAAGAAACTCTTTTCTAAAAAAGCCCCTTAGGAATATGTTTCAGTTGTGAAGGAGTCCTGTGGAAGTTATTAATACTTGTATTTATATTAAGCAGGTATTGTGCAGGACTGTAGGAATGCAGCAATGCACCAAAAAAGACATTGAAGATGATGATGATAGAAAGCACACATGTACAGTATGTAAACAATGTAGGCCTCAAATTCAACCAAAAATCTGCTCTACAAATGTGGAGGGAATTGAGGAAGGAAATGTATTCAACATTTTCGTCTTGAAGGATGCACTCTGTGCATTTTGGTGAAAAAGTAGTGAGTTCAAATTCATTCTAACCTGGAAGTGGTTTGCTTAAGTTTGACTAAAATGTCAAGTGTTTACATCTTCCAAAGCTACTGTACTTCATAGTTATATTTGAAAAAGACTAAAAACAAATGATAAAAAATAAGGATGAAGTTGAGTAAACATGACTAAACCCCACATGGACTTTTGATCTTGACTACCCTGCTGTAGTATTTTCGGTTGTTGCTGACAACAAAGTCAGAACTGTGCTTATCTTAAATACGTGAGTCCTTACTGCCTTTGAGAACGGGAAGGTAGCTGCAGTAAGCCGATGTGGGGAGTGTTCTCTTTCTTTTCTCTTTCTTTGAGACAAATGCTGTTGCTGACCCACGCATCCTTCATGGCCAAAGTCCCTTCAAACAATTATTTCCAAGAGGATGATTATGACACGGCAGGTAGAGTCTTGAGATGACTCGGTAGCCTATGCATTCTCAGCACCTCTGAGACGCACTGGGGACACTGACACTGGAAGGTACACAGTGTCCCCAGAATGAGGTGGAATGGGATGTTGGTGGCCTTACTGGGCTGGCAAAGATGTTGCAGGAACTCAGTGATGCAATTTAGTCTGCACGGATGGCAGCAGTCTGCAGGGACTAAATGGCATCACAGTGGAAACTTTCTAGCAGTCAAGAAATTCCAGCTTTTCTGAAAGCTCGGCAGAAGGCCTTTTAATATATCCCTAAACCCAGCAACTAGATATGTTCTTTTTTAGTATAGTTTTAGTTGATTTTAGAAAAATATAATTTTCAGACTCAGTGTAGTTAAAAGTATAGGGATGGAGTACAGTGCAGTTTCCAAGCGTTTATGCAGTAGTTCATTGCTGAGGGCTAGTTTACAATTGTCTTTTGTACCCCTGAAAAGATTTAGGCTGGCAGTTTTGAGAAGCGCTCATACGATCCTTTGTTTGCATGAGTATTTTGTGTGTGCGTAGTCATGTTTTCTGCTGGCACTGCACATTGTCTAATCTTCTTTGCTTTAAGTAGAGTGATGCTTGAGATGGAAGTTGTACTGACTCTTAAGTGTAGCAGTATTACCAATGGGATCCCTTTTGGCTTTTGGAGCCACAGTATCTTTGATTCAGCAATTTGTGATTAGCCTTAATGGGTCTATGCTGCTTTCAGTGAAATGGCCATTGTCCTGCTTCTTATCATCATTCAATACTCTATGACTGAGCTGCTTATTCTTGAGAGCAAATGTGGGACCACTGATGACCTACTTCTAACTTTGCATCATGCTCTTTTCATTTTTACTAACTGTGTTCCACCCCCACTTATTTTAATCATACAAATGCAGTAGCATCATTTCATGCGCTCTCTTGAAACATGAAACACGCAGCATCCCCATTCCCCATGAGGTGGAGTTTCTATCACCAAGGTGTGCACAGGTGTACCGCATACTGGCAATTATTAGACTACTGTTTGTTCTTTCCTGGCAAATATTTGTTCAGTTTTCTCTGATGAAGTCTGCATAAATCTGAGACTGCAGAACTGTCTATATTCTGTGTGGAGCCTTATCTGTCTTTGAGGACCTTACTGCAGTTTCATTCCTGCAAGGACACACAGGCAAAGAATCCTAACAGATGAGAGTTTGCAGTAAGCATAACAATCCTTTTTGTCTTTGAACTCAAAACACAGAAACAAGTACAACAGAGTCCTGGCTTGGATTAGTCATGGAGAGATGGAATAGAGGAACTTTTAAGATTGTTTTTTTTTTTTTTTACACACATTTTCAATTAAACTAAGCCCACAACACTGCCTGTGAAAGGTGAAATTTCAAACAAATAGCACCAAACACGCAAACATAGACACACTCCCAGCGGTCATCAAGTTTACAGTCTCACTACTCTTTCACGCTCTGAAAAAGGAGATTTCCTCTGCAAGGTTGTTGCTGCCAGATCGCTGTCACTACATGCAAATCCTGGGAGGTACAACAATATCGATGAGTCTCTGCTCACAACCCAAATAGCCTTCCGATTAGTCCAAACCCCCTTCCGTCCCCGTCACCACCCTACGTCCACCTGCCAGAGAGCAGTGCATGCTGGGTCATGAAATACCCAGGGGCAGTCAGAGTAATGCGGTACATGCTCCTCAGCTTTATGTGTGATGTGCATTACGCAACACAGGGAACAAAACAAATCAATCGCACAATCGATGGTACTGACCTGTTAAATGGCTATGTCTGGTAACATTAGTGTGTGTGCTTGTGTGTATGTGTTTAGTGCAGTCCGGCTTGTCAATTTACTGCAGGGTGACATTCAGAACCAGCGGACTGACACAAGCGGTTTAAAAAACAAGTCTGTCGCTTAACTTAAATTGTTTTGAACACATAATCGATGCTATAGCTATTATGAACCTGCATGCGAGAACAAACAATATGTGACTTTGTGTTGGTGTGCAGCGGACTTCATCTTGTTGGTTTTACATAATTTCTTGTCTTTTAAAAATTAAATTATTTCGATTTTTAGACGGTTTGCTACAGTTAAATAAAACTGAAAAACTAACCTTTTAAAATGAAGAAAATTAACATTTTGATGAGGATACAGCAGAATTTCTCAAGAAAAATGTTTAGTTGAGGTGCTCTTTTTTCCCCTAAAGATTATATATTATAGTTAATGTTTTATTTGATAAATTCATAAAAAATGTTATGATGCTAGCGGAGGTGGTCTTTGCTTCAAGTCGAGGTGGCCCACCTCTGCTATAAAACTGCATGAAACCTGGTTCAGGAGCTTACATCCCTGCTGATCCATGACATGTTGAACCACTTAAGTTAAGTCCGAGATAAGTACAAGTTGGGTCCGAGTTGAGTCCAAAGCTGCCAAAAACTAAGTCTCCTAAAGACCTGGGCGGCTGTGCCTCAAGAGGTAAAGTGGGTCGTCTGCTAGTCGCAGGGCTGGAAGTTCAATCCGCGGCTCCTCCTGTCCATGTCTCAAAGTGTCCTTGAGCAAATGATCAACAAGTTGCTCGTTAGTGTGTATGAATGGCTGAATAATTGTAAAGTACTTTGTATATGAGTGCAGTCCATTTACCAAGCTTTAGCTAGGGTTTAACCAATACCCCTTCAATCTTTTCATCCTGTTATTTGGGAGTTAACTAACATTTAACCTTAAGAATCACTCAATCCCCTGTGTTTAAAACATACAGCCACTACACTGCATTTTGTCTGGTATGCCATCAGCTCAGTCTTAGTAGGAAATTTGTGCGTTGCTTTACAACACCATACTGGAAGAGGGTGCATTCTTCTCTCAAAGTAAAATATGCTAAGGCAGAGCTTCTGGCATTGCCAAAGGGTTGAATGAGAAAAGCACAGATGGAGAAAAAAATATATATATATCCCTACATCTTAATTTCTGTAAATCCAAAGAGAAAACTGCACACATAGTGACAACAGGGTGAGGAAGAAGGGAGCAAGTGCTACCATCTTTATGACAACAATAGAGCTGATGGCAAATGTGGCCTTCATTTTGGAAACCGTAGCACTGCTATGAAATAGAGGCTGATGATATTTTTCTTATGTTTCTCTTTGTTGTATAATACACAAGGGTATCACGAAATAAAAATGAAAAGCTGTTTAAAGGTGCTACACATTGCAACTTTAGAGGCACACAGTCATATCACCCAGCAGTTATAACATAAGCAGATCCTACAGTGGATCTCACTCTACCCTCCTCTCATCTACACATCACTGCTGCTTCTCCCCTTTAACTGCAGCTCTCTCTCTTCCTTTTCTTTCATTTCTTCCCTCTCTTGTGGGGATTGGAGTTAAGCTGGTGCCAAGATTCTCTGTAATCTGATCCAATTCCCTTTCAGACTCACAACACACACAACTCTCATCCGATTCATTGCTGATACGACCACAGAATAACACAAACACACACGCGCGCTCACAAATAGATCAGCTCCATTTCAGTGGTGCCACCTCTCTAATCCTTTTGCTGCAGGGAGCTGCCAAAGCAGCAGCTCACCCACCCGATCACAAAACACACACACACACAACTAGAAGACACTGGCACACACATATACAGTGGTGCACACATATCACATACGTGCCTAAAGGCACACACAACCCATGATCATGATGAACACAAGGATGTGTATGCCTACGCACGCACAATCCCATATGCACCCACACGTTCATATTCATCCCGGCTGTAATGGAAGGGAGCTTGACCGGAATCCCTCCACCCATTTACCCATTCATATATTCATCCCTCCATTCCAGCTCTTTTCCAGGATTTAAGACCATCACTTATTTCTATTTTTTCGCCTTCAATCATGCCTGTCCATACTCTCACTTCATCCCTCTGCCTCCGTTATTAAGATTCAGGTCATCCTCCCTCCTTTTCCACTTGTCCTCATGTTGCAGCTTCATTTCTACGCTAAAACATTTGCTGGACAAAAAGAGGACAAAATGGCCGGTCATCAAATTACATACTTCAGGGGAAGTATGAGGGATACAAAGGCTTGCACAGATTTGAATGGGAGGGATAAAACAATAATGAAATTGATACTTCTTACTATTCACATGGGAGAGGTTTTACACAAGAGGGTCCGGTAATTGGAAATTTTACTTATTATGTCATTAATTCTGGTGGAGTATTGAGACGGGATAAGACTCCCTCCTGAATTGATGCCCAAATTAACCCATAAGTGTTTGACGAGCATGATCATTAGTATTACAAAATGTACTAGTAACAGGTTCTCAGTTAGGGAAAATACCCATGTTTTGCTAAAAAAAAAAATATTGTTTGCAACTGCAGCCTTATATGATATTTCCATTCTGGGGAATCTACACTCTTCTTCAAGCTGTCAACAACTACAGCATCCATACAAATGAGGGAGAGGAGAGTGTGCCAAAAATAAGAGAAAACTCTTAATATGACTGACATGTGGTAAGCACTACTGGAAGAAGTCAGGATCTTCTTTCAGTGCAAACATTTACTTCAAAGTGAGGCATCACAGATTGTCTGACAAGACTTTGAAAAACAAGTAAAAATAAATCACAGAAGCTGTAAGTAATAACTCTAATTACAGGACCTCCTCCAGCTCTGATCCAGGGCTAATTACTAGAAGCTGTAGTGCAGCAATACTATTGACTCAAACGGTTTTCCAGCCACCAGTGGCCACACTGAGCTGTCCATTGCTGAGAAGTACTCTGGTAAGAATTTTTAAAAGCAGATTGCCAACTGAAAATAAGTGAGGTCAAGGGGACATCCGTGCCCTGGATCAGGGCCAGACCTCCTCAAGCTTCTCTAGGAAAATTTATTCTGCTCAACTAGTGCTTAAGCTAAACTCCACAAGGAAGTTTCATCATGTTTACCCATCGACTGAGATGTCAGAGGTCAGGCTTAGCAACCACAACTGGTGTGAGACTTAAAGGTGCTATATGTAAGAATTTTAGTAGAATAGTAAAATTAGTAAAGTCGTTTTTTAGTGTTTTTTTTTGGCTTAAAACATTCAAAATTTAACTAAAATCATCAACAGAATGTGAAAAAAAATAGAAAAGAGTTTTGACATTGCGACATTGTGAGAGTGGTGGTGATGGTGGGGTGACACGTTTGGGGGAAGGGACCAAAGACCTATGAGAGGGACTTTGCATTTCCTTGTTTCTTAGAATAGAGATGGGCACCTCAAATTTCTGTCGATATGCTGCCCCCAATTTGTTTACACTTTAGCAGCCTGGATGAATGCTAACACAAAAGGTCAGAACCAGGTCTTTCACTTGGAGGGATGCATTTGTACTGATTACGCCACCATAACGCCAAGATGCAAGTGCTTACTGGTAGATAAGGATATACACAGTAAACCTGTTAAAAAACCGGCAAATTCTATCAGACTACACCCAAAAAAGGTAAAAATCCATATTCCACAAATAAACCACTTCTTTCTGAAGTGAGTTATTGAATTCTCCAGCATCCTCCCTCTGTCCGATGCTCTCTGATCTCTCCCTTTGCTTCTCTCCCTTCATCTTTTTCCTCTCTTCCTTTACATGGCAAGTCAAAAAGGTTTCTTTTTTTCCCCCCACTGCCATCTCTCCATATGTGGCACTTGTCCTTTGCTCCACTTTCATCACTCTCTTCTCCCTCTCTCTTTACAGTTCTTGAGCCTTCAGAAAATGTGTGTGTGTGTGTCAAGAGTGACCAAGGGCTGAAAGGTCACAGATGGACAGATGGCAAGAGAGCAATGCATGGACAGGGCAGAGAGACAGAACAAAGGACGGAGAGGATGAGGGAAGATAGACAGTGATAGTGGAGCAGATGGCTGGACAACAAACAAACAGTAAAGGAAAAGTGGAGATATATTGAAAGAAACAGATCAATAGAAAATGATCTAGAGCTATAAGCAAAATCAAAGCACCTGTAGATTTAAAGCAGTGGAACCTGTTAATAAGAGGCCTAGGGATGAATAATGACTGAATATGTGATGCAAGAGTGATGAAAAGAAGGGCCACAAGAATCAGAGTGGTTCACAGCCACAAACATACTTTACATGATGTACACAACTCAAGACACACAACTGTTGACAAGGAGAAGTGTGTGGCGATGATGGCTTTTTATTATTCAGACATAGGTGTCTGTGTTACATAAAGACATGACAGGACTGGTCACAATGTTCAAGGGACATTTGGCACCCAGTGTGTGAAAGGGAAAGTAGCCATAATCATGTAAGAAGAGTTTTCGGTGTTCTTGCAGACTGCAACAGTGATGGATATGAAAACATATTTTGCCTTTGAAGCATTAAAAACCATTATCAGCACAAGGGACGTTCACCCTCGTACATCACTCATAAATGTTATCACTTATTACATCATTTTTCATAGAGATGTCCCCATCAAGTTTTTTGGGCCCACTGACATAAATAGTCCTTAATACTGGATAACTGCCAGTACCAACTTTAATTCAATACTTACTGTATATTTAGATAAATAACACAGCTGTCATGCACACACCCAAGCTACAACCTGGGGTAGAACCTCATTCATCCCTAAAGTCATTTTTCTGCTAAAGATTTTCAGTGTACACAGTAAAATTAAATGTTTACATAGCTTTCGGGTCTGACTTGGTCATATTGCTGATGTGACGTTTCAGAAAAAGTGACTTAGGCACATAGAAAGAAATTAAACCAACATTTGAAATTCCACCATCACATTCAGCATGTAACAAGGTGCATGATTGAAAGAGACTAGACAGAGACATAATTTGTCTACTTAAGGGAAACTTCAGGATTTCTCAACCTGGACCATATTTTCCCATCATTTTGTGTCTGAGTGATTAATGGCGACAACAAGTTTTGAAACTGGTCCAGTATTGAGCAAGGGTGCTACAGCTGGCAAGCGCTAAATGGGCTGCAATGAAATCACACAATATTTTTGCCACTGACAGGCTCAGATTGTTGACAACATTATGGAAAGGACTATACAGAGAAGTAAAACATTTTTCTTTACCTTTCGCTCGATCCAGACTGTTTGTTATTGTGTCTCAACGAGTCTCACTCAAGGAGAAGTCTTGCGAGAGTTGAGTTGTTGCAGGAAGACAGCTAAATAATCAGCTGAATATTAGGCCACGACTTTGAAAATCTTTTAGATAACACTAAGCTACACTTTCTGTACTCCAACACAACAAACTCTTCCCGGCACTTCTCTCTTCAACGTTTCCACCATTATTTTCCACCGCCGGGACAAAAAAGTGAGTACATCAAAGAGCTAATCTGCCTAAAACAGTCTGTGTAGTCTTAAAATGGCTACTTTAGACCATTGAAAGCCATTTGAAGGAAATTTAGATGCACTGATGGAGATTTGCAATAAACAATGACTGTGTGCTCCATTTGCATTTACTTCTGTGCTTTAAACATCAAGTATTTGTATGACAAACAAACATATAAGCCATTATTTCATAGCTGCAGACAAACTATTTCAATGTGATTTCTGTATCATGACAAAACATCAAGGATGATGTGGAGGCACATTTTTCCTGCATTGCATTGCTAAAAGATCCTGTGAATCAAAAGTACCTGTAAGCTGTAAGACCATCAGACAGCAGTGTAATGAGAGCTGTACATTGTCTGGAAGGGATGTAACAATAAAGTGCATACACAGACGCTAAAGAGATGAAGAGGGGAAGAAAGATGTGTCTTCTGTGGCTGTATTGATTTAAAATCTGTCTGTATTGCCTTTCCTAACAGAAGTTTACAGGCCATGTATGGACATGTAGTATTGTGGGCTCATAAAATCTGATGTTTACTATCAATTAATTTAAAAAAATAAATTAAAAAAAAACATATCAAAGTGCAAAGTGCAGCCATAACTTAAGATGTACTGAAGGAAAGAGACAGAAAGGAAGACTCATCCTAAAATAACACCACAACGGTTCAGAGAAAGTTTCTGTGGGCTGATTCGCTGTCAGTAAGGCAACCCAAACTGTCATGTTTTATGACACCATAACATAAACTCCTATACGGGTATATATGAGTATGTGCGTCTATGCTGCATGGCACTTTATTTTCTCTACTTTTCCTCTACCTCCTTGGCCCTGTAACCTTTAACTGTCCACCTGTGTTTCCAATCTCATCTGCCTTCAAGTTTCTTCTCTCTATTTAATCAGACTCCTACAGAAATCCCAAGTGTTCGACTTTGGCCTTTTATGAAATGTCACTGACAGCACACTTCCACATGTCAAAATGTTTGTTTCACATCCCTGCAACTAAGTCAGAAAGGTCAAAAATAAACAAAGACATTTTTCTTAATGTTTGGAAACAGTAACTCTACAGGGGGGTTATTACCATTAAAAATCTACTGCTCGAAAGGAAAAATGAGGTTATATATTATGGGTTTTGTAGACACGGTCCTTTAGAGTGACTTACAGAACAAATACATTAGGGTGTGTACTGTAGGCCAACTCAGTATAACTCCAAATAACCCAGTCATAAAGACAACTAAAAGGGCCTCTTTCACTTACCTCCTGGGTTACAGCTTCTAAACTTCTAAGTATCTCTACCTTCCATCTCTCATTCCCGCCTTCTCCCTCATCCCTCTGACTCCTGCGATATATGAGACCATAACGTTTTACAAGTGTCTTTCTGATTCTCTACCCCCATTACTACACAAGCCGCCTCTCCATCTCTGTCTGCTCGCCTCGGTTTCTATCCCTCAATCTACTCCTCTTCCCACAGCTCAATCTGCCACCTCTCCATTTCTAAATGAGTGGAGCTCTCATGCTGGTGGGGCTGTGTATGACCAATTTCTGCTCAGGTAATGTGCAGCTTTGGCTGCCCTGCAGTACATGTAAGGTTATTAAAGTAATCTGATAATGAAACCTCCATCTCTGTTACATTACAGGTATGTTAAACACACACACACGCATAAAAGGGTCACCAATAATTTCTGGTGAACCATTCTTTGTTAAGAGATCAATTGATTTTGGATGGATTTTGGCGCTCCGCATTAAAGTGACACTATGTAACTTTAGGGGGAAGAAAACACATTCTTTCTCTTACAAATGAAAAGCTGAATTCATAGCCAATAAAACGTACATTTGCTCAATTCCAAACTCATGATTACATACAAATTCAATGCAAATTCATCCAGAAAGCTCTGAGTTTTGAGTTCAGTTAGAAGCTGAACTGAACACAAACACACAGACACGGTCGGTATATCCGTTGCTAGCCAGCTTACAGCTAATGTACGGTCAGCATTTTGACTGTATGGGGTGAATAAAGTAACTCGAGGTGAACACACCATTTTACAATTCCTGTACTTGCCACTCATTGAAACACTTAGGATAGGGGTTTGAGAGCATTTTATTGAACCTGAATCCAGAGCGAGGATGTTCAATAACAGATTCATTAGCCAAGGAGCTTATCGAACGCAGATATCTCCTCAAACTGGTACTAAATCTAAAAATTAACCCGACCAAACCTTTCAGCTGACGTAAACTTCCTGAAAAACTTGTTCTTTTAATATCGACCTCATCGTTGTGTCCTGTGCTGAAAACCAGTTTTGACAAAATTACATCATTTCAAAGTAGCCACAGTAAAGATGACATTTTATTATGTCTCTAAAACTCATAACTTTTACATTCAGTAGGGTATAAAATGCTGACACCATTCATATTAAGTTTACAATTGCACTATCCATTATCATTACTTACCCATTATTAATCAATCATCTGAGCAAATTAAAAAAGTTACTGCATCCAGGCATGCTTACCAGTTTGCAAAGTTGAATGAGCAAAAAACAATGGGAAGGAGTTTTGCTGAAAAGTTTAAACTTTATATCCAATAAAGTGATGAGTGTGTGGTGAATTCAAATAATCGCACATACTGCAGGTCAAAATGTCAAGTCAGTCTTATTCTTAGTCTCCCCTTCTCCGTCTATCGTACTGCATCCACTTTTCTCAAATCCCTCCTTTCACATCTTACTTACACTCAACTACATTTTAAGGCTTCCCCTCATCTTCCCCCACTCCTCCCTGTTCTCATACCCGTTTTTTCACCCCATCCATCCTCTCCTACTCTCTGCTCATCCCTCTTCCCAAATCTCTCTTAATAATTGGGCATTATTCCTTGTTTTTGGACTAGTCAGCCCTTCTCTACCACTCTGCTTTCATTTCTCTCGCTCAGTCCCCTTCCTGCCCTCATTCACCCTTTGCTCTGTCAGCAGTTAATGGAAGCATAATGAGCTTGTTGTCTATGAAATGATGAAAAGGAGGAGTGAGTACAGCTGCCTAATGATCAAAGAGTGCCACATAACACACACTGCTGGACACCGGCGTGCACACACATGCCTGTACACATACAGTATATAAGCGGTGGTGAAACACCCAGCTGTAAACAAAGATAGATTCGTGTTTGCTTATGCACAGAGCTGTGCCCACTGAATCGCAAACACATTTAAATGTATTATCAGTATAGATACAATATTAGTAACTTAGACACAAAATCAGGACAAACACTATTTTTCTTCCTCCTATGCTCTTGCCACTGCTTCCTCACTGCAAGCATACCTCCCTCCTCCTCCCCTCTCTCCATCTCACTCTCAATCCCTCGCCCTCCCTTTTCTCCCTCTTTCACTCTCTCACTCTTTCCAAATGTAGTCAGGGCAGAAATGGGTTTTCTACTTCATAAGACTGCAGTTGTGTGCATGCGCCCGCACGCTGCTCAGTGTATGTGTGTGCGTGTATCAGACTAAGATTTGGCTGTAGTCTGTGTGACGACACCCACACTGCAGCATTTGACACAGCCAGAGGGAGGGAGAGAGAGGGAGAGAGAGAGAAGGAGGGAGAGAGAGAGGGAGAGAGAGAAACACAGGGGAAGAAAAGATGACAAGAGTGGAGGGGAAAAAAGTAAGAGAAATGATTGTTTGTGTGTTTGTTCCTAATTATGTATGTGTGATGTGCATGTGTGTGTGTGCCTTGCTTCAATCCATTTCCATGTAAGAATGTGTATGTTATGTTATGTGTCACTCCAAATTTGTGTCAGCATAATGTATCCTGTACAGTATGCATGTGTTCGTTTGTGTCCTGCACTGAATGCATGTGATTGTGTGTCTACAGGCGTCAGGGTAGTTGTGTGAATACATGTTTGTATTTGCATCAGTTTATATATATATATAGCTATTGACAATGACAATGCAGCCCGTTTCGCCACTGCCGGCCACTTTCCACTTTCATTCTCACTCAATACTGGACCAGTTTTCAAAAATTGTTGTCCCCATTAGTCACTTAGACACAAAAAGATGGGAAAATAGGGTCCAGATTGAAAATACCAAAGTTTCCCTTTAAGACAGAAAGGTAAAGATGTGGTAATAAAAAGACAAAAGGAGAAGGAGGTAAAGTTGACTTAAGTCTTGTACCCATTATCCCAAGCACATAATCAGGGAGCTACACTAAATAGGGAAAACTGCTGATGCCAGTGAGTCTGTTGGTGCATGTTTATGTGTATGTGTCCGCTTCTGTTTCATTAACAGCTCTTGCTTTCTTATACAAGTTAAAAGGAGAGGTAATGGAGGAGAGAGAGCGAAAGTGATGACGAGCAAAAACATCTCTCATTGTTCTCTTCAATGCAATACAAGCGTTTCTCTTTCATTCTGTATCCATAGCTTTGACCAAACTGGCCAATGTAGTTGAAAGAATACTCACTCAGTCCTCATACTTTGTGTGAAGGAACAGAGAGAAAGTGTTCCTGCGTACCGCTCGTTCAGTCAAAAGACTCAGAAACTTTTCCAGTCTTTCCAATTTAATTTCCCCATAGGCAAATTTTCTTTCTTTTATTTCTCCTCGTCAGAGAAATTGCACTTTTTACAGCATACAGCGGCACATTATGGCTGCAATTCTTCTGTCTGCGTTAGAAGATTTGTTTGCATATTTTGATACCCATTTCTTCCTTTAATCCTCAGAGGACAGAGCAGGCAGTTAGCAGGACAGTTATGCACTACAGATATATACAGTACTGTACATCATGAGGATGCTAAATGAGGAGTAATGTAGCGCAAGCTCGTCAGTGTTGCAAAATGAGGCCTGACGGGGAATCAACACCCCAACATGATGCTGAGGATTTCATTACAAGCTGAAGTGTAATTTACAAGCTTTTGCCAAAAAGTAGCCCAGTACGCCTGTCAGTGTCAGGGACTAATGTCTTTTTGGCGGAAGCCGTCACTCGTTAATTCAATTAGACATGAACAAAATGGACTGGACTTCCTGACTGCAGAGTTTAATGTCAAACAGTGAGTCACTGTGCTCGAACAGCAGCCTCAGAATGTTAAACTTATTGGTCCTCATTCACAAACAGTTCGTACGTGCAAATCTATGCTTAAACCGTGCATACAAACATTTTAAGCTGAATCCAGGATTCGTCAATATGTTCTTACCTTAATTTGTTCATACTCTGAAAACAAATTAAGAACTGCCTTAGCCCATGCTTATGCACAAAGCAAACGTCCCATGGTCTTAAAAAATGATGTAGTCGATATTTATTCAATGTAAACAGTGTATTAGAACCACAATTCAAAAATGATTGGACCTAAATATACAACACTTAAAGTGTGAAATTGCTAATAATACACAATTTACAATGGCGATTTCCTTATTGGAATGTGACAGCATCAGATTTGGCCATGATATATGCAGCTGGTTAACCAGCAGCCTGTTCAGTGTCCTCACAGCCTGATAGTTCAGTAGCGGTACAGGGAGGGACGCTCTACTTTAACTACATCACAGTCTGTTGTTGACAGAGATGAAACACGATGCACAGCTGGAGCAGCAGTAGAGATTTATTTAGATCAATTCCACAGACCTACACTTTTACCATTTTTATTTTGTTACAGACGTACTGTGTGGTAGTGATGCAACAGGCTGTATACAGGATTCCCAATCGCGCTCCAAACGGTTGTGCCAATGATATGTTTACCAGTTAAATCTGCCTTTTCTGGCTTCTGCTTCTGAAACTATTGTTTGCATTTCACCAGCAGTAAAGTTTTTCTACATATTTACCATCATGGCCTTCTTCGCAAAGAGTAACAGCTCTCTCCACTGCTGCACTGCTCCAACAGAGCTTTTCTTATATAGACAAATGGGGGTGTGGTAGCATGCTAATTACTGATAGCAGGCACACACCTGTCAATTTAGAACGATTCTGATTAGCGTACGCACGGTGGTAAGAACAAAATTGGCCGGTGCACAATCAGACAGTAATTTTGCATACGCACTTATTTTGTGCACAAAGTTTTTCTTTTTTTTTCTACACACATATTAGTGAATGAGGCCCATTCAGTGAAACTATGTACCTAAAGGGCCAGTTTGTGCTTTATCTAAATAAAAAAAGATAAGCTGGACTACAACCATACAAAATTAATGTCTACGGCTAACATCTGAGGTTAAAGTGTAGCGTTAGAAAAGGAAAAACAAAACAAATTCCATGAAAATTGCCACCGAGTCTCTCACCAGCGATACAAAGTGCTGTGCTACCCTAATAAATTCTAAATAATCAGGATTCTCCCACTTTTCTAACCAGACATTAAGTGTTAGTGTCAGTAACTGAAGAACCAGGTGTCACTAGTTAGTTAATTAATAATCAATACACTGCAGTGTTGCACTATTGTAATTGTTCATCTTTAAAATGTGTTGTGTTGGGGTATTGCCAGCATAGTATAGTCATGGACATTACATTTGTGTTCCACTGTAGGAACAAAAATTCACATGTAAGACAATTAATATAGTGCACTACATGGTTAATGGAGTGATTTCAGACTCTGTTTTGTTTGGGTTTCTATGTTACATTCCATTTATCAAAACTATAATTACAATAGCGCAAAACTAAATAGCTAGTCGAAACAAATATTGCAGAAACACAGTCAAATAGACCTTTTCACAGCAGACGTTTGACTTGTCATAGCAGGAAAGGCACAGGTGGAACTAATAACATTAACGATGGCTCTGTTCCATTAAGCATCCCAGTAAGCCATGCCAGCCAGCACACACAATACCAGAGGCCTCAAACTGGCAATTCTTTATTGAAATATTGACATTGCAAAATGTCAATAAGAAAGTTATTTTCCCTGTTTTAAGCACTGGTCTTTTTACAAGTGAGACGTTTTGATTGCTAGTTTTGATCTAACCTATATAAATTGCATAAGGTGCATATTATTTTCTTTCATCACCATTTCAAAATCACTTTGCCACAGTGCTTTAACACAATGCAAGTGATTCAAATCATTTAATTCTAAAGATTCTTGAGTGTAATCAAAATAATGACCAGCTTCTAAAGTGCTGGTTCATTTTGCAGTTTGAGTAGCTATCCTGCTTCTATAACCACAGCTCAACCACTGCTCTCACCATTTATTATTCATAGGCATGCACTTTTCACCCTTCTTTAGTGTTATTACTGTGCATTGTGATAAAAACAGTGCCAAAGTTTCTTTTGCTGCTCTCTCCCACCGTTTTCCCTTCTATCTTATTATCTATCATCCACTGCATCCCTCCATCCTTCCACCTTTCCCTTGGCTCTAATTTTAGAAAGCACAGTTGGCTTGGGTTTCCCCCCCTAGCTGGCAGAAAGAATCAATACCTTCTCTCTTTTTTCTTTCCCTCACTTCCTCTTGTCTTAGACCTTGCATCTTCCGACCACCTCACCTCGTCTCTGTATAGTCTTCAGCTGTTCTGTTTCCTATTTTCATTTATGGCAGGTTTGTTGTCTTCTTTTATCTTCCCGGTATCCTCCTCCCTCCATCTATTTCCCTCTCTTTGCGCATTCTTTAACATCTGTTTCCTTCTCACCCTCTGAGCCATCCCTCCATCTTTGTCTCCTTTCTTGACAGTCTCAGATCGCTGACTTTCCCATCTGAGGGATTCTATTCCCCAAAAGCTTTATATGCCCTTCTTAAATCCAAGCACACATCTATATACACTCATAGTCAGCAATAAAAAAAAAAAGCACTGTCCATTTCAATATCACACCAGCTCCTGGGCTTACATTTACAAATCCACTAGTGCAGTGCCCGTTCAAAACGTGCCTGTTCGGAACGGGCTGATTGCTTTGCCTCTGGTATCGCTGCTCGCCGCTTTCTCAAGAACCACTCAAACAAACAACTTCAAAAATCGACACTGCACTTCCATGGGTCCTCAGCAATACACCCGCCTGTGAAGTCAATCGGATGGGACAGACATACATACGTATAAACAGACAGACACTCCTTCCATTTTAGTTAGTTTCATTGAGGTGAAATTGTCCTTAAATAAGATTGTGTGATTCTTATGTCTGTATCGGCCATTGTGTGTCACTTCAGGCATGTTCATGTTCTCTCTGCAGTTTCCGGCCTCTGTGTGTCACTTCAGGCAGGCTTGTGTTCTTTCTGCAGTTTCCAGCCGCTGTGTGTCGCTTCAGGCAGGGTCGTGTTCTCTCAGCGGTTTCCGGCTGCTGTGTGTCACTTCAGGCGCTCATCCAAAAAAAAACTTCACACTCAACACTGCACTTCCCTAGGTCCTCAGCAATACACCCGCCAGGTGTGAAGTTGATCAGATGATCGGTTGTTGAGAAAAATCAAAGGACAGACAGGCAGACTCCTTTAGCTGCTTTATGTTGCAGCTACAGAACTGCACAGCTGCCATATTGGAGATCAAGATCCGCTAGTAAACAAATGCAGCCCCAGGAATTTACACCGGTATTGGCGGCCACCAGATTGGACAGATCAAGATCCACTAAATGTTTTCTTTTAATGATATCTTTAACATCTCATCTAAGCAACTTCCCACTCAACACCGCACTTCCTTTAGTCCTAAACAATAAACCCGCCAAGTGTGAAGTAGATCGGATGAACAGTTGTCGAGAAAAGCAAAGAACAGACATACAGACAGAGACTCCTTCCTTTACAGTTAGATGTATTTCACACAGGCATGAGGATTATGCAGGCAAGAGGATACGGGCCACGGATGCTCAAAATAGCATCCATCCAATCATAAGTGCCAATGTCCCCCTGACATGCAAGACTCCTGCACTACTTTATGCCTCCTACATTACACACACACAGCACAGCGGGATCCATCTTTGCTTTCTGCAGACAATGGAGCACATTGCACACTCACATGGATGCTGACCAAACAGAAGGAAATGGAAAAGGGAGGAATGAAGAAAAGAGGAGAGGAGAGATTGGAAGAGAAGAGAAGGAGAGGAAGAGAAACGAAATGGGAAGAGTGCCACTATTACATACTTGTAAACAGATTTTACTAATAAATATTAGTTTGTGTTCACAGCTGTCATCTATAAAACTAAATTTTTGATTAGTTTCATCAATGTTTCTCTGTCTGCCTTGTGCTCCCTTCACACCACTCATCAAACAATGTGGGCGATACTGTGACATTGTATTTCTAGGGCTCCGTTTTCAGAGCTTACAGACTAGGCATTTATACCAGCTTTCATGACTGGTTATAGACTGAATAACTACTGCATTGCACCCACAGAGAGGAGCAAAATTGGTTTATTTATATGTAAATGATAGAGCTATATATTGGGACATTTCGATTAAATTCAATTAGCTAAGAGTCTTAAAGTACTTTGAGATAGAGAGCTGCTGCTGCCGCCCTGCAACATCTTAGCAGCGGGGCGCTTGAAGCCGATGCTGCTCCAACACCGTTTTCTTTTGATTGATCTGTTTGTTCTCTGCTGGTGAAGAGGTGTATGATTCAAGAAACTTAGATACTATTAAAAATCAGCTCCTAGTTCATTTCCCTCGCTGTGTTTTCCGTGAGTTGTCATGTCACTAAGTTGAACTGTCATAAATTCTGAACGCAGCGGTAAATAGCTGTACGCGTTCACAAGAGTGCCGACCTCAGCCATCGTGTCTATACTGAAAAACAATGAACCAAGGGAGGAAAAAAAGATATAAACCCTATTTTTTTGGGTACTATAGTTGGTATTTACATTTAGTAATTATCTCTCCACATAGTAGCTTTTATTGGTAGCGGTGGAGTCCACAGCTGTTTTTATTGTAAACAGCCACAGGGAACACAACACTTATACTGAGTTACTTTTGGAGTGAAAATAGCCTTTGTTGTGTATACTGTAATGACTCGATTTCTACAATGTAGACATTATAGACATTGTGTTTTCCCCCCCTACTGTGCTATTTATAACATGTAACCACAGTCTAAATATAAACTCACAGGAAAGAAAAAAACACGGATGATCAATCCTGCTACTTAAATAATATATACTTGTTTGTTCCGTTTGTCTGAAGTCGTCTCTACTGTCCTAGTAAATGATTTTTATTTTGTCACAGAAAAGGACTTCAATTGGCCACACGTAATTACTTTGTCATTGTTGACTGAATTAATTGTAACGAAGAGTGAAGAGGAAAGCAAGGAAATAATATGAGTATTGAACATCAAAGTTTAAAAAAAAGGGACACAGCACAAAGAAGACCCACAGAAGGAGAGAGAGATGAAGAGACCAAAGAATTAGTTCAGACAAAAACAGAGAGAGAGAGAGACGGAAATGAGAGGCAGGACATAAATAAGTAAATGAGAGAAAAGAAACAAGAAGGAAACTGATGCATGAGCTCACACAATTGGTAAGAGAAGAAGTAGAGTATTTTTCGTCTACCCCATTTCCAAATGCTGCTTTTTCCTGATGGAATATTAAAATATGCTTTCAGGGCGAAAAGTGCGGGTGGTTTTGAAGTCAAAAATGGGACAAAACACACAGAGACACACACACACACACACACACGGGGTGTTTATGGGTCTGTAAGTACTGTTGTAATGTTTACTGTACACTGACCACCTCCAGGGACGAAGTGTCAATCTCAATTTGTGAGCCCCGTGTTTGTTTGTGTGTGTGTGTCTATCAGGGACACTACTCTTCTGAGCGAGAGCGTGTCATCTCTTCCCTCACTGTCGCCATGGTGATTGACAGCAGAACTAATTCCACATTTAACACCCTCGGTGGATTGACAGACGCGTGTGTACACACAAACGGAGCTCACAGACGGACACGGAACGGAAGGCCTGAAACACTGCTCGGGTAAAGCCAAACACACACAATCCAGAGGGACCGGATACTATCAACACACACACACGCACGTCTTGAACACTCACAAACAAACAGAAGGTACTATTATTTAATCAAGGGTGATGTCAGACTGCAGGCACATTTACACTCTTGTCACTGAAACTCCAAACATTTAAGTCAGACACAGAATTGAAGGGGAAATGGGATTCCTTCCATCTTTTGAATGAATGTATACATTATACAGACAATCTCCTTCCTTATTCATTTAAAATCACTTCTCCCATGACAAGTATGGCTACAATTAAAATTTCAACATCACATCAGTACTGCAAGCATAGTAGTTGAGATTAAAACCAGCATGCAGCATGGTTTGACAAATCAAGTTTAACACATTTAACATAACATTTGCCAGTTTTGCTTCTGTCCAGAGCTTAAGATCCCCACCTAAAATCTGGGAAATATGTCCAAATAATGAGCGAGGCTGCAAACTTACATACACTCAGACTCATTAGAGACCATTTTATGTTGCCAATAGTTTTATACATTCCATGATCTTTTTACATTAAAGTTACTGTGAGAAACTTCTTGGTCACGAGCAGCTTCTGTAACAAATGAACAATTAAGATAATGTATAATATGAGCAATTAAATGATTGAATGGTCTCATTCTAAACTCAAGTTGAAACAGCTTTTAAAGAAGGATCAAATGTAGTCATGAATGATCTGGTGCTTGTCATGGAGTTCTAGTAATGTTACGTATCATCTGTTGTTGGTTTAACTCTAAAATATTTAAATTAAAGCCTCACCATTGCTGGATTTTTGAGGCCCGCAACCATATAGATATTGAAGCAATATATCTTTTTTTTTTATTGAAGTTCCCTTAAATTTGTTTATTAAAAGATATGTACTAAGCAGTACCCATCTACCAAGCATCAGTGATATGGGTGAGGTGAGGAGCCTGCACAGAGCCCAGAGGATACTAAAAGACAATATCCTCCCCAACCACAGCCTGTTCACCCTGCTGCTGTCTGGCAAGAGATACAGACGTATCTGCTGTCGTACCGCCAGACTACAGAGCAGCTTCTTTCCTCAGGCTGTGAGAATCCTCAATTCATCCTCTGCACTCCAATATAAAAAAAAAAAGTTATATTTTTATGACTTATTATTTATTAATTCATTTATATAATTTCTGTTTTTGTGAGTAGCGTTAAGGGACTACAAACTACATTTCGTTATACAATCTTGTGTTGTAAAATAATAAATGAATCTTGAGATTGTTCACTGGTAGATCTACAGTATGTGATGGTGAAATTATTTCTAAATTACTTCAAAAATATGTTTGTTTCTTCTGCTGACATAATGGCAGATATCTGTAAACTAAGCTAATGTCAAACTCAGTCAACTTATCAGTCTAGCCATACTTTTAATTAATTTAATTTAATTGACTTAATTTAATTAACTTGTTTGTCTGAATCAAAACTAAGACAAGCTAATACATAATAGAACCTTGATAACCTGTAAAACAAAGTAACAGTCTCGACCAATAAATATTTAAATATCTATTCTTTGAAAAAGGCCAATAAATTTACTGGCACAGAGAAATATACACATTTGCTTTGCTGAAACTGCTGATGAGTTGTCAACATATTTGTAATTTTGAGTAGCAGTTTACTCAGGGGATAGTGGAAAAATGAGCAAGTAAACACGAGCAAAACGCTGAACACAATACAACAAATTATTTCTCCCCTGCTCCCCAATACGCTCATAGATGATGCTTCCTTTTAAAGTGATCTCAATCACAGATTTCAAATCTCTGTCTCCTCCATCTCACACTTAAAACACAGAAGCAAATTAGAATTTTCTGCCTTCTTCCACTCCTCTCGCTCTACGAGAGCACATAAAGAAAAAAAAAAAAAAAAAGGAGAAGAGTCGTTTTCTGGCCCGGCTTCAATGTTGTCTGCTCATTTCTGCCAAAATAAAGTTCACCTCCCTCCTCTGCACCCAAAAAACACCAATAAAATTGAGTGGGTGAGATTGCGTCATACACAGTGTACAATGCAACAAAGTCTCAATTGTCAACGCTCTTCACCCACACGAGTACTGGAATTGAATTCCTAATTACAGCTGCACAAAGTATCCAACAGTAACTCCCTGTCTAAAAGTCTAAATATGCCATGAAACAAAAATGGCAGATGGTGAGACCTTGCTGACATTAAAGTAACTTACAACCACACACCTGTTCATCTTCCCTCTCACACACACACACCAACAAATGTTGAGCTAATGAGATGGACAGTCCACAGACATTTAAGATGAGCTGACGTGCGTAATAAAACACTAATAGTCAATGAGGTAGACTCATTATTTAGCTAACAACAATCGCAAGGACTGTTAAGTGAACAATAGGAATGATGCGGTCGCTGGGTTTAACAACTTTTTTCTAAGTGTGAGACCGAAGTTGGCAGAAGAGATCAATGATCCACAGCCAAAAGAGGGGGAGAGGGGCTGTTGAGGATTATGGAGATAGAAGTCCAAGCTCAGTTTTTTCTCAGAGCTGTAGAAGAAAAGGAAATTATCAACATTGTTAGCAAGTGTAAGAATAAAATGTCTACTGACTGGAATGAAATTGATTTGACTTTAGTCAAGAAAGTCATTGATAGTATTGTAAAGCCACTTGTCATTCAAAACGGGTATTTTCCATGTAAAATGAAAACTGCTAAAGTTATCCCATTACATAAAACTGGGGATAGATACTACTTTACCTATTACAGGCCTGTGTCTTTACTTTCCCAGTTCTCTAAGATATTCAAAAAACTCTTTATTGGACAGTTAAGCATAAATTCTTGACAGACAGTCAGTTTGAATTCACAACAAATAGATCAACATCTATGGAGTTCATAGAAGAAATAACCAGTTGTATAGATAATAAAAAGTAGGTAGTGGGAGTAGATTTTACTTGTGGAGTCCTACAGGGGTCAGTATTAGGCCAGAAATTGTTTATTTTGTAAGTAAATGACATGTGTGAGATATCAAGAATATTGAAATTCTATTTGTGGAGGACACCAATATTTTCTATCCTGGGGAAAATTTGCAGCAGCTTTTGGAGGTGCTCACAACAGAAATAAGTAAATTAAAAATGTGGTTTGACACAAATTATCATTAAATTTGAACAAAACTAAATTATGTTTGGAATGTAAAATAAACACAAGATCAAGTGATGATTGATGATGTTAATATAGAAAGTATATGAAAATAAATTTCTGGGTGTGATATTAATCTGCTGGAAACCTCATAAGGTAAGTGTAAGCAAAGTTGGCGAAGAGCGTTGCAGTTCTGGGAAAAACAAGGCACATTCTGAATTGTAAAGCATCGTACACTCTGTATTGTTTACTTGTATTACCATATCTGAATTACTGTGTGGAGGTATGGGGCAACACCTACAAAAGCACCCTACAATCATTATGCATGCTACAAAAAAGAGCCATAAGGACAGTAAACAATGTAGGATAATGTGAAGACAATAACAAGCTGTTTTTAAAGTCACATGCTTTGGGGTTCAGGAATCTGAGACTGCACAAACAGTTTACAAAGCGAGAAATAATTTACTTCCTGCCAACATACAAAAAGTGTACTTACACAGAGAGAAGGTTATAACTTGAGAGGAAAACTTAATTTGAAACAACATTGTGTTTGCACCAATCTTAAAAGTATGTGTATTTCAATTTCTTGGGTGACTTTGTGGAATAGTCTAGATGAAGAAATCAAACAGTAAAAATATCACACAGTTTAAAAAGATGTACAAAAAGCTATTTTTGCGAGGTACAGAAGAGAGGAAGGGGAATGTAACGCTTGGTAATGGTGACGAAATTATTACTGGTTTTCTTTTTTTCACATTCTTGATTTGGTAGAATTTGATTATGTATGAAGCAGATGAACACAGAGATTTAGTTGTGTATGATGGACACTGGGGCAGATAGTTCGACTATGTGAATCTTTAAGCTGATTGATTATTATAGAATAGGGGGAGAACTAGACAAGCACACTACTTCCTACTGCTTTTCAGACATGAAATGTTTACGTTGCTTATTGAGAGTCTGTTGTACATGTTATCGTTCATTTTATTTGATATTTGTTTTATTTCTACTACTTTACTTTCTTTAAATGTTCGTAGTAAAGTTAATTCGTTTCAATTGCTGTACTCATGCTCACTTTAAGCGAGTTCAAACTATAGAAGCAGTTTATATTAAAGAGGGACAAAACGTATTAAAGCAGCATAAAAAGCTTAATCATTTTGGATCACAGACTCACATTTTCTCTTTTATTTACAGTTCTTCACAGTAGCTATCTCTGCCAAATGCAATCATTATATAGAGGCTTAAAACTTGCTGCCAAACTGCAACATAAAGACAACTCCAGCATCCACTGGAAACAGAAACAGATCTAGCACTTCAGTAGCTCATTTGTTTGATCTGGACCTAAAAAGGGCTTTTGTATAATCTGCTGTCATTATACTTGAGTGTGATTACTTTGGGAGGTTGAATAAACAACCAAATGACCAAACTGACCTGACTGCTATGGTGCAGATTTCAAGTACACAAAATGTTCCTTAACAACAATAAACACTGAAAAGACTGTGTTCAAACTGCAAAAAATATGCTATGCATGTTCAAAAATAAAAATATCAAAATGCAACTTACTACCAGTACAACTAGTCTGGTTAACAAGCTGACCAAACCAACTAGAACTTGATGGTACTCACAAATGTCCCTGTTGCTAGGATGACATTAAAATGTACTTCCTAGACATACTGTATATCCTGAACTTGTCTGCTGCTGAATAAACATGGACATGTGAACACTGTACAGTGGCATGGTATGATGCTGGTTAAGAGCTAGAGCAGATGTTCAACAAAAATATTGCTCTCAAGGACCAGTTAATTTCACTATGACAATTCAGCATTTATTTTATCACTCAATATTTACTCAGTCACACTTACAAAACAACATGCCATCATGTTTAAATGGATCGAGAAAGTGAATTAACACGTGATAAAAGACAAGGGGAAAAAACAACTTGAGGAACAAGACTAGACAAGCCTGGATCAACCACGCTGCAGATAGAGCTTGTCGGAACACGTTCCTGAAACCAGACCTCTGACCCCATGTCTGGACCCTTCTCACTCTGTTTCATGGGCTGCATCCTTTCTTCTGACAGTAGTGAGGACAGAACATTTAATGTTCTTGGCCATCCTGCTCGGCCATTCAGCAAAAGGAAATGATAACTAATTTGTTGTCACACGACAGCAGATATGTCTTACGCGTGAATTCTGCAGTTTCAGCCAGTCGGCAACAAATACACCACTTTAGTGTCACTTTTCATTAACAAAATCATTGTGGGGCAGTCAATGCAACTTTGTAAATGTTTGGTGCAACTGGATCTACCATGTCTGAGGCATGTTATTTTAGATCTGCATAGTTATGGTCTATGAATAGGTTTGTTCAGCATGTGTGTCGTGTCAGTTAACATTTGTTCACAAATGTAGCACATCTCCAAGAGAGCACTTACAACTTGTTGACGGTTGGTGAGGGCTGAGATTTACATGAAAATGCAGGCATTCAACCTCACTTCCTGTCATATGACTCATTCCCAACAAGCAAAGCACTTCAAAAGAGATCAGCACAGGGGGTCCCCCGTTGCTCCCTGTACCTCCCTCTACTCCTGGCTGGTTTGTTCAGACCTTCTGAACCGACAGCAGAAGTACAGATACCCAACACAACAGCTGCACAGCAACACAGATATCAAAGAGGCTAAATTATCACATGCAGCACATGGGTGAATGAGCAAGCAATGAAGCGCCCAATCAGTAGGCCAATCACTGTAATTATGAAAACCTCACACTGCTATAGTGAGATGTATCATTCATAAAACTAATCAGGACAGGCTGAGATATTGCATGTGTTGGTTAAATGAAATGTCAGCCATAGTCCTCCCCCTGAAAACATAAAGGCAAAAAGACATGGCACGGACACGGCGGCCACACGATCCTCTGAACGTGGAAAAACACAACCATTTCCAAATGAGTGTACAAAATCAGCTGTTTGAGCAGAGGATAACACATAACAGCATAGCTGGCCATTTGACAATATCTGATTTCCTTGTGAGCTGTGGCTTGATATCCACTCTGAGCTAAAACCCTTTTTACAGAGAGCTGAAGTAACTTCCTGCCCGTCACTGTTGCCAGGCAACTTTGTTCTCTAGGACATTCTATCAGGAAATGCTATGGCCTGCAGTGAGTTCAAAGACTGCACTGTTTCTTTGAAAGACTCAGATGGAGGCTGCTGATAATGGAAGATGGGCGATATGCACAGACGGCGAGATGAAGGGGGACAGAGCGCCAGCACTATGGAGCCGCCATTAAGACCAGATAAGAGCCGAGAAATAGCAAGTGTGTGTGGGGGTGTAGGTGACGGTAAATGCGTATATGCAAGAGTGAGAGTGTGAGCACACAGAACCAAGAGTGCGTCTAGTATATCATTCAGTGGATCTTTCTCTATATATAGAATACGTTTCTGTGTATCTCCAAGTGCGTGTTTTAAAAAAAAAAAAAAAAAAAAACAGTGAGACTTTTGGTTTTGTATGGGTATAAACGAGAGCAGGAGAGTGTGTCTGTGCACGTACAGGTGTGCACATGTGCATACAATAGCAGTTTAATGTCTGTAACAATTTGCCATTACATTCCAATGAGCTGCTGATTAAAATGAAAAGGCTCTAATTACGCTTGAAATTGGACTGGACACATTAAGGTGTCAGAGCGCACCACTGAAAGAGTTGGAGTCCACAAGTCCTCATAAGAATAGTAAACCATGGAAAAAATATTCACTACGACTGCCGTGTGTACTTTTGAGTGTGTGAAAAAACACTGTGGTTATATGACAACACATGTGTGCTGCACAAATGTACCACCTCTATCACTTTCTATTCCATACTTTAAAAATAAATGTCACCTTGCTCGGTCTCCCACACACAGACATCCACAGTATATACGCAGGCTGTGACAAACTCGGACGCATTAATAATACCCAGCTAAGTACAAAAGTTCAGCCTCAGTGTTGCGGTGAGACCTGCAGTGAGAGTTGGGCTCAGCTCTGAAGTGGAAGCCTTCACTGAGGGGGACCGACACAAAGTGAAATGCAATCACAACACATAGCAGAGAAATGCTACGACAGGAGAGAGGCGAAGAGGAGGAGAGAGCGAGCGGGTGGGTGGGGGGGAAAGTGAGAGGAAGGGGGTGTCTGGAACGAGAAAATATGGAAGATGAGGCTGAAAGAAAGTGAGACCCCTGGTGATAATCTGCAGATCCTGCAGCTTTGATTCTTCAACTGTGTTCGTACATGTTTGTATTGCTGTATTTGTGAGGTCTTACCCCATGACAAAACCGATCTAGGAAAGACTGTTCTTATTGTTTTAAGTCTGGTCACAGATAATCTGCAATGTCACCTCAAAATCAAAACACTGGTCTGCAACTTGAAGGCTATTCTGTGCCTGTGGCTACTTTAATACAGTCAGTATCTTGTTCACTATCTTTCTATTAATGACAGTCTGTTCCTGTGATTTTATTGCAACTGTTTATATGGTGTTACTGTAAACAGCATGTATGATCAGACAGGCTTCCTTAAACTCACAAGTATGCATCTCTGACATGGAAATGTGTCAAAATAAAATAACGTTAATGCAAATCAAAAACCTACCATCTGGTCCAAACTGGTCAAATAAGCTGCACATTGCTATTATATTTACATGGATATATTTTTAATGATTCTCTCCTCAAAATAATGTGATCTGTCCCAGCTGATCTAATCCTCATCTGTCACTCTATGCTCCCTGAAGTAGAAGAGTACAGCACTCAAAATATGTTGCATGTGTTGCTACATACTGTTTGCATTGTAAACCAAGCACACAGCCTTGACATGCACAAGCAGAAGATTTATGAGAATTTTTTTAACCAATTAAGTCAATTATGCCTCCATTGTACATATAGTGTGACAGGAAATGGAGCCTGACACTGAAGTCATTTCATTATTCTTGAATTCAAGGTTTGAAAACATGGAGAAAACCTTTCTCCTGCATGCAACAGTACGCGCTCTCACACACTGTGTGATAGAGCTAAAACATGTCCTTGTATTGAGTCAGTAGTTTACCACTGTGTACACGATTACATGCATGCTGTACTCTTGTCGGTAGCTGTCATCCATACGATGTAGTTTAAGGAGCAGCATCACTCTCTCACTTTAAATGACAATAAGCAGAGAGAATTCACAGACGAGAGTTTGTCACTGCTGCTCTTAAACACACGAACACAAAGAGACGTGGTTTATCACTCTGAGCAGACAAGCTGGGTGATGTTGAGATTTACTGTAGACAAAAAAAAAAAAAAGAAAAATCACTAGAAGAACAAGGTCACATCATGAGTCGCACATTTAGCTTCCATCTCTCTCGCAATCGCCATCTTACATAACCATTTCTCCGTCAGTATCGTCAAGGTCATTTCTTTAGCAAATCACCATCCTTGTCTTTATTCTCCTCTAACATTCTTCCCTCCTTACTTCTATCTATTCCTCAACTGGGCCATTACCTGAAAAGGCCATTACCTGAAATCTCCTCAGAGATGAGGTTTGACTCTTAAGCGATGCTGTCATAGTTGGCACAACTTTTCGGCAACATTAAACCAGAAAAAAACAAAACAAAACTGTGAAATGAAAGATTTTTGGAAGCTAAATACAGGATGAGCTTCCACCTTCTGGGGAATGTTTTTGCATATTTTACCTGAGCAGAGTGCAACTACTGATGACAATAATCATAAAACTTGTTCTCAAGAAATGCACTCAAAAACTGTTCAAACACTCATTTCCACAATAGCAATAACTGTCTGCACTGTTGACATCTATTCCCACCCATTTTCAAATAGCATTTCATTTCCTCAGTTTAGCAAAGCACTAATGTCCTCCTCATTTGAATCACAGGTAGGTAGCACATTAAAATTCCTGGGGAGAATCCAGTTGTTTTGCAGACCAATTATAGGCAGAAAAATGAATAGCATTGGGAATTTGTTCAGACGTCCTAAATACAAACCAATACTTGAATGTCCTCGCCAGAAAAGCTTTTTCTGTTTCAGTGAGCCTTTTCTCCTCAAGTGTGCAAACCTTTTTTAACATGTAGTCAAAACTCTGTAGCACTGCACCACTGAACGTGCTGACACCTGCCTTGACAACTTAGAGAAAATTTTGCTTCCTAGTGAATAAGCTGCCTTAACACCAGGCTGCAGCCGCATGAATATTTAACATTTTATATACACACACCTATTAATTTTGCATGCTCAGTGATTAAAAAGTGATTAAAGTTGGGATAGGCAATTTATTTTAGGAGCATTTTTCGTTATATTTGTTGAAATTCTCTTTACATCCCAACAGCAATCAATAAATGAGATGCTCTGACAATAAAAGGAAAAAATCTAGTATCTATAGATGTCTTGGGAGGAAGTTGTGTGTGTGTGTGTGTGTGTGTATGAGTGAGTGCAGTAACTGTTGTGTTGCTTGCATATGAAGCACGTGCATGTGCCCGTGCTCATCTGCTGGGAGGGGCTTAGGACAGAGAGGGGAATGTGGAGAGCTGCAGGAGGAGGGCTGTATTTTCAAATTCTGACTTTTTTTTTTTTTTTTTTTTTTATCTTTTTCAGAAAACCTGGGCAAATGCCTGCAGACTGAAATAGAAGGGGAAAGAGATAGCAGAAATCACAAGCGCTTTGTGGCTGATTGATGTTGGCTTCAAGACCAAAAACACAACTGTACCTGTTTGGCGAGGGTTACAGCATCAGCGTGAAGTCGGTCTCTCAGATGAGGGTCCAGTTGGAAGGCTGGCGCAATCTCCACAACCTTCAAAACAACATGATTTTATTGATAATGCCACAATGACCACAACCCTGTCAGAGCAGAAATGCAGCAAACTGACAGTGTCAGTATAACAACAACAAAACGTATCCATTTCATCTCAATGATACTCATCATCTACAAAAGGCTTCATTTTGTATGGATATCAATTCATTTCAACATTTATGATAACATTTTGGCATATAATTAACATTTTTTTTAAAAATTGATTCATTTAGCCTGACACTGAGGCTAAAAATGTTCATCTACAAATTCTCTTGGACCGTATTGCTTCTTTTGACACACCAGGCCTCAAATTATATTATTAATGTACCACTGACAGAAACGTTCACTGTAATACTCATGGAAAATGTGTCAAACACAGTGGTTACCATCTCTACTTTTGCAAAATTAGCTTCCTGTAAAGACATGCTACACTGCCTCCTATTCATTTTATGGATGTTTCATTATTTAAAGGTTTCTCCACCACTAGTTACTGCAAGCAAAAACTGGAAAAATGGCAGCTGAGAGCAATGTCTTTTCCATTAATTAAAATGTTGTATTCTGGGGGGTTTTTTTGCTTTTTTTCCACAGAAATAGAAATTTTACAAAAAAAGATTATTTCATTTCTACAGATTTTGATAATTAATTAGGAAATAGCATAGTAATTGATTATTTGGGCGACTTGGGAAGCCCAACAAATTTAACACTGGCATATTAACACCTGATGAAGCTGTTGCAATCAGCTGCATTTTCTACACATCCAGCAGACACAAAGCCACATTAGCATCCATTTGGTGTCATGTTTCCTAACGCCTGACGACGAGAAGTCCAATATTTACTCTCCTTTTAACAGTTTGCCTGCCACCAACTCCTGAGGGAAACATCTGTCTTTTTAGCTGCTAAATGTATCACTATGTTCACCAGCTAGTTGCTAACTTTGCCTGTCTACATATTGGTGCTGCACAGTTGGTATACAGTGGGTTTATCATAGTCTTTTTGATTGCTTTGAGTCGTGAGACTGACCCAAAACATAAAGTAAAGCTGCAGGCTGTAAAAAGCAAAACAATGAGCTGAAAGACATTAAAACGCTCTGAGGCTAACTGCAGAATTGGGTGATAAATCTCAGTGTCTTCATCACTATGAGCACCAGTTTCACATTACACATAGTAAGTTGATCCAATGCTTATACATAAAAACATAAATTAGTGCATTATTATTTAAATATACATTCCCTGACTTAACTATAGTGCCCGCAAATCTCCAGATTTCCTCCCAGTTCAAATTTCAGTCTTAAAACAAAAAACTCTGCTGGTTTTAAAAATGAACCACAAATGGACAGTTATTTTTACTACTAATATTTAGCGAATACCATAATTTGTTTTCATTTGTCCGAACCATCAATTTGTTACATATTTTGTCAATTCAGCTTTGATAAAACTGATGGATTGAATTATTAGTTCCATTCAGCCTTCATTAGGTCTGGCCTCAGCTGCTGGGTGGGTGGGGTTGACCATGTTGGAGGCTGATGTGTTTCGTTCCACTGAATCAAATAAGTCAACCAATCCAAGAGGAATAATTGAATCTAGTTCAAAACAAAGTGACCTGAGTCTGATTTTAAAACATTAAAACCACAGGAACTCAATTAAAATTTTTATCAAATATTTTCTCCTCCCCCTCATAAAAAAACAAAAAAAAACAACAAAAAACCCTCTCCAAGTATGAACAGCACTTCCAAGACACAGAAAAATACTAAAAATATCCTATCAGTGCTCTACCATCCCAAATCTATTTCAACAAGCGACTATTCTTGTTTCTGAGATTCAAAAAGATCTTAGATTAAGGGCAAAAGCAGATTAAGTCTCACAGAATCAAAGAGCAGCAGCTCTTGCATGAACAGACCCGCTAATATGATTATCTTCTATAATTTGATTAAAGGAAAAAGAAGAAAGTGATAAATACATGATTGAAACTGCTTTGAAGTGACAATATGTAATGAAATATTACACATGTTAATCAGCTTCCTCTGATGAAAGCATTGTTACACTGAGTGACATTTCGATGACATTTTCTATTTTCTCTTTGATTTGGTATTCAGAGGTTTATTTGGTCATTGTACCAAATATCCCAATCCCCAATTTTTCCAAAAATCTGGAGGAAAATAGCCCTTGCTAATGAATGAAAATCAGTTCTAAGCTATATACTTTTTAAAAAAAAAATGTTTTTGTTAAGCCGAGTTCATTTGGTGGAGAATTATGTAACTGCTGCAGTTGTTGCTAAGAGTCCCATTCACACAGCATTAGTAGTGGCTAATTTTTATTGGTATATAATCCTCTTACCCCTGCTGCTCAGGACTTGTATGATTCCCAGGCCCACCAGTGCTACGATAATCATTGCTATAATCAACTTGAGAATTAATGTTGCTTAACTAGCCCGTTTGCCTAAATGAAAGGGAAATAAGTCACAAAGGCCTATTGTATATTCAGTGGACTGCAGTGCTTGCAGGTGTGATTCCCCACTTATGATCTTTGTTTCATGCCTGCCAACCGTCACCATCCACTTCACGGTAATCTACATAATACAGCAGAAATACCATGAAGATAATCAAATAAATTCAAACATTTAAGTCGGGTCAGATGAATTTTAAAAACGAGGTCTTCACCTTTTGGTGTCTCCGCTGAATGGAGCAGTCTCTCTCGTAGAGGTGGACGACATTACCATATTTATCGCCTGGGGAGAGAGAGAACCACAAAGAGAGAGGTGGGTGAGGAAATGATAGAGGGAGGAACAAAGAAAATTGTAAGATAATCAAGAGCATGATGGAGAGGAGTGGTTGAATTCAAATGGAGGAGGAGAGAAAAGTGTACATATATGTATACACGCACAGAAGTGGTAGCTAAGTGTCATTTATAAAGAAGGGTAAAATAATATTTGTCTTCTCCATTTTCCAAACATGAGAGCGATGCAGATGGATGATAGGAGTCGATGACAAGTCTGTTTACTTGTTTGTTTTCTGTTTACATCATAGTGCTACAATTCACCAGGCATTGATCACACAAACTGTAATAGCTCAAGTTATATTGTACAGTCTGACAAAAACAACTTTTTTTATTATCAGTTAATCTATCAAGTATTTTTTCAATTAACTGATTAATTACTAAGCCTGTGAAATGCCAGAAAATACTGAAGAATGTTCATCACAATTTCTCAGAGGTGACGATCATGTATTCAGATGTCTTGCTTGGTTCAACAAGCAGTCCTAAACCCAAAAATATTAAATTCACAGTGACATACAAGAAATGCAGCACATCTTAACAGTGGAGAAACTGAGACCGATGGACAGAAAAAGCAAAAAGCAGAAGTAAGCGTAAAGGAAAAGGTGGGAAACTGGGAAAAAAAGGTAAAAGAAGGGAGGGAAAGGGAAGGCAGGAGAACAGAGGGCTGGCAAAGACATGGCTTTTAACAGGTAATTCAGATAATTCACAAAATCCCTTTCATGCCCTAAAGTCACTGATTCAGGTTCTCAAACTTATTACTCAAAGGGCCGGATCTGATTTTTTTTCCAAGGTCAGATGTCTGGAAAGGAAGGGGGAGGCATCTCTCTTGCTCTTGTTTTTGTATAATGGGCTAAGGGCTGCTCGAGCCGCCCACAGAATGACAGCCAGTCCTGCTCTGTTACAATTACATTTGCACTAGTTGTAGAAATTGTGTATTAGGAAAAAAAAAACAAGACATATTCTGTTCTGCGATTTAGGAGCTGATAATAAATCCTCCAGTGTAATGTTAATGCTTGAACTCGGGGGCAACAACACACAACAATCTCTCTAGCAGTTAACGTCGCCATGACAGCAATATCAGCGATAGGAAAATAAGCCACATTAAAACCACATTAATCTTGGGAGAAAACAGAGGAAAAAAAGAACATTTATTTCAAAATAGAAAATGTTACCATACATAACCTATTGAACTCATAACACGAGGGCTGGGTTCAGATTGACTTGCCATTTAGACCGAGGTCCAGACTCTGAGAGGTCCCGCACTAATTAATCACAGTGACTACAAACACACAGATCCACACCATGGTAAACACTCAAACATGCATAGATGTAAAGACACACAAACATACCCTCATCAAACCACAGACAGATGCACATCTGATAACACCAATACGCATTCACGTGTAATGTACAGCATACGCTCTGAGTGCAGACTCACTTCCTGTAAGTTTCAGTGTTGAATTTCACACCTGTAATATCGGGTGGTAGGAGTTGTTGCATTCACCATAATGAGACAACATAATGGTTGGAGAATCTTCCGCTGGCCAATAAATCTCAAATCACTCTCATTGTTCACCTGTCTCTCTTCCTCTCTTAGCGCTGCTATCGAGTTCAAAGACTTCAATGCATCTTGCTTCCGTAATTAACTTCAGTCAGTTCACATAAACAAAAACAGACACGTAGTTAAAGACAAAAAGTCGCAGATTTCACTTACCAAGGATCTGTACTTCAATGTGTCTCGGCTTTTCAATAAACTTCTCGACAAACAGGGCTCCGTTCCCAAAAGCCGTCAGAGCTTCAGAGTAGGCCCGTTGGTAATTCTCCTCAAGCTCCTGACAAACAGAAGGGAAAAAAATCCATACATGTCTGAGTTAGTGCTACCATTCAAGAGGCAAGAAGGCCACAAAAGAATTTGTATGTTTTTCAAAGAGGTTTGTTGATGCACAGTCTACATATTTCAGTTGATTTATCTCTGCTTCAGGTTTGTTTTTAATGTTTTATTCAGTATAAGCTCCATTTCCTCTTATAATCAGTTTCATTCCCCCCTACTTGTCATTCACGAGTGATGTGAAGTTTTTCTCATGTTTCTTTTCTTTTGAAGTGAACTGTTTACACACCCTTTGGGAGCAAAATGCTAAACAAGAGATTTGGGACCGAGCTGTGGGAGGTCAGGGCGGAGCATGTCAAGGTCATGACTCAATCTGTGTTTGTCAGTCTGTGACATCCTGCCAGCCCATCTCCAGTCTCCTCTACTGGGGAAAGACTGAGTCACCATCATGCCTCGAGAGAAGATATCCAAGCCCTTCTTCAGCTGTCATCTCGAGGCCTTGAGAGAAGGACGCTGTTGAAGGCAAAACGACCAGGTGCTAAAGGCATTAGCATATGTCATCACATCAGCGTCGCCAAAAGCAGGCCCGTGATTTTGTCAAAGAGGCCTCTCTCACTTTGCCCAGAAAAACCAGTTCATTTATAGTAAATAATGCTTTGTCACACAGGGGTATCGCCCTCGGCTTTCACAAAAATAATCTTTATGTATAATAATGCTAGTTCTATGAACACAGGTGGAGTGCTCCAACACAGCTCTTTTCTTATCGTCATCTAGATCTGATCTCAGCATACATAAGTATACAAATAATGCTTAAAAATCTATGCAAGTCTCACCGAAAACAAACTACATTCAGTTCAGTTTTTACAATGTTTATACAGTGCTATACATCAAAAATATCAACCTGTTGCTTGTGGTCCCGACAGTACTGAGAAACCTCTTAATAATTTCTTCACATCATCTCAGCTGGAGCTGCTGAGGCCCAAGTGACTCAGCTGAATAACTAGAAATGTCAACAACTAATTAATTAGACTGGGGTACAACTCAGAAAGGGTCACACTTTCCAATGGATTGCTTACTTGTGAGGTTCAGTGACTACAGTGCAACACAACAATGCCATTCCTTGTGTAGATCAGTGAATAAGGGCATGAAACCGCTGTGGACGGCACTGACCTGTCTTGTTTAAATGTGCATCTGCGTTTCTCGGGGTCAAGGGTTTTCGTGAATGTAACAGCCTGTAGGGCGACTAGAGACTATTTTAAATGAATGTTGGTTTTTAGGTAGGGAAAAAAAGTTACAGTAGTGATTTGCATGATGTTATTTATTGTGACTTCTGTATTCTTTGTGTTTTAAAAAAGCCAAAGCAAAGAAATAAAGACCAGTAAAACGCTACCAGCCATGAAGGATGAAGAGGTGGCATTGCTCTGTGTAGCTGCGATTCACTACTGATGCCCTCTGCCCTCTTCTATCTGATTGGACAACAACCAGCTGCCTGCTGAGAGAGTTTGACACGGTCAAACTTGAGAGGCGGAAACAAACAGGGAAAAGCTGTGCTTGTTCACATGGGCAGCGACCACACAAACCCTCCAGTGCTAACACTGCTAGCACAAGAAGCAGAGCTGCTGCCAGGCCTCCACTGAAATAAACAGGGGTGACAACTTGCCACTTGCTGGTGTCTACGGGCCTCAAGGAGTTCATTTTTATGTTTAAGTTTCACTTTTTGGATAAAATCATCCACCAAAGAACAGTTTATGCCTTTTCTTTTCAAACATTATTTTAGCTTTTTTTCCCAAAATAATATTCATCACTTTGTAATAAAAGAATGAGAAAAAACACATCATTGGCCTTCTTTTTCCAACCTGTTGAGGTTAAAGTGTTTCTCCTAGAGGTTGAAACTCTGCAGCCATTCAGAATTTTCACAAGCATCTCCCAAAATACTACTTATAGTGGGTGCACAGTTGTTGGCTGTTCATGATGCTGAGAAGTAATGAATCGATTTTAAAGTAATAGGGCTAGTTTAACAGTGTGCGAGCAGTACTGCTATATATCAACACACTGCATACTCAACATGGAGTAAACAACAGAAGCAATGTTTATGCTTTATTACCACACTTAGTAAATTATGAAAATGCTGTATGTGATTTATAATATAGCCTAATACATAGTTGTTAGTTTTATGGATTTTATATAGTGCATTCATTGCTTCTTTATAAGAAAATGTGTAATAAAGAAAACTTATCTGCCTCAATCTATCTGGTTGTTGTGTGAAATAGTCATTACATTGTTATTCCTATAAAGGGACTCATCAGATACCAAGTTTTATAACATATAAAAAAAATACCTGCATATATGCTCTAGAACAAAAAAAAAAGATATGAAGACATGGAAACTAAAGATCAGGAAGTGTCATGTTGACCTAATAAGATTAGTATAATTATTCATTAACATTATAATTTAACGGCAAAACAAAAGTTGTTTACAAGATACTAGAGCATACTGCTAAATAAGTATAGAATCAGCCAAAAAGTCCAGTGTTGGTCTACATTCTCTCCATCAAAGTGCTGTGCGGTCATCACTGTGACAGCTATTGTGACAGCCCATCAATGATGTCTCGGTGATGGAACCCTTACATGGCCAAGAGGAGGAAGATGAGGAGGTAGGTGACAGATCGTCAGATGTAAATCCGCCATGGGAAGCACAATGCATGGCTCGTTTCAGGGCACATCAGGTAATTGAAGATATTCCTTCAAGGAAAATATTTTTCCCCCACCTACAGCTTCCTGTCTCCTGATCATATTTATTCATGCAGAGGTTTTTATTGTGTGTGTTTGGTCTGGTTTTATCATTTAAACATCACTTGTGTTGTTCGTATTGGAAACATAATGCACATGTAAGATGCATAAATTCATTTTATGATCATCTTTACACTGAGATTCGTTCAGGAAAAGTGGTCCCTGAACAGTTGCAATATTAAAGTAAAAATCATTTTCTTAATGTCTCAGGCTGATGCAGGAGAAGAAGCCTCCGGAGATTACTCAGAGGCTGTGCTAGGTGACAGGGGCAATTTCAGAGCGCACACACTAACACTAGGGTGATTGGCAGCCAGAGAGATAAATAACCAGGTTGTAATTTCCGAGACATTTCACTTTGATTTAACAAAAACAGAAAATTAATGAATATGAAAATCAAAATTCGGTCATGAGACCAGCCGACCATTAAGTAGGGTTTGTTCTTTCTTTTCTGGACAAGCGTCAGGACAAGTTTTATATTAATGTTTTGTTATGTTATGGAAAGCTGTTCAATTTCATCTACCACAAACAACATCAACAGCAACGGCAGGCTCACCTCGTACTCTCTGACCACCCTCATGCCTCGACCACCGCCTCCGTAGGCTGCTTTGAAGATAATGGGGAAGCCGTATGTCTGGGCGAACGCCTGCGCCTCCTGCAGGCTGGAGATGGGGGCATCTGTTCCTGGGACCACAGGTACGCCTAGAGAGGTGTGGGTTGAGTGAATTGATACACAAGTGAGAAATGTGTTACTTTATAAAGATGCCAAAAGCTGTATTTTAAATCACAAAAAAAATAATTAACACATTCATTTTGAGAATGAGAGACCCCATCATAGAGAAGATTGGCAGCCACTACTAAACATCACGCTGCATTTGTGTCTCTCCCAAGATCAGATTGTGTTTTTTTTTTTCTACAAAACATTGTTTTTACAGCAAGAGAAAACTGCTTTAGGAGAAGGGTAAAGGTACAAGTAAAAGGCTGAAAATGCTACAAATGTTCATCCTCCTCAGTAAAGACAAATTAATGCTTGGAGAGTAAAGGCCAAAACATGTGCTAGCAGAGCGATGCCAGGATGAAGGTTGGAGGGAGAACAGAGAGTCATCATGACAGCAGGCACCAGGGCTAATCACAAATTTGGTTTGAATTTTGAGAAAAACTATCACTAATAATACCATGTGTGCCGGATAACATTTGTTTACAGTCAACACAAAGTAAACATTTAAGTGCTACAATTACTGGTTTAAAATGTTGTTGATTTTTTAAACTGCACACATACTGTAGCACCATATATAAAAGTGTATACGTATTTCAATAATGCCTCCCCACTCTTCCTCACATCCTTCACCCTGCTTCTGCCAGTCATCCCCTTCCATACCTGCGCTGATGGCGATGGAACGAGCCTCCACCTTGTCTCCCATCTTGCGGACCGTCTCTGCAGTCGGCCCCACAAACATCACCCCTGCGTCTGTGCAGGCCTGAGCGAAGTCTGCTCGCTCGGAGAGGAAACCGTAGCCTGGATGGATGGCGTCCACGTTGTTGTCCTAAGGAGTGAGCGAGGGAGAGACGGAAATGTGCTTAACAGACTTATTTACATGAATTATACATCTGCGTGTTGTACCTGTCGCCTTAAGCGTCACCTTTTTATTAATTGAACCAAGAAAGAAACTTTCATTCGCATTTCATTTTTAAGTTTGTGCTATTTGTGCTAAAACCTGAAATATTTGCTAGAGGAGCCCAGAGAAAGGAAATGTAGCCTGGCTTAGCAACAGGAGTCCTGTTAAACAGACTTCCACTGCAGGCACCAGTTACCACTTGGCTGACTTATTAGTGAGGAGTATTCACACACCCTAACCTGCGTGCTTTGGCGCACACTGTCTGCTGGCCAGTAAAAAGGATTTACACGTCACTTACAGCAAAAGGACTGTGGCATAATGACACATTTTATTTTCATTCAATCCCTAGTTGCAATCACCCTAATCATCATCTACTCAATGGACACCGGTAGGAAAGCGAGCGAGTAGACAGACACGCATAATCTGAGGTCAGGGGGAAGGTAGTGAGAGGAGCGAGCACACGCGCACGCACACACACACACGGGGTAGCAGACAGATACAGTAGCTGCCGAGCTTGACAGATAGAGCCATCTCTGGATCACTATGTGCCATCTGCTCTTGGATATGAGGCGGGCTATAATTATGGGCTGTCCCGTTGTTAAGGGAGCTGTTACTGGCAGGCCAGAGGAGGTATGGAGCAACACACACACACGCACGCACACACACACATGCACACTCATAAAATGCAGCAAGAGCATGCACACGAGCAGGTACACCCACCCGCCTGATCACGCAGACGGGCATGAATTCAGAGAGACGCGGACAGTAGATGACAGTAGATTCACACACACAGGCTTACACAACACCCCTGGGCGCACACACACACATTCATACAAGCAAGATCACACACTAGCAAACACGCACATTTTCACAGACACTGTCGCCATAAAGACACACACAGAATGTAAGGTACTGGGACAAAGACCGATGGTTATTTTCGTCACACAGTAATAGAGTGATACACAGTGTGAGAAAGAGTGAGAGCACACAAACGCACACAAACACACACACACATTGCTAGCATGGGGTGGCTGGGCTCCCAGATAGGCAGACAGATTTTGAGAAATGACTTGGACGGCGATGGCTCCCCGACTTGGCTGGCTGACCACATGCCCACACAGAAATTTATAAACCGTGAGAGATTGATCAGAAAAATGATAATGAGCACCTGGCAGCGTGTCCTAGAGGGATAGAGGGAGGACAGGAGGGAAAGGAGGTAACAAGGAACAGATCTGATCTAACACAGTGATAAGCGGCAGAGGGAAAAGAGTGAGAGGGTGAGAGATAGGGAATGATGGGGAGTGGAAAGGAGGGAGGGAAGGAGCAACGAGGAACAAAAAAAAAGGAAAGGAGGAACGATGGAGGAAAGGAAATGGGGAAGGAAGTGATGGGATGGAGGTAGAGAGGATGTTCCCCTTTGCTTTTCTCTGACCAAGCTAAAGACTAACAAAAGAACCAAAGTCATTAGAAAGTTGGAGGTTAAAGTGGAGACATTACAGTGAGAACAGATGGAAAATTGTCCATCTTGACATGTACTTGAACACATTGTACTTATGTCATCCAAATCTATGGAAATTTTGCCTCATTAGTGACAGTGAGCAGCAAGACTTTCCAACATGAGGGTACCGGGGGCTTTTCCTGACAATATTTCAACTTTACTACAATAAAAACTCATGTTGAATAAAAACTCTTGCACGACAGATAACAGGAACAAAGCTTCCTAAAACCAAAAACATATTTCTCTTCTGGTACAGGTTCAATAAATAAGACACAAAGGGCCTCATGCAAGAAGCACTCGTACAAACAGATTCATTCTGAAAAAGCACGTACGAGTGATTTAAGAACACTTGTGGCATTCTCAATTTTCTTGTACTTTCTCTCAGATATGAATAAAATTTACAAGTGGTTCAGACCTGTCATAGGCTACGTGTCATGGGATCATCTCTGTCTTTCTTCACTGAGGAGAAACACTTGTTTGATATACAATTATAATGTCCTAATCTGAATTTGAGTTTAAATATGATAACAAAAATAACAAAAAAAAAGAATATATAAGTCAAACAAACTTAATGCAAAATTAACATTCTGTTTATCATATTTTCATCATCAAGGCTGCCAATTTACTTAAAAGGTTTTTATTGCATATTTTGGCACAGCAACTTCTACGTTTAGGTAGTTTTTAGGAAACTTCTCTCACTCTAACAGCTGCCTCTGTGTCTCTCTGCAGGTCTCGGTCCAGTATCATGTTGCGTTGCAGCTGACAGTGTAACATCACCTGTAGACTATAATATTCTCCTCTAATATAACTGTTCCTGGCCTGTCACATCCCTTGACTGCCTCCAATCACGGAGCTCTTTGCTTGAGAAAGATGTCTTTTAGCATCTAACGTCACGTCAAATCATTCCCCTTTATTTCTGTCAGAGTGCAGAGCTGCTCTGATGACATGTTAGAGCTGGATTCATATTTTCTAATTGTTTCGGGTCTCTTACTGTCACTCCTTAATTTGTTATGTGTTTGTCATCTGATTTCTGAAAGCAGGACTTGAAGCTGAGCAGCCTTTTTACTTCTTTGTTAACTTGTTGTGAATGAAACTCACTCACAAACGGAGCGGAATATGGAGTCTTATATGACAATTTTAGGGTCGTGGATTATGTTAATGATCAAATCTCACAAACGTGCACCTCCTCATGAACAGGAACGTCACCTGGCTGAAACGAGCAATTTACGACAAGTTCAGGCACTTTACAGAGTTTGTTGAATCCCATGTAGGATTTTCTCTCCTCTTATTGCTTTGTGTATGAACAAATATAAGAGAACAATAAGAAGACATTCATGCATGAGGCCCAATGTTACTTAGTGAGTTTTAGAGTTGATTGTAGGTATATTTGTTCACTTTGAACAGAGCCAGCCTATCAGTTTACCCTCATTTCAAGTTTTTATGCTAAGCTAAGCTAACCACATCCTGACTCCAACTCTGTGCTTTATGCACTGACAAAAGATTGATTTCACTCTTGGGGGGAAAAAAGTAAATAAGCATATTTCCCAAAATGTACAACTCTTCCTCCTTTAATGTTAACTTAAGACTTCAATGTTGCTGCTTCAAAGAATAAGCCCTCAAGAAAGAGAGCTGTAAAGTCTCTGGGAGTAGCTTATTTCAGCTTAGTCAGGTTATTATTCAAAATTCACACTATTTGTACCACTTCTCAGACACACTGCAATACACTCATGAATTTAAATGTACAGCAGCCAGGACACAAGCTTTTCATTGTATGGAAACACTGGTGGTATTTTAATGCATATGAGCGCAAATTCTTTGAATCCTTGAAAACGTTCTTTTTGTTGGCAGATGAGATTTAAAAAAATGGGCATTTGCATGAAGTTGGAGCACAGATTTTAAAAAATAATTTTACTCCTTTGTAAGAGTCAAGCTCCATAATGCAATTAGGTAGCTTTTTTTTTGTTAGATCCTCCTTGCTCGTGTCTTTCGAACTCCAGGCTTTCTATAAAAAATTGTAATCTTCAAAGCCCGAGCTGACACAACTGACATCAACATCAGGGTTATTTTCCCAGACTTAAGAAAGCTCCTTGAGAGCCACAGAGGACTTCATACAATGCAGGCTTTCACAGGTTGAATGGTACTTCTCATGATGATTAACCTGAGTCTTATGTGTAAAATTCAGAAGTCATAGTTGATGCTCTTTACCTTGGCTACTTTGATGATGTCAGGAATATGCAGGTATGCGGCAACAGGTGGCAGGCCTTTCCCGATGAGGTAAGCCTCATCTGCCTTCTGCCTGTGAAGACAAGTGCAAAGGATTAACATTAACGAGATGGAAGGGGGGGGGGCAGGAAAAACAAGCAAAATACACAGATGTGCATCAAGCTCTTGAGCACACAACAATAAGGGTTACATGACAGCATTTCCAAGCTCAGAGAAAACTAGGCACCAGTATTCAGGTAAATAAAGAACACTACACTTATTCAAATTGGGACGCCAATCAGCCTTTTTTAGGTTAAATGTTATATATGGAGAATGAAAGAGAAAGTGATGACAACGTGGGAAAGGAGGAGCAAAGGGAAAAGAATGAACAAGGGAGGATAGGCAGAACCAGATGGAAGATAACAAGATTTAACCATCAGTGATAGACATTTAAGAAATAATTAGAAAAGCACCGGGTGAAGCAGATAAGGATGTTTGTGCATGTGAACTAAGGTGCATGATTACCTGAACATAATGTAATGTCCCTACTTAATACCAACAACAAAACAAAGAGCTGGACCACAGCGCTGGAGAGAAGGAAAATGCGCCCAAGCTTCCTTTAATTGCTATTAGAACAACAGTCGATATCCTGCAGTGGCAGCCGAGCAGAAGACATCTGCCTGTCACATTTTCTTTATTTAAACCACCGCAGGGTTATTCTGCTCCAGTGTAGCAGGGATAAGTACCTGTGCATCTGTCCAGTGTCCTGCTCGGAATAGACGGCCACGGTCCGAATCCCCAGTTCAGTGCAGGCTCTGAACACACGGATGGCGATCTCACCTGGAGGATGAGAGGAAGACATGTGAGGAAAACATGTGAGGAAAATGTCCATCCATCCATCCAACGAATGTAATGTGTGGATGTGAATTTGTCTTAATTTTTTTATGTATAGTTTAACAGACTTTATGTATGTATGAAGGGAGGTTGTAGTTCTCACAGTTTAATAATTTAAGCTTCTCACTTCATATGATTTTATCGACATCCTGTAGCATCGGCTCTATTTTGAGACTAATGCCTCCACAGAGGAAAAAAAAACTAACTTTGAATTTTTAATGCCATTCGTGAGATGTGAAAACAAGACAAATCCATCTAGTGTACTTCATCACACTGTGCAAAAATATCAACAGACACTGCAACAAGTCAACTGTTTTTTTCTAAAGTTTGAGAACACAGAGTGTAAAAATTTGAGCTTTAGACAAGCAAAACACTGCCTGCCTTTCATCTTGCCGTCACAAGAGCCAAACAGTGTTTTTTCCAAGCAGCACACATTCTTTGAGGGGTAAAAAAAAAAAAAAAAGTTTAGTCACTGAAAACTAGCAAGATGTGTTGTTCTTGCTTGAAGGGGAGGACAGTGTTCAAACATTTGAGAAGAGTTAAAAAGAGTAAGAAAAGGCGAGCAAGAAAGAAAGTGAATTCTGGAGAAGCAGAACTGCAAGAACATGAAAGGATAGAAAAATTAAAGAGGGCAGAGGAGGAGAGGAGATGGTATGAAAAGTCAGAAGAAATGTAAAGATTTGAAGTGAGAAATCTAGAGAATGTAAGCTCAGAAAATACAGAAAAATAATTAGAAAAGAACAATGCAAAAAAGAGAAAAAAGGATATAAGAGGTTTAAAGAACAGAGGTGCTAAAAGAAAACGCGGTTTGGCAAGTTTAACAAAGTGACAAAAGCATTGAGGAGACCAGAATAGCAGTGGCGGTGAAAGAAAGAGAGAAATGGAGTGAGGAATGAAAAAGAGGGAGAATGAAAAGGAGCAAAGTCACAGGGGGCAAAAAGAAAGACAGCGAGTGGCTCAGAGGAAAATCACATGTGACAAGTGCTGAAAAAGACAGCTAGTGCAACGGGAGAGAGGAGACCAGATGAGGAGAAGAGAGGAAAAGGAGAGCAAAAAAAAAGGAAAGGAGAGGAGAATATTAGTGGAAGAGCAGAGAAGCAATGGCAGAGAGGAGATGTGCTTGGTGAAGTGGAATCTGGGCTGATATGATATGATGGTCCAGTCTCTCTCTTCATCACATACACACACACACACACACTCGCCAAAGCCCAGCATGGTCCGGTGCACTCCAGTGTGATGAATGTGATCTAATGTGGTGTTGATATCGTGTCACGCCGATGTGAAGGAAAGAGATTGACGGAAAGCCCTGCTGTGTGTGAGAGTGTGTGTGTGTGTGTGTGTGTGTGTGTGAGAGAGAGAGTGTGTGGCAGAGACCACAATCTATTTGGATCAAATTGATGGATTAAGAGCCTTTATAGCCGGGTGGATGTGAATCTATGCATATGCACAATGCAGGTGCATTCTATGCAGCAGGAGGCCTATAGGGTACCACATGTGTCCATAGTTGTGGTAGCAGCGGTATTGGAAACTCATGCACCAATCAATCAATCAGAGATACTGAACCAAATCAAGCATTTACAGTCCACAGGAATTAATTTAATGGGAGACTCTTATAAGCAATTAGAATAAAACGCATGAATAGATTTATTTGTCACTCAAATCCTGCCCGTCACCTGACACAGTCACTATAATTGCGAACTGACGGCCTCTCTGGACAGCATTAGCATAACGGGGGGGGGGTTCGGGCGATTATAAGCACTACCAAAGCAAGCAGTGATGTTCACGCCAAGTGTAACGACCATACTGGTGACTGCTTAGTGTTTAGAAAACTCTGGGCTTCTCTATAATTATGTTTCCATTCAGACTGCAATCACAGTAATGTAGACTCCACTTATGGTGATTTCTAGCAGCTTAGAAAGGAATAAATACATATATTTATCTATTCATGGGTCCAATGTTGTAGACAAAAAAAAATATATCACGCATGCTTTGAATGTAGAGACCTCTTATTTTATATCAGTTTTTATAACCAGTAATATTTAAATCTCCTCGGGGACATTATGTAAATCACAGAATTAAAAAAAAACTAATAAATACACCTTAACTCAGCTTTGTGGTATACAAAGTGCTGTGCTAGTTGATGAAATTTTGTGCTTTTGGGTTACAGCAAACAAAGATAGTTTGTGCAGCCACCCACATGCAATGTGTGCTTAAATATTAGCATGTGCCAAGGCAAACTAGATGTTGGTCATTAAAAATTAAGAGAGTCTGTTCTTTTGCCTCAGGAAGATCTAGAATGTCATAACGTTTTTCTTACATTATAAATGAAACGGCATTAAACTCTATTTAATTCAACTGCTCTATCTAAACTGCTTGTCTTCTTCAGCAGTGAGTTAACACATTTTCGGAGCATGGATGGGGGGGGGGGGGTCTTACCTCTATTAGCCACCATGACTTTCTTGATTGGTCGATACTCGTTCTGTGGGGCAGAGTGGGCAAAGCGGGAGAGGAGACACACTCTCCTCACAGCCAACAGGCCGAGGCCGCCACGGACTCCGACGTACCTCAACATCCTGAATGAAAAAAAAAAGAAAATGTTTTTACACTGGTCATGTCTCTTAAACTGTGGATTAACAACAAGTGAAAGGAAAGGGAGACAGAGGATGACATGCTAGACGGAGATGGAAACACTGATCTGGGGATTGGTGAATTTTCAGAAACACTCTCAAACACACACATTCATACACAGATAAAACATTAATATGCTTTTTGTGACATGATACCCAACAAGTTCTCTCTCGTAAGTGCTACACGATATAAAAAATGCAAGACAACACAACAGCCAACTAGCCATGTCTGTGAGTCATTATATCTAGAAGAAACAACCCTAACCTATAACTCATACTTTCTTGCAATCTCTACATAGTAACCCGTTGGCTAAGTTCAGTTTCCCAGCTGAAAAAGATGCTTTAAGGAAAATAATTAGAGTGAGGATGATTATGCTTTGAAAATGATTAAACAAGAGGTGTGAGCCCTGTTTAAAGAGATTAAGTCTACTAAAGCGCCAGACCCTGTTAAGTTGTTGCCTAGGGTCGTGTGTGCCTTTCGTCTGTATGGTATTTTCAAAGGTTTTAATTGGTGCTCTACTGATTTTTAGAAGGAATCCTGGATTATTTCTGCTAAGAGAGCTGTAATATGTATTAATTATCTGAGACCTGTGCCCCTGATTTCTGTTGAAAGTTTTGAAAGACTTTTAGAAAATCCATGAAGAAGCAATTTGGCCCTAATTTGGTTTGCTTGCAGGGTGGCTGGTAGCATAGAGGATGTCATTCTGTTTAAGTTAGGGAACATCTTTGCCTATCTTGAGCCTTTGAAAGTGGTCACTATAGTAAAAATCTCATTTCTGCTCTAAAGTCATATATATCATATATATTATATGACTCAGCCGCATATGAGTCAGAAGCTATTAGATATTTTTGGTTAGATACTGAAGAATTTTCATAAAAAGAAATGAGCTGATTATTTGATGATTCAGAGATCTAGTATAAAAATAAATATTATGAAATGATCTCTAATAATAAAGAAAGACCACACAGACAGTCTATAAAATTAAACCACATTAATATTGGGACAGGAGGACACTTAAGAATTAGTTGATGTCATTGATAACTGATATTGAGTGTATGGACTTGCTATCTACTGAGAGACTGAAGAGACTAAAGAGTCATACTCAAAATTATTCCAAGAAAGCAATATCAGCCTTGTGATTTCAATAATAAAAGAAGGAGGGAGTTAGAAAGCCAATCAGCTGCTGCTCTGCTTACCAGTACCCAATCAGCTGCAGGTGTTTCCAATTAAAGACAATGAGTTTCTGGTGTCTGGCACTAAAAACTGCCTCCATTTGTCCCATTTGTGGACTTAATGGTAGCAAAAAAAACAAACTTTCCAATATTTATCTTTCAAATACAAAACCAACTTTGTCCACAGGCTGTATCACTTTGATGAATTAATATGGAAGACTGAACAACTAGAGACACCAAAGTCTGTCTTAAGTTCACTGTCAGTTGAGCAGCTCTGGTCTTTTACCCTCACTTGGTTTTTGGACTGCACTCAAGCAAAGAGACCATCCAACTACAAGAACATGAAAAAGGCAACTTCTTCATTAAACAAACACACACAGAAACATCCCATTCATTACGCCTCAGGATTATTTACTAGCATTTACCCTAACTTATCCCCTAATTACTCTCTTACCAAACAAACACAGACAAACTTACCACAACCACATAAGTGCAACATGGTAAGGTACACAAGACATTAATAAATACACACATGCAAACAGTCCACAACTAATAAACTACCTCCTCAATGAGAAGGTAAGTGCCTCAGTCACCCTGGGAATGTGGCAGCTTTACTGATGGGAGATGTTTGATAGTGAACCTGAGCCTGCAGAGGTGGAAGCTTCTTCTTCTGGTCTTACTATAAAGCTGCACCTCACTGACAGTCCTTTGCTGCCACACTGTGGTCAAACACCAGCGATGCCGTCAATGGAGACCACAACTATGAGAGGTACCACTCCTCGGAAATCCCTCAATTTAAACAAATACTGATTTGGCAAGATGTGTTTAACACCAAGTTTGGCTTATTATACACTTCAGCACTCAAGCAGTACATGAAACACAACTGCAAAGGTCATATATATATATATATATCTTAAACTATAAGTTAGACATGACCTGAAATCACAATGAGGGCTGACATCTTCTTCAAACATTCAACTGGTGATAACATAAAAGAATTCTTTATATTTTTAAGTCAAGTGAAATCTCATTATGCACAATCACTTCCTGTTTGTAACCAGTGGCTTCAGAGTTTCACTGAAAAAGGTTAACTACCACATGTGTCCTGTACAGATTTAAAGATAATGTGTCTACAGTCCAAATTTTCACTGTACTTGTCCTTTATTGCAGCATACATGATGGCACAGAAAAGTCAACTAATCGCATAGGTCAGTTCACCTGTTTTGTGCAGTGGATAGCTGACTTTAACCTTGTATCCAGTGCATGCTGGGATAATCTGCAGCCTTATCCCAGCATGCACTGGGGTGAAAGGAAGAAAAGTCACCAGCCTGCAGTAGACCACACAGACAAATGATGAAACTCAATTATACAAATCTAAAAATTACCTTGGGTGTACAACATCAGGCTCCCACTCAAACATGTCTGTGATATGTAATATAATAATATTAGATATAATATCTTATTGCAAAAGAGGAGATTATGTGGACTTGAGGAAAGATTGTGGACAGACTGGTGAGAGACTAGATCACCCAGATTAGATGGCGTGAAACAAATAGGTCAGAGGTAATGTTTTTACTGAAAATCCTGTTCTCATTCTGACCTGTTTTTATTTTGGATTGGCAATTTTAAATATGATTATGTGTAACTTATCATCTTGGCACATTAAGGAATGAACAATTAACTATAAAGAAATGAGATTTAATGAATGAATGCCTTGAGAGTGTCTGAAGACTGCAGGCAGTGGAAACTCAGGCTGGAACAGGATAGACACAAAAGCAACAGCGTCACAATATGAGACAGATAGAGTTTCACAAGGCCTGAATACAACAAGGAGACAACAGCAGAGCATAGAGGAGCAAGAATAATACCCCAGACAGATCAGCTAAAACAGGTCAAATATTATCTGTGTCCTCCATAAACCTTACCTCTCCAATACTGCTGGACTGCAACCAAGTATTTTTATTCTAAACTAGGGACAAGTAGGCTATAATATTCTCTGATAAAACAATGTATATATACTGTATATTAGTAATGTAGATATGAGGGTTTAGCAGGAAGAGGTATTATTATTCTCTCTGCCAAAAAAGACAAATAAGTTAGGAAAACTGTAATGCAACTTTTAAGGCCCGGTTAAAACTACTTTTAAAATATTTACTACTTATTACAATAATCAACTGTCCTCTCACTATATAAATATTGTAATGACAATATATTAAAACCGTATACAGCTCTAACTACAATCTGAACTACTGTATGGGTGTCAGAAGGAAAATAACATTTTTATTATCTGTGTCTTAAAAAGGGGACACAGGAGCAACATACAATTATTTAAGGATTTAATTAGTAGTAGTAATAATAATAATAATAATAATAATAATAATAATAGTCAACAGCCAAATGATGGTAAATTTGAAGCTGCAGCCTGTTATCTAAAATATTCTTTGATCTCCCCATAAATGCTGGAAATCTACCAGACACTGTGGCCCGCAGAGCAGAGAAACTTCCTGACCAGAAATCATGCGGTGATGATTCTGCAGCCATATGCTAAAGTTGTCCTTGTAAACAATAATCGATCTAATGACTGAAAATCAACCCAAATAGTCTACAGTTTAACGTGAAGTGGAGAACAAACATATTTCTCTAAGCAGAGTTCAAGTCAGTGATGACTGGCTGGAAGCGTGACACAAATTATCTGGATTATACCTTTCTTAATATTTGTATAATGTTTGGTGCTATACTACTCAGTAGAAAATATGCCACAAATAGGAAATTATTAGAGTATTTAGACATGAGCTTAAATATAGATTATTTTTGTGATACATTTTTATAGTGATAATTAGAAATGAGTCTGTGAAACAAATCTCTTTACTAACTTTGGGAAAATACAGAGTGCTATAAAGTTAGACTTAGACAAATCACAACAACAGTTAAATAACAACTGAACATGACAAGAGGAAAAAACAAACAACAAACTCTTTTCTCTATATATGTCTACATTTATTTCATAACTTCTGTCTTCAATTTATCTTCTGTTGTTCATACATTTCATTCTCATATTATGTGGTTTCCCTCTCTCTTTGACACCATTATTCAATAGTTTTGCAATGTAGGACAACACTCGTGTTCTAGCACTGAAGGATAAAATTATCACAGCAAGTGGTTCACCAGTAGCATGACATGCATTGCCAAAAGGCAATGAGGCAAACTCGAGGATAAATGGTGGTATGAAAGGAATGTCAAATGGTTGGGACACCCACAACTTCAGGGTAATTCTGGTTTTAGTGCCTTGTATTGATGGTTTGCTTTGGTTTCTGACACTGGTGAATGCTACAGGATTTAGCCTGTGAGCTAAAGGAAAGAGGGAAAATAACAAGATCCTGTGTGCATGCCTGACCTTCTTTTTTAGGTGTTATCCTACTCCCAAAGCTGAGGGTGTGTATTCTGAATGTCTCACTTTTGCAATACATAACTGGTGAAAATTAACCTTTTGTGGTCTTGGAGTGATATCAATTTTCTCAGAGTTACAGTTGATACTGTAAATGTTGAATGCGCAGGTAAACACTGAAACCTCTCAAACCACCCATCCTTAATGAATGCACTCCTATCCTGCACTTCACACTGATGAAAATGTATTGCTTTTCTCAGCACATGTGCACTCACAGGAGGAAAATGTGGTCAAGGACGCAACAAAAATGACACACACAGTATTCTAGCAAACTGTCTTTACTGAGAAATAAGAAAATACCACGTGGCAAGTCAGACAACTCAGACACCATTTGTTGTTGACTCATGCACAGTAATATGGAGACACAACAGACTGCCAGCTTTTGATTATAAGTTTCTGTCGGCCTCCGATGTAATCCATGTTGAATCAACAGGACCGGTGTGAAAAGCTTGATCTCATTGTCTTTTCTGAAATCTAAAACATTGGCAAACTGCCCCCTGTCATTTGATCAAACACAAGTCCAAACTCCAGCCTGCTCTGAGACAATCAAGATTACGTCACTGTCCTGTGTTTTTATTGCATGTGATGATGAATGAGTGAATGAATGAGTCCGATGCTAGTTTGATACAATAAAATACAATAAAATACAATAAAACTTTAACTTGCAACTTGCAAAGTATGCAGCATAGAACAGACAGCACAACATAACTTCCTTAACAACTACAACACTGCTAACAAATGTAGCTTTATGCTGCAAACACAACCATCAACTGTCAGTCAATTTATTTCAATCATGATAGGCAACCTGACTGGATCACAGCTCTGTGACTCTTTCAGTGTTGACAAACAGAACATGTCATTTCAAATATTGGCTGAGAGCCTTTCAGCCTCTCTGATCAAACTCCATCTGTTACACATTCACGCCACGGGGAAAAAAAAAAATCCAAGTCATTCACATAACTTTTCTTGCTTTGTTACACAAACACACAACGTTCTAACATAAAATCTCTTTCAGATGGATTATAAGGCTTACGCTAGGCTCAGTTTTGTCCAATGACTAGTAAAGTAAGTCAGAGTGGGTCAGTGGACAGAAAACTCATGTGATTTCAAGGTTTACTATGTATGAAATCACGCTGTATTGATTACACATTAGGTAGAGGCCAGTCTACACAAGATGCATGTTAAGTAAATGACTAATGTCTCAGGCAGGTAAGGCTCATGTAAGGTAATTTTGGTATATTCAGGAACATTAATAGACTTCACTTTCCACATTTTAGAGAGTGCAATTTTTCTGGCATCAATATTACTGATCTGTTTTTTCGTAGATGGTAAAGTACTTCATGAACTGAGAATTCCTATCAAGTAATGAACACAAATGTTAAAAATATAGTAAATAGATAAATTAATACATAATATAACATCTAACATGCAAAAGCTTGAACCATTAGACAAAGTTTCCCCTGGTCCTTTTAACAGGTTTTTTAAAAAGGTCCCTACTGTGGCACAGGAATGTGACCTTTACCTTTCACTGAGTCTAAGAAAATAAATGGGATAGTGGGGTAGGCTCCTCATTTCAGATAAGAGCAACCTATCTCACCTCAACCAGCCCATTAAAAATCAGTAATTTACCTCAGTCTCACAAGACTCAGACACAACTTTCCTGAAAAAGTTGTGTTCCTCCAGCTTCCCAGCATGGCAACGAACACAACTCTGGCCAGGGGGGCAGAAATCTGGCTGAAGTTATTCAGTAATAAATTGTAATTCCTCAAGATTTAATCTAGGAGCTTAAAAGGAGTTACAGACCTCTTGTTGTTGAATTTTGTTCACTCTGAGTTAATAAGAGAACTTGCAGTTCAGTTGATCGACAAAACAGTGAGAAAGCATTTAGGGATGTGCAGCATGTGACACTACTGCACAGTGAACCAAGGATCTGTAGTGTCAGCACAGGACTATTCATTATAAGACACTACACTTGGGTGGTTGAGGAACATCAATGGCTCTAGTTTGCTTCCAGACATCAATATGTATTTGACACTAGTAAGGCTTTCTAAAGTATGTTTCTCAACTATCTGTATTTAAATTGGTAAGCAACCAGCCACAGTATCTGCCTCTCATCACAACAGGCACAGCATTGTGGAGCTGTTAAATAAAGCTTGTGGATAAACCTCCTCCACACCTCAAACCTGAATGCTGAAATAAGTTTCACAACTGCTGCAACATAAAACAAGTGCTGATTAAAATCATAGCAAGAAGGCCACGGAATGTGGATTCTTTATGCCAAAAGTACATCGTGATCCCTCTCTCTCTCTCTCCCCGCTGTCTTGTCTCATGTATGTCTTGTGTGTACAGAGGTTATTTCTGGTTCATACATTAACTTCTTAAAGATCAAAGTTCTAGTCTGCTTTGACGAACACACCAGGTGATATTGTGACACACAGACACACATAACTAGCATTAACTTTGCCCTGATTGTCTGATCATTGGACTAATATACATGGCTTTCTGTCAGCATTTGCGCAACAACAGAGAATCCTTTGTCGCAAATGTTTGATCATTCAGAACAAAGAGAAGCCCTAATCTACTATGTGTGATTTTACCTTAATAAGACAAGCATGATATGTTACTATCTCTTTTACTACAGATAGTTCCTTGGTGATTTTAACTGTGTGTTCTGTCCACAGCACACACTTGGCAAGAGGATTATTTGACAATCCTTGCGGGTGTTCATCAAAACAAGGGCTGAGAGACAGAATAATCACAATCAACAAAACAGTCACTCTTGATTCAAGACACTACAATTGAAGGGATATTATGAACAACTTGCTCTAAAGCTTTTAAGACTGAAAAATGCTGAACATACTCACTGCTGATCTGATGATGACACTGTGTGAAATAATCAAATCCAAGAAACTATGTTTTTATCACCACATAACAGTAAATAGAAATATTCTAGATGATTAGTGGATCACTTTGCAGATGTTTCCCAATAGTTCAGCCTGATATTTGATACTTTCAGATGCACTCAGTGATCTTTGAGATGTTCAAGTTATGGGTTGCATAAAAGGAATTCACCTCTGTAGTAGCATGATGTACATTGTATCAGCTAATTTTCAGGTGAGGTATGTCTGACACCTGCTATACACCTAGAAACTAAAAAAAGATCCTGCACAGATTGCTGTGAAAATACAACTGAAAACAGCTGACAACCTACAATCACTGGTCTGAACATGTGACGTGACACAGACGTCTGGCCTCAACATGTTCAAACAGACCATTTTCCCACCACACACACACACACATGCCCATCTGACCAGGTAGACTGCTTGCTTATCTGGAGGTAAAGTAGTGTCACACAGAATCCAAATGATTCCTGAATAAGTCATTTTGTCATTAGATGAGGAAGAAAGGAGAACAACAAAGATTGGAAAATGTGTGTGCATTCATCCACACTCCCTTCCTTCCTCCCTCCTTCCACCTCAGCAGTCCTACCTGCAGCTGACCTGATAGGTAGAATGGATGACTGTGTGTATGAGCGTGGACAAAATAGATTAAGGCTCTTCAAACAGAACAAGCTAAAGACATTTTTCTTGCTTTTTAAAAAAAAAATAAAAGTAACTTTTCCATTTAAGGTAATGATATATAAAATATCTGGAGTCAAAGGCTCTGTGCAATGTATCATAGGTTGAATAATATAGTACAGGTCATATAGGAACCAGAAAATTGATGTCATTTCTTGCACAACAACCTGCAGGAATAAGTTTTACATAGCAAGAAAATAATGTCAGGGCTGTTAAGAACTATAAAAGGCTGAGGTTTAAAATGATCCCAGTTATTCTAACAAACATGCTCACAGCAGCAGGAGCAAGGTTATCGAGGCTGGCCGAGTGTTTATGTGGACAGATGCTTGTGACTGGACTGAAAAGTGGGTAGTGGTGGCATAAAGGTTAGATTATTGAGCTTGTGAACAGGTAGATCATGGGTTCGAATCCACAAGCAGTTTCAGAAACTCTGCCAAAACAACATGAACAAGAAACACTCTACACTCAAACAACAGTACTTGTATTTGTTAAGTGCAGTTTGTGGTACACTGAGAGGAATGTTAGTCCCAAATAAAACAGCTAAATTTTGCTCTTGACTTTCACTGTCACACCAGCTGCATAAACAAGATGCTTCAGCCTCCTGCTGCGACAGACTGACTCTTCTCAGCTACACAAAAGGATTGCTTGCATAATTCTTAAATCATTCCTTAAGTGCATGTTTCTGTCCTAGACACTTTTCCACATTTTTACTGTTTAACAAAGCCAGGAAATTATTTAACATGTTAACTTTTCAATGGTCTATCGCAAACATCAAGAACATGGACATTGTCTCTACATTTTTCAGCTAATTTCAACTTATAAATTACATAGAATTTCTTCACTAGAAAGGTCTAGAGAGGTCTTCTTTTTGTGTTTGATTGTAAAACAGAAGCAGCAACAACCAGAGAACTGAACCAATCAGGAAGAGAGTAATGGCTCCTGAAGCTAGTTGAATAATTTGACTTGTAAACTAGGCTAAATTCTTTTTAACTCTACACGTAGAAAGGTCAATAAACACTTTAAAACTGCGAGGGAGAAATTTTTGCTCTCTTTATTACCAGTGGTTACCTGGAAGGGTCTTGTACTTAGCTGTTTATTAAACAGTTGAACATTGAGCTAATGTGGGTGAGGGGCTGCTAAGAGCATCAATGTTCTACCGATTAAATGGCTACCCCCTTTTTAGACCCTATCTGACATCACAAAGCTTTGAGGGAAGAACAAGCTCAGATACTGATGATGCTGAACATTCATGTAGTGGTCCTGCTGTAAACCTGCTCAGCACAGTAGCCTCAAACTATCATCAACAATGAAATAGCACCTCCTGATCTGTTGTCCTTCCAGCTGAAATGGAGCATAACACGAGGACAGTCAAGTTTAAACCACTGGATGTAAGATATAACCACTTTGTGCTCCACCGAAATGCATCTTTGAGTGTGTGGAAGATTTCCACTCATCACAGCTCTTTGCTAAATTGTGCTTTGACAGTGTGAAAAGGAGAAGGTCTAGTGTTTCCCAGGGTGTATAAATAATGCTATTTTTTACTCTTTATTTCCTGGGAACCTTAACAACAGGTCAGAACCCCAATTAGCTAACAGTCCTGAAGTACCAAAAAATGCTGAGGGAGCGACAGAGCTCTGCACCAATGCATACTGTGCAATGTTTTAGGTAGGTTAGTATTTAATGTTTTATTAAGCTATAACTCAACAAAACTCAGGTTTAGTCTAATTTTAAGGGCAAACAGGACAAGATTCAGGAGAGCTGCTTGTAATTCAGGACTTTACAAATTTGTAATTGTAAAATGTAATTATTTAGTTATTAAATCAAACACTACTTGCAACCGATGCCTTTTTTGATGATGAACTACAAGATAACTCAAGCGTGCGCGCTGTAGACTGTCCGGGTGCTGCACTGCCCTCGCAGTTGAGTTCCGCCTTTTTCGTTCCGTCAACATCAAGGTATAAACTAACTAATCATAGGAGATAAGAACCGAGATTCTTATGTGAATCGTTTTTTTCACCTACCCCTACAGTGAATGGCATATGTCCATCATGAGAAACTGTGACACACAAGGCCACAACAAACTTTTAAGAGACTTATGACAAAAAAAGTGACTGCCACTTTTTCCTGCCAGCATATTTCTGATCACAGCCCCGCTAGAGGCTCGCTTGTGACTTGACTCACTGCACAGCTCCCACAGGGCCTCCTTAAGCTCTGGGATGGTGCAGTTGTTCTGCATGTACCGCTGTTTGAGGCAGAGTAAAGGTTGCTTTAAGGATGAACAAACTGTACAGTCAAATGCTTCTGACACAACAGATACGCATGCACGGGTTCAAAGGTGAACGAGTAGAGAACAAATGTCTGCGACACAGAAATCAGTGAGAAAAATAAGGTCATCACACACATGGAGATAAACGCTCCTTTAATGTGTGACTTACAAGACAAAAAGGCAGGTTATGCAATCTACATGTTTTAACATGTTAACAGACATTTATATGTTCCATACATTGGCCCAAGGGGAAATGTAGTCCCTATGGTGATGCCTCCATATAAATACGTGCTAGAGGAGGTACACAGTAAAATGTTTTATTTAACCTCATTGTTGATACTGTAGGTGTTAAAGTAACATTGGTTACCTTTGACAAAAGCAGTCAGTGCTGCATGTTTTGTCATGGCTCCAACTTGTACTAATACAAAACTCCATTGAAAATGCCCCTAATTTTGCAATAGACCTCTTACAACAACCCTGGAGCCCTTTAACCTCACTTTGGGAACTCCTGCGTGAAGCTGCAGCTTTACGAGCACATTTAAGCATACAAGGCTCAAAGCTAGCTATGACATAGCTTCCTAACAGAGTATAGCTAGCAAAGTAAATGAGCCAGTATTCACTTTATAAACAAGCTTTAAATGCACAGAGTTTGGTTCAGGTAGGCATACAAGTTGCAAATGTCTTTCTCTGGCGACTGTTAGCAACTGTGCAGCTATGACAGTTGAACTCAGCAGCAGTAGCAACATCTGTTGACAGTAAGACACATGCAAGTAAGGCTATACATGTAGCCACTCAGACATATGTTTCAAGTCAAATGCACTCAGTGACACACACACAAGTGACACACACCCACACGACTCATTCATACTTGCACACACACGTTACCCAGTCAGTACTCACATGCTGGTCCTGTCTTGGTATCCGCTGGCAGGTAACCGGACACTAAATGTAAACAGTCGACTATCACAGTATGTTTATGTGTGTGCGTTTGCTTCTTTGCTTGCTAACCACACACACACACAGACTCAGACACACACAATCACGGGCACGCCGCTGCTCTGAACAGGAAGAGGGAGATAGGGGGGTTTATATATACACACACACATACACACACACACATACACACACACACACACAGGTACAGACGGAAGAGTGACTTCGGGACGGTCGAGCGCGTCGACACACACGCTGTCAAACACACACACACACACTCTTCCTCAGTCTCTTATATGTAGTAAAGGAGCTGTGACTCTGAAGCTAGTTGCTAACTGCTGACTCTATTGTAGCTAACTCAGCTAGCAGCAGGCACCGTCTGTCTCAGTCTGGCGGATATAGCTACTGCGCCTGCTTCCCACTCCCTGTTAATCTCTCTCTCTCTCTCTCTCTTTCTCTCTCTCTCTCTTTCTCTCTCTCTCTCTATCTCCATAAGCTTCCCTCTCTCTTTGACATGACGCAATCGGACACGCCCCCTCCCCTCAGCTCTCAGCCAATCACAAAAGGGGGTTTGACAGCACGCAGTGAGCGGCACCATTTAAAGAGCTCGACACTATGTAAAGACACCACTTCACTACATCAAACAGTTACAATGTATAAATGTAATATTGTAGCGTGTTTCAGATCCTTTTCAGAGTATAAAAATTAATAACAAATGTATAAGGGAAATAATCCAGAATAATCCAGAGGTAGTAAACCTTCTCTGTATTTGTTTGGAATAACCTGTATATTGGTATAGCCTGGAGAAAACATATGGTTATTACCCAGGATTTTATATTGTAATAATATTGCACAGGTGTTATCCAGTTAATTCAGTAATTGTAAAATATAGGCTAAATGTTGACCCTTTTTGTTCCTTCTGTCACCATGCATATGAAACTACAATTCATCTTTTTTAGGGACTGTACCTTTAGTCAGACATTTTGATATAACTAATCTTTTTTTAAACAGAAAATTAGATCAAACTCAAACTCAAAATTGAATTTATTCTTTTTGGGAGTCTTTTTTGCTGATGAAATGCCTGTAAATAGAATGTACGTTATAATCTTATTTCTTTATTAGCAAAATTCCAGATACATGCCAGCAAATTTGCAAAACAGAAAGCTTTCTGTCTTCATGCCCTACTTAAAATCCTACCAGACACACTAAAATACTGCACAAACTCTAAAGCTGTGAAAACTATTATGTAATGAATTTGATTTGTAATTTATTTAATTTAATTTTGTTTGTGTTTGCTTTTAATTTTGATTTCTTTAATTATGCATTAATAAGTATACTACATTGCCTTGTCACTGTTGTTGGAATAGTAAAGTTTAAAAATTGAAAATAAAAATATTGCAGCGTGCTATGAACCATAATTTAAAGTAAAGTTCTGCTGAGGATTACTACAAGCCATGAAGGCCAATGTGTAACACTGGAGGACAAGAAAGGGAATAGAAATGTTTTTTTCTTTCTTTAGGCCTACGTTTTTTATTATTATAAAGTTAAATATAGCGTTTTCACAGGACACTGAAACGGAAGCAGTTAATGGAATTCAGCTATCATTAATTTTATTAATTACATCTGTTGTGACATGTCCAAATATCTGTAAAAAGAAAAAAAAGCCCATTAAGACATAGTGTCTCAAATAAACGTAAAATTAGAGGAGAAATAAAACTTATATTGGCAAATTTGCTTTGTTTTACTGGTCCCATAGACCTTTTTTAAGGCTGACATTTTGATACCAGAAAAGCACAAGTGACTAAAGTTGCGTTTATATTAACAATTAATGAAATTATTAATTATATATATGGTATTTATAAAAGTTTAAAAACCCACTCCAACCTGCCCAGTGTTTCCACTTACCTTAACCAAGCACCAAATGGCAGAAAGACAGAGTTAGCGGCTAGCTGCTGAACGTAGCCTAGCTAGCATTTAGCAGCAGAGCTACATATTTTCCTCAGAGCAAACAGAGCTAAAAGGAGAGTAAATAATGTACTTACATCCACCAGCAGGACAGGAAATTTCTTGCCTGCAGCAATGTGTAAATAATCAACCATTTTCTAATAGGTTTGACATGTTGACTTAAAAGGTGATGATATGTGTTCACAGTTTGTTTCTGCTGACCCCAGGTGGCAAAAAATACAGCTATTGTAGGTTTAATGGAACTGAGCAATCATCAATATAATTAGTTACACCTGTGCTTTCCCTGCAATGGTAGGTATTAATATGTAATTTTCTGTAATTTGATACTAATCAGAGGGGAAATTTTAGGCAGTTTTCAGTCACTTCCAATTAATTATTTCCATTTATTAGCATACCCTAGAGAGGAATTGGTCTGTGCACAGCAGGTCAGCTGCACATGCAAAAATATGAAATTTGTCCACAGAGAAGCATTTTATTTACCAATTATAAATAAATAAATAATGAATGAATATTTACTTGGGGTTAAATGCAAAATCCAACCTAGCTCTTCGAATAATAAAAATCCTCTGGAAATCCACAACTACTTAAAAATTTCAACACAGCTAACTAAATTCAAATGAACTACCTGAAAGATTTGGCTCAGTAAGCCCTATAATTTGTATCAAATTTGTATCCAAGAAACGTCCAAGGAAATTATAAATACATGAGTCAGTGTGGTCTGTATGAATTTTAAGACCGGATTCAGTTGTGTCAATAAGATATGGGTGTTTTTCATTTATTTAAACTTTTTTTTTATTTGCTATTATGCTAATGAATGAGGGCATGGCTATGCAAGTCACCTGTCTTGTCCTTTAGTACTAAAATGTGGAGGGAAAATTAAATTATTTCTTGTTTGTTTTAGTCCTGTTATTTCTCAGAATCATGGACATTTACATTAAAATATCTAACACAACTTGATTTCCCTCTATGTTTAAATGTACTTATTTCACATTTTCCCAATTGTATGATCATAAATGCATCATTTTGTTCTCCTCCTACATTTGTGTATAACCTTCCAGATTAAAATGTTGGGTAAACTCTTCATTGAAACTTAAAGTGAAATGTGGAGAAAAGGAAGGGAGAAGAAGAATGGAATAGTGAAAGTGAAATGTGGTGCACAGAATGAAAGAAAGAAAAAACATCTAATGGAGGAAACATGAAAAGGACAGGATTTGATTACAGGCTCTATCAGGTTCTTTCCCGTCGTGCTTTGTAATGTCGACAAAGGACACCTGCACTATTATCTCAAGAAGCACGCAACACAGTGACAGATCTGTGAGGACACTGAACTAAAGCAGTTGATTCTACCTCCTTATCCTAACATTGATCTTATACATGCTTACCCTATGCACCCATGCACCCTAATTTTAAGGGGAAATGCACCCAAAACTGTGATATTTCAACTATAATTGACAGTTAAGTCAAGAGGAAGTGTGTCTCCCAAAGCTGAAAATCATCCAGACTTGAATTAGCTATTTTTCAACAGGTGACTCTTTCTACTCTCAACTCCCAATCATAAATTTCCTCTTTTCTAATGGCAAACATCTTCAATTTGGATTTTGTTCTACCATCCACGTTTACATTTTGTGATGAGTGAACAGAAGTTCAGTTACACACCCACAGACGCAATCACACACGGGAACTCGACACACACATATGTGATTGTTTCTCAACACTTGTTTGTTCTCTTATCGCTTCTTGATAACAGCGTCTGTGTCAATGACATTCCTAAGAGGACGTATTCAAACTCAACCCAAATTATGGCGGGGCAAAAATTAATTTGCAAATATATGGTGTATTCAAAGGAGTTAGTAAATCAGAGACAAACAGACAAACACAAACATGACGCTGCAGTAAGATTACTTCAAATGACTTATAATTTTCCTTTGGTTTGACCTATTTATTTACCCTACACCTTACCCTCTCTCACTGAACTTTAATTATACTGTTCTCTCTTCTCTCTTTCTCTCTCAGTCACTCGCTCTCTCTCTCTGCCTGCCCTCAGAAAGTCTCTTGAAGGTTGTGATTCATACCATACTCTCATAGTTTCTCACACACCTCTTCTAGAAACAGAGAGTCCTCTCAGACATGCCAAGTGGGCCAACCACAGTGTGCCAAAGTGTTACATCACCAGTGCTGGTGTAGTCAGGCCACATTGGACCTGGCTAAAAGAATTTTTATGGATGTCCCTCTATGCGTAACAGACTCTTGATATAAATTCTGTTGTCATTTTGCGAATGTGGGTGCAAGGTTGCACAAATGTCAGAGTGTGCTCTCTTGGAAAACATCCAAGTGACCTTTCATCCTCAGTAGCACAGTGTACACCTGTAACACTGATCAGTAGCGTGTTACTTTGGTTTTATTACCTGTTTCTGAATGAACAAGACTTTAAATGTTAGCTGAGATTAAAACAAGCCACTATCTGAAAGTAAGATACAATGATAAAATGTTTGACCCCAGTGCCTGACCTGGTATGTATAGAAGAACTTTGCTTTCAAGTAGTGCAGCTGCTAACATTATTAAGCTAATAAAGCTTGTGTGCACTGCAAGTGCCAACAGCAGAGGGACAGAGAATAAAACTTTTTTTCTATAGTAATGCCAAGCCTTTGCCAGCTATTACGTAACAGAGCCCAACCTCTAACTGTGTCAATGATAGCAGTCTGCCTCCATGTGCATTATCTTACAAGTGATAAAACCTTAAGATTTAAATCCTTGTTCTCATATAAACCTGTTTGTCCAAGAAGGGCAAAGCACATTCTTTCAACTTGAGATTTTCTTCTTCAGGGGATCAGAGGTATTTTTGGTTAAACAACTCTTATACTACAAATGTAGTTGTTCAAACTGCTCGTGAAAGTGAGAATTGAATTGCTTTCCTTTCTACGTTCATAAGTTCAGTAATTTTCTGTTACTGTCCCTAAATGACAGTTGGTTGCACTCAGAGCAGTCCTGTTATCTGTCTGTGAGATAAAAAGGTTGCTAGCCTCTTATGCATGCTTTACTGTGCCAAAGCAGAACATTCTTGCAACTGTACCTGCACTCTGGTATTACTTAAGCTGGGGTTTTCTGTAAATAAGGAGAGATAATGTATTGGATTGTAGAGATTCAAACACAGATTTAATCATAAGCTGACTTGCTTCAGTAATGTATTGATTTTATTATTTGATTTTACTCAATTTACTCTGGTAACTCTTTCAATATTTGAAACATGTCAGGGATTACATGGAAAATATATGAAGATAACTTCATAACTGTCATTAAATTCAACTGAAAAAGATATATCATGTCGTCCTTTGTTGCTATCCTTTATTTGTTTATAACTTCATCTTCAGGCGTTCATAGTTATTTCTGATTGACACACATTCCAGTGTATTATACCCTTGTCACACCAGTGAAATGACTGAAAAAAGCTGTTTTTGTTTACCAGTCCAACACTCACCCAGGAAAAAGTGGGAGTGGGTTGTGGTGGGTGCATGGGCTCAGTCAACTGGCAAAGAGCTGCTCGCCATGAATAGGTGAATGGCCACTGCTCAGTAACTTCTCTGTTTATTCTCTCCCCATTCCTCCCTTCTTTCTTCCCATTGATCTGGTGTCCCTCTCCCCCTTTATCTACATGCTTGTGCTCTCTCTCTCTCTCTCTGAAAGGGCCAACATTCAGGGCTGCTGCTGGTTTCTGCTGCCCCTCTCGCTCTCCTCCGCTTTCAAGTTAGAGAGTGAAAATGAAAACTTCAAACACATTCACATCCGCAGTAAAGTTTCAAATCACTACATTTAGTCCCAGTTAGCTGGTAGTGAGCATATGCGCACAGGAGCAAGAAAAGAGGACAAATCTGACACTGGTCAAGCACATTTATTAACTAGAAACAGCTCACGCTATGTTACAGAGGTGGGAGGTGCAGCGCTGGAAAGAATCAGTGGCAGAGAAAAGAGGGCAGACAAACTCTGCTGGACACACTGGACTTTTGCCACGGGGAGGGAGTGTTTCAGGGGGAGGAACCATTTAAAAGGCCATTGTAAATAGTTTCAGGGACACATAAACAGGGGTGCACACATGACGCTCACATACACATGTGTACACACAAACTCATATGATCACACAATAGAGCACATGCATGCACACATACGCTTGAGGAACTGCATACTCATACAGGACGTGGATAGTTCTTTAACAAGGATACCTAGAAGGGCACATTGCACATTATATATGCTTGTACATACCATATACACACACTGTTATCGCTAGCATAGTGCTAGTAACGCTCATGAAGATATGGGATAAAAGAACCGCCTTAAGAAATGCACTAGAGACAACAGATAAGATACTGACCCAATCAGTGCAGGTGAATTGAGTGTAAACATAAGGTCATAAGGACGTTGTCTTAACATTCAGTATTATAATAAAAATCAACATGCAGACACTAGGAAATAGATTGATATACAGTATATAATGCAAGGTGAAGAAAGTTTTTGGTTGATGTCATCACAAATTATCCTAAAATTATTTTTTTTTATGTTTATGTTTCATTTTTTATTATACCACTCACACACACAAATACATATAACTACTGCTTCTAGCCCTTTCCCAGTATTTTCCAGGATACAGTCACAAACACACACACACACACACACACACACACACACACACACACACAGAGACACACAAACACACATAAACACACACTCTGTAGTTAGTACTCAGACAGCTGTGAGAGAGGAGATGGTCTACCAAGGTCAATATTAGCCCATTATGGTGTTATATCAAGTCCTTTCAACAAGCTGTGTGTGTCTGTCTTTGTGGACATGTGTGTGTAGGCTCTTATATTTGGATCTTTGTGAGGACCTTGATCTTTATGCGTTTCAGACCTTGAGAGTGAGGACTTTTTTGAAAAGTGAGGATATTTTGGTGTTTTGTAAAGGGCCGTGTGAGGGTTAAGAGTTGGTCTTGGTTACAGTTAGAAAGGCAAGGATATGTGGTAAGATTAGGGGAAGAAGCCAAGGGCAATCACTTCCTCACAAGTATACTGTAGAAATAAAAATGTGTGCATATATGAGCTCCTGTACTGTAGGCCAAATTATTCTGAATACAGAAACACCAAAAGCGAGCGTAAGGTTACAAATTTAATTAAAATGTCAAATGTATAAGAAACATTTAAATATGTAACACACACAAGTGCTCAGTTTACAACAAAAATATGCATTAAAAAAAGAAAGTACCTGGAGGCTGTCCAGGACTGAAGTTTGAATCAAAAATGAGTTTGAATTGAAAATTCAATGCATATATGTTGATGAGTCTCAGACCTCAGTGGTAGTAATGCTTTTGGGAGAATTAAACACTACTGCCAATTGATTGGCTCTTTCACACCTCCTGTCTGGGCTCCTACAGTGTCCTTCCCTTCTTGGTTGCAGTAGAAGGCAGCAGGGTCGGGGCTGTGTCCAAATGAGCCCCATGACTGATGGAAAGGTAAGACAGTGTTGGACTCTCTTTGATTTGAGTCACTGACATCAATACTGGGGATTACATGAGAGTTTGGAACGCTGATATTGCTATATGTTACAGGCGTGCTGGGATCTAGGACACTGGAATTGCTGGGAGCGATGGCGTTGCTACTGGTTACAGAGTTGAGGACACTGTCTGTATTGCTGTTGTTGTTTGAAGTACCGGGGAGGCCAGAGGAGGGAAAGGTCAGTGCTGGAGTCTGAGATGGCAGCAAGTTACTTCCTGGGGTAGGCATAAGGTTGGCAGTATGACTGAGGGCCAGACGCTGAGTGAGGAGCTGGTGCTGCAGCCGCCTGTCGGTCCAATCCTCCTGAGGCTGGCGATGGATCTTCATGTGAGCATTGCGGGACTTGATTTTATAGAACATTCTGGAGCGAAGAGAAAGACAGAAATGAAAGGAAGGTCTGAGAATCGAAACCATCTGTTGGCTCGCCCTCAAGGCAAACACAGAAAAATTTGTGCTGAAGCTTTTTCTAGTATGACTTGTCCCACTCACTTGCCGCACAGCTTGCAGGGGAAGAAGCTGGCCAATGAGGGCACAGGAACCGCCTCCTCTCGTCCAAACTGCCTGTCCACTGGCTGACAGATGGGTGTTGTCTATAACAACAGGACCAATTGTAAGCCATCATGCTGTGATTGACTTATTGAGCTGCATTCCACAACGGATAAACATGTAATGCATTTAACTCGTTACACAAGACTACATAAATACTCCATTTGTGTTCCTACACCAACCACACCATTTGTTTTTGTTTGCCTCTCTTATTTTCCTTTCTGTAAGGCATATCTGTCAGATCAAAATACATGACATAGCCCAGAGAGTGACATAGAAATAGACAAAAAACAAAAACAACAACAGGAAGTGAGATAAAGATAGCAATTTAATTAGAACTGAGGAAACGGGCTGGTATAAAAACAGAAAATGACAGAAAAGGAAATGAAAAGCAAGGTCATTGAGAAAAAGTTACACACTTCATTCTCGCCCGCTCCTTTCAGGTGTTACTTACACTTTCCTGCTGCTCCGTCTCACCATCTCTGTTCTCTTCCTCCTTCTGTTTCGTCTGTTTGTCCAGGAGCTTCTTGCTTAGGTAGTAAAACTCAACACACTGGCACACGGTCTTAGTTTTCACCTGCAACATACAGACACATATGTGACTTGATTCATTTCAGCTTCCAATGATATGTTACACTGTTATTTATCTCTTACCGTAATATATAATCAGTGTACAGCTATGTGTGAATGTTGTGAATTATATTGGCCTCAGTGTCCTATTCATGTCTTACTGAGTTGCAAAAAATCAACCTTAAAATTGAACTTTGTGAGTTTTTGGGTGTGTATTTCATGAATCAGGATACAACTGACAATGATTTCCTCAGAGCACAGTGTGGGGTGGGGTGCACTTTTAGTATTCTATAATTGTGTAAGAAACCATGTGTGGATTTAGTGTGCTTAATTGCACTTTGACAATGAGGTCTCTTCAGTTACAGACTACAGGTGCATAACTGCCGCCTTCAGATGGCTGTACAGGGGGTGAATGAGCTGAAAGGGAAGATCTTGATAAGAATCAGATATCATAGCATACCATCAAAATTGAAATAAACTTTTTTTTTTCTCTGTGCAATTTAATATGTCTGCTGCACTCCTACTGCAGTGGACAATGAGTCACCAAACATCAAACAGATGCAGGCGGGGAAAAAACCCACTGCACTTTAGGAATACACTGCTTCACCTTTGCAGCATGAGTCTGCATCAAAATAGAGCCCTTTGACTCACACAGAATGAACTTATGATGAAATTCACCAAAATATGCAGCAGAAATAACTAGGTTTATTCATGTCAGTATTTATAGTAAATGTGCATATGTACTTTTAGTCCAAATAGGCCAAATAAAGATTAGAAAGTGAACACATACAAAAGGCAATTAACAGAAGAATGTAACATAAATAATAAACAATGAATTATAGCTGTACCATTTTTTGTATGAGTGAAAAGTCTTTTCCATAAGTCCCCAGAGCTGTACTGAAGAGATTTTTTTCACTTTCTGTCCAAAGATCACTACCTAAATAGAGAGACAGAGAGAGCGAAAAGGGGGAGAGGGGAAGACAGGCAGGGGGAAACAGGGCATGAGAAACAATGAAAACAAATACCAAAAGGCCATCCAAACGTGCTGCTCTGCAGCAACTGGACAATAGCTCATGAAAGGAAAGAGGAGAGGATGAGTCTGAGGTCTCTGTCACTATGGATTGTAGTGACTGCCTGCTTTCACAATGCAAGTTGCGTAAACCGTAAACATATGCATATATGTACAGCTGATAAAGTTTGCTTGAGGACACACACACAAATGCTCTATAGGAAGGGAGACTTTGTTGGAAATGGAGACTTTGATTGAACATTTCTAGCCGTACTCCTGTCTACAGGGATACACCCACCTGAGTACTAAATAGAACAATGTCTGCTCTGTACTTAACATAGTCCTTACTTGATTTTCATGCACCAAACAGACAAAGAAAAAGAGAGAGAGAGAGAGGATGGCATGTGAGAAAAGTGGCAGGAGGTTTGGGCCTATACAAAGGCTACTATTGTACATACAGTGGGAATGGGTTCTCTTTGCTGACTCACATTTCAACATGTAAAACATTGTTTTTGTTGTAGAAAAACACTGAATGTAATCTTTCATCACTGCAACACATTCTTCTTCATTTTACTAGTTTACTATTTCTGTCCTTCAATACCACATTTACTGAAAGTTCTCAAGGATTAGTGGACTTCAAGCTTGGTCTGTTCATTGCAAGCAAAACATAAAAAACATCAAATCATGAGTGAGTAAGTTTAGTAATCAGAACAGAACAGCCTGTCAGCATATTTTCAGCAGGGTAAGAGTGAAGAGTTTGTCTATAGTTCAATAGCAAAACTCACAGAAAGAGTTAATTGAAATTAATCAGGTTAATCCAAAGCGTTGGGGTGAAATGAAAGGTCAAAGGTTACCAGAGTAGTGGTAGTCTCCAGTTGGTGAAGGCTGTGAGAACAGCAGCATCTCCAGTGTGGCCTACACAAGAGAGAGGAATAGAAGAGGGAGAGAAACATATCGGGGAGGGGTGGGGGGGGGGGGATGACAGATGAGGCATGCAATGATTCTGAAGGGAAATAACTAAATATGAATGAGAAAAAAAGAAAGAGATGAATAAATGACAAAGAGAATTAGTGAGAGAGTAGGGGTGGATGCAGGCAAGTAATAATGGAGGGGTGCATGATGGAAATGATGGAATGAATGGAAAATAAAAGAATAAATGAAGAATATATAAAGAAATATAGACATACTGTATGTTAAAGTATTAATATTCTTCCTGGCTGCTTACCATTGTGTTTCCCTGACAGTAGTGCAGACAGTGCAGAGCCAGCTCCATGTTACTGCCCCCTCCTGGTAAGCAGCTAGAACTACACATCGACAACAGCTTCTCCACTGAGTGCAAGCACACACACACACACACACACACACACAAAACAGTCACAGTTTTAACATTGCAATCAATTAACGGAAAACTTTTAATTTATCCATGGCCTTTCTTCCATCGTAATCTTAAAGTAGTTTTTGGCTTTTCCGCTTGAAAAACATTCCCACGTTCACTCATCACCTCCTGTTTCTAACATTTCTTCATTTAGGCAGGCAATTTACCTTGATCTTGTAAGTTGGTACTCTCCTCCAGCTTGTCCAATGGTTTCCACAGCAACTGTTCCCTGGGCAATTCACCCTCTGGTGACCACACCTCTGACCGCTCACCTTCCGCACAGCACAGAGGAAGCTCAGCCTGGAAAGCAGGACCCACGTTGACCCACCTGGAGAGAGGAGGAAAAAGAGATAAAAGGGATAAAATAAAACACAAAGGATAGAAAACAGAACAAACAGAAAACACTGAGTGTGAATCCTGTAAAAGCGTTATTCTAATAATAGCAAATAGACTTTTTTCAGTCTATTTCTGTTCTAGGATTGTTATTTACACTTTGACCCACATTCATCGCTGGTGTTCAGTTGTTATTATCGTATTTCTTAAATCATCTCGAGTTCAGAACATTACTTACGACAACACACTACACTCCTCTTCCTCTTTTCCACATGCCGTCTCTTCCTCTCTGTGATGGAGAGATGACAGGGAGGAGTAGAGCCCTGCCCCCCTGCGGGCTGGATTGAGGAGGGGTCGAGGAGTGTAGTGACCCCTCCTGTGACCCCTGCTAGAGTGAAGGATACTGGGAAATGGAGTTCCAGTGTAGATTGGAGAAGATTGTTGCTGTAAGAACACAAGAAAAAAGTATTTTAAACTGTAAAGAAAAGCCAGACAGAAAAATACAGTGCTCGCACAATTAAAGTCTGTCTAAAAGCTGAGGTATTTAGACAGTCAGTTAATATCTGTGGTCTCATTTTTCATTCTAGTTAAACATAAAAACCAATAGAAGCCTGTAATAAAAAGCTGGCAGCCTTTCATCGGTACATACTGTATTGTTTAATTTATATTAGACTGCAGATGGGGCTCTGTCAGCTTCATGGATGAATCCGTATTTCTTCTGACAAGCCATAAGATTTTGAAGTTGGATTTACGAGAGCGCAAATATTGCTTTAAATACTGATGGATGGATTTATGTTCCTGTTCTAAGAATCTGAACAACTCCTCAAATATGTATTATGAGTCAAACTTGTTGCTTGCCACTTTCTCTTCAACATGCTTAAAAATAAAAACCCAGTCTAACACTGTGGTTTTAGAAGCAGTAATGCAGTTGGCGCCAACGTAATTTCTTGACAAACAACCATTTATACATCCGCCCACTACCTCTGCATAGCTTCTCCAGCTGTGACATGTCAGCCGGTAAGCTCTTTAGTCACCTGGGTTTTGTTGATGGAAGAGTGAAGACAATGTGCAAACCTGATCACCTCACAGAGAAAATGTGACTTTTGAAACACAGTGGTTGTTCATGATGAAGAATCCAAAAGCACATCTAAATTTTTTATTTATTTTTTTAACTCTACGATAACTCATAAAATCTGTACTTAGACTTTTCGGTAAGTAATTAATAGATGGTTTTGGTCTGGAATATAGTTCAAACAGTAAAGGTTAACCATCTACAGAATAGTCCTTCCTGACTAATAAAGACAAAGCTAACAAGACAAAGAGTAGCCATACTAGCAGCTCTGTGAGGCACGAGTGCTTTGAGCTTAATGCTAACATTCTCCCACTGTGCTAATACGCTGATGTTTAGTGGGCATAATGTTTACTATGTTCACACTCCTATTTTAGTGTTTTAGCATGCTAACATGTTCTAATTAGCACTAAACACAAAAAGGCTGATGGGAATGTCATTAGTTTTTCAGGTATTTGGTCATAAACCAAAGTATTGATATGCTAAAATATATTAAGCCAACTAGGCCTACATAAGTGGAGGATATCTATCTATTGAATGGTCTTTTCTTAAATATGGGCTTACAACCTGGCAACCCAATGAACACAATTTTTTAACAATGCTGGACCGCACACTCAAGAACGCACAAAGATGCACAAGATTGCTTTTCTTGTCTCACTCAGACAAATTTAAATTCGTTACATTTCTTCAAATGCTTCCTGTTGTTAAGAGGTAGAAGTTCCACACTGTAGGCTACCTGTAGCTGTGGCTGGCTGACGCTGATTGGTCCATTCTTTACTTTCTGGGTCACCATGTAAGGAGCGTTCTTTTCTGCCGCCTCATTATGTTGGCCTGAAAGGTGACATGGGCGAGAGGGAAGAGGGAAGGAGGGATGGAGGAATGGAGTGTTGGTGGGACAGAGAGCTCTGGATGGTTGGAGGGACGGCCGGTGGGATGAAGAAGTGAGGAACGCTGATTCGGCAGACTGAACAACGTCATGTGAGGCTGGAAAAATAAAAACAGAGATGGAATGGGAAAAAAGGGGGACGGGGACGACAGGAACAGTAGAGGACAGAGGAAAGTCATGGCATTGTCATGATATTGTCAGTGCTCCATAATGTAATGTAAAACTGCTTGATCATCTTGTGTGTGACTGTGAGAAAACTAAAACTAGACAGAAAAAAAAAAAATCAAAGACGTCACTGTTATCTTTACAGACAGGAAAGCGTTACACCAGACACTGACAGAATCTGTTATTTGGAAACACTACTCAATTCTTGTGAAGTCCCACTGGTGAATTTAAAGCAAACATACCGTAATTGCGGTTATATGTCGGTCATCACAGGTGAACATTTCATTTTTCACATGTGATTGTTTTGACATGGTTTTGTCACAAATGTGTAAAATCTTACAAAAAATAACTGTTACAAATTGTATGACTATATGTGAAAAGTGAAATATCATTTGCATGTAGGAAACGGGAAATTTCACAAGTTCACCTATGAAAACCCACATGTCCCGTAAATTTACATGTGGGTTTTAACGTGTGGTTTTTTTTTGTAAGGGGGGAAATAAAGTTCATTTAAGTGACTTTACGCTCTTTTCTTTCTATGTTACGACAGATAAACATTTATCGATAGATATTTTATATTCTTCATTCACAAAAATGCACATACAACGTCTTACCTGTGATGTTGCCATAGTCACCACCATGGGAAGATCTTAGGTTGTCCTCGTTGTTGCTGGGGTCTTCTGACGACTGTGAAAAGCAATGTGACAGCAGGGGAAACTTCCATATCATCCCAGGGGAGTGGACAGATGGCTGAAGGCGGGAAGCAAAAAACTGGAGCCCACCAAGTGTGTCTCCCCCCTGTGAAACCGGATGTACGGTTCCCCCGAACGCACCGGGAGAGTCCATTTTGGATGGGGAGTGAGAGGGAGGAGGTAAAGGTGTGGGAGGAGGACTAAGAACTGACGGCATGAGATGAGATGATGTGGGAGGAGAGGGGAAAGACGGGAGAGACGGGTGAATAGGTGAGGAGGAAGAGGGTGGCAAGTAGGGGTCTGAATCAAAAGCGCAGCTGTGCCTTGACTTGATCAGTCCGGGGCTTTCTCCTTTCCCAACTCCAAATTCCCAGATGTGTCCAGAAGAATCACCGCTGGGAATCATAGGGAATCTTCCCTTCCGCTGGGAGAGAAAAGCTTCAGAGAAAGAGTCCAGTTTTTGAGTGTATGTCCCACTGTTGATGCCTATAGGCGATCTCTGTGGAAGACACCCGGGGGCCAAAGTGCGGGTGTTTGATCCTCCTCTCCACCTACCGTCTCCAGTTTGATTCAAAGAGGAATAATTGAGCCAGGGTCCCTGCTCCAACTCTGCTGGTTGAAGCTGATCCTCACCTGAGCCACTGCTGGACCCATAATCTTCCTCCCTTCCTAAATAATTATCACTCACTCTTGAATCTGTTCTGCAATAATCTACACTGCCATCACTTCTGTAACTAGTTTGTTTAGTAAAGTGGCTAACGTTAGCATCCCTAACGTAAACTGTGTCAGTTTTAGATTCACAGCTAACATGGGAATAACTATTGTAGTTTGCTCTGACTCTACGAGTGACTCCGTCCTCACTGCCACAATCCTTGGTGTAAAAAACATCATTTACGTTACTGTAGCAACCACCTTTACCATAAAAATCGTCTGCAGTGCTTTCACAACTCTCCCCGTCATCCCAAACATCCTCTTTTTTGCTACTGCCATACCAAGCGTCAGCAAAATGGCCGCCTGAACTGCTTTCTCTGTCAAGATGGCCTCCTAGACTACCATCTCCATCCAAACCACCTCCACTCGTGCTTAGGAAGCCTCTGTCACCCCCGCTACTCCCTCTCCTTCCCCCAGAAGAAGTGCTCGAAGTCGAGAAGGATGTTATGGATTCTTCCCCTCTACTTCCATACTGCTTCAGGGAATCCAGGGCATGCTGGGTGGATGGATATCCAACTTCAGAGCTCTGAAGGTGAAAGGGTGGACGGAGGCAATGATGGTGATTGGCAAAGGTGTGGGTGGATGAACGGTCCTCCATGATGGCTCACTGGGTTTAGCTAGAGTGCCTACAGTAGAGAGAGATAGAAACAGTGTAAGTAGACTGTAAGTATGAATGACCTGAATAAAATCCCAAAACTACAGAGTCCTGGAACTATTTTAACTAATCATGTCATGTTTCATGACATTATGAGCAACTGAGTCAGAAAAAACAGCCTGTTGTTATTCCAAGTCAGAGATATTGTGAATTTTCTGACATAAGTTTTACCTCCCACTTGTTCAAAAGTACTACAGAAGTGTCAATATATATCGGTGCAAACATGACCGCAAAACCATATCAGGCAATTACATCTAAATAAGGTCGTATACAGTTAATTTAAATGCAGCTGTACATAGCTTGATCTGGTTTCACTTGTTAATGAACCTTTTCAAATACGCAGCATAGCAAAAGCAGTAACTTAGGCTAGCAGGGGGATAACCATCTTGGAATAAGGTGTGAACAAGTGTTTTCCCGTTCCTCCCATTCTGCCAACATGGAGTAAAACCAGCATAGTTGCTCAGTGCCATCACTTTCTAATGAATGTAAGTAAGTTACACACAATGTAGTTATTGCAAGCGTCAGACCAAATAGGCCTGTTTCAAGACGAGAGTAGTCATAAATGTAGCTTTGGCACATTTTGTGTGAATAGCTGCAACATAATAGATTACACTTCTGCCAGCACCTCCAAATCCTCGTCCATTAATGGTCTGTGCAGAGCCTGACAGATGTCGAAGGTAATTCTTTTGATAATTGCTAGTTATAAACTAGTTACTATGAAGTATATTACAAAATAGTAAATCATACTAAAATGCTACATGAGCATGCTATAGGCCACTGGAGTACCGGCACGATTAGCAGTTTTTAGCATGCATAATCTTGTTGAACATTAATGCTCACCGTCTACCTCAAATGATAGTGAGAAATTATTGTGATTGAAAATGTCTGGAACCTAGTCTGAAGAAAATTTGAGAAAAATGCAAGAACCCTTGTGCTGAACTGATGCTGCAGGAGAAGCTAATAAGCTAAAGAGAAAAAAATTTTGCTAGCTTGCGGCGTTAAATAAAACCACTGCAACTGAATAAGTGTTCAATAAAAAACATTTTCTTTTCAGTTTTTACCCTGACTGATAATATAATCTTCTCAAAAGCACTGACTTCAGAGCAAGCACGTAGCCTATACGTTTAGGTTTACAGTGTGTTGCATTAAATTTCAAGTTCTACGCAGGTTTTTTCTTTCTTGAAACCACATTCTGTTCTAAATAGGACAATGAGTGAGTCAGAGAGAGAGACAACAAAGGAAGATGAGCTGAAGAGACAAATACACTGTATACGTTTTGAGGTTGTTGTTTTTTTTTTTACCAGTCTTTGGCGCTTAATTTCCTTTTCACATATGTTCGTCCTCTGCTGTTCATGTTTTCGGGTTCTGGTTGCTCTTCTGATTATCCACATAGTTGTCTCTGACTTTTTTTTACTTTATCGCTCTCCACTGTCTCGTGCGTTTCTCTAATTATTTCCCCTTCTGATTTTCAACCTGTCACATAGTTCTTCCTATCTGACTCTCTCTCTTCGCTGTTCTATCATTTGACAGCGCGCGCGCGCACACACACACACACACACACACACACACACACACACACACTGTCTGTCACACATACATTAAGCAAAATGGACACACACACAACCACCGCATACTCAGACCACACATACACTGTCTTTTTCATGCACGCACACACTCAGCTACTCACTCAGTTACTCATCGAAACACACGTACACACACACACACACACACACACACACACACACACACACTTACTTTCACACTCACACACACACATTTGCAGGTGTCAGAAGGGACCAGCGGGTAGTGATGTTGCCTCTCTGCCTTTTCGTCGTCGTGGTAACCACATCCTGAGGAAACAAACGCTGACGGATCTCCCTCCTTTCAGCTATCTTTATCTCTCTGCCCCCCTCCTCCATCTATCTCTCTCTCTTTCCGTCTCTTTGCCCGTCCTTATCTCTCTTTCTGTCTCTTTTTCTCTTTCGTTCTCACCAAGCGCCCAACTTTGTTTTCTCTTGTCCTGTCTTTCTTCTTTTCTCTTTTGCTGGCTTTTTAAAAAAAAAATCTCTCTGCTGTCCATTTCTCTTATTATCTGCTCTCTGCTGTATATTTCTGTTATTTTCTCTTGTCATGCCTTTATTTTTTGTTCTTTTTTTCTGTAGCTCCTTTCTTTTTTAAGATATACATGCTGAGTTTTTGTGACTGAACACTTGATGTAACATACATTGAATCTTAGCTGCTTTCTAATTTGCTGAGTTGAAATAAACTTATTTCCTCACTTTTTTTAATTAAATATGCATAAATTTATGATATAAGCTGTATTTAAGTACTATTTTTGCTTGAAACTAGCAAGGTTATCTAACTGTCTAAGGTGCGAAAAAGGTGTGTGTATGTGTGAAAAGTGTCTTTCAGTACCCAACTGTGCATGTGCCCATACACGAGTGCTTCTATATGTGTGTATGTGCCTGCACACATCTTTGTGTTTGTGTGTGGCTTCATACAGTACACGCGCGCGCGCGTGTGTATGTGTGTGAGAGTGCATGTGCAGGGGCGGCAGTGTAGATGTTTACCAGATCAAGATTCTCCGGCTGAGTCAGCTGACAGGAAGTGAGAGAGAATGAAACAGGAAGGAAGACGGCGACAAACGATGAGGTTCAGGGAACCCTCTACACCCTGCAGTCCCACCCACTCACCCACCCACTCACCCGCCCACTCACCCACCACACAAACGTACGGTATGCACCTTTTATATGCTATCTTGCTGTTAATACCTTTGTTATGTCATTTAACCTTAAAACACCAGATCACACATACACACATAACCTCAAACACGGCCACTGTGTAAGAGCCACTCCAGTAACCTCGGCCACTAACATATGTGCACACACACACACACACACACACACACACACACACACACACACACACACACACACACACTCTCTCACACACACACACACACACTTACACACACACACACACACACACACACACTGACTTTCACACTCACACACAGACACTTGCAGGTGTCAGAAGACACACACAGGAAGAACACACACAGGTATGTTAATATAGACAAAAATTTCAAGCAGTTTAAATAACAGTAATTAGTCTGAACACTAATAAATCTGGTTAAAAACCAGCATCATAATATAGTGACTGGCTCACTATCCATGGTGCAAAAAGTATTGAAATACGGTTCTGCAATGTAAAAAAATCCAAATACTCAACCTGAAGAGTGGTAAATCAGTGATTAGTGAAAATATTGGCAGTATTTTCAGGATATATGTGCTCAGGGTCATGCTATATCTAACTGCATCACACACTTTTGTTATTTGGGTAGTCAAAAAAACTAAAAACAAAATAATTAATCATATCTTATGGACATCTTATGTAACGTATTTATCTGCAAGGTTACTTAGACAGTCATAAGACTATATTTGTGGGGTAAAAACAAATTTTCCCTTTAAAATGTAGTGGAGTAAATGTATAAAATGGAATTGAGGTATATAAAGTATCTTTATTTTATGTGTCATATATATACTTGTATATATACTATATTGAGTTTTAAGTTATATTAAATATGTTATGGTATAATGTATAAGGTTCACTATAAAATGTACAAAGTAAATCTGACAAAATAAAAAAACTCAAGGGTAGTGTCAGGGCCTCTGAATCGCACTTACACTCCTTGAGTTAAAATACTTAATTACTTTCTACATCTGGAAAACTGCGTAAATATTGCATCAAAAGTGACAGCATCTATTGCACATAGTGTGAAGTGGATATATCAGTCTGACAAAGCTGCTGTTTAACATAACTTTTCTGTTATGAGAGTTATGATCATCTATTCTGACAATGTTGTGTCTGGTTGAGTTGACGCTAAACTTGCCTGGGGTCTGTTTCACAAAATTTGCAACATGCATGCTGCGACTTGCAACATAAAATCATTTTCTTGTTAGTCAAAATGACTACGACCTCAACTCACCAAGACAAACACCATACTTGCGACACGAGCATGCGAGACCCTGTAGAACTCACAAATATATCTATGATTTGTGCGTGACAAACATTTGTGAAATGTGACACTGCAACCATCTGTGATCTGTGCTCACAAATCATTTTTGTGGTCTCTGTTTGGATAAAAATGTCTTTCAACCCTACATGAGAAAAAGGCCTAAGTATGGTTGTGTGTGTGTGCGTTTGTGTGTGTGTGTGTGTAAGAGAGAGAGAGAGGAGAGAGAGAGAGCGAGAGAGAGAAACCCCTACACAGGACCTGTATTATGCATTATGGAAAAGTGTGTGTGTGGGCGTGTGTGTGTGTGTGTGTTTAAGGAAGAGAATGTCTGTGTGCGTTGGTGATCATGTTAATGCTGAGGTCACTTGTACAGTGTGACTACATCTCATTGCTGTAAACCTCAGCATTAACATGCATAATAGATAATAATGTGGTAACTCAACCTGTCTCTGACACAATAACCTCAATATTAGCATACCTGAGAACATTCTTGTTAATATATCAAATCATATTATTTGAGGCTCAGGCTTGTAGAGATAAACTGCCGATATAACATTATATTTAATGCAACTATTTTAAATCTGAAGGCTCCTCGGTCGGTGCAAAGAGTTTCAGCTGCAATAAAACATTTGCAGACATCTATATAAAACATATTATCAATGTCAATATCTGACTCATCCTTACATCACTGTGGGGAGGAATCGAGAAACAGGGGGACGATTTATTCTGTATTTTCTATCTTGATACCTGCAAATAAACATCATGCAGTTGTCTGACAGCTGACATAACTGAAAAATGTAAGGGAATAAGCAGAGAGCTGCCGATATTACAGGGACTCTTTAATATTTCTTATTTTGTTCATATGTGCACAACATGTGGATTAGTTTGTGTAAATTAAAACAATGCAACTAGGAGGGCTTTATTTTTTCAGTATAGTCATGTATTTTAAGATTAAACAATGCCCTTGGCTGTTAATATTTATTATAATTCATATAATGTGATTAAATTAATGAGATAGAATATATTGTTTTTTTTGTAATAAAAACCTTCAAATGTAAGTTTGGAAGCTTATTTCCGTACTTCATTAGAGTGCTGAAGGCTAAACTCAAGGCACCTTGACTTGAAGTGGATTTTTACGCAGTTTTTGAACATTTAAGGTCTCCGTATATCTGAAAAAAGCGCATCATACCTTCTTTATACCTGTGGTTCTGTATGGAAAGCCTAACAGTTCAAAAATGTGTCTGGGTCTCCTGCATGTACACATTTGCATGTACTTGTACTTGTGTGCACACGAAACCTCGAGAAAACAACCGAACGAGAAATGTGTGAATGAAAGGATGTGAGAGGATGGAAGGGGAGTGCGGAGGAGTGAATACGGGGGAGACGGTTCTCTAGTTTTCTCTCAAATTCACCATAAAAACATTCGGGAGCAGAGGAGGGGGAACGAGAGAAGCACTTCTGGACTTTTTCTTCTCCGAACCCTCTCCGTCTGACCTCTGTCACTGAAAAAATAAGCGATGACTGGCGGGAACAGAGGAACTGAATGGAAGAGACAGAAATTAAACCATCATATAATGTGAAACACATCGCATCACAAAACGCACAACAGGCCATTTTGCGGCTGTTAAGCTTGTCAACAACCACTAGTAAAATGAAAATGCCGCTGTATTTGTCGAATAGAATCTTGCCCTTCGATCACATTGGAACTAATGACGTTCTATGCTGATGATGAAGGTGTATGCATGATGGACGGTACAAGGTTAACATCATCGAGAAGGCATGACGAAGTATTAAATACCGCACACGCAAAAGTGAAACTGTTACCAAGCTGCTCATTGCAAAAGAGGCTGGTGCAAAAGATTATATTTATAAAAAATACGCTTTTCCTTTATTAAATAAATAACTTTATACAAACATTTGAAGCTAAAACACAATCGTGATTCAATCAATTAAAGAGATTTACCAATAGACAGTGTATCCCTGTCTCAAAAACATTCCGATTTGTTCACAATTTAGGAAAAACAGTCATGAAAGTGTCTTAAAGATGTTATGTCTAAACCACTGTCAGACAGTATAGTAATAACTGCACATACACATATAAGAAATAAGATTCATGCAAAGCTTCAGTGCAGTGAAATTCTAATTTTTGTGTCTGATGTTACAGCTTTGGTGTCGGGACCCCACACAGTGAAGTCCTAAAACTGCCATATTGATATTTGATCTATTTTAAATAAACAGATAGGAGCTCCTGTTTTGTTTTACAAAAGAATCAAGGCAGGCCTGAAAATCACAGAACAGCTCAACGACTCTTTAATATCCAGAGTCACAAAAGAGGTTTTGCACCTAAGAAGATCACAGGGTTCAGAGACCCTGCTGTACGTACGCATGCCTGCAGTACAGACTTCTAGAGGCTTCTTTCATTTAAAATGAGTGACACCAGTCTGCACCACACGAGGACATTTTATCATTCATCACCAAAAAGCATTTATAAATGGTGGAGTTACACAATAGAGCACACTGTGTCATGTGGTCCAACCTACAGGGTTCTACAATGGATGTTAAAGGACATTTTGACTCACTTTGGGTAAATATGTGAATTTCATATACCCGCATTGCTCGTAAACAGAATTCCTGTACACGCTGGTGCTGATTTCATGGCGAGCGCTGACCGTCTAAAACCGTCTAAAACCATCTAAAACTGTCTAAAACCGTCTAAAACCGTTCTCTCCAGCCCCACATGATCCATACATCAACTTTTCAAGAGCTAAGAAATTTATCGAGCTTGGTTCAAGAGTGACAAAACATTTTAAACGCAATGTAATTTGTAAGCGGCAAATAAGTCCAATTTAACATTTTCTGTACTATATTACAGATTAATGACAATTTTACCATCACGGTCATCTATTTGTTTAAAGTCGCCATTTGTATGCAATTATGTGCGATCACACAATATAATGTCTTTATTGCCATCCATTCAACTCAAGGTCAGAAGGGTTACAGTGAACTGAGAAAAGTAATTAGCGTATTGTCATTTGGAGAACATTTTATAAATATAAACTCACACTATAAATTAGTGTGAGTTCACCGTTTTTCTTTAACTTATGACAGGATTCAAGCTAATAATGGATTCAGACTTGCAGTAGTACTTACTGATATATTTTTGCGCCTGCACTTTTTGAAAAGTGTATTTGGACTGTATATTATATTGCTAGAAACGTTGAATTGATCACTGATACACTGGTGAACATAGTGTAACTGTGGTGAATGTAGTGAATCTACAGAGTAAATTAGTAAGAGCGTTAAAGATTGCATTTATACATTCTTTGGTATAAGATTAATCAAAGCTGCATTATTCACAAAACACAAATGTCAGGACAGAAAGTCATTTGGTGTGTAAATATAATGCATCAACTGAATGAAAACTGCAACTTTATTCAAGTATATTCAAATGTTACATACAAGCATAAATGTCATGTTTCTGTAAACATTGAATGGAGTCGCACAGGTCTTCGCCTACGCTATTATTACCAAAGAATCCAACAATTTCTCTATTTCGATCGAGTCTTATTTTATTGCCTGTTAATTAAAAACAAAAGCTGCAGTTAATCTGAACACTTAACATTTCTGCCATTGCTTCATGTTTAAGTGAATAAATAAATTAATTCTTTCCAAGGCGATTGACCGACAACTTATCAAACTATTCTGTGCTTAATATGAAAGAGTTCATCCTTCCAGCTGCACTGCAGCAAACTCAACTCAGATTGATTTCTTAATTAATTGAAGGATTTGTTTAGATGGTAAACATAAGATTATTGGCCCGCACACTTCTGAAATCTGGTGAGGAGTAGTGACAGTAGTTGATTCCTCAGCGTTGAGGAGGCGAAGCGCATCGTCTTCATATCGGCCTTCATACTTTATGCCTGCAGCTGGATGAACACATGTCATTTCCTTTTGATGGATGATTTTTTTGGATGCCTTTTCTCTCTGTCCTCCCTATCTGTGTACTGTGTCGCTCTAAATCACATTTTCCTGCTGTTGTAGTTTTAAACTCAACATTTGTATATCTACAACAGCAAATACCACAATGCAACAATACAGTGAAGATGACAAAGTCATATAGAGGAAAAAAGCAAATATATGCACATCGCCTGGACTTTTGTACAACTTTAAATCACTAATTAGTATTTATTTTACATTTACACTTTAATGCCGAAGTGAAAACAAACAAATCTTTACGAAACGATCTACATAAAGTGCAAATATGAAACATTAAATTAAAGACTGCACAAGTAATCGCTCCCTGTATGACACATATAAATCATCAATGGTGCTCCTAATAGATTTCAGAAGTTTCATCACAGGTTAAATGAAGGTCATTTGTGTGTATTTAAGGTGTGAAAAGTGATAAATGGTTACGCACACACACTCATTTCTTTGCAACAACAATAGCGTAAAGATAAAGGAGTATTTCAAGCTTATCTGCAGTGAGGTTACTGAAAAGCGCCAATCACGGAGAGGATACATTTTCAAGATGCTGAGTATCCCTCAGACTAGTGATATCAATTATAGTCACAGCGGTAAATCTACGCAGAGCAGGCCGTGCTCCAACACTGTATGTGTGTGCAAGAAGGGGAGTAGTGAGGGAGGCTGCAAAAAAGCCTACAATAACACTGAAGGAGCTACAGGGCTCCATGGTTAAGAAGGGAGACACCATGCATACAACAACTGTTTTCCGGATGCTTTATGGCAAAGTGAAAACCACTGTTGAAAAAATGTCACCTGACATCTGAGGTGTGTTTCTCAGAAAGCAAGGGAAACCAAGTGAAGACGGTTCTTTGGTCTGATGGGACCAAAACTGAACCTTTCGGTGTTGGACACAGCATTTAGTAAGATCTGAATGCAAAATTCAAAGAAATCCTGGCGGAAAACCCGATAAACATAATGTTTTGCCAGCCAGACAACGATCTCAAACACAAAGCCAAAAGGAACAGAAATTGAGAGAAACAACAAAGTTAATGTCATGCACTGGCCAAGTCAGAGTTCAAACTTAGAATTACTGTTCCCCAACAGTTCCCATGTGACTCAACAGAACTTGAGCGATTTTGCAAAAAAGAACAAGGAAAGACTTCAGCATCCAGATGTGTAAAGCTAGTATAGACCTATCCACAAACACAGAGGTGCCTCTACTGCACCTAAAGTTAAGATGGTGAATACTTATGTGATAATTTAGTTTGTATTTTAGTATGTTGGGTCTCATATCGAAGGCCCAATAACTTAATATACATATGATTAATGATGAATATACAATTGAATAAATCTTGAATCCCTTGTTTGTTATATGTCTCTGGAAAACACTGAAATGCATTGCAACCCATTGCAACCTTCTTCCTTTTCCTCATGTCAGTCGTTCTTCCTCATAGAGAAGAAGATGAATACTGTTCAACAGGAAGCAACTTGACTTATATACGGTTTCTCAAGCTGGGATTTTCATCTTGAGTTGTGACGATTGTGTTCTGTTCAACGAGACGTATTGCATTGCGGCCCTCGCTGGCACAGACGCTTCGTCGTTTTGCTTCGTAGTACAAAACACAAAAGCGGTTGTTGCCCCCGTTTTGTCTGCAGATGTCAAAGGAGGTCACAAAATCGGAGGACAAAAATAGCAACAACAACAAAAACTCTTCTTCTCCTGTTTTGTCCACCCTATTTAAATCAATGAGGGTAGACTAGAAACAGTAAAACCCTTAGATGGTGCATTTCAATGGGCTCATCCTCACATTTAAAATTTAGAAATAAATTAAAGACAGTCGAGCCGCGCCACCAACTACAGCCTCCAAAATAACCATGAAGTTGAATTAACACCTCCGTAAAAGAGTTTCAACAAAAACCTAATAAGTGTATATTCACAATAGTATCAAATATTAAAGCTTAGCAAATGAATGGCTTCTACAGTTGCATCCAAGACTTCAAATAACATGTGGGCCTTTTGCTGGTGGATCAGTACAGGACATGTTTTAGCTGAGTCTCGGTGATGGGTATCATATTCATGATATCGCTCACAAATTGTTTATTAGTCAAGCGTGTCGTTTGAGGCCTCTGAAAGGCCTATGTAAGAGGCTGTTTGGTGTAAACACCAACATGCTGCTGGTAACAAGAGTGAAATGAATAAAACAGGTAATGTCAAGGTTCAACCCTAAGAGAGAAATCATACTATCATTTATCATTTTGCATCTACGCATGCAAATAGACATCTTTCCAAGACATTTTCTGTACATGGACGTATCAATGAGCACATTTTCAGATCATTTTCATAGTCATTTGACAGATTTTGGTCGCAGTAATGAAAAAAAGAAGAAGAGGAACTGTACTAAAGTTCATTTCTCATCCACACTTAATCTCAGAGCACTGAATGCATACATTCTTACGGATATTTTCCTGACGTTAACCGGCAGCGGCGTTTTTTGTCTTTCATTTTTTGGCACAATGAACGTCTTGCCTGCATCATTGCAAACCCTTAACTTTGAACAAGATTTATCTCATTGATCTCACGAAATCCCTGAAAATGTGTACCTTCAAAGTGAATTTTACTAGCAAAGTTAGTAAAAAAAAAAGTGCCTCCTTGGATAAAAGTGTCAAATGATGCCAATAGCAGGACTCATAGGGGACATGTGTGATTTAGTAGTGTGTGCTAATATTGCTAATGTAGGGTCCCTGGATTGTTAAACAAACTGCTTTTATTGATTAAAATAAAAAAATGCAACAAAATATATTCTTACCTGTCAAGTTGTCATTACGAAGAGAGATGTGTCAGTGTCAAACGCATGTGTGTATGGTTTGCTGGTAGGTCGACATGTGTGTTAGAAAAGGGGGAGGAGAGAGAGAGACAGAGCGAGAAAGAGAGGGAGAAAGAGATGTAGTTTCACCAAAGATGATCGGCCCGCTGACGCTCTTTCAGTCGATCTTTCAGCCTTTCATCCACCTTGTCATAACGCCACTCTGTTACAAGCTGTGTCATAGTGATGCTGGAAACAAAAGAAAAAACACCTAATGTGTGGCTTCATCGTCACAGACACAGACACACACACACACACACACACACACACACACACACACACACACAGACAGACACACACACACACACACACACACATCGTACTTTCAGTTTGAGTGGGTGTTTTTCTCCCCTCTCATCCCTCATTTTCTCTTATGATTTCTTTTGGTTTTAAAGGGCCATACACACATCCTAATGTACTACACACACACACACACACACACACACACACACACAAACAATAAGAAAACCACATACACACAGTACATGTTCATAACCAGCAAGTCACGTTAAAAATCTGAAAAGTGCTTCGTGAAAGGAGGCATTTGAGGTCAAATGTCAGAATGGTCAAATTATATTAATTTATATTAAGTTTTCTTTTCTTATCGCTTTATTAAAACAGAAAATCCAGATAAATAAATCAAATGGTGCAGTTCTGTTCTAGTTTTGGGTGAAAGCTTATGTTTTGTGCTTACAGCCCTTTTGTAGACCAGTAGCACAGAAAACAGATACAAAACCAAAACCTAAATGTAAATAATTGCATGCTAATGAGACAATAAGTCGATTTTACATTTTTTAATATACAAGGTTGGTATATAAAAGGAGAGGGCATTTTAAAGTAACAGCACTGACTTTGCCAATTTAACTTAAAATTTGTTTGAGAATATACAACTCTAAAGCACAAAATCAACTAACATGATAAGGGCCTTGAAGAAATAGTTTGACACTTTGGGAAATTTTTGCTTTCTTCTTGAGAATTAGATGAGAAGATCGATACCACTTTCATGCTTGCATGGTAAATATGAAGCTACAGCCAGCAGTTGGTTATCTTAGCTTATGCATAAAGGCTGGAAAAAGGAGAAACAGCTAGTCTGACTCTGTCCATCGATAACAAAATCCACCTCTAAAGCTCACTAATTATCAAGTTACGTCTTGTTTGCTAATTCTGTACAAAAACTGAAGCTTAAAAACAACAATTTGTACTTTTACACAGGGTCATTTGCTGTGTCTTGTTGTTTCTTGGACTATTTCTTGTTGTCACAGTGAGAAAAAGACTCCAGAAAGACAGTGATCCCAGCCAAGAAATAGTCGAACATAATGAACAAATGATACACTTCATGAAGTGTCTGCTAATGAGCTTTAGAGGTGCTATTAGGTGCTGGACAGAGCCGGGATAGTAGTTTAGTTAGGAGACTGGCTGATGGCTGTAGCTTTATATTGAACAAGCAAACTTGAGAATTAAATCAATCTTCTCATGTAACTCTCAGAAAAGTGAATGAGCATATTTACGAAAATGGTAAACTCTTTCTTTATGGTGGGCGTGCTGCCCTGTCATGAAAAATACACTTGTGTCAAAATATAGTTTCAAAACATTCATTATTTCAGCTTCGTGATATATTTTCTATATTCCTAAATGAAACTATGGTTCAAACAATTTACCACAAAGCAAGTCTGGAGCTCGGTAGAACATATTTTAGAAAAACAGCACAGATTGCACAGTGATTTGGATTAATAGGGGGTTACCGTATTATTATTGAAGCTGTGATTTTTCACACAGTTGGTACTGTTATATGCCTGCGTTTTAAATAAAGATGAACACAGAACACAATTAACCCACAAGAACACATAATGAACATAGTGAAGAGTGTTCAAGCTGACAAATTTTAAAGAAAGGTACATAAATTAAATACAATTTGAAGAGAAAAGGATGAAAAACAAAGACTGTTTGTCTAAGAGCTGTCTGATGGACAATGAGAGTTATCAAACTGATGTGGACTTCTTCCAGAAAGTCAATAAGGGGGACCACATCACACATAAAATCCCCAAATTCGTCCTTCAGAGCATGCCTTATTGTTTCGCGGTGGATTGCACCCGACAAGTCATTTAGCCAGTGCTGTACTGAAGGCGGTTCTGGTGTTTTTCTTTGCTGTTAAAAGGCCCTAAATGTAACAGGGGGTTGGAAAATGCCCAGTAGCTCCTCTTCGCCTCTGGGTTCGCCGGCAGGTTAATCCAGCCCTGATAAGACTGAACTGTAGCAACAGTTCAGTTATATTCTGTTGGACTGATGATAATGATGAATAGAAGTCAAAGGAAAGACCTGGAAGTTCATAAATATGAAGGTGCATTCATATATCTTCCCCCAATCTTAAAAACGAAGGTTGAAGTGCCCTTGAGCAAGACAGAGAACCTCAAAATGATCCAGTTGAGCATCTACTGATTAGTCGGCAGCCATAACGGTGTGAAACTGTGTGAAGCAGGGTTTTGGTAAGTCTTAAGCAAAAGGAGGTGAAGCTACTGTTATATAAATGTTTAAACGCTGTTTAAATGGAGCAGTGTTTCTTGGACTCGGTATGCAACCACTAACCACTGGAAAATAAAACATTATTTGTGATGTAACTTACCAAATATGCTGCAACAAAGGCTTTGGAAACAAGCATTTCTCATATGTATAAAGACCTAGTGTAGTATATTGAATGGTTACGTTATTGTTAATATATTGAGAGGAGTGACTGGGTTTTTGGTTGCTTTATGAATTTACAATATCCTGTTTTCATTCACAGTTTTCCATTATGAAGTTACAGCTTATAGATGTTGGATTTCTGTAGTTCAGTGTAAAACAATTTGTGTCTCCGCGGTGCTCCATGAAAGCTGATAAAAGGTCATGTAACTTCATGTCACAGTAATGTAAAGGGTGTGTGTGTGTGTGTTTCAGAGTCAGACTGAGAGCTAGTCATGAGTGTGCATGGCGGTGGGTGAGACGCTGGTTGGGTTTCACAGTGGCGTGGGGGTGCGCAGAGTGCTGCCGAGACAGGCTCTGATTCCCGGTATCATCATCTTCAAACCTCCCCTGTGATACCACAGCAACACGGCGGCACTGTATTGCACCAAGACCCTGAAACTCTGCTGAGAATTAACTCAAGTTTCACCTGTTATAGGGACTGTCTGACATCTTTGTCAAAAAGATGGTTTAAATTGATGTTTTTCTGAATGAGACAGATTACTTTACACATCGATGTTCAGTGTAACCGGTCAGAAATCATCACTGAGAGAACTTTAAAGAAAGCAAAGGTTTCAGCATGGGATGAAACTGAATAAGTTAGATTGCAAAATGTTGATTTATGTTAGTTAATATATGAATGTTTTTAGTTTTTTTTTTCTTTTCTTTTAGTGTCATACCAGTTTGGCTGGTTCCACATGGGATTATAAAATACTTATATAGGTCAAATGTCAATCAACACAACAAGAGGCAATGGCACATTTTCAAAACCAGTAGAAAACAATCATTACATTATATGTTTGTCATAATCATTGCAAATTGTGCAATAAATAAATAGGACACTGTTACATTAAAGAAAAACAACTACATAACCGAAAAGTACTTTCTAAAAGGTGATTTAATAGCGATCGATCTTCTGTCAAAGTGATATGAAGATAGTGATAGTGATTTTGCTTTCTTTGTCTCCTTCTCTTCTAAATTCTCTGTTATTAAAAGCAGAGGTGAAAGAAGTACCCCTAACTTCAAGTAAAGGAAAAAGAAGCAATACTACACTTTCAAAAAAACATCATTAAAAGCCAAAGTTTATATCTGAAAAAAGCTTTTAAATGATTAAATGACAAAGGTTTATTAACAAAAAGTACATAAAAATAAAAAGTTAAAGCACTCATTATGCAGAATGTCTCCTCTCACAATGTCCTCTTACTGTATACAGTACATTATGTTATTGGATAATTATTACCGTTGTTATTTTATAATGCTGTAGCTGGTTGCTGGGAGGTTCAGTCTATAATACTTAATATAAGACGTTGATATGTTTTGGATGTAAAATGATATTTTGCTGTGATCTGAAACTGTAGCTGTGAAATAAATGTAGTGGTGTGAAAAGCACCATATGTCCCTCAGACACACATTGCTGTAGAAGTAGCAATGAAGCATGAAATGGAAATAATCTAGTAAAGAACAATGACTTCAAAACTGTACTTAAGTACAGCGCTTACGTTCCACTGATTAAAAGCAGGGTTGTCCCTTCATTTCAAGGCAGATGCTGGAGTAGTTTGCCCACAGACTTCAGGCCGGGCTCCAGCTCATACAGTATCTTGTTCTCGCTCTTTTTCTCTCCTTCTTGTGCCATCATAACATAACAGAACATCTTAATCTTTCACAACATCTCAGTTGTGTCAATAACAAAACAACTTTATCATTGTATCATTCATCGACAGTATGTATGGCACATTCCTCCTGTGGCTAATGTTTCCGTCTGACTATACTATATCTGAACCAGACTCCAAGTTCTATGTATTATCTATAGCATCCTTTCCACTGGGTGGTAATTTAAGCCAAAAATTGCAATTGAAAGGAAATAAATGTGAGTTTTTCAGTCAAACGTGTATAGTTTCTCTCACAAAGCGTTCCAGTGAATCCAGTCCTTTTCTACAAGATAAATTATTGAAAAAAGCAGCTGTGGGAAGTACAGTATGTAAGGAAAGTATTAGTATTTCTCATTCATCTACCCAATTTTGTCATGCTGACTCATCTGTCAGGAAGTTTATGTCACTCACAAAATCACTAAATTTAGGAGAAAAGTTTCAGAAACCACTAAGAACTATGCTGTACTGAGAAAACTTGAAGCAGTGGTACTTTTTTTTTTTTTTTTTTTTTTACACATACATATATATTGCAAGTTAGCTGGGGCAAAAGTGTTGCTTATCATTTAAAATGAAGACATTTTCCCTGCCACATTTTGAAAATGTGACATTTTACAAAGGGGTTGATAAGAGTAGTTCCTTTAAGAGAGTCAGGGTATGACCCATTTAGTGTAACTCGTAGGTATGTGCACAACGTACATGTTTGAGTCTGGTACAACGCGCCTATAAAACCTATCTGAGGATGGTGATAAAATACAGAGACGTGCTTCCTCTGTTAACATCTGTGACACACTTACACACACCTGTACTGAAAATAGTGAACCCCTCATTTGATATCATCTTCAGCATAAAGAAGACTTAAACACGGAAACATGAGCAGTACACAGAAGTTGGTACAGAACTTTCTGTTTATTCATTTCTTATTCAGTTTAGTTGACAGACTTGATGCCATTTGCAACAATTTTGTTTAATAGCACTCTTAAAATACTTTGAAACCACAGTCAGAGTCATCACACACGTTCAAAGTCAACTTGTTTTTCCTGTGCAATACATGCCTTTCAGTGACAAAAACAGAGAAAAGTCCATGGAAAACAAACAAAACTGTTAATACAACAAAGTCTCTTAAAATGTATCATAAAAAACCCCACAAGGACTGATAAAAAAAAAATGCCCAAGAACAAGAATGGAATGTCTGTCACACATTTGGACAATGTAGTGGGAGTCAACAAAAATCACAAAAGACCAAAATGGTCATTCAATGAGTCCATGTCTAAAAGGCCTGAATCTTTTCCTGACACAAGTAACCTAAAAAAAAAAAAAAGTTATAAAACCTAAAAAACCAATCCAACCGAGTTTGTACTGCCCAACATTCAGATTTTTCAGTGACTTTTCTGTCTAAATAAACTGATAGAAAGTCCTATATGTTGTGATAAAAAGAAATGTTCTGTATCTTTTGAATATGCCACCTTATTCCTTCAGGATTAGGACTGACAGACTAGTTTCTTTTTTAAAAAAACAAGTCTAAATCTACAGGTAGCTTTCCTAATGTGTGGCGCCATCTTTAGCCTGTATAGGGGAACTGCAGCAGGACCCCGTGTCCAGGAGCCAGTTTGATATTGTCCAAGCTGACTGTGGATTCTGCCTCCAACTCTGGGTCAGTAGAAAGATGGACCTTGGCTGTGGCTGGCAACTTTACATTCTCTGCAGGAACAAAGAACATGGTGTTAAACAAAAATGGACAAGAGAACTATAAGATCGAGATCTGTTAGTGTATGTTACTGCATGAGCAGATGCTTTTTGACTTCCTGTTAAATAACACGAAGATAATCCATTTTAAGACATTTCTTTTGAACTTGCCTGTAGGTGCCAGTTTGAGTGAGAGCGTCTCGGTCGCTGATCCCAAGTTAACAGCTGTTATGTATCTCTCGCTCTGGTCCCACAGACGGAGGAATGCGAGGGAGGAGGCGGAGGAGTGGAGAGAGTAGTAATCCCCGTGGAGGAGAGAGCGCTCTTTGCCTCGCAGTTCACTGAGGGATCTAAACCACTTCCTTACAGCAACGCGCTCCTTCCGCTCAGCCTGTTAACGTGAGAATTGAGGACATTTTTTACAAACACAAACTAAATGAATGTTTTTGACATTCTACATGTCCACACTGACATTCAATGCAAACACAGTCTTACCTCAGCAGTCTCATTGACGACAGCTCCTGAAGCAGGTTCCGTCTCTATGTCCCAAACCATCTTGGGAGATTCTGCACCCTAATGAGGGAACAAAGAAGCGAGGTTACACCCTGCAACCGCTGTAAGGTTGTTGAAACATCTGAATACCTGGTGTGTTTTATTGCTTACCTGTGCCTGAAGGCCGATCTCATCTCCGTAGGTGAACACTGGGGTTCCGGGCATGGTGAACAGCAGGAGCTGGTAGAGACGGATCATAGCCTGAGAAACTGCCTGTTTAGACAGCTGGTGCAGTTGGGCGGCACCGAGACCCCAGCCCACGTTTCTCTGCTGTGAGTGAAGGGTGTCCATATCCTTGATTTGCTCCACACCTGCAGATATACAGGTCAAATTATCACCTGTGATGCACCATTTTGTAACAACTTGGTTGGTTTTTATACAAGAATGGACATTTGTTTTTGTGCAATTGTTATTTCTTTAATTAGACAATAAGAAAGTAAACACACACACACACACACACACACACACTCCTGCCTACCTCCTTTATTAGTGTTGAGCAGGTCAGACAGGACGAGATCTACACCAGAGGTGTTGACGAGCTGAGACACCTCTGTAGCTGAAATACCTTCAACCACACCCATCAGCAACCTGAGAGAAACAGAATGTGGTGAAATTAGTCACATTACAGAGCAACAGAGCAGGCAGGGAAAAAGATTATACTGCTGATACTGTTTCACACGTTTGAAGAGGGGAAAAACTCAAGTCACTGTTTTACACTGTTTTAAAAAGATATGTAAAGAATTTTAGCATTTTGATATACATCATTGAAAAGTCTGACCCATTTTGTATCATTCTTCAAATCCTCCACAAGGTGTCACTATACGCCACTGGCCTGTGGATGCCTTCCTGGTTGATCTGTCTCTCCCTGACTCCCACCCACAGTCCCCTGCAGCGCTGGAATGCTTTTAATCTCCGCCTTTTACTGACGCTTCTAAAATTACCTCCTAACCTTCCTAAGAAGGTTCAGTCCGACAAATTCTGCAGCAGGGCAAGTCTGCTAGCAAAATAATAAATGCTAACTGTAGCTTCTGGAAACACCTAATATTTGAATTAAATCACTCACACCCAACTAAACTCTAAATGCCTCTCTCCTCCATGCAGCACAGTTATATTTATATAGTCATTCAAGGGTGTCTATACTATCACACTAGTACAGTCTTTGTGCAAAAAAAATGCTTTTTTATGTCTGCAAGAAAATAGCTAAATTTATTCAAAAGTCTTTCAAATGAAACATTCAGTGTTCCTGCACAGATTTGTCTACTTATGCAGAACCAAAGGAAGTCAGAAATTGGCAGCTGTTGTTACCTTTTCTTGGTCTCCTCACTGCGGTTGCCCTGGACAGCAGCCTGCAGCTTTGACCAATCAGGAGATGCGGCGGGAGAACTGAGGTTAGATATCTTGATGCCATCAACACCCAATTTCACCCAGTGGTCCACTGCATCCTGGGAGAGAACATGAGCATTTTAGTGACAACAGCAGCAAGAACAGGCTAATGACATGGCATATACTTCTTAGAGTGAGTGTCTCACTTTCACAAAATTCAAGTCAGTGAATGAGGGATCGCAGTAAATAATGCGTGTTTGTTGATGATACCTTCATTTTCTCCATCACTTCGGTAAGATCATTCTGTTGGAACCAGTGAGAAGCTCCCCGGTAGTTTGGAGTCAGATCAAGCACCACAGAAATGCCTAAGAGGAAAAGAAAACAAAAAAGTTTGCTTACAAAACCTGGAGTTGATCAGTATCAGTCCAAATTCCCACAAAATCTAGCAAAATAACATATGTTACAACTGACTGTGAATGAGCCAACACTGGTGACTCATAAAAATGATTTGAGCTTTTAAACTCATAACTGATTTCAGTTGTGTGACGACCTACCTTTCTTGTGGGCCTTTTCCATCAAGGCAACCAGGGCTGCCTCTGTTCCCTTGGATGGGTCAATCTTACCCGGCTCCAGGGTAAGGGGATTGTCATCCTGGACAGTGTGAAGAGGGCCCAGAACCAGGCCTTTCACCTTCAACTGGTTGATGTTTTCTAACTTCTTCTCAGCACCTGGAGACAAATAGGGGGGAGAAGAGGGAAGAATGAAATGTCATGCCTGTGGGAATTTCACATTGGGGAAAGACAACAGAGAACTGATGTGTGAAAGGTAGCAGGGTCAAAGGTTTAGGAGGAGAGGGCAGAAGGCTGGAGACATTTCCATGGTTTCAGGAATCAGCAAAGTAAAAAAATAGGAAACTTAGGGGTGAATACTGCTGCTCTTTTTGCTAAGTATTGACTCAAGGCAGTAGCACGTGAATTACTCCCTTCACACCCTCTGCTGGCCATGTGAAGTCTGAACACAAGAGGTCCTTTATGTGAAAACAGCACAACGTCACGTGTGGTTGTTGGAATTCTGCCCAAGGCCTGTTGGAAACCCGAGTGCTCGCTAGTAATTCACTTTAAGAACAGCAGTACAATCTGTCCTTCCTTCCTGCCTCTTAAAAAGAAGACCTACATGGTTAAAACAAAAAATTAGAAAATGAAAGCTAATGATTGTCTAAATTAAGTAAAAAAAAAAAAAAAAAAAAAAGATCTGAAAAAAACTTGGATATCTGCTCTTTACACACACAAAAAAAACTGTACTGGGTTGCTCAACCTTAACCTCGAATTTGAGTAATAGAGATATGAAAGAAATGACTCATAGGTTTTTACGTCCTTTAGACCTTAAGTTACTCAATGTCAACCTAGTCAGCAGTTCAGTATCTATCCAGCTGAAATAAGCCATGCAGAACTAAGGAAACCTAAAACCTTGTCACAAGACTAGTGACCCTTGTGAAGAGTGTCTTACCACAGCAAGACCAGCGCATTTTGTAAAAATAATCTCTAAACCTTGTTTTGCTTTGAGATTTGGAAAATAAGGATGACACCATAAACAAAGATGAGCATGGAAACAGCAGCAAGACAACAACAAAAAAATCAGAACATGACTCTATACTCTACCTGTCAGTCCTTCAGAGAAGGCCTCAAGGTCAGATATCTGGTACAGAGGTCCTTCGTTCCACCAGCTCATATCAGGGATGGGTTTGCAGCGAGGGGCCTGGACTATGATCACTATTGCTCCAGCCAGCATGCCCAGCCAGCCCAGCCAAAACAGGATAAGAAGCACCCAGCGGGTACGCACCCATCTAAACAGAGAAGGAAATGAATATTAAAAATGACTGTTGATTTTATGTCACATGAAAATACAAGACTTGTATTTAGTATGTGTTTATAGGAACTGTTGTCCAGCAGCTCTTACCCTGGAGTGCCAGCAACCTTCATCAGCTCCTCTTTAGACAGGCCGGTGAATGTAACCTCGTCCTCAGGAACCTTCAGCTTGACGCTGCCATTTTTCTCTCCGCCGACAGCCTGGACATCGCCTGTCATGGGCTGCTTCTCAGGGTCCAGCTCATTGAGCTCCACTTCTTTCATGTCAACCTCAGTGTCCTTATTCATGGTGGATTCTGGTATTTTGATAAGAGATTGAGAAACAAAGGGTTGGATAAAAGAAGAAAATAATACATTGTCAAGTTAGTTTGACTTTGTCTCTTCTCCAGGGCAGAGTGTGGGCCCTGAACACAAAAAACTGACATGTAGCCAAACATGAGACCAAAAATCTGATTATTAATTCAGAGAAAAAAAAACCTCTTGAGGACAAGGTTTTTCCCCCAGGTCATTTGTATTGTTAGTCTAACACCTGTTGTATAGCTACACCCTAGTGAAGACGTGAAAACAAAAGCCAAACTCATATAAAATTGGCTAATTTACTAATGGGGGTTGCTAAGTAACGCTTGCAACTGTTCTGAACTAAACGTTTGCTAAAAGCTTTAACTGCTGAGAAAAACCTAAACCCGCTGGAAAATTAACACTAACCTGTTTACTTACACAGTACTTTGTATTTATAGCATTTGCTGCTGTAACAAAACATTAAAATGGACAGACAACTCTTGGAAAGGTTTATTTCTACTGCCGCTGTGTCCGGTAGCTGAGCTGTCTGATGAAATTGCGCCCGTCACTTGCAGGATTCGTTCAACGCTTGTCTAGATAGTAACGTCAGACCCGCGAAAATTCTCGAAAGATCTCGCGAGAGTGATAATTTTAACCCAAACCACGGTCTTTCTTAAACTAACCAGCTATTTATTGTGCCTAAACCTAACCAGAACTTAACCACAACGTTGTCAATTCACAAAACATCATTATTTTGTACAACTTGCACAATGAAGAAACGACGCAAATCAAGGGTTACCATGTGGACAACGGAAAATATTCACAATAACAGTGCCTTTTACAATTATTATTTTTTAATTATTTAGAAATTAAGCCTTATAAGCTTAATTAAGATTAATTTAATAACCGTAAATGACTGTCTTCATCTACCATTTATTACTAATAAAGTGACTCGCTTTACGGCCACTATTAGGCAATTGCAACGATGAATTAGCCTATTGTGCATTGTTATTACGATTGTATCGGAAGCCTATTTTTATATGACTGGTTCGTTAAAAATGTGTTTAAAAAGTGTTTTTAATCGTATAATCTGGAAAATTTAACTCGTTCGTCGAATAAATTCCAGTACAAGTCTGAAGCCATCGACTTGGACTACCGGTGAAAAGTTTGATAAAGAGTGACTCGTTTCAAAGATGATGAAATGGAGTCCATCTTACGTCATAATTTACGCACGGACACGAGGAACTCAGGACAGCATTGTATTTTCCTTTAAACCCTTCAACGCACAGTTGAATAAGATGTTTAACATTCTCTTCTATGGAAGTCAACCCACTGAGATATGAGAAACATTACCTGTGAAAGGTAGCGTATAAATCCGTGTGGTTCTCTTTATTTTCTGTTAGTCCTCGGTCTCTTCTAATCTCTTTACAAAGAGGCTCAGTCTGTATTTGTAGCTGCCTGACTTTTCTCTCCGCCTACCGAGGGAGGACTCAGTGAGCTCCCCCTCCCCCCTCCATCTCTGTCTGTCTCCTATCCTGGAGAAGCTGAGCAAACAAACAAACAAACAAACAAACACATAAACACACATTAGACTACACCCTATTCTTCAGTGCAAATACTTATTACAATTATCAAAAATGGCCATTCTATTCTATTCTAAAAAATGTTTAAAGGTAAGATGATTAACAAGTATAAAACTGAGGTATGAACACTAATGTGCATATGAATTTTGTTTGGGACTTTTGGGTAATAGGCATACAGTAGGGCCCAAAAGTTTGAGACGTTTGGACCCCCCCTCTCTTATCTTCCTTCTTCTCTTCTTTCTTACATTTTCAGTGTATACAGTAAATCTTAAGGGCTCTGTACAAAATAATGAATGTAAAAAGGGTAGGTGTAATAAGCTAAGCCTTCAGCCTACACCTTTTCAGTCAGTATGAACTTGCTTTGGTTTGTCACTGCTTCAAAAGTAATGACTTATTATCATTTATTTATTTACATGTGTATTTGAGTTGTGTATGTTTAAAATGACCCAAATAAACTAAACTGTAAGTATCAGTTACCAGTACAGTATGTTCAGTACATGCTCATGTTTTTGGTGTCTGTTTTTACTCAGTTTAAACCTTTGCCCCAGTTTCAACGAAAAAAAAACAAGACGTACAGGTCTTCAAAGTTACTTTGCCTGGGGCTCCTGTGTTTTCATTTAAGGCCAAACTGAGGTAAGTAGGGGTAAAAGAGGAGATGATATGGAGGTTGAAGACAGTTGTCTGCAAGAGTTTTAAGTCAGAAAGTCAGAAAATCCTCATTACAAAGCGGTAAGGCTAAGATTTTCTGTTAAAATTGTTGCCACAAATTCAGTTTGCTAATGTTTTCCTGAGGAGAATGTAATCAGTCGAAAGCCATGATGATATCAGCCCATTTGATTGACTGATTGATCTACTGATTAGTTGAGATTACCCATTCCATTCATCACTAATCTAATTTCAACTTCCACCATCTCCATTTCCCACTGATCCACTCTACAAATCTCATTTGCATCATTTTGTCCTCAATCAACAATAGACATACATTCACTGAGTAATCTACAGTATTCAGTCTGATATCATTCTCACACTATAGTGGCAAGTCTTTTCTGTGTAAGGGTCTGAAAATAACTTGTCAATCCCCCACTCCAAAATGTCAAATTGTTGATATTGCTGCTGTTAATTTCCAAGTAATTAGGTTTTTAAAAATGTTATTAGAATAAGGGTTAAAATTGATGTCTAAATGTATTCATTTTGAAATACTGATGCTAAAATAATGGCAAGGTAATAAAATGTTCACACTTATGTCCTCGTGCCCCTGCTTGTGGCCTGATGCATTCCCCAGCTGTTGTTGACCTTCATAGAGTTACAGCGACAGAAGACTTCTAGGAAAAGCACCCAGAAAATCTCAATGTCATGTACAAGTGTGTCAATAGTGTGTTTCAAATGATTATGATGAGAATAGCAGGAGAAAGAGTAGCTCATGTTTTTGATGTTTTTCCCTTAGAGTTTTTCAGTTCAGCCATTTTCCTCAATGAGAGAATATGCTTTAAATTCATTATTTTATTTTTTCTTCTTCTTCTCGTCTTTTTCCAAGGGAGGGAGGGCTCATTTAATGGAATGACTGGCTAACAGAGCCACTAATGAAAGAAGGCAAATTAAGCTTTTCTGTAATAAGTGGTTGATATGATATCACTGATATCATTTCTTTTTCACGTCTCATGACTTGTTGTGTTATTGAGCATTAAACCAAATTAGAAAAGCACAATTTCACTCATTTTAGAGCAGTTTATTAGGGTACTTTGTTAGCCAGTTTAACAAAATTGATTTAATTTTGACTGACTGATTCTTAGTGTGATCTGGGGACTCCAGATCTCCCTGAAAATAGTTCCAGAGGGTCTCCTGCAAATGTAAAAAAAACATCTATTTTACCTTTATTAGATTAATGAGGAATTATACTAATGACAGAATGCAGGTTTATTTCATTTTTCACACTCACTCCTGCTATCTTGCCACATTTGGTGCAGACAGTTGAATATAAACACGTTCAAAATCACGTTTTTGTGGACCCCTCTATAATTAGGTCTGGGATAAATCTTATTAAGTGGGTGGCTCACGGGCAGCTTTGAATCTATTTTTGGGTCTGTGAGTGTAACACATTTAATAACGCTGCTGATACAACCTCAGTTTTATTTTGGAAAGTGCAGCAACATGATGCAACTTTTCGATGCAAATTTAGAAGCTCCAAAATAGATGTCCAGCAATGTATAGAAGCTATATTTTATTGTAAGAGTTTAGGTGCTGTGTCATCTCCAAATGCACGCTGGTGAACATGATATCATCCCTCTCTCTTAGACAAACTCAAACACACCCCATCTGTTTCTGTTGTTAACCGCAGCCGCCAATCACGTGCGTGTTTGGCAGAGTCAGGCTGTAACAGAGCTAATGTGGACACAGTGTACTGTTGATCCTAGAAGGAAGGTGCACAGACTCCTCACGAGTAAAAATAAAGACACGTTTCTCCTCACGTTTCTCTGTCATTCATTATCCCTTCTTCTTCAAAATAACTTTTCTGCATTTGTGGATTAATAGAATGAGGGAAACAATGTGTGCATATAGGCAGCTATGATAACAGATAGCAGGAGATTTTGGAAAAAAAGAGAAGGAGGAAGAGTGGATGCATGAGGAAACGAGAGTTGGGTGGGGAGGCGTGACTAGTGAAATAGGTGGGACCGAAAGAAAGAGAGGAAAGGGCAGACACAGAGAGAAGAGGGGGAAGGGATGTGTAAACATGTTTATCAGTTGAGGGTGCCACAGAATATGGAGCAAAATTTGGAGTGTAGTATGGCCATGGGGTATTAATAGAAACACAGCGCAGAGCTTTTACCACATGTTGCTTGAGTCATGTTGAGTCTTTAAAACCATAACAACCAGGACATACTCTAGAGGACTAAAGCAGCTTTTAAGATATCGTAAACAATACATTGATTCAGATGTTTTGCACATCGGCAACAATGACAACAGTAGAGTCGAGGTTCATGGAAGACACAGATGACAGGACTTGCTACACTGTGAGGCCAGCGTACCTTGTTTATGCCCTCGGCAGGAGAGGAGGGGGTAGTATCATTAAATCCATCTGCAAGCCACTCACTCACACACATATAGAAAGGAGAGAGAGAGAGAGGAAAGGAGGGAAAACTTGCTCCCTAGTTTTCTCAGAGGAAGAGTGGAGAAGGTACAGATTACTTACTGTATATTACACCAGTGTTTCAGGGTCAAAAAGTTTGATTATTTGCAAATATAAGGTCAAATAAGTATGAGGAAACTATGGTTCTCTTAAGTATGAAATGTGTGATTTACAGCTGATTCTATCAAATTCTTTAAACATGTGTGAGCTTATCCCACCAGAATACCAATGTAATAAGTTTAGAAGTATAGATTAGTAACAGTGAGTGTGCACGGCTGGGGAGGGCACACACATGAATACACACACACACACACACACACACACACACACACACACAGACCCTCCCTATAAATCCTTGTCTGATCCCTCTGAGAGAGTTTATTTTGCAAGACAGCACAAGCTTTTGAAAAAAAAAAAAACACACACACACACAGCAGAGCAAACCCAGACCAGTTCAGACCAGTTTGGCTGAGGTCTTGTGCTTTCATCTCATTGTTTCAGGATCACTGCAGCTCAGAATGAACCAGTGCAGTTTAAGGTACTTCCCGGAGACTAAACTAAACTAAAAATAGTAAAAATGAAACATTTTATGAAACACTGCATTCATCTCATGAAAGAAGACGTCATGTTCATATGTTCTCCGATTGATTTGCTCAGCTTTTGAAGATGTTTTCATGGCATGTATGTGATATACTGTATTTATTTTTTTTAATTTTTTTATAGAGCGTACAAATGTTAGGAAAAAGAAGAACTAATAGCTGTTTCAAAGATTGTTAGTTAAAGTTCACACAGTCAGTATACTGAGTGTTCTTTATTGGGACTTTGAATCATATTGTTGTGTAATCTTGTTGCTTGTTGCACTGATATCACTGGTGTACATTGACCCACTGGGTTTTATGCAAGTATAGAAAATTAGTCCCAGCTTTTTGAATCACTTGTCTACTAATGTCTCTCTTCTTCCATCTGTCCTCCTGTCTGTAGTGTCAAATATTCCCTTCGGTTCTGTCCATTTTTCTTTCTGTCTGTCTGTCTTCCTTTCTTTCTCTCTAGATGAGACTGTGCGGCCTAATTTTCTGTCACAGACAAAGGCGAGACTGTTCAATGTGGGGGCCTCCCTCTCTAATGAAGGGAGAGCTCATATGGACAAAGCAAATACAAATTAGTTCATCACTTAAGTGCATTCACCACAGAAATACTTCATAAATATAAACAGAATATAAGACGCTGAATAAGAGACTACAGAAATGAGAGAGAACAAATAATTCAGATATATGTGCAGAGAAAAAGAGTTTGAATCAAAATAAATGCAATAAATTGTATTATTCATCAATGCTGAGATATACCATACAAATAACAGTCTTTCCCATTTGACTAAACTTTATTAGAAGTTTCTTAACAAATGTATTCTTTTTTAAACTTAGATTTCTATAAAATCTCCCTTTTCTCCATCAGTCCACATCCATCTCTTTCTCATTCGCACACTCTCCCCTCTCTGTTCTTCGACTAGCCGGCTCTACTGTCACAGTATTTCTTTTACTCTCTATTTCACTCTGTAGGCTTTGTTTCTTCCCCTCTCTCAGCCCCTCTTTCCTTTTCCCTATACCTCCGCCTCTTTCAGCGTGACACAATAGAAGCTTGTTATGTGAGAATGCTCCTTTCTGTGAGAGGAATTTCAAACAGTTCAACTCACAAATGCCGTACTCTCTCTCCACCTCCCTCACAGCAAGCAGAGTGGCGCAGCGGAAGCGTGCTGGGCCCATAACCCAGAGGTCGATGGATCGAAACCATCCTCTGCTATTTTGTACAGTACTTAACATCCTCTCACTGTCAAACATAAGTAGAAGCAGCCGATATACTATACTGTACCTACCCTCTATCCACCAATATATGCTCATAAGGCCACCTCTGTGCATACGGTATCTATACAATATTTATTCCAGCATTCTTGTCACTGCCATACACTCACATGTATATGCAATAATACAATCTGTCCTGTATATTAATCATGTTTTCTTGCCTTTATATAATAACTATATGTTTATATATACTATTGTCTGTATTTGTATCCTCCAGTAACTGCGTTCTCTGCACTGTGTAATAAGTATTGAGAGTTACTGAGAACCAATGTCTCGTACTCGGCTAACATTAATTCTGATTCTTACTGCATGTTTCATTTTTGCTAAGAACCTTTGATACACTTGATGAGGCCCATCATCTGTTCAGTTGACAAAGGTTTGAGAAAAAGGCTTGATGAAACATTGTGTATGTTTTTCCTTTTGCTGGAGGACAAAAGTATTATGTCGGGTTTAGTATTTTTCGAATGTGTTCAGTAATGACACAGCAAGATCTGTTACAATGACTCAGGGTTTTAAAGCACAAAGATACATGTTAGAGAATGATTTCTTAAATAGATCTTAATACAGTCACCTGCACCCTGTTGCACTGCTGTCTGTGACTGAGCTCAAACTAGGCGAACAGATTATCTTAAATTAAATATTTACCTCATTTGTGCCTGCTACACAGTTTCCCTTCAATTTAACGGGTAATTACCAGAGAGGGAAGCAGCACCAGGGATGTTGAACATTGACCTTTGATCTGTGGCCTGTTGGATATATACTCTCACTCTGTACTTCCTTTTCTATGCCTTGAAAAGGCCACGTCTACATGGTATGAAACCTTGAAACCAGAATATTGTGGCAATTGTAATGTTATTGAAAGTAAAAGACATGAAAGAAAATACAAAATAGATACAGTAAGGTTCTGTGAACTTCAGATTATTGTATAGAGAAGAGTTGGGAGGTGCACAGAGGTGAAAGTTGTTGTTGCACAGCTGTAACTTCCTTTGCATTTCAGTAAAGCCTGTTGTTGCTCTCTTTGTTCTATTGTCTGAAACAGGGTAAGGCCCAGGTAGACGCTATCCTCATTTCAATATGATCTCTGATCCAAAGTCAAGTTTGTCTGCAAGCAATATGAATATAAATTAACATTAGTTATATCAGTCAACAAAATTTATAAAAAGCGTGTCAGAGTCATTTTTATTTCAAGTCTCTTTCTCCCTTCACTTCATTAGGAAAAATACATAGACGTTTGGCGCCCCCTGGAGTATTTCCATGTTCCTTACATTTCTAAACCACTATTACATTTCTAACCACTATTTCTAAACCAATATCGGCCAAACATGTTTACAAGGAATTTGGCTTCGGTTTAGTGGCTCTCAGCGTACTTACACAGAATAACAACACAACAATCTTCAGAAATATACACAAGGAATGACTATATACAGGTGAAACAGTTTCTGTAAGGATATAAATAGTGCAAAGAAGTGAAGAGTGCACAGAGTGCTGAGATAAATATTAAATGGTAGTGGTGGTGGTGGGGGTGCACCCATGTGGTGCACCCATGTTTTGGGTGCAAAATTCAAATTTAATTGTAAAAATACTGAATAGTAAAACACCAGACAACGTCTTACACATACAAAAACAGTAGGATAAAGCAAATAATAAATTATATATTACTACTACCTCTAAAAATAATAAAAAGGATAGAAATAAATGAGTAATTTAGCACTTAGAGATTCACCACGAATGAAAAGTGTGGTTCAAATTACATTATTTATTTAAAGTTATTATTATTATTATTATTATTAGTAGTAGTAGTAGTAGTAGTAATAGTAGCAGTAGTAGTAGTGGTAATAGTAGTAATAAATATTTATATTGTGAGAAAATGGAACTTGACGCAGCCAGTCTACGTAATCACGCATTCGCACATGTGACCGACCAGGAAGTGAGTGGAGAGGAGGAGAATCACAACAACAGAGCAGAACTACTACAGCTTTGACAGCTCGCCGCCGAAACACGCTGTTTTTTCCGTTGATACCGACATGTCACGAAAAGCCAAAGAAGAATATCACCGGTTCTTCACCGTTACTGACACACGTACACACGAGAAGGGACACACGGAATATAAAGTGACAGCAAGGGTCGGTTTACTCTCTGTTTCTTACATTACAGTGCCATTAACTCTAATTTATGATGCTATTATGCTTATTAACTCTCCGATAAACTTATATGCTTGCTACTTGCCTACATGTTTAGTTCTCTCTGTTAAATACGGTTCTTATGTTGCAGTGTTGTACTCTTTGGTCAGTTACATCCATCAAAAATAAGGGAGCATTGTAACTCTTTTTTTCCTCATCTCTTTATTTATAGAAAGCGTCACTTACAACATGTGTGACATTAATACAATAACAGAAAACGATTAGGCATCATAATGAAATAAAGATATCATATAGGACATCACGTTCAGTTTGTTGATACAGTCAACATGGTAACATGACAAAAGGTCAAAGTAATAATAATAATGAATAGATAGATAGAAAAATAACTTAAAAGAAAAGGTAGGCAATAAATATCCACAAATCTTGAGACGAATTCTTTCAATTTTTTGAGGATAACAAATGTACACAGGAGAAGCAGTGTTGTTTCCCATTGATTGTTAGAAAAATGGAAGTTCCACACAAATTTCCCTTGTAAAGTAATTTTCCTTTTGCTTACCGTTTGATATTCTTTATATTTGACAGGTTTTAGATCTGAGAAATTCCTCATACCTGAGAATTTGAGCTTCAGCATTGTCACTCAGTCATAACATAATGAAGTCACATTAGTTGTCACAGGAACACAAAGGCTCTGCAGCAAGCTACAAACAGACAGGCAAATATACAATGGCTCTTTTATAAAGAGGCACTGGTGCACAGTGAGCACTCAAGTGAAACAGGGAGAACTTGTGATTCAATTCATGAGTTCCTACACACACCCCCATGACCACTTAAATGCCCCCGTGGTCCAGACAGGCATGCATACAAAATCAAAGGAGATTATTTCTTCATAGCTTTATAGACCAAATTCAAGTCTGGAAGTCACCCTCCAGTATATTTACACACAAACACGCCTACACAGAACAACTGAACTGACTCATGACTTGTTGAAAATATTTGAACCATTGCCTGGAGTGTCAGTAATTGGACATTGAGCTGCCTTTCCTCATCTTTCTGTCCTTTTAATGTCTCACAATTCCCATAGACTGTTATTGAAATGAGTGAATGTGGTAAAGACCTGATCTGATAATTAATGCTAAACATCTAACTGATAAGTTAAACCCTCCTCTCTCCTCTCTGATTTGTAGTTTGTGTCCAAGCGTCATCCGGAAGATGTGAAGGAAGTGGTCGTGTGGAGGAGGTTCTCAGAGCTGAAGAAGCTCCACGGGGAGTTGGCCTACACACACAGGAACCTGTTCAGACGACAGGAGGAGTTTCCACCGTTTCCCCGTGCACAAGTTTTTGGTACGATTAGCAAAAATTGTGATATATTCCAGTGTTTCTCCTAGAATTTTTTTCAGGCCTGGTGGTATGCACTGAAAAAACCCTAAAGGGACGAGGCACACAGGATGGCATATTTGCACGGTCGGCTTCAGTCAGGTGGCGCAGTAGGCGGTCTGAAATGTATATTTTCATTCAAATTTTTGTTTGCTCGGTATAGTCAAGATTTAAAACAAAGTGGTCACAAGGAGAGGATGACTTAATAAGCTGCATTTATTGCATAAAAATAAGCTGCACCTCTCACTTCTTCCACTTCTGCATTTTTGCTTGACTCCAGAGTTTTGGATAAAAACATGCATCCCATACACGCTTGCTCTCACTCTGCAGTAATAAAGGGACTCTGATAGCAGTGGCACTCTGTCACATCAAGAGTTTCCCGGGCAACAACAGAGAGGTTGACACACGTTTCAACAGTGTCACACAGAGGCTCCCAAATGCATATGATTATTGATTTCTGAATGAATGAATATTTTTGCATTATTTTTGGCATTCAAAAAAGATTTTTTTGGCCTGATGGGGGTTCTCGTTGGCCCAGTGGCCCTCCAGGCCTGTACAATTATAGGGGAAACACTGTATTAGGCAATCCCTACATTTACTCACTGACTATGTGGGTTATTTGGTGAGCTGCAGGGGCTGGAAATAAAGTTTTTTTTTTAGACCGTCAGAGATGTTAATTAAACATATACATGTATATACATTTATATTAAGATGTAGTTTGTAGCCTTTTGTGTATTACAGTCACTGCTGTTAAGGATGTCATCATATTTGTTGAGACATTTCCCCCTCTTCCAATTACATACTTTTGCAATGTTTGCAAAGACTGCAAAGACAGCGACACCTGTGTATCATATGACAGTCACCATTTTTCTTTGAGTTTTCATGTTCATCAAGAAACTGTATAGTGGCTACCTTGCTGCATTGGTTGCTGCATTGGTTGCTTGCACGGCAAAATGTAACACTGCGTCAACAAGAGAAATGTCTCAAAGATCATAATGAAATTTGCCCAATAATACTGCAAACTACAGCCTCAAAAATGATCTATTTGAACTAACACATTAGTCAACAAGCATTATACAATTTACCGTTCTTTCTATTCATTTTGTTTTTTCTATGCAATGTAATTTCTTGGCATAATCAACTGAATTGTCATCATTATTTATCTGTTTGTGTTTCAGGAAGGTTTGATGAGGCTGTGATTGAGGAGAGGAGGAAGGCTGCAGAAGCCATGCTGCTATTCACTATTAGCATTCCTGCACTCTACAACAGCCCACAACTGAAGGACTTCTTCAGAGTAAGAAACACACACATACGCATACAGGAAACAGACATGTAATCTGACCACAAGCAAGCCAAAAGTCATAATGTTGTTGGACTCATTTTGCTTTGCCTTTATCAACTATTCTTGCTTTTTCACCCCTTGTGTTCTCCTTCCATCCTATATTTTTCTCTCCCCACCTCTTCTTTTTCTCCCTCCCATCTCTCAGGGTGGCGAGGTCACAAGGCCCATGGATCCCTCCCTTGTAGCTTCCGCTGGGCCTCTGCCTCCCCCTCTCATCCCCCTCCCCAAGCGGAGAGCCTCAGACTGTGAGCCCGCAGAAGAAGAGGAGGGGAGGGAAGCGCCCACTTTACCCCAGGATCTGGGCACCAACCTGGGATTAGAAGTGGGAGAACCGGAGGTGGCAGCTGAAGCCTACAGCGAGATGGGAGGCTCTCCGAGAGAAGAAGAAGAAGGAGGAGATGATTTAAGCGATACAGAGCTGGATGACAGAGGTGCAATGGGTGAAAAAATCTGCCAGAATTAACAATTCTACATTTTTATTTCCATCTCTTTCTTTTTTTAACTTTGTTTTTACCTTTTGGTGCATGTTTCCACCTCCAGTCCCGTCCCCCGACCCATCTCCAGCCAGAACCCACCAATCACAAGAGTCTCAGGAAGAGTTTGATTCACTTTTTGACTCTGTGGCTGAAGAGCATGTCCCATTCCCAAAGGAGGAAGGTCCACCTCCACTGTCTGATAATGACTTGGCTGTCTTTGATCCCTGCTATAAACAAGGTGAAAATAAATGTGAATGTGCACGTGTGAAACAATATAACTGCTCTCAGTATCAAATCTCTGTTTAAAACCTAATTATTGCTTATTCAGTCTTTTTATCAGTCTGTAGATTTTGTCTAAAAATTTTAACTGTCAACATCTTGATTTTTTTTAATTTTTAAAAACCGTCTTGCCAAAGAACCTGGATTAGTCTAAATACATTTCACAATTCTTTTAATGTTAAATTTATAATGCCAAGGCTTCCTGATTGTATCGATCCTTTTCTTGCATTGATCCGGCTCCAGTTTGTGAAAATAGGCATATTTACTGTACAATGTGGCTTTATGAGTTAGTGTTGAGCTGACATTCGTACACCAGGATCCCAGGCTTTAGAATATAACACCACCGACAGATGATTACACAGTTATAATTCCATTAATAGTAATAAGTATTATTATAATTATAGTTATAGTAACTATAATTATAATTATAGTTCCTGCAACCTTGCAAGCTGGAAATTAATATGATAGTTTGAGCTTCTTTAGTGTCGTCTTTTCTCTTTCTTCTGTGGTATTTGTCGTGTGGTAGCGTGGCCGAGCGGTCTAAGGCGCTGGATTAAGGCTCCAGTCTCTTCGGGGGCGTGGGTTCGAATCCCACCGCTGCCAGGAACCTTTTCAGATCAAACATGCTTTCTGAATAGTTGGAATTTAGAAACAGCATGTTGAACTGTGCTCTAAAAAGCATGTTGTCATTTCAAAGTTCTCACTCACCTTTAAAGCCTCATCTGAATTAAAGAATTTGGTATTTAAGTAGAATTACAGAAGATGATCTTAGTGCTGCATATGGGTAGCGTGGCCGAGCGGTCTAAGGCGCTGGATTAAGGCTCCAGTCTCTTCGGGGGCGTGGGTTCGAATCCCACCGCTGCCAAAGAATTGTTTTCAATCTCATGTACTTTCGGAGGTTAACTGATGATAATAAAAAAAACTAGTTTATGTGGAATCCACTCAAGAGGAAACTATGACTTTTTAAGGAATACTGATGCTGAAAGAATGAAGTTACTGATGAAATCTCTCACTAAGACTAATCAAAGATGCACTGGAATTGATTGATTAATAATCTCTTAGGAAGATCTTACTAAGAGGAACTTCACTAGAGACTCATTCTCTCTTGCTCATTTTTTTTTTAATTTCAGAAAGATCCAATTCCTCCAGTGACCACTCAGAATTGTTCTCACTGCCGTCGACCAATCTAGAAGGAGACGCGGGTTATTTGAACCAAGCGGCCACTGAGCTCACAGCTGCCATGGAGAGAGAGAAGGAGGGAGAATTTAGTTCTGCCATACGTGGATACAGGACGGCGGTGGATATACTGATCACTGGAGTACAGGGTGAGAAAGACAGACCTGGTTCTTTGACTCCAACACATCCGGTTATGTTTCAATATTACCTGAATGTCTTCTTTCATGTTCATTTCTGCATGAAGCGTGAGTCGGCTTTGTTGCTATAGTGACAGACCATGCAGTTGGTTCTTCTAGCAAACTTAACAGCAAAAACTGCAGATTGCGTGACTGTGCACCATGTGCAAATGAATGAGTGAATCAGCACAAATCATATTGTGCATTTGAGTTAACAGCTGTAATACCTTGTTGGCCATATTTACTCTGCACTACATGTTCTGAATTGCTCATCACACGTTACCACACTGATGTATTTATTTTACACAGCAGATACACACACATACGGACGCAGCACAGCAGAACAAATGTGACATGTCAGCAGGTGGCCTCATCGTAAAATCAACACAGCTATTTCGTTTTAGTATTTATTGTCCTGCTTTAGCAAGGGTGAACTGTGTGTTGCTCCGCCATAAATCTGCTGTGAGCCACTAATAGATAACTTATTCGGTCAGTCTGCCCTAGTGTCCTCTCCTGCTCTACTGTCTATGGGTAGCGTGGCCGAGCGGTCTAAGGCGCTGGATTAAGGCTCCAGTCTCTTCGGGGGCGTGGGTTCGAATCCCACCGCTGCCAGCGATCTCTTTCTACCTCAGTGACATTTAAAGAATTACACCGTGGGCTTTGATATGTTGAGAAAGTTCAACCAGAAAGTCTTTGTTCCTTGTGTGGAGTTCCCCCCCTGAAATGAAAGCTGCATGTACTGTTGGTACAATATCCTCTCATGTCTTATATACACATCATCAGCAGCTGACAACAAGGTCTTTTTTTATAAAAATGGACAGAACATGACATAAAACCTGTATCAAAAGGTAGACAGAACAGTATGTGCAGATATCAGGACAAAACACAGTACAGTTACAGTATTATCGGCACATGAATATGTTTGGAAAGAGAAACAGGCAGTAGAGTTGGACTATTGCAGTATCAACCTTTTTTAAAACCTCCTCCCAAGCTCTTCCTAGCTGCTAGGGCAGACTAAGAGTTGGAGTTGGACTTTATGTGGTAGCGTGGCCGAGCGGTCTAAGGCGCTGGATTTAGGCTCCAGTCTCTTTGGAGGCGTGGGTTCAAATCCCACCGCTGCCAGTGATAGTTTTCTTTCTCTGAGAGATGTAAAAGTAAACATCATATATAGTCACATAAAGCTAAAGCTAGAATCATTAGAACTTGCCATGTAAATCACTCAAGTCAGCACTTTCACACACACATTGGAGTTGAATGAGGAAAAACTATATCCCAGCCCCAGCCACATTCCCAGTTTATTTTCATGGGGATAAGTCATGTTATTTTCACATAATGATGAATCAGATAAGAAGTGGAAGATAAATTTTTCTTTTCCCAGTTGAAAGTATTTTTTGCTTTAATTTTTAACAGTTTTAACAGTAAAGGTGAAGATGGGTCTTGAAGTGATGCAATCACCATTGTCAGGACAGAAAAGTCATGTCAGAAATAATGTTAAGGATTACTAATGGAATTATTATTATTATTGAGTAAAAATATATATACAAGTAATATTATTTAGATATTAGTTGTTAGTATGTAATAAGTCATTTATCACTTTGAGAGCCAAGCACAATATTTAATAGGACAGTTTAAGGTCATATTTGCCTAAGATATACTTCAAGCAAATGTGCATTTATCAATTTGTCACAATAATTAGCATTTAAGATGCATGTGTTGATCAAACAAAAAATAAAAAAACTAAGCAACAAAGTCAGCCATGTTCATCATATACTTAACTTCACAGACAAACACAGTGTATCTGCTGCAGTGATCATATGTGACTGAAATGCTTTATCTATGGTTACCTTTGTGCTTCCTCAGTGCCCTCTTTTTTCTTTTTTTTTTCCCATGTTCAAATCTATTCTTGGTACGGTTGACCTACCCTCCCCCATGATTTGTGTAACAGTGATCTGTGTGTGTCACATAGTTATAACATATACATTCCTGCAACCTCGCAGACTGGAATGAATGTGATATTCAGTTTGAGCTTCTTTGGTGGCGTCTTTTTCTTTTGTGTTGTGTAGTTCATGAGGTAGCGTGGCCGAGCGGTCTAAGGCGCTGGATTAAGGCTCCAGTCTCTTCGGGGGCGTGGGTTCGAATCCCACCGCTGCCAAGGACATTTTTCGGCACAAACTTGCTTTCTGAATAGTTGGAATTTAGAAACAGGATGTTGAACTGTGCTCTAAAAAGCATGTTGTCATTTCAAAGTTCTCACTCACCTTTAAAGCCTCATCTGAATTGAGGAATTTGGTATTTAAGAAGAATTACAGAAGATGATCTTAGTGCTGTGTATGGGTAGCGTGGCCGAGCGGTCTAAGGCGCTGGATTAAGGCTCCAGTCTCTTCGGGGGCGTGGGTTCGAATCCCACCGCTGCCAAGGAACCTTTTCAGCTCAAATGTGCTTTCTGAGGAGTAGAAACTGAGATGACAAAAATGAGATATGATAATGGTGGAGCAGTGGCCAAGAGAGGGAAATCTGCTGAATTAAGATTTAAAGACAAGCTATTAAAAAAGACACCTTTGCTTTTTTCTACCTTTCCCTTTCTTTTGCTGTCTCATCTGTACTCTTTCACTTTCGGATGACTGCAACACCATGACATGTATGCAATAATGAGACTAATCATTTTCCTCTGTTTGGTTATCTCTCTCTCTGTCTGTCCAGGTGACCCAGACCCGGCACGCAGGGAGTCTGTGATGAGAAGGACAGCCCAGTACCTAAAACACACTGAGATGTTGGTGGACAGGCACGCCTCGCCCACACACACTCACACACCTACCCACACACATGCACAGGACCCTTAGATGCACACACACACACACACATTTATACACATTGTTCACACGCATGAAGACAGATAAAAGACAAAGAAGCTCAGGGTTGTGGCCTACACACACACACACACACGTCTCACATGCAGACACAGACACACACACATATACACATCCATGTCTCACACATATGGAGACACATACACACAATCCCTTGGACGCACACACAGTGAGAACACATGCTCATTTGGACCACAACACTCACAGGTACATTCTTAGATAAATACTACATGTTGAATACACACACACTCCTGAGGTACACACTATACTGCACACTGTTGTTTTAGCTGCCTTTGATTAGTTAAAATTCTTTGATTGACAATAATTTAAATATCTGGAAACTGAAAGCTACTGTAACCTTAATCTCTCTCTCTCTCTCCCTTTCTCACTCTTTCTCTTTTGTCTAATTTCTTACCTTCCTTTTACAACATTTTCTTGTTGATTACAATAATGTGTATGTATATTAAGTAATTTGCATTTTGCACAATGTTTTGTTAATAAATATAATTTTAATTTAAGTCAATAAGATATTGTTTTCCTTGGTCTAAGTTAGAAAAAGTGGTTAATAAACTGCAACCAGTGCTGTTTGTGAGACTCTGTAACTGCAACTGTAACAACATATAACTGCAACTGTTGGATTACTTAATCAAATTGTCAAAATAACTGTCACCAGGCGGGGATATTTTGGGAGGTCTAACCTTATTAATCAAAGCCAAATTTACTCAGTACTTCCAAACTTCCAGTTCGAGGTATTTGGCAGTCATTCTCAGTAGTAAAAACAAACTATATATATTCAGCATACTATGATGATGTAATTACTAATATAGTCAGTAGTATTTCATGATTTCAGAGTATCTGTCAAATCATGTTAATGTAGATATTAAACTTGCTGTCAGTAGTTCTTGTGTGTTTTGCAGGTTTTCATGTTTGCAGTAGCAAGGCAGTACCTCTAAGAGGCACTATTGGCTATTAGATAATATCAATTATGGCTTCTCTAGTGCAGGGACTCCTCATCCTCTTTTTTTTGACCACCAATAAATCCATGTTTTTGTCAGATGACTGTTTTTGACCGCAAAGCAGCTATTTAGTTTAGCACTTCCGAAAATAAGCTGTTGGACTATTGAGGAAAGAAGAACCTGCACTCTAGATGAACTCTGCCATTAGGTATAGTGATCACTGTGATCCTGTTTTTTCTTATGTTAAATGCACTGAATGTTGCAAGAAACAAAAGTCTTCCAGTGTTACAAAATGGACAGTGAAAGTGTGATGTGTATAAGAATTATAATTCCAAACAAAACACTGTCACTAACTTCTCTGTCTATGTTATTACATACACTGTTTACTGTCACCAGTCTGTATATATGCTACTTTACTCCCCCTAATTCCCTATCACCAGACATTTTTTCTATTTCAACACTTGACACTGTAAAGGTACTTGTAATACCCCAATTATTTGGTTAAAAACAGTTGCAGGATGCATTAGAATGGTAAAATATTGTATTCTTATTTTATTATGATTTGATAGCTGATACCTAATATAAAATCCTGCTAAAAACACTGATAAATCATATATTTTATGCATCTGATTAACTATCTACCCAACCATATTTTAGGCAGAGAACAGAATTCCTCCTTTTGCAGGAGCTGCAGTTTTGTATGTTATGAATAATATCTTAAAGAATAAGACCAACCAGGTAAGTTTGAGAAGAGGGACTGGTTGAGAGAGAAAGAGGATGTAGAGGGCTATGACAGAGAGGGAGAAGAGGAACTAGATCAGCGCCATACAGCAGAATCCCCTCTCTGGAGAGGAGAGAGGGATGGAGGGAGGTCTGGAAGGACAGACAGATGGAGGGACGACAAAAGAAAGAGGAGGCCGGCGAGAGGAAAAGGCTACCCTCTCTCTCACCAGATGAGAAAAAGAGGGGAGTGAGAGATAACAGAGAGGACGAAGGAGAGGAAAAAAGGAGGGATGTGATTAGAGGATAAGCAGAGATCATCCCTCCATTGTTAAAGGGATGGGAAAAAAATGACCCTCCCTCTTCCTCTATTTTCATCCCCCCATTCCTCTTTTTTTTTGCGTGCTTTGTTTTGAGCATTGTGGGGAGCTTGAAGAGGATGGAGGGATGACGGAGAAAGCGAGAGATAATATTGCTCCATCCTGTTATATATCCCTCTTTTCCTCTCTTCTCTCCACCTCTCTTACCTTTCTGTCCATCTCTCCCTCTGTAGTGCTGCACCTGTGAAATGCAGAGGATGAGCTAGAGAGGAAGATGGAGAGACAAAGAGATGGATGGAGGGAGGGATGAAATCAGAGGGGGGGGGGTAGAGCCTCACAACATTAGCATGCTGAGAGTGTCAGCACTCTCCTCTTTTTCTCTCCCTCCATCCCCATCCCTCTTTCCATCCCTCCCTCTGTCTCTTTCTCCTCACTGGTCACTGCAATTATACCATCAAAACACTCCAGCCTGAGAGCATAATAGCTTCCCCCTGTGTGTGTGTGTCTGTGTGTGTGTGTGTGTGTGTATGAGAGCGCAAATGTGTGTGTGTGTGCATGTGTGTGTTATCAAGAGGGATCAAAAGAGAGAGACGTGTGTGTATTTGTGCATAATTTAGTGCCATACATGGTGCATTACGTCTGCATGTATGACAGGAAGGGCAGCTGTTGGTGTGCAAGTGTGTACACCAAAACCAAATTCACAGCATGTGTGTGTGCACACATGAGTGTGTGTGTGTGTGTGTGTATGTGTGTAAGTATCTTTGAGTCCTGCCGGCTAGAAAAACTGCTTCTCCAACCTCTGACCAAACACACTCTTAAACGCATGCTAAGAGACCCACTTTACATGTGTGTGTCTATTGAGTTTCTATTTACACACACTCACACTAACTCACACTAATGGATGCATACAGGCAGTCATGGCTTTGAGACACAGACCGTTATGACCTACATGCCCAGTGGGTCATCATTAAGCCAAATAGCACACTCTGACACCTTCGGCTGTCCACACACACGCACACACACACAAACTCTCACTGTTTTTGTTTTTGTTCTCTCAACTTCCTCTATCCCTCTCCCCTTCCGCCCTCTGTCTCTTCCCTTTTTCCTCTTATTCTCTAACGCACGCACACAACAGCGTCCACACACACACACTATCCCCCCACTATGAGCTTGTTATCCCTCTCTGTCCGTTCGTTTCTCTCTGTCACCTTGCCCTAAGCTATTTGAGTACACTTCTGTCTCTCGCTTGCACTCCCATCTCTCTCACACACATAAACACACTCATTCTCTCTCTGTCTGTCTCACTCTCATGCTCTGTTCCAAACTGTCACTCTCTCTCTGTTTCTGTCTGTCTTGACATATGTTATCTGGCTCTCAGTGTTTGTCTCACTTTAGCTCATGCAGGGCCTGATTGTCAGGTGAACGGTATTGTTGGTGGCATTTTAACACAATCGAATACAAATCATCAAACTCACCTAATACAGTTTAAAAACCAGAAATCCCCTGCATAACAGTACAAGTACCAACGTAAAACGACTTGGGTTAAGTTAAAGAATGAATAATAGGTTTCACTTGTGTTTCATCAGGCTCGTCTATCAGTTAGGAGAACATCACAGGTGTCAAACAGAGAACCCAAATCATGTCATCTCTGCTCATTATTATTACATTATAGGCCTTTTTCACAGCAGACAGTTTGACTCGTCATAGCAGGAAACGCACAGGTGTTACTAATAACATTAATAATGGCTATGTTCCATCGTTAATGCTCCCAGTAAGACACGGCAGTGTGACAGTGAGCCAGCATGCACCAAACCAGAACCCTGAAACTGAGGCAGCTAAATGGGATTCAGCCATCATTAAATGTATTATTAACACCTGTGCTTTTCCCACTGTGACCTGTTTAAATGCCTAATGTGTATTGAAACACAATCTCAATCACATTGTACACAGTGGTCTGACGCCTTACAACAACAATATACAATATCAAGTTACATATATCTATATATAGAGATAGTAAATATAGAGTTATGTAGCTTTAATATAAATATATAAGTAACTTAATCCAGAAACTTGATTAAATAATAATGTAATTTAGGATGGATCTCTCAAAATGAGACCAAGTAAGGATATTACCATATACTGTCCATATGGTTGAAATTAAATAAAAACTGAACACTAGTAATCCAAAGTGAACCGCAAAGAAAAATGTGAAAAGCAAAAACGGTACCACATAGAAAAACATTACAACAATATCTAGTTCAGTTTGTTTAAAGCTGCATCCATTCATTCTTTTGGCCATTTGCAGGCAGTGGAACAAGCTATAAACACAACACTGACAAATTATTACCTTGTAAAGTTTTTACAGCAAACATGTTGACAAGCCTATTAACACAAAGCAAAATTCATTTGGAGTCACGTTTCTGGCCACCTGATGAATCTAATTCCCGATATTCACTCACTTTTAGCTCTGTTTTGGTCTCCACCACCTCCTGAGGGAAATTTTGGGCTCTTCAGCTGCTAAACGCTCCACTATGTTCACCAGCCAGTCGCTAACTTCAGCTAGTCTCTTTGCTGTTTGGTTTTTTCAATGAAAACAGCTTCCATGTGAGCCAGGAAACCAAAACAATGAGCTAAAAGAGGCTACAACGCTCCATAGAGCTTAGGGGACCTGCAGAGTTGGTTGATAATTCTGTGTGGGTTCGTTCCTGTGAACGACCCCTTTCACTTTACTCAAAGCCATTTGACCTCATGTTGACATAAAAATATTGATTAATGCAACTTTAATGAGGTTTTTATGTGTCACACTGTCACGTCATAAATGTATCTGACTTTGTTGTTTCCTTTTTATCACCGTTGTCAGTGGCTTTGCTGTATTGTGCTTGTCTTTCTTCTTCAACTTTCCACCCTTTTCTCCTCTTTCTCTCCTTATTTCCCTATCCCCCATCTCTCTCTCTCTCTCTTCTCTGGCCTCCCCAGTTCTACTCCTTTTCCTTCCCTGCACCCCTCCTGACTTTTTATTCTCTCCTCTCTTTCTCCTCTCCCTCTTTCAACTCCTCTCTCCTCTCTGCTTTTGCTATCCGCTCTTACCCCCCCTCCCACGCAATCCCTCTTTCTCTCCCCATCACCCTCTCCCTGTAAGTAAATCAATGAACATACACTTTATGCCATGTATTGATCCTTTTCATATCTATCTGTCCTCACCCCCTCCTGTTCTTGCCCTCTCAGTTTCTCACTCTACTCTCTCCCCCATCCTTTTTGTCGCCCCTTTCTGTCTACTCTTTGAATTCATAAGCTCTTTTTCCCCCAATTCTTTCTCTCTCTCTCTCTCTCTGTCAGTCCCTTTCTCTTTATATCTCTCGCTCTGGGATGTCCTATTTATATGGCTGGCACCTTCATGCTTGTACTGGAGTATGTGTGTGTGTGTGTGTGTGTGTGTGTGTGTGTGTATGAGTGAGAGAGAGGGTGTTTGAGTGGTTAACATAATATGAGCCCTCAGAGAGATGACGTTCTCTCACTCACACACTCACACACAATTTTAGGCTTTTCGGTAGGCTTTCTGTGAACAATTTGTGCTTTTTAGTATTCTCCTGCTTGTGCCGCAGATCCATCTATCAATTGCATTCTCCCACTCTGCCTCTGTGTCCAATACACACTCAAATACACACCTTTGTGGCTCGGCCGCCTTCCTAGAATGACAAAAACCTGGTATTATCTTTTGTTATTTATTATTGCAGATGGAGCCATCATTTCATGACCTCGCCATCTCTCGCCCTCCTCCCTCTGCATGTTTTTATTTGTTCAGACCTCTCTCACTGTCTCTCTTTCCTGCCCTCTCCTCTTCTCTGCATGTTTATGTTTATTCAGACACATCTCTCTCTTTTTCTGTTCGTCCCCCCCCCACACCCCACACCCCACCCCGTACCCGTGTGTCCAGCTTTTGTTACCAGCCTCGTTTCCATAACAACTGTGACCTTTCAGTCAGTGCCTAACCATTTTTAATCAGAAGAAGATGAGATGAGGGAGTGAATTGGGAAGGGGAAGGTTAGTGATGCATTGGATGGGAAGGGGAAAAAAATGCTCTGCAAAAAGAGATAAAAGGAGGAAGCAACAGAATAAAATTAGGAATGAAAATTGGCCCTGGTCTCATGTTGGAGAACAGTTCAGAGGCGGGTTTAGGTGGGCAACATCCTCACTTCCCCAGCAACAGGTAACAAAGTGCTGCTCAAGGTCAAGCATCTACTTTAATGTTTTCCTGGAAACAGGATGTTCCTGCATGATTAAAACGACAAGGTTGAAGCAAATCATTAGAGACAGTTTAAAAAAACAGTGCTGAAAGGCTGTGATGATGGGTGCTTTTCTTCTTTTGCCTCCAAATATTAAACCTTATAATACTTAATTATAATCAGCTCAGGATTACTCTTCTGCCAAACTCTGGTTACATTACATTATCATCAAATATTTAGTCACACTGTTTATTTGAAGCCAGTGTAGTTTTGTTAGGTTTAGACCTTAATCTAATCTTTTCTCTTAGTATCACACATATTTGACTTCCATCATTTGTTTTACATTATTAAAATCCGATAAACTGTTTGGGAACAGATTATTTCTACGATATGTGATTTATGTGAAATATAGAGTTTCTACAAAAACACTTGTAAAGATACAATAATTGCCCGTTGTAGTTTCTGTGCTTGGTCTCAAAGAAAATTCCTGTGATGAGATAAAACTGTTAATGAGTGACCACCTGAGTTTCAATTGCCTTTACGCTAGGTGAGAATACGCTGCCGTAAATCTGTGACTCCTCTGCCAGGTGTTGACAGATGCCCGGTCAAGGTGCTCTACACATCTGTGGGTGTGTCTGTATGATGAGAACTAGTAGCCATCTCCAACAAACTGTTGATATCATGATTATTAAAAAATGAAAAATGTAGGCCAATTGCATTAATTTGAAACAAATTAAAAGTAGCTAATCGGTTGTGTCTTTTGAATATTAAAACCAGCAGATTTTGTGTGTGTGTGTTTGTGTGTGTGTGCGTGTGTGTTTGTTTGTGTGTGTGTGCATGTGCGTGTGAGTGTGCACAAACTGGGGGTCATTCCAACATGGGAGGGACCGGACCGTCAAGTGGGCAGCTCTCGAGCCCGCCTGCCCGCCCACCGCGCGCCACTCCACACCGGGAGCAGCGCGTGAGGATGATGCCAGCCAGAGATAGATGGATTGGCGAGGGAGGAAAAAAACATGCACACAACTAGAGCAAAGAGGAGGCGGCTAATAACAGAGTGAAACAGTGAGAGTTACGGAACAAAGGACAAATAAAGAGGAAAGGGGAACGCCGGAAACCCGCTGCTGGCTGGTGTCTTTCTGGCTGCACCTCTGTCAGAGGCCCGTCCGGTGCCAGCTGAAGACAGTCGACCGAGGCAGAGCGCACAGGAACGGCCACTGGAGTGGAAAGCTCCGCTGAACGGACACCGCTGGAGCTCTTCTCTGTGACTGAAAGTGAGTACATTTTTAAGAAAAACTTCAAACACAACATAAGCTAATGTTTAAAAAAAAAAAAGAAAATCACGCTTAGTTCGCCAGGAGAGTCAGTGTCAGCTGTACTGGTCTATCTGTGTGTTTATTTTTTTTCATACTGCGACATTAGTCCACCGCTGCCAATTAGTCACAGGACAAACACACACACACACACGCGCACGCACACGCACACACACACAGACACACACACACACACACACACATACACACATACACACACACACACTCTGACAGCTCGTGCGTCAGAATGGCCAAAGCGGATTTCTCTCGCGTGGCAGAACCGGCAGATGTTGCCACGCGGAGGCTTCAAACATAAGCTTCAAACATTATATAAATTATTTAAAGTAGCTATTTACACCAACATAGACAGATAAATAAAAAGAAAAGAAAAGGCCCAAACAAACTAAAATAACTGACCCAATTAATGTATGAAATATTTTGAACATTTGAAACATATAGAGGATGTAAACTGCACACCTGTGTGAAATTGTTTTTTTTTTTTAATTTTACATCTAGATTAGAATTTCCAAATATATATTGTATTGACATTTGATACCAGTAAATTGCATGCACCTTGTTAAGTATGTATTCCCTTTCCTGTCAGTGTTCCCAGACACAGCCACAGCACTTCAAGTGCACCGTTTTTAAGTCTAATCTAATGGTTAATAGCTTTCATTTTCATTGCTCAGTATTCATATTTTGTGCAGCTTTCCGCTGGCTTTGAAAAGCTAATCTGTCCCTGATATAAGCGCATTGGCTTGCTTGCCATCTGGGCTGTATTATAGTAGCGAGGAGAGGGCATTTGAATAATTGATATTTAGCTATTTATAGGAGGATTATTCTATTCATGTTGCACCAGGGGACCTCTGCACTGGTCTGTCTGTCTGTCTGTCTATCTATCTATCTATCTATCTATCTATCTATCTATCTATCTATCTACCTATCTATCTAATGGCGACCAGTGACAATCAATAGGTCAAAAATTTTAAATACTGTCTGTGTGTGTGTGTATGTGTGTGTGTGTTCACATTTTCTGTATTTTCTGTATCTCTCTCAGTCTGTCTTTACATCTGTCCATTTATCATCCGTCCATCTTTCTGTTCAGTGAGTGGTAGTGTATCCATCTGAAGTGGATTAGGGGTGTTATCAAAGCTAAGTAGGACTACTGTTCACACACACTTTCACATATATGCGCGCGCACACACACACACACACGCGCGCACACACACACACACACACACACATACACACACACACACACACACACACACACACACACACACGGACACATACGTACATAGTGCTCTCACTCCATTTCACTCCCCAAGGACCATTGACCATTGTTAGCCCTCTCTCAAGCCTCTTTCACTTTTGTGTGAATCTGTATGTGTGTGTGAGAGAGTGTGTTTGACGGTAAACACTCTGATCAAACAGTGCTTAACAAGCTGCCTGAACTGATAACAGAGAGAGGAGAGGAAGAGAGGATGAGAGAGGGATAGAGAGGAAGGAAAAAAGGGAAGGGGGCATTGGGAGGGAGAGGAGGTTACATAGTGAAAAAAAGGAATGGGGATGTGTGTTTTTGATCTTGATTAAATAGCAAAATGTACTGTTATTCATAAGCCCGGTGTTCACTATTCTTCACTTTTACCAGCTTTTCCAGGTATTGTGGAGAGGCCATGCAGAATACAGATTTAAAAAATAACTCAAGCTATATACTGTTCCAGCTAGTTATAAAGGGAAAGCCATTTTTCACCACTGTTTTGTTATTTTTACATATGCCAACATCCACGTTCAAATACAGTTATCTCCCTCCGTTTTGTCACATGTGTTTTATGACATTTGTGCTTTCATATGACAGTAAACATTCGAGAGCAACAGGAAAAAGATAGCATGAAGAGAGGCGGGTGATATGTGACAAAGATCATGAGCCAGATGTTAACCCACTGCACCAGCAGCACATAGCCTGGTCCCTGGCGTGTTGACTCGCCTTGACTCCCTCTTTCTCCATGTCTTCCATCGGGTTTTAGTCAGAGCTGTCTGCTGTTTCCTCATATGACACATTAGAAGGCCATGGAGGAGAATATCAACCCTTTGAACAGCTGTTAGGACTTTAGGAATTCAAATTATTTAGGAATTCAGCTCTTCTTCATGTCGCTGCACTTACTCTCTTCTACACTCTTACAAAGTATCCTTATATTTTTGCAGTTCTGTGCGAGGACAGTGCAGCTCATTCTTATCACAATCAAAGTGGAAGAGTCTGTGTCCTGTTATAGACCGGTGGCCTGTTTTGTTGTCAAGGTAAGCTGAAGTCATGTGCTTGTTACATCATGATGTGCATCTATTCATTTGCCAACATGGTTTAGTTATGAATGCTGGACATAAACATCATGTGACCTTACTTCTAAGTGATGGATAACATGGCACTTAGGTGTAGAAACCAACTGAAAGGGTCAATTCACCAAAATTACAAAAATATATATTATCTAATTCACATTTTTAGAAGTATCTAGCCAATACTTTTTGCTCACAGATTTTGAGATATCCCTCTTTGAGGTTTTGGCCTCCACCCCAATGCAATGGAGGTGTTTGTGGTGTTCACATCATTGAAAATGCAATGTAACGTAAGGAAATTCAAAAAAGCAGCATCTCTCAGATTCCTGTGTTACTGGATAAAACAAAAAAAACATGAAATCCACAGTTTTTATACAGACTATTTCTTTGGTAGAAACTGTTGCCAGAACTTACTCAGAATAACAGACACTGTCTTTTTGAAGAGACGGATTGCTGTTGATTTTTTTTTAAATGCTAATTTTTAAATATTTGAGACAAATTCTATTCATCTTCATTATACTGGGGAGGCAGCAGAAATCTAGAGATGGACATCTCAACAGCAAACAAAACCAAAACTATCTGCAGGGCTGGATACCACTAAGTGATAAAATACGTAGTTTTTTTTTAATTTGGCTGCATTGACCCTTTAATAGTGCTTAAATGTAGGACCTTGAACCAAGCATTGAGAATGTATTGTTAGTGATGTTTTCACTCTATTCCACCTGCTGCCTGTGCAAAACAACACAAACTTCAGCAATTTTAATCATTACTCTCTCTCTCTCTCTCTCTCCGTCTCTTTTGCAGTGATGGATTCCCCCACTGATCTTTTCGATGAGTCCTCTCCCCAGATACACACATTTGCCCCCCCTCTCTGCTCCACAGATGTGTCTGGAGTTCATCCTCAGCCAAGTGCAGGTCGCCCACCTCCGACCTTCAGACCCCCTGGCTTTCCCCTCATCCACCACCTCCTCCAGCCAGGTGGAGCCCCCAGGAGGACTGGAGGGCAACTCCACACACATAATGCAAACCTCAGCATGCACAGACATCAGGAAGACAGAAATGTGGATGAAGATGGAGGAGAGGGGGATGCAGGGGTGGAGCAAGGGACGGAAGGAGGTGAGGAGGGAGTTATGGAGGGAGAGGACAACTTGTTGGGGGTTAAGAAGAGGCACAGTGATGCCGCCCTTGCGGCTGAGTGGAGTCAAGACGTCTTGAGAGTGAAGAGGATGAAGCTAGAGAGTCGACGGAGAGATGGAGAGACAGAGGAGGGAGGCAGGAAGCGTGAGGGAGGGAGGGAGGGGAGGAGACGAGAGAGAGAGGAGCTGAAAGAGCAGTTGGAGGAGGCAAGAGAGAGACTGCAGGCCCTGCAGGAGAAAGTATGGAGGGCTTTTGGGGAAAAACACATGGCAGAGGAGGAGAAGAAAGGGAGGTGCAGAAATGGAAACAGAGGAGGAGGAGATGGGGGAGAAGGAGATGTAGGGATGATAGAGGATGAGGACATTGCAGAAGGGATGTATGATGAAGAGGACATTGATGGGGGAGAGATGGAAAAGGAATCTTTCTCCCTTCTCTCCACTTCCCCTTTTGACAACTTCCACAACCACAAACGAAGAGAGGAGCAGCAAAAAGACAGAGAAGGGAGGTTGGAGAGAGGGAGAGGAGGAGGGTTGCACTTGGAGGGCGTGATGGAGGGAGTGGGGTTGTGGTTGGATTGCGGCGGGCTGGTGAGAGGAGACTGGGATGGAGGGATAGAAGACGAGGGCGAGGAGGGAGGGCAGAAGTTTGCTCAGGCGCTGAAGCTGGAGCTGGGCAGCGCTGTGGCCCGAGTCATCGACCGTGTCCTCCGCCTTTACACCGAAACATCAGATTTCACTCCTTCCTCTCCTCCCGCCGCCATCTCTTTCCTCCCGTCGGACACGGGAAACGACGGAGGGAGGGAGAGGGGGATGTGGATGGGACTATTAACAAGAGGAAGAGGAGAGGAAAAGATGAGAGGTAAGGAGGAGAAGATGGGAGGGCAGGATGGAGAAAGAGAGAAGCAGTTCCAGAAAATGAGCAACGGAAGCGGCTTGCCTCCTGAACAGCCACACCGCGCTGAACAATCAGATCTTGCGATGCCACTGGTTGTTCAAAGGTCACCTGACATACGAAAGGCCCACTCACTCCTCGGCCCGCCTCTCTCTACTCACCTGAATCCCTCTCACCCGAACTTCTCTCTGCATCACCCCTCTCTGCCACGTCCTCCTCCTCTTTCTCACCCTCCCCTTTTACCGCCAGCTTCACAATCCAAGGACCCCTCCGCTTCCTTCCACCCATCCTCATCCTCCTCTTCTTCCTCCTCATCTTCCTTCCCCGCGCCTCCCCCTCCTCCTCCTCCCCCTCCCCCTCCACTCCCTCTCCCGCTCCTCCACTACTCCATGCAGCAGCTCTTCTCCCGCTCTCTCCATCACCCTCAGCTCCCCCACCTACCCCCGTCGCGCAAGGACTATCTGAACTCTGACCCTTTCTTGGAGTTCTCGTCTCACCCTTCCTTCCCCCCACTCCCCCTGCTCGGTCACCTGGACCCCTCCCTTGCACGCCACGCTCACGGAGGAAGAGAGAGGGAGAGGGGGATGAGGGGAGATGGTGGGATGAGAGGAGGGGGAGGGATGGACGGAGGAGAGCTCTACCTGACAGCTGGGGGAATATCCTTTTGTCAGTAAGGAGGGAGGAATGAGGGAGATGTGTGTGTGTGCTTGTGTGTGTGTGTGTGTGTGTGTGTGTGTGTGTGTGTGTGTGTGTGTGTGTGTGTGTGTGTGTAACGTGTATTGCCTTAACTGACCTCATGTATACACCCAGGAGGGCTTGTCTCCCTGTCACTTGAAGAAAGCCAAGCTCATGTTCTTCTACGCACGCTATCCCAGCTCCAACACACTCAAGACGTACTTCCCTGATGTCAAGGTGTGTGTACCCCATCACAGTGATGGATCAAGGTTTTGCCCAATATTGAACAATGTTAAATTCAAAGCCATGTTTTAAGTTTTACCATTAGGCTAGTCATATGTACTGAGTGCTTTCTTCTTGTTTCAGTATAAAGGGTCAAGGGGAAGGGTTTGTGGCTGGACTAAAACTGGATATTAGAGGAACACAATGATATCAAGATATGAGAATAATTAAAATCTGACAACAATATGTCAGTCAATGTTTATTTTTTACATGATCAAATGGATCAAACAAATGATTTATGCATTATTTTGATGAAATGATATCATGGAAAGGGTCACTCAAAGTTGGTCATTAAAAAGTGAAAGATATACTAATGTAGGATGTTTTACAGTTGGATATTACATTTACTATTAAAAGATGACAGTAGCTATAAATATGAAAATATTGCAAACTTTTAACCAGTGCAAAGATACAGTAAGAGGAAAACTGAAAATTTTGTGCACACTATGCTGTATATCCATAACCAAAGCATGACTGAAGAAATATCCCAACTCTTGCTCACGCTCATCCCCAGGTAATCAACTTTTAGTGTTCATTAATTACAGTCAAATGGATTGAGGTTCATCTGGGGTTTACTGAGACATTCAGTGGTGGAAGAAGTATTCAGGTATTTTATTTAAGTAAAAGTAGTGATAACACAATTTAAAAATAATCTGTTACAGGTGAAAGTTCTGCATTGAAAATTTTACGTAAAGGTACAGAAGTCTATCAACAAAATGTACTTAAATTATTATTAACAGTAAAAGTACCGGCTGTCAGTGTTATATATCTTACTGTAGGATTATTACTGATCTGTACACACATAAGCAGGATTTTCATGCAGCAGCTGGCTGCAGTAGATTTAATTTTACCCATTTAATATACTGTTGAGTGGTTTAATTTATTTTATAACAATACATTGTATTGTATATTGTTATTATAGGCTGTATTTCAAAAACCCTTACCTGTAAAGTCTCCCTCTGAAATGCAGTGGAGTAAAAGTATGGAGCAGCGTAATTTTACTGAAATAAAGTACAAGTACTTCAGAATTGTATGTATGTACGTGACAGTTATGGGAAATTGTGTTTTGCCAGTCATGTGATGCTTTGGGAACAGTGTGTAGTTTCTGTAATTCATTTGATCTGGAGAAGTGCGCAATTTGAAGTTGCAGACGCTTGTTGTGCTCTCAAAAGCACCGTGGCCCGTACGGGGATCGAACCCGCGACCTTGGCGTTATTAGCACCACGCTCTAACCAACTGAGCTAACCGGCCATGCTGCACTTGATACCAGACAGTTATTTTACCGATAATCGGTCTGGTATGTGGTTCATGGTATAAATTGTTGTTTTCCAATCATAGTTCGCGGTTAGTGAATGCAACGTATTCGGTAATGTCATGGTGTCATGGCGATGTGCGCAATTTCAGATGTCCAAGAGTCGATGGTAAATTAATGCAGCCCATGTGGGGATGTAACGCACTACACTGACGTTATTAGCTCCATGCTCTAACCAGCTGAGCTAACAAGTCATATTTAATAATTCCAAATGGAGGATTATTATGATATTTGGTTTAAATCACAGAAATGATGATTTCGGGAATTTGTGTTATTCCTCTCACTGAAACTGGCTCAGATGGATTAAGCCCTCTTTATCAATAATGAACCTTAATATGATGTTATATAATTACTTAAATGTGGTTATTAAAGAGTTCTGATCACACAAAACAACATAGTTAAACAAAAAACTTTACTATCACCATCATAGATAGCAATCACTGTACATAACTGTATATGACCGTAAATTCTGAACACTAAAGTTAACTTACTTTATAAAGTCATTATAAATGATAAACATCAGTAATGCAAACAACAAAAATACACTGAAGTGTAAGAAAATAATGGTCATATATACGTAAAATGTAGTCCACAACCAGAGAAAAAAAAGTTTCTAACATGTATTATTATGAATATTACCGAGGGATAAAAAAACAAAATGTTCCATTATGAGTCACCAAAACATTGTCTCTCTTTCGGTAAAACACAGGGTAAAGCTCTTAATTAAGTTAAAGTAGTCATAGTAAATGCTCAATTAAATCATCTAATAAGCTGCACTGTCTCGCTGTCCTCACCTGCTCACTTCCTGTCCTGCTGTTTTCATATCCATTGTCTAGTTCAACCGCTGTGTGACCTCCCAGATGATTAAATGGTTCAGCAACTTCAGAGAGTTCTTCTACATCCAGATGGAGCGCTTTGCACGACAGGCTGTCCGCGAGGCTCTCATCCGGTCAGTTTGGGTTTGCACTGGTTCATGTTTAACTCATTTGCTACAAAACTTGCCATGTTTGACATGGTTTTTATAGGAGCTTATAGGAAGTTCGCGCGCATTTCTTACATTTGCTGCGTTGTGTTTGATTCATGCATTAGAGGCTGTGCATATGTTGTCTTGCAGATTTGGTCATTTGCAGAAATAATAACAAATTGCAGATTCATTACATAACTGGTGTTGTGATCCAGATTTTCCTATTTATGCAGCAGCTTGAAGCATCGTGGTTTCCTCCCTCTCAGTTCTTTTATAATCAAATTAGCTGCTGGTACTTAAAAACAGTTCATATTTTCCATTTTAACTGTAGTATTTTTTATATTGCCTGAAATGTTTAATAAGATGGAAAAGTAGTGATGCTTGCTACAAACAGATTTGAGATCATATATTGTCTTAAGTGTGCATTTACAGAAATGACATATTTTCTGGCAATTATTAGATCTATTTATTACTACCAATAATACTACTTGTGTCTAAAACTTAGCAGGTACTGGGTTAGTTTTACAACGTGGATGTATGTATTAAGTCCATGAATATTTCATTCCAAGTGGTCAAAAATTGCCCCCTGTATGCATTGTGCAGCCTCTGGATTATTATGGATGAAACGAATACCCCTTTTATTCTTACTGGACATCATACAAGGCTAGAACATGTTCAAGAGATTAACTGTCAAAAATAAATACTAATCAGTTCTAAATGCTACAAATAAATACTATTGACAGCAGGCCCTTTGCAGTAGTTGAATTAAAATGAATCTTTTTGTCTGTCTGTGTGACCCAGGGATGGTGCACCTCGTCTGGGCAGAGAGAGTCAGCTGCGAGTGGGTCGAGACACAGAGCTTTATCGCATCCTGAACATGCACTATAATAAAAGTAACGTCTACCAGGTAAGGAGGGTGTGAATATTCAGTAAAGTCTGTTTTGAACTATAGCTTTCGGTTTGCTAATTGTATAACTGTATACAGTACTTGGGTGGATATTGCAATCCCTTATAGTGCTATCTCTCTCTCTCTCTCTCTCTCTCTCTCTCTCTATGTGTATATATATAAATATCAATATATATATCAATATCAATATCAATATATATATATATATATATATATATATATATATATATATATGGACTGGGAACCTTCAGTCTAATGGGCTCCAGGTTTTGTTATTGGCATTATGGCTGAGCATTTTTTGTAAACACAGGAGCATCCCAAGGTTACATATATGTTTTATCATCAATATTGTATAATATATACAATAACATGCAAATAGGATGTACATCTAAAACTCTGCCTGCTCTCTGTGATGACATGGCCTTGGTTGCTCCGGTGCAGGATGACCTGTGCTCTGTCAGATAGAGAGCTGTTGTATATTCATCATGTGAAATAGCTGATGAGCTGATGTCAGGACAATGCTTTGGTAATTACTGTAATACCAACATGATGGAGAAGCAGGTAATCAGTTGTATTGTGTTTTAATGATTTGGTGCACTTGCATGTGTGAGGATGGAGGCGCTATTGAGGATAAACAGTATGTGCAAATGGAGGGGAAGGTTCTCTTGTTCTGCAAGGGTAGGGATTGTGCTAAGTGAGTGTATCTTTAAATAGCAGCTGAGACCTTTCAAATGCAGTACATGTTCTATACATACAAATCTGTACACATTTGCTTGAGATGACGAGTGTTCTGTTATACTTCTTCTGAATTGAGCCCCAAAACTTCTTTGGCCCGTACGGGGATCGAACCCGCGACCTTGGCGTTATTAGCACCACGCTCTAACCAACTGAGCTAACCGGCCATGGATGTCCCCAGTAAGCTGCTAATACAATGTCAGTTGGGTCATCAAGGGAATCTTAGACCTGTATCAATAGTTTAAACTGATAGGACTAAAAGAGATCTCTGTATGTCCATGTATATGTATTTACTGGCCATGTTTTGATTCTTCTTCATTTTGTTTCAAGATGCCACATTGAGAAGTCCAACTGACCTAACTGGCTTTGTTGATAACATACTATCATAATATTGGATGGAAATTCTGTGACATGAAGGGCGATAATGTCGTTTCTTTGTTTATATTACAACAAATTTTAATTATCAAATTAGTTATCAAATGTACTCTTCTGCTTAGGGTGACCAGAGTCCCCGAAAAATTCAGGACAGTCCCAGATTATGAGCAGTTGTCCGAATCCCAAAGCCTGAATCCTGTCCTGTTTGTCCCGAAAATCAACTGTTAAGATAATAGTACAGTTGTAGATATGAATGAACAAGCTAGAATGATGTATGGCTGTGAGACTCGACTTGGTGACACAATATTAGTGAAAAATGCTGCAATGAACGTATTGTGTCTTTTGGAGCGTTGCCAAATTGTCATGAATAATTAATAACATAACGAGCTGCTGCTAACACCAGGATAAAATGAAGAAGACTCTAAATTCAAATGAGAGAACCCTTTCATTAAATTATCAATTAGTTTACATGAATTAGCAGCTCAATAGATTTTTTTACTCTCTGAATCAGTGAAAATATTCTGATCAAATCACTTATATAGGCTATAATTCCTGCTTTTAGTTATTACATGTCCTGTTTGTTTTTGTAAAATATGTAAGAGTATTATTGATGTGTTTTTACTTGGCTATTGCACTGATTAGGCTATCATAAATAACAGATTGTTGATGTCACTCGACCTGTTTTAAAGCAGATGATTGAGAGTGCAGCCGCCACTGTGGGAGGAATTTGTGATAAAAATATCTAAAAAATGTGTTTGTAAGCTCCCACAGCTTAATGACAATCTCAGCTGCTGAACAGACATTTAAAATGAATGTAACATACCTGTCACCATGCAAACATCATATCATCCTCAGAGCCAATCCATCTATCTCGCTGTTTTATCCATCTGTACAAATTGATCTTCATAATATTAATAACAAATGATCAGAGTTACAGTCTGATGTTACTCCAAATTATTCTTTACATTTGAATCCCTCTGACAGTTAAAATGAAGCCACTTGTTTGAATCATTGATTCAGTTGTTTCAACATGAAAATGTGAGAAAAAATGTGCTGTAAAATTTAAGTGAACTACGTATAAACATAGTGAGTCAACTGACTTGATTTGTTTCCAGTGAGGTATTATTGAGCTTATATAGTGCTTCTTTGAGGTAAACATTACTATTGCTGCTCTAGAAACAATATGTAGTTATTTTTGTAATATATATTACTTCCTGTTCTGAATCTTTTCTTTTTAAAAAAGAAAGAGAAGTTGCAGTCGTGAGGACAGAGGAAGTGTAGCTGCAGGCAGCAACGGAGAAGTAGTGATATGACAGATGCGATAGGCAGCGCACTGATGAAATGAATGAAATATCATGAATGTTACGTAACCGATAATGACTTGCACACTGTTACATACAGCACAGTCATTGTGTTTTTCCTAATGACAGACAGTTGACTTCACAAACAAAAATAATACATTTTAGCGATGAGTTTTGACTTTCACGTGTTTTACTGTTCGTTGACACTTAATGTAATGCACTGGAGGCTGAGCCCACCATGACCATGTGACCGCGCCCACCCCAACTCCCCTGTTCCGAATTTCACTCACTCTCATCTGCTCACCCTACTTCTGCTCAATTTCTGACTAAAACTAGATTTTTTTTTCCATTATGACAACATCTTGATTTTTCAATATTAGTGAGGTAGTTTCATATTAGGAGATGCCGGCTTGCATGAACTTCTCATTTTAAAAAGACAAGTTAGTATCATTAGTCTACATATTATTATAGTTTTATTTCATGCTTGGGATCAGATGTGCTGAGACTCTTTTATTTAGCATATTAAGCCTTTAACATGTGAGTCTGTACAGAAGAAACACATCTTGTAGGCTGAGGCACGCAGGTGAGTTATTGTGGCTAATTAGACCTCTGCTCAGGTTGAAGTTGGGTGGAGCTAAGTTGTGAGTTGATCTTTTTTTTACAGCACATATTTAGCAGGAAAAGGACAAGTGTGATAAATAACATTAATTATGGTCTTCTCAGGTCCCTGCCATTGTGCATGATGGCTCACTGGCATGGCTTTCTTTGGCAGCATCATTATTTAAGTTATTATTAAAACCTGTTGTTTAATCTATGCCTATCAAAAGGCCTATTTCATGAGGTTACCAAACTCCATGCAATGATGAAGGTCAAATCTAACAGGTGCAAAAAAAACAACAGGATAATCAGGGAAATATCTGTTACACACAATATATATTCTCAAACAGGTTCAATCAGGCAGGAGAAGTGACAACAGCAGTGTGATTGTACTGTAGGGGAAGTGCTGAACAGTTATCTTAACGTGCATTGTAATGTGCTTCCCATTTAGGCTATAAAACCTGTCACTGCTCAGTAAATCTCATTAAAAATGCAAAATCTCATCAATAGTATACAAACAAACAAATACAGATAAATGAAGCTTCTACCTATCACACACACACATACAATTCTTAGATTTAGTGTCCTCCAGAAGCTTTGACTTTTTGAATCTTTTTCCGTCATACTGACGTCATACTATGAAACTCTCTTATTATAATGACAAACGTTTCTTGTTATAACAAGAACATTTCAGTACAACAAGCGATGATTAAATTGCTAGTTACAGTTAGGATTTGAACTGGTTGTTGGTCATGTGACTTATGGATCTTATATTTTGCTTGTTTGGATTACACTAAATCTGATGGGTGACACAATTTCCAACATTCTACCCGGGTTTTGAAACTGTGGAGCCCATTTCCAAATCTGTCCAGAATTTTAAAAACTCTAAAAAAACTTAATTCTGCAGACCTGCAAGTATTTTATCCTTTGACACTCAGATTTCTGTCTGCAGGTCCCGGAGAGGTTCATCGAGGTGTCAGAGGTGGCTCTGAGGGAGTTTTACTCTGCCATTTGGACTGGGAGAGACAGCGACCCCTGCTGGAAGAAAGGAATATATAAAATCATCTGTAAACTTGATAGTCCTGTACCAGATGCCTTCAGACTGCCCGGTTGTCCTGTCGGCTGACGTCAAACCGCTTTCATCTGGTACATGTACACGAATGCATGCACGCATACATTCTTACTGAAGAGAACATACAAACGTATACCATTACAGACTGTGAGAAACTGGTCTGACGACATCTGATTCTACAATTTGGTTGATTCATAATTCATCCACTTTCAAAAAAAAAAAGATTATTTAGGAAACTAAAATAATTTTGTTTGACAGTGTGCAGGGGAAGACATGTACAGGCTCAAATGGACACACACACACACACATACAGGGTCAATAGCAGACTGACACACTCAGTGCCATGATAAGAGTCTTGTGACTGCACTTATCGAAGAACGTGACCCTACCGTTGAATAAAAACGGACAGAGCAGAGACTTCTCTTTCGAAACATTCTTCAGCAGTATGTTGAAATCACAGTGCTGCTACAGAGGTCTGATAAAAGAAAAAAAAAATGGACTTGAATGGACTGGTGTGTTGCCATGGGATACTTACCGTTTCAGATGTGTCGTTTAAATTCCACACATCAATCATTCACATGAAAATATATACATTCCCTGCTAGTCCTCAATACTTACAAATAAAGCCACACTATGCATTCATTCAGTAATCAAATGGACTGCTGACAACTGTTTACTCAGCATGAACGCTGCAAAAGCACGAAGCAAATAGTGAACATTCAGATAGAATCCAGAACCTGAATACATACCAAGTCTCTCGGGGGTTATCTCTTTCTCTTTCCGCAGACAGCAATGCTCCAACACAGAGAGATTACAACCAACTTTCCATGCTTAATGTATTGTTCACGTTTTAATTTAAGTTATTTGCACATCAATGTAAAAATACATCAGTGTAAAAGATGTAATATACAGTACACACACACAGCCCAGCCGGGTCAGGAGCCAAATGGAAAATCAGCTTCCTGATGAACAAGAAATATTGCTGTGTAATCATTAATGATCTTGCACAAACAGCACCTTACATTCACACCTAAAAATTGAACGCTGCTCTCCGTCAGGGGTGCTCACAGTCAGACTTCTGCCTACGAAGACAAAGACAGAAAATCAAGTTGTAATTGTGGTTTGCTAGCCCTTAATTAAAATAGACTCTTACGCTGCTTTGTGTGTGTGTGTGTGTGTGTGTGCTGCTCTGGAGGGTGAAAACGACCTTTTTTTTTTTTTGTTAAGTACGCCTCACAGCTTTTACAGTTTAGACACAGTTATTTCTGCATAGCTGTGAGGATGCTTTCCAAATGTTTTCCCCCCCAAACAACACCGGGCTGTTTAAACTGTGTTTGAATTCATCATACATTGTTTTTTGTATCCATTACAGAAATCGGGCTTGAAAATGTTACGTTCAGTGCTAATTAATGTTACATAATGTAATTTGTTACAGTAAATTGTAGGATTTGAAAAAAAAAATGACGTTGCCCTTGTTTTAGAGAAACACCAGGACAGTGGTTTCAGTCAGTGGATTTGTTTTGCTTGTATATCCATTGTTCTGTTTAACATTAAATTATTATGGAGCTTTTTGTACATGATGGCACAATGTAATCGAAATGTAATTAAAATGCTGTTAAGAGGGACACTATATTGAATTTAAAATAGTAAAATTAATGTTTGGTTGTTTCCTTGATGTACTCTTGTTGATGAAATATTTACTTATGTTTTTGATTTCCTTTAATGTGATGCTAAACTAAATAGGCCGGTTGCACAATTAGTGTATATCTACATTTGTTTCCCAAACATATTGAAGCAACTTTCACTCTAAGCTGATCAGGCCGGCATTTATCTAAATCTGACAGTATTTTATCTGGAGGAAAGTTGGATTTCTGCTCCAGATAAAGATCTGCTCAGTCACAGCTGTGTCTGTGAAACCGAGCCCGTAAAGTAAACTAATTGTGACGTGTTTTCAACTGCATGTTTCCTATATTTGCATTTTGTATTGTAATGGCTTATGTTTCTCTCATTGCTTTTATTGGTCTCTCTTTTATATTGTACATATTGTATTCTTTAGATCCGTGCCTCATTCAAACTTTGGTGAATTTTGATGTTTAAACTTATCAGTGAATTAAAGTGATAACAGGCTTGAGTTACTGGGTCTGAATACATCTCACTCACACATACACACACACACACAAACACACACATACATGCTCTCTGGTGTTCACGTCCTGGTAGCCAACACTAATACCATCATACTTTAAGCCTTTAATCTAACAACACTACCACACAAACTCACACACATTCTCACTGGCACTAATATGTGGATGATGGCTTTGTAAGAGGCTCAGCGGAGGACTAACCACCTGAGACAGCACCACACACACACACACACACACACACACACACGCACAGTTTCTCTGGTATGCCAGCAATTTATCTAAACCACAGGGGTCTTCGAGATAAAGCTGCTGTGTTTTTTTGACCTACAAGTTTGTCCAACAAGTCTGGACCTGGTTAAACGAAGACACAGACTCTAGTTTTAGTTTGGTATGTTTAGGTAGGATGATGAGGTCACACTTGGTCAACAACAACAACAGAAATATAACAGTATATAAATGCAAATGTCCCCTAACTAACTTCTTTTTGGACTCTTTGTCTACTTTGTAGAATTAATACGGATGAATTTCAGCCATTCAAAATCAACATTTTCTTACATTTCTTACCTGCTATCTAGTTATTTGTGATTTATTTGATTATGTTCTGTAAAAATCTGAGATCTGTAAACACTTTGTGGCACTAATTCATTGCTTCACCCAACTTCAGTTTCAAAACTCACAGTTTTTCATAGATTTTACACCTTTCAAAGGTGAAATTTAGCCGTGGTTGATGTATCTCTCCATCCTTTTAGTCTGCTGCATGCATCTTTGTTACCAAAAGCTTCTTTTTTCTCTAATCTTACCTCACCTACCTCCCACATTATCCTCTCCTAACTTTTATCTTTCATGGATGTTTTTGCACATATATTTCTATGTATTTTTGCCTTTCAAATTGTGTGAAAATTCAACAATTTTACATATGTTTTCTGCACCTCTCTATCAAACATGTGAAGCAATCAATGGTGCTCTCATTCATAGCTGACACACAGCTTTGACTTAAAGTTTACATGTTAACTATAGATTAGACTTTTTCTTAGAACTCCTCATGTGTTAACGAGCTCACTTGAGGCTCACTGATTAGTTATAAAGGGAAACTCAACAATGCAGTAGCTCCATTAAAATTTTAGAACCTTTTATCATATGACAAATCATAAAAACAACTAAGTACCTATTTATTTTATTGAAATTAAATCTATATCAAAAATTGAATGATGTAACACATTCCCAGCGGGGATGGATGTGTATCAAGAATGAGCGAAAATCATTTCCACCACATACGTGAATTTAACAGACTTGAAAATTGTGTTACATATATTTCAGAATAGCATGATCATATGACATAAGTCACAAGGTTTGATTAAGCATTCTGGGAAGGAAATACCATTTGCAGCCATCCAACACACACACACACACACACACACACACACACACACACACACACACACACACACTGGCCACCTGATAATCTGCTGCATGGAGGATAACACACAAACTACATGTGATACCCTTTTTTAAAAAAAATAAGTATGAGTTTTGCAGTCAATACCTCCTGATGAGCATCACTTTTACTGTGAACTTTATTAAATAAAAAGCTGATTCACCTTCCAGTCCCCCTCTCGCTGCTTCTCACAGCTATTAGTTTATCTTTCTGGGTTATCCAGCTGAAACCAGCCTCTGACCCGAGGAAAATCGGTCTGTATGACATCCAGTGTTTCAGTGTATCCACCCGTCACTGTGACAAATAAACTATTTCTACGCATTTATAAGCGGACGTGCATATCTGGTGGAGCTCAAGAAAAGCAGAGTTGATTCTTAAAACTGGAGGGAGTCACAGCTGGACTATGACTGAGAGCTGAGTGAAGTCCAGCAGGAACAGCCGGAAATCAAACATTTTAACCTTTAAAATCTCAGCGTGGCATTTGTCACATTGCATAAAGAAGAGGCAGGTGAGTTGACTGTTGTTGGGATCATAATGGTTTTGTCTTTTTCAACATAGGTGTGTCAGCAGGTTTTTCCTGAATTTGGATTATTTCTTCCTTAGAAATGATCCTGGTTAGTTCCCTCCTAAAGGATTACGCAGTGGAAAATGAAAAGCTTTGACTAAAATACCAGCTACAGTCAGTGAAGCTCTAAATGAAACATGTAGCCTACTAGCCTATATAGACTTATGTTCTGTTTTATTGAAATAAATATTGTTGATTATATAGATTTATCCAGCTGAACCTGCCACTCGTCTTGTCTACAAGGTATTCCTCAATAACTATTCATTAACCTGTTTTAATTAAGCACCAACTCAATTAACGCTGCAGCGAATAGGCTCTTCAGTTTCGGAAATGATTGTGAAACAACTTAGCGGAAGCCTTGTATCTCATTGTGGTCACCTTTTACGCGCAGACGGGGACCGGGCTGCTGGATGATGGCGCTGACGGGGCTGCTGCTGCTGGAGTTGGGTCTGTACGCCAGCTGTTTCGTCTGCGGGATCGTTACCGCCGCGTCCATCACCATTGTCCAGGTGACTTTACTTACAAACAAACAAACAAACAAACAAATTAGTCTGAACTATAAGCTTCTATCATCTCCATCCTCTTCCGGGTGGACTCACTTTTTTAGTGCGTGTGTGAAAAAGCAAAAGGCTTCCCCATATGTTTGTGGCACCCTTTGTGTTGAATTATATTGAAATGAGAGTTATAGTGGGCTGTTTAAACTACTTTTTGAGGCTTTTCTACACGTTGGCACATCTAAAACCATTGTTTCATACCGTAGCATATAGATGTTACCACTTATTGATGTTGCGCTTTCACTTTCTTACGATTTCCCGCAAAGACTATCATTGTTACAGAGTCCACATGTGGATTTCTTTGTCTTTATCTTTGTTTTTTTGGCTATACGTCACAATTTAGTGTATAACACAGTAGCACTTTCCCTCCATCATCCACTATACAGCCTATAGAACCCTTATAGGACCATATAAGGAACATAACAAGGCGCAGTGTGGTCACTAGTCGTCTCATTCCTCTTCATTAGCTGCACTCATTATACGCGTTGACATAAAGACACTGTGGAGAATAACATTTATCTTGCGGCTTCAAATCCTTTTTAAACATAACTTTCTCCTCTTAACTAATCAGGGGAATGTGTGAACGTGTGAAAATGCGCGCGTGTGGATGTGTGTGCGCGCGCGCGCGCGCGCGGGTAGCCTAATAACTGAGTCATGTGTTCAGATGCTGCTCATGTGACCAGTTGGTCCTCGTGCCTAATTATTCTCCCCGCCTCTTTATGAAAGTCAGATGCTGCAGGTTGTGTGTGTGTGTGTGCGTGTGTGTGTGTGTGTGTGTGTGTGTGTATCAGGTATTCCTCATGTTATGGGGACAAAAACTAAGTCCTCTTAATGTAAATCATTCATTTTAAGGTGAAGACTTGGTTTAAAGTTAAGGTAAGTTTAGGGTAACGTTAAGGTTAGTTTAGGGTTATGTTAAGGTTAGTTTAAGGGTTAGAGTTAGGCATGTGGTAGTTATGGTTAAGGTTAGAATATGTCTCCAGGAAATGAATGTAAGTCAAAGAAATGTCCTCTGAAGTGATGGGAACATGACTGTGTGTGTGTGTTTTCTCAGTGAAATCTTCTGTTTTGTGGTTGCAGTGCCAACAATGTTACAACAAGGAAAGTAATTGAAACAACATAACAAAATTGAAACAGTACACCGGGAAGCACCTCAGATTACAAATGTCCTTTCTTTCTTTTTTTTTTTTGGTAATTTCTCTTTCTGTCTGTCTCTCTCAGGGTAATTTTGGAGGTCTGTGTATGCTGTATGGACTTGTCAGCTACAATGCAACAGCAGGCGCCATCGGAGTGCAGTCATCCAGCTCCTCGTCTCTGTGTTACTTTGTGTCGGCCATATCAGTCATGGTAGCAGTGGTGTGTTTCTCACTGTCTCTGTACTGGATGTACACATTCTGCATCGACGGGGAAATCAGAAGGTGATGTCTGATGAGTTTGTGTTAATCATTAAATAATTGTGTGTGTGTTCTTCAGTCTTATTGGCGGTTATGGCTAACTGCTCTGTTGTCATTTTTATTTTCAATTGTTCCATTGTACAGCTGATATTTGCCATATCACTAAAATTGGCAGCAGCCTTTGTTTACAGCTACTATCAGTGTTTTTATGCGCTGGATGACAAAGGTTTGAGTCGGAGAACAAAATGTAGCTGCCAACACAGGCCTTTCCTCATCTTATTCTTAAACTTTACTACTGGTCAGCCATGTGGAAGCCAGTTTTATACAGCTTTTAGACAACCTGAATGTAAATATTCAACTGAGATGTATCAGATGTCAACATATGAGGGCTAATTTTTGGATTAAAAGTAAGAAAAGATCCACTTTACTGATCACACGCAGGGAAATTAAAGCTGATAAAGGCTGATATTTTGTGTTTAGTCTCTATCAATGTTTCCTCTCAAAATAGGGAAGCAATAATGCATAATATGATGATTTGTAGCTGATACTCGTATCCTGCACAGTATCTTTCCTTCTCATTTCAGCCAACACAGAGATGTGTGATAGGATTTTATTACAAAAACATGCAGGCGCACAAAGAGCTTTCCAGATATACCTGTCTTAAGAGCCACAACCAGCCAAATTCTCAACAATAAAACTGTTTCATACAGTTTGACGTCATTTCCTCGATAGGTCAGAGGTTTAAATAACATGTAATTACTTTTTATATCTTTTTTTTCCCCTCACTTCATAAAAACTCAGCGTGTAACAGTCGTTCTCACGCTCCTTCTGTTTATTCTAACCTCGCTCTCTCTCTCCGCAGGGAGCGCGTGTGGATGAACATGATCGTGGCTGTGTGCGGAGTCTTCCTGTTCTTCCTGCTCATCACGGGGTGCATGCTGAAGATCGGACGCGACTCGCTCTGCACCTCGGTTATACAAACCGTTCCCAACATCACCAGGTGACACAGACGCATCCGCAAGTCACAAAAAACCTTCCACAAACAACTCATAAATGAAACTAAAAGTGACATTTAAAACCCAGTCAGCTTTACTTCAGTGTTTTGCTTCTGATTTCATCTTAACTTTGAAGTTTTCGAAAGCAGATGTCACTTATTTTTGCGCCTGTAGTCATGTTACACTGGTTTCATGGCATCTTTTAACATCTCCTTTTTCTTCTTTAAAATGTTATCAGCCAGCAAACAACTCAAATAACCACAGAAATCTTTTCATTTTGCAAAGTTTCAACCTAAATAATAATATACTGACATTCAAAACTTAAAAGAGAGGGAAAACGCCAGCATCAGTTCTGCATTTATTATCTGTATTTGCTTGTTTTAAGCTCCACTGACCTTGATGTTATTTATGCAAACTGTCGCTTGTCACGCCTCATCTACTGAGAAATTAGCTGCACACTCAATGACCATTAAACACCATTAGATTAAAGACAAATCCATCACCCACGGAGCACTTACTGTACAACGTGCGAATATGAGTGGATGTGTTGAATATTTTATGATGGTTTTGAAGGGATTTTGGCAGCTAAAATAATATATCTTGTTTGTTAGCTACTGTTAACACCTACAGGACATGAAACTTAATTATCTGTTTTCTTCCAAGTGTCTTACATGCAAATCTATTTCTGTCTCTCAAGATGTGAAGACGCCCAGACTAGAAAGTGGGTCAGTCCACTTAAAGGAGGAAGGTTCTACAACAGTCTACACAAAGCAGAGGTCAGTATAACATTCATTCAGTTATTTATTGTATTATTTCATGTCTAGAATCACATTGGCCACATGAGCACCCAGGTCTCCCAGGGATCTAGCATTTCTTTTATTCATATATTCATCTCAGACTTAATTAGCAAATTAAATGAAGTACACATATACAGTTACACTTAAGTTAACTACATATCCAGTTTAATAATTAAAAACATTTCCTAACATTCGCAAGAATCAGAGTTTTTAAGAGGAAAGTGAATATTAAGTTTTTTACAAGATGTGTGTGAATGATTTGTACACAGCTGCTATGTAGAGCAACTGATTCATTCAGCGTTACTTTTAACTCTTTAAATAGCTATAAAGAATCATTAGTGCTGCTATACATCATCATTTAGTCAAGAAATCCTCTTTAAAACAAGGAGCGTACTGTATATGTAGAGGGTGTGTCCATCACTAACTAGATAGATAGATTCACAGATGAAAGGCCCTCGATGTGTTTCATGTGTTTGACTACTCGCTGAATTCCTGGCAGACGGCCGTGTGGGTCAACTTCTTCTTCTGGCTCATCATCGGGGTTCTGGTGGTCATTCAGAGGCGTCAGAGTACAGGGTCGAAGCTGATCGCGGGAGTGCTCGGAGACTACGGCGGGCCGGCCGGAGGGCTTTTCGGCGATCCGGGAGTGACGGCCGCAGAGACGGAGCCATTTTTCAACCGTCCTCCAAGACCACAGTGAGGAGGGGTCACAGAGGAAGTTACAAAAACACATAAAGTAGCACAAAATGATTATGTGGGAGTAGATGTGGAAAAAGGGTAAATACACATACACATAGATGTATTGTATTTCTGGTATTCCAGTGCATAATTACACATTTTCTGACAATACCAATCACAGTAATTTGCGATTGACTTTGTTTGTTTTAGGGTGTTACGGCAAATAGATACAATAGAAGCATTTCCCCTCGACGAGGATGGGATTCGAACCCACGCGTGCAGAGCACAATGGATTAGCAGTCCATCGCCTTAACCACTCGGCCACCTCGTCAGGCACAAAGACACCAATAAAAAGCATAAACTGTGCAGAAGCTGTGTTAGCCTGACAGTTTGACCTCATATTCATAAGATTTTACCTGTTGACATGTTGATTTACCCGTTTCCCACATCTCACTAACCAAAGCCATTCCAAATGTCTGACTACTGAATCACACGGAAGTGTGTATTTGTTCGTTCCCACTGTTTCTGTTTCTGAGTATGTTTACATAACCAACATATTAACATATTAATTGGAGGCATTCGTTTTACATGTCATCATTGTGCCCAGATTTTGTATGTTTGATGTGACTGGCAGATGACGATGTTTCCTATGTGTAAAACACAACTATTTTACAAATTATTAACGTCATTCTTGTAAAATGTCAAAACTAAACGGCTTAAAGTTAAAAAAAAACAAAAAAAACCCTCCTGAAAGGTGGTATTGTGAGTTTCTACTCCAGTTTTCTTTCTGTACGTTGTCTTTATTCTTTATTTATGATGCATTTGACATTGAGGCCAAAGTTCACTCATCTTTAAAATGTGATTTAATGTTGAGTAGTTGAGTCTCAACATGTGAACAACACTCCTGCTTGAGGAAACATCTGCTACAGATTGAAACAACGGGAATAACATTATGTTACATTAAATTACAAATCATTTAAATGGATGTTTAATTTTAGGCATGATATACAGTATGTGATCCCACCCTAACATCTGATATCCAGTCCAGGTTCACTCAGACCTGCTGACTAAATGTTGAAACATCTGATCTGTAGTGCCGGTTGAGCACCATGAGTGTATGAACTTCAAATGGGTACATGTCAACATCGCAACCACATGACTGTTTGTTGTGTTGCTACTGAGCACATGGTGTGCTGCCTTTTGAAAACAATAAACCAAAGAGTTTGAACAAAATGACCCAAACTTGTTCATTGCTCATGTCCCTCACAGGTAATGGAGACATGATAGTAGATATGTTGAACTGTGTCTCCCTCTGCTGGTTGAAGTGAAGACTCTCGCTTGTATTAGAGATACATTTGTACTGTACTGCAAGTGCCTGTTTTATGTGTTAAATGTAGTGTTTTCTCATGTCAGTTCACTGTGGTTTAATTTACATTTACAAAGGTGAAACCTGTATGTTGTTTGACACTTCATAATCTTATTATTGTGGCTGTGAAGTTATGTAATGACTGATTGAGCCAGTGACCTCTACAGACTTTAAGGACACTGGTCCTGAGGGGTTATTTTTTGAAGCCCAATGTCACGTACAACTAAAACTCCTGGCGGTCTTTATTCTGCATCATATGAACACAAATAAAGTGCCATCCCACCGAGTAATAAACAGCAGTAATTTAAGCCAAAACAGCACATTGTGTCCAAAACATGTATGTAGTATACGTACCTCTTCCCTTCCATCAGAAGAGTGTTTCTGTTACAACCTCACAAAACTAATAGGAGCAAATTTAATTCATTTTGTTCTAGATAGTTAAACCCAACAAACCACTGACTGGCTTTGATTTTCACTATTGAATCAGACTAATCAGTTTCATCACACCTGTTAAGATATTGGCCTATTTCATCCACTTGAATGATCCCAAACATTAATTCAGACCTCATCATCACATTATCATTATTATTCAAAATGCACATTATAAAACAGACATTTTAAAGTCTATCCTGTATTAAAACATGACTGCTTAATGTAAAATGTGAATTCCTTACTTGGCCACCGGTAAAATATCAGCATTTGTTAATGTGTATTTGAAGGGGAATGAAGCACGACTGGATTAAATACTAGCAGTTCCCTGACAGATCAAAATAGAAGGAATGAGCTTAATGCTGCCATTACAACACGACTACTCTCTTTCCTGAACTGTCTAATCTCTGTGGATTAAGTGACCTGGCTTGCGCCCTGAGGTAAAAGATAATGTTCACTGGCGAGAGAAAGGAAGGAGTGACGGGACTAGGAAGAAGGAGACGGATGGAGACGGAGAGAAATAAAGCATTTTAGAGGAAAAACTGTAAGTCAGCTTGCAAGAGCCAGTTTAACTACATCTATACCTGAGGTAGAACTGTTACCTGCAGCTACTGTGTGCTTTTTTTACAGGAACTCTGTAAAGGACAACAAAGAGGAAAGAGCACTCTGGAGAACACTGAAGACTGTTTAAAACTTGCGTCTCAGAAGACGACCAAAAAGCTTGTGATAGATTTGACTCTGGAATCTATGGTAAGACTTTCTCACATCTTGCTTGGCTGGTCATTACTGGGCTACTGATTATAAAAAAAACCAACCTGTGTGGATATAAATGTGTCTGAGAGACAAAAAGAAGCAGAGTAGAGCTTGAAAAACTGCATCAGATATAGAGATACAGGCGGTAGGATGGGGATAAAAGTGAAACACAGAGAAGAGCAGTGGACACTGTAGACTGAGCTAAGCCATGATAAGCCTCTTTAAGCTACTTCACTCCCCACAGACCAAATGTTCTGTTTTAAACCTGTTGATCTGTGCTGGACGTCTGCTACCAATTCACTTTATCTGTATTTCTGGCAGGAGAGCTCTAGTTTACTGCCAAATCAGGCAGCAATAAAACCATAAAAGAGAGAACACAGTCCTTAAATCTCAAATTGAAATCATAGAAAGCCCTTCAACTGGACAAACATATGTTAGGTAGCTTTATTTTCAAGCATCTGTCTGCTTAAATGTCCTCCAGCCAAATGGTTGTGTCTCATCCGGCTCCATCCACCCCTTCTGTCTCTGTTCAGAACATGTCTCAAGACCAGTTTGAGTCAGTCGCGGTGAGCGTGGAGTCCCTCCTGAGCGACGCCAAGAGGATGCAGATGCAGTGCCGCGAACGCAGCGAGCAGCTCTCCCTGGCTGCCACGCAGCTGAGGGTGGAGTCGGCCGCCCTGAGGGAGCAGTGCGAGGCCACCCAGCTCGACATGGCCCGGATCCGCCGGCAGCTGGAGGAGCTGTTGGACACCAAAGCCGCCTTCGAAGCCCGGGAGAGGCAGGCGCGTAAACTCAGCAAGCAGCTGTGAGGAAATGAGGAGGAAGAAGGAGGAGGAGGAGGAGGGATAGTGATAAGTAAGAGGGGGAGCAGCATCCTATGTACCCATGTCATGAACTGTTGCGCAGGCTCCCATTGAGATCCTGAGTGATTGGTACCCATGAGAGAGGAGGAAAGTGAGGGTGAGGAGGAGATAAGATAGAACATTTATTTTAACATTTAGCTAAAAAGGACTTTTTTTTTTTTCTGAAGAAAAACGTTACACAGAAGCCAGAAAAAATAAAACTGTGTGTGTGTGTGTGTGTGTTGACAGGGTGTTGAGAAAAGGGAAAAGCAAGCGAGGGAATAAAAACATGGAAGAGAAAAGCACTTTATCAATATTTACAGCTCTTTCTTGTTCCTCTTGCTGCTATGTGAAACAGATACACATGTGAATAAGCACATGAATTTGATTCCTCCCCTCTCTCTCACTTTTTATGTCAAATAAACATGTTCCAAATAAACTCTTGTCTCCTTATGTCTCTTGCAATTCCCAAGCATATATTTCACCTCTTCATTAGCTTTATTTCCTCACTTGTACTTTCACTTTATGTAAAGTATGTTTGTAATTGTTCCTGTGAGGATAGTGTGTAAAAGAGTGATAAAACCATGGATGTATTATAAGAATATAATAATTAATATAAGGATAAAAACAAGGGGTGCTTCCTTGTGGGGGGAAAAGTCATTTTGAGGGGAAAAAAATATGTCTTGGTCCATGTGTAGAATGTGGACAAAAAAAATCCAACTCCAGGCACCAAAATGGATTAAAACAAATAAAAATCCTTTAAGAATGTGGACAAATATGTTATAAAAATACACCAGCGCCTTTGAGATCACAAGAGGAAAACAGCTTGTCTTATTTTGTGATTTCAACTGAAATACAATCATCTCCAGACTTTTGTTAGCTGTCATACTCAAACAGTGCTGTAACAAATGAGGGCTGCCACACCAGGTCTCAAAGTCAAAGATTCAAATTTATAGTATTGTTCTATTGTGACAACAGATTTATGTTCTAATCAAAAACAGACAACATATCACATGATTTACATGTCTTTCCTGTGTATTTTCTGAGTGTACAGAAATATATAAAGTACCACAACGCTTATAATGTGATACAGGTTCAGATCAGTGGTGAATACTAGAAAGACTGAACACTAAAAACATTCACAGATCTAAAAAAGTATTAATGCATGTATCAAATACATGACTTACACACTCTTATCTATATACACAACATTCAACATATAGTCTACAAAGCTGACATGTTAACGTTACGACTCAGTTTAAAAACCAACGGAAGAAATTGTCACAACAAGCAGCCAGACCTCCTTCACTAATCACACAACATCAACAGGTGATTAAAAACTGGATCAATTCCAAATGAATGGATGAGTCCAGACAGCTCACTGTAACTTCAACAAGCAAACTACCCACAGCACATTATCTGATCTCTGCTGCATTCTTGTTAAGGAGATAAATTCACACAACAGCCACACAGAGACATTTAACCATCAGAGATGAAGTTAGCGACCAAAGAGACAGAGAGAGAGAAGCTGTATCTGACTCACGTTATCTGATGTCTTCTTCTTTCTTTCATGGAGATGAAATATTCATGTCATTTGTGGATGTTAGTTATCTTGTTTGTTAGTTTACAGAACGTTATGGCTGCTGCTTAACCAGTCTGATATCATTAGCAACAATGACGAACAAGCTAACTCTCCTGGTTGTTTCTCCGGTTGCTTCTCTCTCCAGCCTCCCGGCGTCCAGATCTATTGTCCCGTTAGCTTAACAACAGTCCTTAACAGTCCTCCATGGATGTATAAAGAGTCCTTCAGGCTGCTACAACAAGCTAACTGTAGCGTTGGCTAACGCAAGGAGCTATCTACTGCTCGTTATCTACTGCTGCTACTCTGCTTTACAATGGAGAGAATTGAAGATGAAATCTGGAAACTATCATTGGACCAATGCGATGTCAATATTGCATTCTGGTTGTTGATTGGTTAGGGAAGACAGCCTCCCTTGGAGCGTCATTTTACGTGTCTTGGCCAATCATAGATTAGTATGAAAAAAAAAAGAAGTACATTAAATTGATGTAGGAGATCCCGCCCTCCGGAGGACAGCAGGAGCCCGTCCTCCTCCTGTGAGCCAAAGCACAGTCACAGTTTTATATTGCTTTGCACTTCTATTATAATGACAGTAAACCACCAAGACAATCTGTAAGTTACATTTTGATGCCAAACAAGGAACATTTCATAATACAGTCAGTGCGTCCAAAACTTGCTTTGTATAGGCTATTATCTTGAAAATTACTCAGTTAGAAGATCCCTGAACAGTATTCTACTATACTTGTGTCCTCCTTGCTTCAGGTGCGATCATGTGACTCCTGGATGGGGACTTCTTGACAATAACAGTATAAAAACTTTTCCACTTAAATGTAAAACAGCTTCAGTTGAAAGTTCTTGTATTGTCTTTTTCACTCTCAGTCATGACTAATGATAATTTATTATCTCGCATTTATTGATCTGTTGATTTGGTTTAAAGAAAATGTGTGCGTCTGGTCATCAGAAGATGCTCTAAGGTGAATATTTTGTCCTCTTTCTATCCTCAGATGCTGGTCGTGCTGCCACCTGAGTAAAGACACATCGTCCTGCTCACACAGTGAAGGAGCCGTACCAGTGTGAGCATTGTGGGGAGAGTTTCAGCTGAGCTCAGCACCCAAGGACACACCAGCTAAGAAACCCTTTCATTGTAACCAATGTGGCAAGAGTTTCACCACAGTATCCTACTTTAAAGTGTCTCAGCGCATCTACACGGGGAGAAACCCTACCACTGCAGCCAGAGCAAGAAGAGCGTCGACCAGCTGTCTCGCCTGCAGACACACAGGAAGGAAACCAAACCAATGCAACCTGTGTGACAAAAGCTTTCTAGGAACCGTACCAGCGTGAGTTCTGCTGGAAGAGCTTCAGCGAGAACGTGCGTCTCGGGATGCACCAGAGAATTCACACAGGAGAGAAACCATGCGACTGTGAACAATGTGGGAGATGGTCCAGCCAGTCAGAGATGCCTTGAATGAGCAAAACCAAACTGCTGCCACATGTTCCTGAAGAGTTTCAGTTGTTAAGGAGCTGTAAAGAGACACACATGTTCAGAGCACAGAAAGTGTGTGAACTATGATGGAGATTTACAGCCAACAACTGTTCACCTTTGTTTTCTTGTCCAAATAAGTTTGTAAAGTAAATCTGACTGCTGATGTTTCTTGCCCTGTTGGACTTCTTTCCATCGATGTGGCTGCTAGTGAGAACAATGTTATCATAACTGACAAAAAGACGGACAAACCTATGAAAATATGATCCAAGTTGCACTAAACAGGAATGAATTGATAATAAACATTTAAAATGAAATCACAAATTTTTTGTTTGTTTACATATGTTCTTTCACAGTTAGTTCCCTTCCTGCTTTTACATTCAGTTTCTGTATTCTTATTATTTTAATTCAAATATGGTTCTCTTTAAAGAGGAGCTCAGATCAACTTGACCATACACACACACTCACACACACACACACGGCAAGCTGTATTTCTGTTGATTTTATGTCTTTGCAATAATAAAATAGTGACTTGATTGATGTGACAGCACAGGAATGACTAACAGGTAGTATTTATGACCTGTAACCAAATGACTGTTTCATGCTTGTTTAGTTGCCTAATAAGAGACAGAACATATGTTATGAGAACAAACAGTAAACAATAACTGTATTAAAAGTCAGTGCAGATGATCAGAGAGAGCAGCAGAGGACAGAATAGAGGTTTAACAATGTTAAGACTCAGCAGAGTAACCAGGCTGTCTGTACCAGATTTTGGCAGTTATTTGCCAACTAAAGTAAAAAAAAGGAAAGAAGAAGAAGAGGAAATTCAGCAGTTTGTCTAATATGTGTTTAGTGTGTGAAGATTGTTAGAAAAATGACCTGAAAACACTAGTGTGGACGCACGCTGTTATCACATGTGAACACCATTCTTGTAGTGTAGATGTAGTCATAATGTGCCTCATTAAACATCCGGTGCAACTGATGTGCAGGTTGATTAGAAACAGTAGGTGTGTTTTAAATACACTGAAATTAGAACCTGTGACCAAAACTGATCAACAGTGTGCTCATATATTTCACATTATTAGTCACATTATCTGTATATTGATAAGATATCAGTTTTCTGTCATATTGTTGCTTACAAAGATAACTGGTAATAAGCCATATTTCAACACGTTATGGTGGCTAGAATGACATGCAAGCTAATTATACCAACTCTGTTTATGTCCACTGCAGTGTCTCCCTCTGCTGGGAGGGAAATATTCCTCACATAGGAGGACTTATCATCCATTTATTATAAAAAGGTACCAAAAGAAGTGATTTCTCTTTTAGGCCTTTTTTAAATACTAAATGAGCAGTTTGGTAAGACTCAAATGGGACAGTCCCATCATTCTCATCATCTTCGGTAAATATCACAGTAATATTTCTATGTGCAGTTTTACAGTAATAATTAATTACAGCATATTTTAAGTCATGATGCAGAACACTTTTCTGTTAATAATAACTATCTCGTTTACCTGTAAGTGTCTGAATCACCTTGCTACTTATATTACCAACAATATCACAGCTGTTCATTAATCATTAGAGAAAACTTTGATATTGTGAGCTTGAACAATAAGCTGATTCATGGCCATGAAGTACAAGTAGCAGACATGTAGTAAAATAGAAACTAAACACCAGCAGGAGAATATGTGTTCTTTCTGTTTCACACAGCCAACAGATAAGAGAAGCAGACGCTCAGACAAAAACCTTTTGTGTCATAAAAGATTAAAACTTTAATCACTCATTATAAATCATTCTATAAATACATGGTTTTCATATCATTAAGAACTTATTTTAAATAGCAATAGATAACAAACAAGCAGTAGGGTGGTTGGTTGCTGAGGTTCAACAGCCGATTCTTCATTTCGTCAAACAGCAAATGTTGGTGGAATCAGCTGGGAATGTGTGTGTGTGTGTGTGTGTGTGTGTTTGGTTTCTTTGCCGCTAGTCTTCAACAAGATGCTCCTGATATCACCGCTCTGAAAGATGAAATGTCGATGAGGAGTTAGACACAAAGCCTTCACAGGTTGGTGTGTTTGTACGTGTGTGCGTGCAGGCAGACTTACTTTCAACTTTCTTTTTCAGTGGTGACAGTGCTGCTTTTGCCTGAAAAGCACATAAATAAAAACAGAACTGTGACATGTTTTTAAATGATTAAATAAATGAAAATATTGTTATAATCTGAGAGAGATTTGGGAGCTGGAATGGAAACGTAGCTACTGATTTATCACCTTCTTGATGGCAGTCCAGTCCTCAAGAATGTCGATGTCTCTCAGCATGTAGACGATGAACGGTCCTGCACAGAGGGAGTGTTATTAAACCATCTGTTAGCAGCAAATTCCATTTTACCAGTCAGCGGGAATAAAATGTGAGACATGTGGCAGAAATAAAAAAAACAGAGAGAGAGAGAGAGAGAGCGAGAGAGAGCGAGAGAGAAACTACAACATATAATTAAACAAAGAACAGTTAAAATGTGAAGAAAGATAAAAAAAGGATGATGAGCTTTTACCTGAAACCAGAGCTACTTTCTTCTTCCTGTCCGACCGACCCAGCAGGTTCTTTCTTTTACACTTCTTGCTCCTCATCTCATCGCTCCATTCTGGTGTGAGAAAATATCACATTACTCATATAATTTGTCTCACTGTTTGGATTTAGAGTTTATTTCTTAGACTATAAAGACAAAGGAAGGATATGTAAGTTAAATGATGTTTAGTGTGTGTGTGTGTGTGTACCTGAGTTTAGGTCTATATTCTGTCTGTCCTCCTCCAGTCTCCTGATCTTCTCCAGCAGTTCTGACCTCATGGCGTCCAGCAGCAATGTCCGCTCACTCTGTAACACACACACACACACACACACACACACACACACACACACACACACACACACACACACAGAGTTTTGTAGTTATTTTGTTCAATAACACTGTGTAAGTATGTAGTATACTGTGTGTGTGTTTGTTACCTCCAGGTGCTGCTTCGCTCCTTGTACTTCACACTCGTGCTTGTGTTTGATCACCTGCAGACACAGCTCTCTGTACACTCCTGTGGACAGAGGGAGACGTTCAAGACAGAGAGACGATACATACAGTCGGTATATTTAGATCTTCGTGTCCTTGGTTACTTTCAGAAGTATGTTATCAAACTCTCCCTGTAGATATCACTAACCAGCAGTTCACACAGTGGTATAAATTGATTTCTCACTATATGCAGCTGGGGAAGAAACACACACACTGTAACTTCCACTCACATGTCTAAGAGATTACTTCTATGAGCTCAGTTATTCCTTTTCCTGAACGTTTTATTTGTTAACTGAACTACGTACTACTTCTTAGTATGTATTGTTGTTAACTTTATTGTGTTGTTGAGACATTGTTTGATTGTTGGATGTGTACTGTTTTCAGTCTGTGCCTATTAATTGTGTTGTGTACCATGACTTTTACAAGAAGACATGCTATTCTCATTTTAGGTTGCCTCTTGCCAGAGAAAGCAGATGAAAATGAGCCTTTTAGTTTAACTCTGGCACGTTCAGTAGTGTCGTTAGTGGATCGAACACTTCTTTTAGTGGACGGCTGCTCATCCCCTGATGTTCAACAGAAAGACTGAGAAGGTCCTTTGTGCTGCTGCAGTGAAGCTTTTCAGTGACATGCAAGAGTATTAAGTGGCCTTTATGATTATTTATTACTGCTGTTTGGTCTTTTCTATTCTTTGTTCGCTCTGTGTCGACACTTTAAGGAGATTTTATTGCCTTGTTGTGTTTTTATCAAATACATTACTTCCATATGTGCCGTCTTTCTGACGGTTTTAACGGTTCTATCCTGGCTTTGATTGCCTTTGTTTTTATGTTTTTTCCTCTTGTCATATGTGTTGGCATGTGGTGACTATTGTAGTTTCCTCTTTGGGGATCAATAAAGTATATCTATATCTATCTATCGTTTATGTTGATTAATGATCATGGTCCCTGTCAAATAAATTAAAAAAATAAAACGAAAAAAAAATTGTTGTGTGACTCCAAGAAAGAAGCTAAGTGGAAAGAAATAGACAGGAATTCAACAGGGCGATGATGTTGGATAGTAAATCAATGGTTAACCTAGTAGACAGAAATAATCCTTGGACACATTTAAAATTAAAGATTTGGCAGTCATCATGAGATATGATTATACTTATTATGAGGTTTCTCTTTTTTCATTGCTTGGAAAGGTTTTTATTTATGTGATGTTTGAATATTCTTTGTTTTCATCTGCTTCCCACTAACTAAAATCTTATTTTAAAGACAGTAACACTATACAGGCTGATTTTTCCAAAACAACAAATATGTTTTTGTCCAAACATGGACCATGCAAAGTCCAGAATGTTGTGTAGTGTGATTTTCTCGTGTGAAACATCCCAAATCTGGATTTTTAGTCTTTGTTGGAGGCATATTATCAGTCACAACAACTATGTACATTATTCTTAACCAAAGAAGCTACTTTATATTTGAAAGAACACACATCAACACAAAGGACATGAGGTCCAACTAGGTCTTCTAAAGCAGAAATGATAAACATCAAGATACTTAAGATGCCTAATATCCAACATCATCATATTCCTCTTTCCTTAAGGAAGTGTGTTTTACTGACCAGCCACTTGTGTTCGTATCTGCATGCTGTTCTGTAGTGCAGCCAGAGGTTCTCTGTATTCTCCAGCTTTTCCTGTCAGCACTTCATCCAACTTCACTTTCACCTGGTTCAGTCGCTCCCGAAACAACCTATGAGCATGCGGTGAAGCTTCACATGACTAAGAGTGTTTCAAAACTGTAGTGGTGGTAGTATTGAACTCCTCCTGTTTCAACTTACTTCTCTTTCAGCTCCTGGAATTGTTTTTCCAGATCCAACATCTCATCCAGACACTCTCCTCTCCTCCGCTCACAGTCCTCATCATCCATCTCTTCACAGAGGACAGCCAGAGAAAGACCGAAACAGTTACAAACAGCCCGTATCTTTATTTCTCTTTGTTTCCTTTCATACAATCAGGCAACAATTTATCAGCACACTTAGATTTATACCTGAACTCTCCTCTTCCTCCTCCTCCTCTTCTTCCTCATCACTCTCCTCCGAGTCACTCTCCCTCTCCTCCATACTCTCCTCCATGGTCTCCTCTCCTCCGCCTCCTCTTCCTTCTCCTTCGTTCTCTCTGGGCTCCTCCACCTCTCCGTTGGCCTCGGGGAGTTGGGACTCTCCTTCTGCCTCCATCTCCTCCTCCGGCTCCCTCACAGGAGGTTGGGCGGGCATGGCTGGCTGGAAACACACAGGCACATACAGGTATATACACTGTGTCTGTGTACACACTGGGTAAAAAGAGTCACAGCACACACATATGAAGCCTTGAGCATTAGCATCAGGGCTGCAACTAACAATTATTTTTATAAAGATGTTCAGTTTGTTATCATGTATGACACAGAAAAGCTTCAAATCTTCACATTTGCAAAGCTGCAACAAGCAATTTTTTTTGGCATTCTTGCTTAAAAATGACTAAAACGATGCTTTGATTATCAATAGTTGCTTTTCAGACAACAATTTTCTGTTGTTCAACTAAACACATTTTTTTAATGTGCTGAAAAGGACGTAATGTTAAATATCATGGATGCACTGTGATTCATATAACAATTACAATATTTGGGACAACAACAAATTATGACAATAACAAATTATTATTATTAAATGATATGCATTCACTTCTGAACAAGTACATAAACTCAGGTATAAAATTCTGAATGACTAAATGTGAAGGTAATTACAGTCAGTCTACTTTTCTTATTTAAACTGTGTTATCCATTTACCAGATGTTTAGTAAATGCATTTACTCTTTCAGGCTCTGCTTGTACTGCACAGAGAGCCACTTTGTGTAAAACGCAACTTTCATTTTAAACTCCGACAGTGTCATTTGTTTATTTATTTGTGCTAACGTTGCTCTGGTGCTCTGGGTGTTGATGAATGACAACCTGTTCACTAACGCTGATAATAAAGATGTTGGGTTGTAGTAATGGCAAGACTATTTCCCACCAACTAATTTATCTTGAGATTTGTGGATATCGATAACATATGTGTTTTTTGTAAAAAATGGAGAGGACACAGCTAAACCTCTATTTTATGAGTGTCAGTATACATCAGGACTCTGAAAAAAAAATTGGGGATTATTTTGACACCCAAACCAACTATTCAATTAAGTTGGAAGCCAAGGATGTAATACTACACTATGAAAGCAAAACCAGAAAGTTCAAAGGACTGTCAGTTTATTCATTTTACTGGTATATTATTATATTACTTTGACCCTTTGTGCTGTTACCATGCTGACGGTATCAACAAACTGAAAGTGAAGTCATGTCCTTTATGTTATCTTTGTTTCATTATGATGTCTAATTGTTTTCTGTTATTGCACACATGTTGTAAAGTGACGCTTTCTACAAATAAAGTGATGAGAAGTTTATTATGATGATGATGATGATTTTGATTATTATTATTATTGTAAAGCAGAAACCTATCTGTGGTTTAACTGTTTGTTTAGATAAACAGCAGTGGTAACATCGGGAGGACGGTGGCACACAGTTGGTCTCGTACGGCTTCCGTAGTTCTGTCAAGCTACAAAAGCACAGAACAAAACCGGAAATTATCCTATTTCGATTGTATGCAAAAAGTAAACATAGAGCAGAATAAGTTACATAAAGCTGCCTTGACCACGTTTTATGACAGAAATACATGCGGAATGTAAGTTAAACTTACTCCAGGATTCCGCTATATACAGTTCATACGGCTTTTATTTTGTTTCATAACCGGAAGTGTCATTTAAATCTGCAGAGCTTGACCACTAGTAGCTTCCGCGATGTCCTGGATGGATATGATAAACGGTGGCATTTTGACTAAAATAAAGACCAGAACTGCATCTGAAACCTGTTACACTGTCAGTCCACTTCAATAACAACTAAATAAATGAAACTCAGTCTCGTTGTTCGCATTTTCTTTTCCAGTCCAGCGGCAGATAAACCCACAGTGAAGTCAAGTGCAACACTTAAGCTAACGTTAACCACACGCACCGAGAGACTGACTGCTGATTATTAAACTGTTATTTATTGCACTGACTGATATGACGTCTAAATGTTTTAGTATGTGATTAAAAAGCAAAGTTATTAGCAGTTAAATGTGAAAACATGTTGAATGTTCGCCGGAGTAGCTTTCATCCTTCATCTTCCCGGATTAACTAACGTTACTACCGTTAACCGGCGGGGCTGTTAGTAAAGAGGAAACTCTGCGTATAGTCTCACCTTCTCCCTCTGTCGGCCTGTAGACACTTTAACTTATCAGTTTTACTATATATTCGTTATATTTCCATTTTAAAAAGTACTTCCTCTTCACTTCTGTCTCCAGTTCGACACTTTGCCGGACTCCACAACCCGTACACTTAGCCAACCAGCACCGAGCCTAAACGCGCCCTGTCCAATCAAAACGCTGAATGAGGTTTAGTCATCCAATCATATTCCACTTTATTCCCCAAAGCCTCTGGAATGAACCAATAGGGCGGACTTATTGCAAAACCCGCGGATCTCACTGTTTTCAAAGGCATTTCATTATAATATAATATAATATAATATAATATAATATAATATAATATAATATAATATAATATATAATGATGTTATATGTATACATATTAGAAACACCTGGAAAACAAAAGATACTGTGATTAAAAGCTTATTTGTGGCAGTAGATTGTATTAATACAAAGATCGCTACAAAACAATGGCCTAGGTATTCTCTATAAAAACGAAATCAGAGTAAATATATTTAAATAATGCAAAAAAGTCCTAAAAGTAGGTTAAGAGTTTCTATTCATTTTATATGTAGTGGCCTCAGCTGACCTGATTATACTACTGTGATTCAAAGCCTCTGTGATGTAAAGACATGTTTTTCCTTTCACAATAGTATGCTATGTACTATAGTAGGATAGTAATGCAGTAGTATGTATGGTACTGAATATAGTTTTGTATAGTATATATGGTAACGTGTCTAACTTTTTTTTTGCTAACATCCTGCTGAGAAGTTATTTTGGAAACATGAGTCATTGAAATAACATTTTCTATTGCTGACTGTCCATTCGGTGGATCAAACATACATGACCCATCATTCCAATAGCAAAGAAATCTAGGCAGATTGTGACTATATCTTAATATGTCAACTTACTGTGGATACAACAGAAGTGAACCTAAAGTGTCCAAATGTTGACTTGTACTACATTCTTCCCAAAGTGTGTATAAATGCAGTTGTCATACAGTAATTAACCACAAAGTGGCGCCAAAGTAATGCAGAATATCTAGAGGGCCATGCAAGCGATAATGTTGTAATTCATATTTGAACATTTTAATGGCAGACATTTTGACCTGTCACAGCAGGAAACCCACAGGTGGAATGAATATCATAAATAATGGATGCATTCAACTTAGTTACACCTGTTTCAGGGCTCTGATATCGTGTATGCTGGTAATTGGCATACACACTTTGAACACTCATCATTTATGTTAGTAATTACACATGCTTTACCTGCTATGAAAAAGGTATGTAAAGGATTAATTAATTAATCATACACTAATATGAAATTTAAATATATACATACTGTATATATAAGCTAATAATCTGCTGTATAATAATCCATAGAGATCCATATAAGGTGTTCTGAAGCAGAAAACTGACAACCACAATAAATAAAGAGAAACAATATGTCCATTTTACATGTTTTTATTAAAGTTGCATAAAAGTGTAACAAAATTGGGCAAAAACAAGACCTGTTGTTGATATTGCTACATTTGTTTGTTGGTTTGATCTAATCAATGTCCAAAAAACACCACCACTCCTCCAATCTGCATGTTTAGCTCTTGTATTTAGCCTCAATGATAATAATCAGTATATATTTTTTTTTTGCAATTTTCCCCAACAGTAAAAAAACAGACTTCTCAATAACAGTCTAATAAGGTATAATCCAAACCTGGATTTAGAAATGAAAATCCACTCAAATTCAGCTACTGATTGAGTTTGCCTGGTACAATCCGACCAATCACGATGTTTCCAAAAATATGCAGACAGCTGATTTGGAAACCCAACAATGAAGGCAAAAGCAATCGCATCAAAATGTATCTGAATGGATTTTTTGTTCAACTACATGTTAATCCAAGGCCTGGCATCAAGAAGTGTCATGATCACAATAAAAACAGACCAGTATTCAAATGGTAAATGTAAAGAACATTGTTTATCTAAACAAAATCACTGTATCAAGGCCTAAGTATTAAACACTCACTTCTAAAAAAAACCCCAAAACAACAGAATCTCATTGTTTTTCAAAAAAGAAAAAAAAAAAAAGGAGCGACAGAAGATCCAAGATTCTCCACATGCCGCAGTTCTGCTTAGTAACGCAGGTTTTTAACAGTTTGCGTTACCTTTTTAAAAATGAATGTCTCCCGTTTATTTGGTTTATGTAACATAAATAATACCTAAGGCAACATCTGTTTTTTTTAAAAAAGGAAAATGAAGAAAGGATAGAGGGAGAGTGGATGGACAGAAGGATGGAAATGGATGGGTGGAGGAGAGAGGGGGATGCCAGGGAGAAATGACAGAGCAGCAAGATGAAAATGGGCCAGTTTGGGTGTGTGTGTGTGTGTGTCTGTTGGTGTGGAGACAGAAAGAGAGAGACAGACGGTGAAGGTCTGCTGTCACCGCAGGTGTTCACAATTGGTCACAGGAATCACAGCAAGTGTTACTGCTTCTCCTATTGGCCAATGGGCTTCAGCCTCTGATCTGATTGGCTCAGGATCAGAAACAGATGACTTATTCTTAGAGATGACTGGCAGCTGTAGCGCGGAAACACACACATCTTGTGACAGCTCTGGGCCTGTCCCTCTCTCTTTCTGTCAGTGCCTGATATATGTGTGTGTGTGTGTGTGTGCATGTGTGCGTGTGTGTGAGAGGCAGCTGTGTTTGCTAACGTGTTTCCGTTTCCTCCGTCCCAAGGGTGGCCTGTGTGTGAGAGTGAGAGAAAGAAAGAAAGGGGGGGAAAAAAAAAGAAGGTTGAATGCAATTAGAAGAGCTTCAATTTGAAACAGCGGCCTCCCTCCCTCCCTCTATCCCGCCTACTCGGCCGTCTTATTGGTGGGTCTTACTGACGTGACAGACAGAGGACGCTTCAAAAGTCTCCACACCAACACGGAGCTCCAAAGAGATTTTCAGAGTTTCCATGTACGTGTGACCACTGTGAACTGACCTCTGCCAAACACAAAAGAATGCGGTGGACTAAATAAAAGAGAAACAGTGAGAAAGAGACAAAGAGAGGGGGAATAATAAAAATTGAAAAAAAAAAAGAAAAAAAAAGAAAAAAAGACACAAACAAGGCAGCTTTGTTCTGGGTCCCCCTGTCGGACTGTCAGAGTGTGTGTGACAAAATGCATCCAGAGAGAAAAAAACAAAAAAAAAAACAAAAAAAAACCTAAACAGGAACCAGTCCTATACTAAAAATCTTCTTTCTCGTACAGAACAGCAGAATATACAGGCCATAAGAAAACACTCCTATTATGAATGTTGCTGTACATTATGTAGCAACATACACACGTAGCATTTAGCAACACACAGACTTACACATGTATGTGCAGGCCGGACAGCAGTGGCTTCTACAGAGCCTCTCTTAACCACTGCACTACACACATCTGAGGAAAGAAAAAAAATAAAACTTATTTTCAAGCACATCATCCGACCTAAGAGGACCTACTTCTACTCGAAGGAAGATCAGTGTTTTCTGTCTAAAATTAGTTGGACCATACGACCACCACAGCCAACCAGTGACTCTTTTTTTAGGTTCAACCACCATTTCCAGGGATCAGATTTTCCTCTGGAGACAGTTACGCTGCACTAAAGATATACCATACATTATTCTTTGTGGTCAGAGGTTCAGACTTTCTTCCCAAAATGACATAGTGCAGATTTTTCAACAGACACACACGCACACACGAAAAAGCCTTTAAATGCACCACTGTAGCAAATGCCTCTGATTAAATGGAGGGGGAAATTAGCAGACAAAGATGGTACAGATCCCCAAAAATCTGAACGTTATTTAATAATAATAATAATAATAATAATTAAAAAAAAAAAGTCAAGTGAATATCCCCATGCCCTCAAACGGAACCAGAAAACAGCAGAAGAATGATGGTTGGTAGCTGGATCATTTACAAGTTTAGACCCTTTACAAATAACAAAACGACAAATCTCATTGGTAGAGACGTGAGCGATGCTTCGAGCTGATTGGCTGCTTCGTCCTCCTCTTTCAGCGTTCACCCTTCCACGCTTTTCTTGGCTGTTGCAGACTCTTTCTCTTGTTCCTCTTCCCACTCTTGGCCTCTCTGCTCTCAGTAATTATGGGAGTGATTTCAGCTCCTCTCCTTCTTCTTCTTCTTGTTGTAGGGCAGAGACAGATGGAGGGTTGGTTGCAAGGAGGGTGGGAGGAAGAAGAGCTGGATGAGGAAGAGGAGTAAAAAGCCAAATAAAAAAGGGTGAAGGAGGGGGCAGAGAGGGAAGGAGAGGGCCTGGTTTAAGATGAATCACATGGCGTTGGTTTCACCTAGTAATTACGCATTTTTTTAAAACTTCTTCTTTTTTACTAATAGTTTCAGAAAGGACGATTTATGGGGCTGTATCCAGGCAACAAGAGATGAAAACAGAAATAAGAAAGAGAAGAGGGCCTAACAAGGAGGAAGGAGCAGATGGAAAAAAACTAAAATTAAAGGATGGGAAGTGGCAGGAAGATGAGAGGTGAGGGCTGAGGAGGAGGAAGAGGAGGGGAGGGAGGGAGGGAGGGAGGAGGAGGAGGAGGATGGACGCCATCATTTCTTCTGAGGCGTGGAGAGCTTCTGCATCCCTCGGATCTTGTTGAGCAACTCTGAGATGAAGTCCTAAGGGGAGAGAGAAGGGACAAAACACATGAAAAAAAAACTCCAAAAATGTGGGCGTTAGAGAGTCAGGAGGAAGAAGAAAGGAAGATTTCTTACCTCAGTAGGTTTAAAACAGTCAACCAGCAATTCCTGTAAAAAAAAACAAAAAAAAAACAGAAGAAAGTATGAAATGTAGCTTTCTGCTGTTGCTTGTAGGCACGCTTCTGCAAACACGTGTATCTTTATTACGTACCTTGACCCTGGCTGCCCGCTCAACGTCACTGGGCATATCCAGCAGTTCATCCACATCTATCTCAAGCTCAGGAATGGCCTCCTCCTATAACACACACATACACACACACACACACACATTAGTCTTTCATGTGCACATGGAAAGAAATCCTCATCATTACTATTCTTAGCTTAGCCTGTGTTTATGTTCTGCGGTTGTTGTCTGGAAATAGATCAGCACAGTCATTTCTGTCTCCGTCTGTATGATGTGGTGGAGTGAGTGATGAACGTCTGAACACTAGAGGGCGCTGTCCGTCCATCACCTCACGTGTTGTACAAGACAGAGAAGAGAGAGGAGAGACAAAGAGCGACGAGCGAGCACACGTTTTCATCAATGTGGAAATTTGATCAAGAGATTATTTGATTTTTTTGAAGAAGGGAAATGTCGATTTAAACGCTAAATTTATTTGCCTATATGGAAGGTTTGTGACTTTTCCAGACTTTATAATACAAAACACAGCTTCACATGAATGTTTAAATCCAACAGGACATAACGAAAAAATGTTTCTACAGGAGGCTGCTACCTTCAAATGAAGCACAATAGGAGACTGACAGACAAAGATGCAGCCCGTAAAAATTTACAGTAAAACAAAGAAGAGAAGAAGAGCACGACCATAGTCATACAGCAAATACTGAAACCTCTCGGGGTAAGTGTGTGTCTGAATAAATTTACTCAATGACACATCCACAAATCTTAAAACATGACTTCAATCTTTGCACACTTCCCATTCAAAACCACCTACAGCTTGTTATTGATTTTATTAGCAAATATTTTATTGTAAATACTTTTTCTTACCAAATATTAGGTTTTTAGACAAATGAATCAGTAAAAATTTAACATCACATGACACGATGAACATTTAGTTTCTGTTTTCCACCAGTTGAGTCACTGATTAACTTATTAACAATTATTTTGGCAGCAAATGTAAATCTGAAAAAGGGTGAAATCCCCTCCTTAGTTTCATCATGTTTTTAAAGAGCAGCACAGAAAGTTAGATAATAACTTTCTCCATTCAGGACAGGCTTGTACTTGTCAGTTTTAATGAAAGATAAAAAAACACACACTTATGCACTTTTAATTGAAGCAAAGCAATTATTGCTTGATACTGATAAGATGACCCCTACGATGAAATATATGGGTGCAGTTGCCTCTAGTGTAGAGATATATTGCTTATTAAATAAATAAAATTTTGGTTCGCTGTTAGTTGGTCTTTGTTTCTTTCTTCCCTTCTCGCCAGGCCTCTCTCTCTCTCTCTCTCTCTCTCTCTCTTTATCCAATCAATCCTTTTTTTCCTTCGATTAAGCTGTCGCTCTATAAAAAGCCGTTTAATAGTCTTCCTCTCTTTCTCCATCTGTCTCACTCACACACACATTTGGCTCATTGTGTGCGTGCTACCAAAGCAGTTCACCACTGGCGACAACACACACACACACACACACACGTACAATCACTCGTTTCCCCTCTTTTGCAGCTCAATTGCTACCCTATATTCATGTCATTCTCCAGGAATCTCTCTCTCGCTCTCAACCTCCCCCTTGGTTAGAGTTGCCCACACCAGCTGTCTCTGCACCTGCCCAACTGCCCCCTACCCCAACACACACACACACACACACACACACACACACACACACACACACACAGTATACACTCACAAACGGACACACGCAGACAGGCACAGCATGCTGTGTGTGTCACATTAACCGAATGGTACTTTTTTGGAAATGAGAAAACTCTCCACCGCACACACCCTCGCTGTTACACACACCTCACACACATGTGGATTAAAGAATTACAAAATGTGCATTAATAAATCTGAGCTGGATGAAGAGTAAGTGTGTGTGTGTGTGTGTGCGCGTGCGTGTGTGTGGAAAGGGCGGGGTGTAAGGATTTAATTCTGAGCAGGACAGCCTGTGTGCGTGAGATAGAGACTGAAGGTGACAGACAGACTTGCTGTCAGCAGACTAACACACACACACACACACACACACACACACAGAAAAAAGCCGACAGACAGACATACTGTAAGCAGCAAGGCAGACAAAAATGTGCAAAAAAAAACCTGACATACACACTAGATGTGATGTGTTTAAGCAGCAGTGGTAGAAAAAGTACACACATAAACATGCAACCACACACGCACAACCTGCTATTCTTACAGAACAGCAAAAATTAAAGCTTCGACAGACACACAAAAGTGTTCATACGCTCAAAACACACACATGCTTACACTGCAGACACAAAGACATGTGGGCTCCATGTGCTACTACACGACCAGCGAAGAAGAAAAACGCCAGAAAGAAAGGACAAGAGGACAAAGAAGCTGTGTAAATAAAAAAAAAGACTTTTCTTTACTACTTCTACTCAGTCGTGTGAGTTAATTAAGAAAGATTTTTGTCTTCCAAATCCTAATTCTGAATGTATTTGGCTGCAGGGTGTGAAAGAAAGAAAACACACTTCCCTGAATTTCTATAATGTTCTTCCTTTTTAACTTTGTACCACTACAGGCCCGACACTAAAGCATTTTATTCCTATTTCATATCTGTAGCTAATAGCCACAAGCTAAATGTAACGCATTACCTGCTGTTCAATGTGCTGAAAAGTGTTAATACGGCTTACTTGAAAATGATTTGAGAGCGTTAAATTCGCGAGGGGGGGGAAGAAGGGGACGCCGAGAGGAAGGAAGGGAAGAGGTTAAGCAGCATATCGAGAAGAGGGAGCAGCTGAGTGGAGCAGCCCGAGAGAGAGAGAGAGAGAGGATGAGGAGGGGGAGAGGAGAGACACAGGGAGAGAAGAGAGGGAGGGAGGGATGTTGAAAAAGGCCGGAAGACAGCTTCAGAGAGGAGACACAAAGAAAAGCGAGGAATCACGAGGGAGGGTTTCCAAAACAATCCTGCAGACTGACTTGCTGATCTAGTCTGGAGTCTGGAGGGGGGGGGGGGGTTTCTGTTGGCTGCAGATGTGATCTGGACTTAAAAAAAAGATGGCTACGAGGTATTGGCACTTGCTGCGAGTTTGTAAACAACGCAGTGTAGTGTGAAACAAGTTAAAGTGGTGTGGAAGGTGAAAGAAAAGGCAAATCTGACTCATGCTTACAGGCGTACCATGCAGGGATTTGACTGATGAGATAGAGAGAGATTGATTTATGGTGACGCTACACTCCTCTGCTCTCTGTAGTTCAGCGAGGGCTGCGCGCACGGCGGAGCAGAGGAGAGGCAGTGAACGGAGGTGAAGCGCTCCAGTTGACGACAAGTACGCTCGTTACTGTGAGTGCAATAAAAGCTTTGTGAAAGAACAAGAGTGTGATTTGCAACACAACAAAATAAACTATAGAGCACAAGATCAAACAATCATCACGCCATATATATAAATATATATATCGTCATGTTGCACGGCCCTAACTGGCTGCGTATCGACCTGCTCTAATGTGGTTTAAAAATTTAATTATACTCTTCCTGACAAACTTGCAAATATGATTCATACGCCACCACGCTGAGGCTGAGACAGACACGCTGTCTGTCTGGAGGCTGCCTGCAGAGTACAGCAGAATGAGATGTGACAGTATGAGAGCATTTTTGTGTGTATTATATATATGTGTGTGTGTGTGTGTGTGTGTGTGTGTGTGTATGTGTAGGTCCTAGTACTATTTCTCTCACAGGGGGCTGTGTAGCGGCTGCAGGCAGATCAAATGCCAGATACAGCTCACTCACCGGAAAAACATAAGCTACACACATACTGTACACAGTAACACACACACACACACACACACACAAATACAAGTAGGTCAGTGTCCTCATATTGCAACAAAAAGGCCCATCACGGCTACCATAAATATCTCTGGATTTGACGAGCGAGACGATGAAGCAAAGTCAGGGGGTTTCTTCAGAGAACTTTGGTCAGAGACTAGATTTGCTGTAAAAGACTAATCATGTGTCGACAGGATCTATTTTAGCCCCGAATTCATTTTACAATATCCTTAAAGGCCTGACACTGCAACTGTGATTTACTTCTGCTGCGTCTATAAACAGCTGAGGCACACATAACGCGGTTAACAGGCTACTCACAGTGAAAGATGAACTATGCATATGATATGAAAACAGTGTAAAATCGGAGAAATTCCCAACAGTCATGAGTCAAATGCTGACAGGACTATGTCTAATTCAGACACATGGCTAATGCAACGACAATAAAGCTCCATATCCAGTGTAATTAAGTGGACGCAAGCCAATGGCCGATCAGTGTGGGAAGCTTCATGTTTGAGTGTCGATGTGTAAGTAGGTCACAGAGGCCACCTATGAGGATTACACAGTATGTCTTCTGGAGATAACACACTACATAACTGATTTATTTGATAGGATCTGTGTACCCAAGTGTGGGAAAGACTTTCAGAGCGAGAGCAGCGAGGAATACTGTCGTCAAAACGTAAAGAACGTCAGAAAATGCTTTGTTTTACCAAACGCTACGGGTCAACCAGGTTCAGAATGGATGATAAATTGCCACTTTTGCTTTCCTTCTGCCTCAGCAACAAACGGGGATAAAAATAGTCGAGACTTCAGGATGGCCGTTCGCTGTAAAAGACAAAAGCGATGTTTTGACCGGGTGGGATGCAGGGGAGAAAGAGGGGAGGTGGGGGTGGGGGGGGGTAGAGGAAGTTGGAGACATAGGGAAGCGATGGCTGGAGCAGACAGGATGGAGGAAGGAGGAAGAAGTAGGAAAAGTAGGGCCGTGTGCCACTAAACAATGCCGCCGTTCCCTCCGATTTCCGTGTGTTTGTTTTGACTTGTCAGGCAAACTTCATGCATCCATCACAAGAGAATATATATCATGTACTCCTTTATTCTCAACTATTCTCATCCTCCTTTACTACAGATGTGGAGAGAGAGAGAGGCTGACCTGTGATAAATCTGCATGTTACATGGAACAAATTTAATTCTTCTCTGATTCAATCTGCACTAGGACTCTCTGAATTGAGGTCAGTCCAAGCAGCAAAGTGTTTTTGCTGAGTGTTTATATATATATATATGTGTGTCTGTGTATATATTACAGAGTGGGTGAGTTAAGTGAGTGCTCCATTAAAACTATTACCCCGGGCTGATTGTCTTGGCACAATGACACAGGTACAAAATATGTGTAAACACTCACAGTGACAAGATAAAGACACACACACATGCTCACATCCATGGGTGATGTGAGCAAAAGGCATAGCTGAGATTGTTTTACTGTTAGTGTGTTTCAGTTCTCACAGCTGAGAGAACAGACTGTCCAAATATGAGCACACACCCGTTTTACAACTCTGCAACAGTAACGCTGGAGCAAGAAAGGTGCTGGTATTACAGTCTCAATTTTTTCTTTAACTAAAGTAAGCTGGTTACATTTCTGCCTATTAAAAAGATCTTTAATGCAGAAACCTGGATTGTGCTTTTATCAGCTTTGTCTTATGATCCAAATGAAAAAGACTGAGTGATGAATCATTCAGCACTTTGCCCATACTCACAGGAGAAAAAGAGAAAAATAAGGAGGTACGACTTCCGATCATTCATACACTTCTAAAAAAACACATTTCTGTGCCGTTCAAGTCCAGGATGGTGGCGGCTAAAGGCTGAAACACGCTCCTGCAAAGATTTGCATAATTATATTTGAGGACGGATTCACAGGAGGGGCTTTACAAGTAACTGCAGCTCACGAAGACTCACACAGGAGCTGATTAGCACACCTTCAAACTCACACATCGTATGCATGCGCAGGCCTGTGTATTAAATAAACACTGATTGATTGAGCGAGGAAGGATATGCAATAGAAGTGGAGCTGAAAACAGCTGAAAAACACCCAACATGAATCTGATAACTCCTTTATTTAGTAGACTTTTTCCACATATATGAAATGTTACAGTTAGGAAAAAATTCACATGCATGTATTGTATACTGGCGGACAATATGTAAATCTGTGGACATGCGGAAATGGAAACATATTTCTGCACAGTATGACATGATGATGATGGCCGCTAGGACCTTCCTCTTCAAAATAACAAAAAAGAAGTTGAATTATTTTTAAAAAAGTTGCCTGCAACACATCTCGAGGTGGTAATCCATGACACCCTTGTGACTGATCTGGCTTTTGGTCTACTGTCATCTGATTAAATCAGACAAACAGACACACACACACACACACAAAGAGATCAGGCCAGTATGGAAATAGTGGAAAAATACTGGGCTTGAACCTGCTTCCTGTCTTGCTCTCCCCCTCTCTCTCTCTCTTTTTATCTTTATGTCTCCTTTGATGCCCTTCCTCTCTGGTTGGCATTAACGCTCTACGCTGTTCTCTTATAAATCAGCCTCTGTGCGTCTGTAATAGGGGCAATTCGTACAGGGCTTTTTTTTTTTATCCCTGTCTTTATTCAAAAGTGAAGTCTTTCAATTTGAGAGCGTGATTTATTGATTTCACGTTTAGACTTTGTAATTTTTTCCCCCTCAAACCCTGCCCTCGCACACTCAAATAGCCTCTGCTTGTGCGCGGATTTGTTCTGCTTCTACTCAAACTGTGCGCTTACACTCGTGTATTGATGCTTGCACGGATTTCCAGCTTCAGCCTTTCTCCTCGCACTCTGGCTGCTTCTGTGCGCTTCCCCCCAACTAACACAATGCCAGCTGTAGTGTTGACCAATGAAACGATCCCTGTCGCCTTTCGGGCGCGTTTGCTTTACTTTTTACAGCGTCCCGTACGGGTGGTTACTCTTTAACCAGGTTCATCTCACCCACCAGGGCTTTATCAAATGTACTTCCATTGCTTTGTTTACGACTTTTTGAATGACAGGACAGTTAATATACATACCAGTATCCGCACTTTTTACAATAATAGCTACACATAATAGTAGCCGTATAGCACACCAGCCTCCTGTTGGTGTGTTAGAGGAGAAAACAACGTCACCTTCATGACTCAGGAGCGGGAATCTAGCAGATCGCCAAAGTCAAGGATCTGAGTGCAAGCATACAGTTTGAGCAGATCTAAGCATAAGCCAGGGCTATTTGTGCGAGGGCGAGGTTTGAGGGAGAGAGCTACAAAATCTGAAGGTGAAATCAATAAATCACGCTCTCAAATTGAAAGGCCATGCTTTTGAATAAAGGTAGGAAAAAGCCCCATAGATTTATAGCATGTGGGCTACCTTGCTGCAGACATGATACCACTTATGAGAAAATGAGAGAACATAAGAGTCACCGTGGGGTCAACAGGGGTGCAGGGATTAGGGATGCATTGTGTCAGTCATCGCCTGCTGCTTTCCATCTCCATGTGTCTCACACACATGCACACGATTGCTTATCAGGAATCTGCAGGTCTTACCACAACAAGCACATCACTACTGTCAGCTTCCCTATTCAGCCTCACTTCTCTTTTTTTTTTTTTCCCTCTGGCTTAAACAGTTTTGGGTCACAAAAACACTTCCCAGAAACAGAAGTCAGAATTCCAGAAAAAAGGCTCTTCCTCTCTAATCCTCTTTAGCAATGAAGGGGTTAAAAAACGCCAGAGAACCCGGCTACTTCCTGTCTGGACACGTGACCTTGGGAGATAGAAGGGGGGGGGGGGAGGAGGGGAGGGTTGAACGATATCTGTGGGAAGTAGCTGGCTGAGAGTGTGTTTGAGAGAATGTGTGCTTGTGTGTGCCAGAGAGTTGAAACTGTAAGAAGGCCAAGTTGACAGAATGACATTAGGAATTGTGCGTTCGTCGGTGTTTGTTCGTACACAATTAAGATAAGTGGTGAGTGGCTGCTGCTGTAATGAATATGTGGCCTCACACACACACACACACACACACACACACACACACACACACACACACACACACAAGCATTAACCATAAACCACAGCGATCCATAATCAATACAATGCAATGTACTTAATCCAGCCTGGAGTGTGCATCTAAGATTTTGTGTGCGTTATTGTGCGCCTTTGGTTTGTGTGTGTGCGCTTGATCTTCATCTATATTGCACGTCTAATCAGTTGGATGTACTTCCTCCCAGGAAGAATATGATGTCCTGTTTTGAATCGTATGAAAAACAGAGATGAAACAAAGAGCTACAGGCAAAACTGAACTTAAGTAGCCTCTTAGTAGCCAGAATAACAACAACTAGAGTAACGTTTGTCATATATTCTTATCTTAAACCTTTGCAAGATAATCTACATTCTTCCTCTGATGATGAAGGAGACTATTACAAACAGGACATACTGGATTTATTTATAAAACATCAGCTTGTGAATTCATTTTTATATTCAACTCTCTGAAAAGAAGAGACATTTAGCTCCTAAATGCTATTGTTTAGTCCACCCTACCAGAGCCTCCATCTGCTTTGACTCTGCAGCCCTGTCAGCCTTCCTCTTATCTCACTACAGATAAAATGCAAACTCTCTGTCATGTAAAGTAAAAAGAACCAGAGCCTCCAGAGCCCGGTGGTGGTAATGTGATGTGGGCATGATATTGTGTCCCAGTGCTGTGTGGGCTGCTTCAGACTCATTCCAAACCGAACAGGCTCCAAGTACACAGAACGTATCTTCATAGGATGCCAGGAAACATTCATCACTATAATTAGGACGCGAGCGCTGTAGTTTTGGTAGTTCTTGCACTGTAATTAGGTGACAATAGCATTTATATATATAGCATAAGTAGAGTCAAAGATATGCACGGTAATATAGAGTAAAGTGATATCTTAGTAGGGAAGGGAATGGCTTGCTTGAAACCAGAGTTACAGATAGACATGACTTGGCCTAGTTGGCTTTTTCACTAGAATCAGCATCATCTCGATGAGGTAACATATCAGATATCTGCTTATAAACAGAAGCTATTTAGCAATCATCACTATCTGAAGTTTCTTAAGTCTAAACTGCCACATGATGAAACTTTAACAGCAGCTGCGGCTCAAACCACATCACAGAGTTCAATTTAAATGCTCACTCACTCCACCCAGAGCACATGCGCGCACACACACACACACACACACAGACAAACACACACACACACTTTGCTAAAAATCTATTTGGAGAGTTAAAATGTAGACTGTCACCCAACCTTGACCCTCCCAAAAGCTGCCCATGGTCATAGCTGCTTGCTGTACGGTTGAATGATTCACACATCAGCTTGTTTGGCCTGACTGAACGGTTCAGTAGTTTCTGTGTGTTGACTGGACATGTCTGCGCTGCGGCCTCTCCACGGAGAGAGACACTCTGCCGGCCCCTCAGGGTCCCTCCAGCCAAGACTTGTACTGGCAATCCGCGTCATGCTGCTAGGCTGGAGCTCTGCCGCTGTATCACGCTCACTAACTGCTACATGAGGGCAACAGTTTGTACTGCTGCCCGCTTTCACTCGCTTTTTCAGGAGCAGTACCTGTCCATCTGTCAAGCAAAGTTTTAAGAAAAAATCTCCAACATATTGACATAAATCAGTACCTATGTGATACTCCAAAACACAGAACAACAGTAGTGATTTAACACTAAAGTGTTACCACACTATATTTTCAGCCGCAGTTGGTTGTTTGGAATTATTGGAATAATTAAATCGTTTGGGCTGCAATCACTTACAGAGATGTTTGTCAAAAGAAATCCCAAGTGTAAAGACATCACTGTACCACAGCAACCACTTGTTGCTGTGCATGAACAGCACAGCAACAAGTGGTTAACACCACTGATAGATGGATCAAACTGTAGAAACACCCAAGATTGTGAGGACTGTGCTAGTGGCTCTATGAGGCCAACAAAAGGATGCTAACACACTTACAATGACAATGTGTGTTTATTCTAACATTTGCTAATTAGCACTGGAGGAAAAGTCAGGGGATCACCAGAGTCATTAGGATTCATTGTCTGGGGACCATGAATGTTTACAATGGATCCATCCAATAGCTGTTGAGATAAAACACAGCACTGACATCCCTACATCCATGCTACTAGTGTAGCAAAAACACTGTGTGATTTCAGCTTCTCAATTGTGAGGATCTGCTGCTATTTTTAATACTTTGAGTATTTTTAGGTTGTGCGTGTTGGTCAAATAAAACAAACAATTTGATGACATCTGTTTGGGCTTCAGGAAATTGCAATGTGAATTTTTTCACCATTTCCTTAAATTCTATAGACTACGTGATTAATCCAATAATGGAGAAAATATTTAGTTCCCATGCACTGTTCTGAACACAGTTAGACAGCACACTGGAAGTGGTTTTTACACTTTAAACCACAGTGGTTTATTTGGAATTAATAGAAGAACTAAATGATTCAGGCTGCTATAACCACCATAGTTTTGCAAGCAGGCTACAGAAACTTTGTCATGAGAAAAAAAAGCAGCAGAGCTGTCACAGCACAGCAACAAGTGGTTGGCACAAAATTGTAGCAACAACTTAAGATTTTAGAATGATTTAAGCAAAGTCTTGAAATGTTATAAAAAATTAAATGCAATTGAATGCATACAGTAAATATAACAGCCACTGCTGGGATTACAGAATGTGTACAGACAACCTTTGGCTGCTAACTTTTAACCTTTGGGTGCAATTTCCATCTCACTTTTCATGATTTGCATAGAAAACACTTTAAAACCCAGATTGTATCTGTCCTTCTCTTTCTCTCTGTCTCACACAGACAATATCCATCTCTCTCTCTTCAGCCCACACTAATTACAAAATCCCTTCACACATCCATCTGAAATATGTGAACCAGGCAGCATCTCAAGTGCCCACTTTTACCCTCCACCTCCACTCTGCATCTCCTCTCGACTCTGTCATTTCTGCAGAGGGCAGATCTGAGGAGGAGATCGGACTGCTCCACAAATTCATGGACATACTGATATCGGTGTGTGTGTGTGTTTGAAGGATGTAGCTGCATGTGCGTCATGAACAAGTGACCCGGGGTGTTGTTACTTCTAATTCCATCACTTACTAAAAATATAGAACACAGAAAGACAGGATGAAAGAGAAAGAAGAAGAGATAGATACAGAAAAATAAAAAGAGAGGACCACACACACACACACCTCTCCACAGCCCAGAAGAGTCATTACCACTACAACTGGAATGAAAGAAGAGATTACATGCAGATACAAACAAGAACCACTTTAACACAGCCTGTTCACGGCAGGAATGTTGCGCCGTTATCCCGCCTCACTGTTCTGTATAAGACGTGCAAATATGAAATGGGGGTGCATTGTTGTTCTGCCGTTAAGGCGGCAGAGGAGATAGTCACATTGCCTGACCGACGTCTGTGTAAAAGGGAGAGCCGGCATGGCAGGACAGTCAACACTACACGCCGACGCTGTTGTATTACACGTCATGCCTCTGAGAGGTCGTCTTTGGAAAGTGTTTGGAAAAGGGCAGGCACTTTCAAAAAATACTTGGCCGTCCAACCTTGCGAGGCAGCTGCATTCACGAGATCACACGGAATCACACAAGCTCACACGAGAATCCTCATAAGACGCTGATTGGTCCAAACCACCGGTGGCTTGGACACAAGCGCATAACTTGAAGCTAACTCGACAAGATTGATTCTCGTGTGATCTTGCGAATCCAGCTGCCTCGTAACAGAACGCCGGCATGCTATCTAAAAATCACATACCGGGGCAATATTTCAGGATCTCTGTATAAAAGGGGCTATAGATTACAGCAGATTACCATTATGTCACACTTGGCCCAACACTCACTTGTTCATTTGCCACGTCCTTCACTGAATGACTTCTTCTTCTTCTATTCTGGCAGTTTCAGGCAGAAGTGAACATTCAGGTGCCATAAAAATATTTTTCCATCAACTTTCACCCACTCTTTGCCACAGAAATGTCCATGTTTATTTGTTCAGCCTTTTAATTCATTCTGCCAGTACTGAAATATGATCTGCATGGATTTCAAAAAGGATTAGAGAACATTTTTAATTCTTTCATGCAGATCAATCATCAGCTCAACCTCTGACTCAACACACTGGCCTTTCTAATCAGTTAATGCTTTGGTTTGTTTCCACATTTAATCAGTCTGCTTACAGGATAAAAATACACACAATGTGGAAGATTCCAGTAGATTATTTCTGAGAAACAAAAACAGAAATGGTCTAAAACAGTGGACCTAATAAGAAACTAATTAAAGGATTAGAGGGTCGTGTCTGAATGATGCAACTAGTGTTGATTCATTCATTCAACACTCTTTAATTCCAACATCATGAAAACGTGTGTGAGAGTGTGAGTGAGAGAAAGAATGAGAGAGTCTACTGACTGACTCTCTTCCTGATGAATCAGCAACTTGTAATCAATCCTGTCCTTCAGACTCTTTGCCCTAATATGGCCCGTTGTTCCTCCCAGCTCAGTCACTAAATCACAGAAATCAAGAATCTCAAAGGTCACACATGTACAACACAAACTGTAGTCTGTGTATTTATCTTTACCACTGAAATGAACTATATTAAACAAACTAACTAGCCTTTTTGTACTATAATAATAATTATTATTATCTGACAGAGGTGACTCCCTCATTCAGCAGTTTGCTGCCAGTCTATTTGTCTTATCTCCTGTCAGCTGTCTGTCCAGCTGTCAACACATCTTTCATCCATGACTTGTGACACCGCGAAAGCTTAAATTAGGTTTCACATGGTGGTGACATCATGGATGATATATGAAGCCAACATGACACCTGTGCTCTAAACCTGATGAATGCTATCAGTGCCATCAAGCAGTACACATACTTAAAATTCAAAATCACAGTCTGTCATAATCCATCAACTTGTCTACATATACAATATTTGCACCAGTAAGAGGGGAAGTCATTGTGGACTGCTCTTGCACAGCTATGAGATGTGTTATACAGAAAAGACATTTACTGAGAGTGAATAAAACCATGAACTGACATATGCCTCCCTGCAGTTAACCTCTCAGCTGGCGTCTGCTCTAATGCACCTCTTGGGACTAAATATACTCCTGAGTGGATCTGTGTTACCTAACTCTACCTGCAGGCAGTTGGCATTACTTACAAAGAGACTCCATGATGATAATGACTCCATATCGAGCTTCCATGCCAGCTGCTGCCAGCTCCACTCCCGACTGTTAAATGTGCAATATATAAGAACTATGTAAAAATTTTAGCTTAACACATTCAAAAATTAACTGAAATTGTGAAGAAATAATAAAATGAGACGTTCTCTGACTTTTTCGGTTGCGGCAGCTTATGGACTGATTTCTATGTAAAGGACTCGGGACAGTTTTGCCAACAAGGTGCAACACTAGCCAGCGTTAGCTTAAAAATGCAGTCCGCTAACGTCTGACCCTGAGCTGGCTTTCTTCCTATTGGACAGATAAGCTAACATTACTGCAAAGCATGTGAAATATATTGTGATATTGTGGTTTTAGCTGGCTAATGTTAGCGCCGCTGCTCACTCATGCTGACGTAGTGTGAGCACGCACGCAAGCACAAGCAACAGGATGCTGACTGCAGCTCACTTAATGGCCACCGGTGTCATTAATGAGAAGGAATTTCTGATTCTTACATATTGCACCTTTAAATATTAGTACAGTGATGTTCGTTTGAACATGGTTTCAGCATGGGGACCAATAATAATCCATTGCCAAAACTAATATCCATCTTTTCATTTAAAAGCGCTATTATAGCAACAGCACCCAGGAGCCACATATAGAGCAATAACACCGGTCTGTGTACTACATCACTATTATACCCATGTTCACTTTAAAAAGCCTCCCTAAGGGTGCTGGAGCTTTCACAAAACAGCTATCAAAAGCATGTGTACCATCTTCAAATGCATTAATAAAAAAAAACAGTAAATAGCACTTTGGTTAGGACCAGTAGGAGTGCTTGTCTGACACAAACCGTATGATACATTGAAGGTCCAATTAAAGTAATGAGCAGGGAAGCAAAGGGGTACTTTTAAAATCACATCACAGTCATTATGTTTATGGAGGAAAAGATATTAACAGCTTGGACATTTACTGGATGCCTATTGAATGTCCGAACAATAAACGCATTTGTTCTGCAGAGGAATATGAAGAAATTCAGGGCTTTTCTCGTAATATTTGAACAAGTTAGTGCTTGCTATTTGATTTGCTGCAAGCAGCAAAAGTTTCGTAATCGAACTCCCAACATGCCCCGCTTGACTTGTGATGTTGAAAAGGTACAATGGTTATGTTTAAACATTTTCTCTTAAACCTTCACACTTGGCCGACATCCTAACCTTTGTGACACAGGATGGAATGACAAGCTCATTGAGCTTAGCTAGAGCTGAAACACAATACTGAAAGGTTTAAATGGTGGGAAGTTGTTAGGCAATCAGTATGTACAGGCTACAGCGGCTGACACATGACACAAGTATTCTGACAAATGACTAAGAAAAATATAAGCGAACTGTCAACATGCACTCTCCAACATGTAAACCTCTAAAGTTATACACTCAAACAAAGTTATATCAACATTCACTGTTTCACCATAAAACACATTGTGTTGTCCTTGAGGCCTAACCAATATGTTGACTGCATTTCAGTTTTCATAAAACATTTGCAAAGCCAATTTTGGGATATTTTGGTGCCTGCATCGTTTACATCCGTGTTTTGCTTTATGCCTTTTTCTGCCACATTACAGTGTTTCTTGGTGCACTACCAACACCAACAGTCGATCATAAGAATAGCGTGAAACATCTGCAGGAATGTAGGCTCTATCAAGTCGCCCACATACTTGTGTGCATGCATGAGACACAAACAAAACAGGAACCCGCACTTAAAGACATTGCTCCATAGTGCTACTAATGGTCAAAAACTCCACAGGGTACCGTTCAATTGAAGTAACGAGAATATACTGTATACCCGAAGACATTCACACTATGTAAGAGCTTATAGACTGTTTCCAGAGCTGCATGAGTAATAGATTACTAGCATGATCTAAAGCAATACTGATCTGAACATTTTTATAATTTAAAAAACAAAAAAAAAAGGGTGATCTGGTGTCTAGTCAGCTAAATTGCAGAACAGACCTATCACCAAAAAACATTCCTTTAACTCTTGTCTAACATTAAATCTGACTCACATGTTTAAAATAGACACCTAAGTTTATTAATAGCTGATGTGGGTGTGTGTGCGTCTTTGTGTGAATCAACAGGTGTCTGCAGTGTACAGTGTGCTTTTAGGGGAAAGTTGTTGATATTGTTCATTTTTCTATGTGCTTTGTCTGACTCCCTTTTTTTGCTCACACACTTCCTGTGACAACATGCGTAAACATTCCTCTCAATGACTCACATCCCTCATTCTCTCTCTCTGTCTCTACATCCCTCTCTTTCTCCATCCATGCCTTCTCTCACTTGGCGTTCTTTACTTCCTTCCGATCTTACTCACACACACACACACACACACACCAACCAAAAACAAACGCTTAAGTCTCCCTCTCTCCCAATATTCTTGGCAGCCTTCCTCCTCCCTAACTTGGTTGATTTATTCTCATCGTCTTAAAAAACATTCACATGATCAGTCAGTGGGTCAGACTACAGTACATGCTGACTCACCCCCCGTCAAACACGAAAAGAACTGTGTGTTCAACATAGAACCACATGTTACCTATTAAACGCAAAGTGTGTGAATGTGTGTGAGTGAGTGTGTGTGTGTGTGTGTGTGTGCGCGTATGGTGGGTGTAGGGGGGGTGTTTACAAAGACACAGTGTAGTCTTTCACTCCCGCTGTGTAACAACCACTCTTTGTAGTCACACTCTTACACACACTGAGTGAAACAGGGTAATACTGATTGGTATTCAGACCTTTAAGTGTAAGGTTTAAGCGAATGTCGCGCGCTTCATGTGTGTTTCTGCGCATGTGTGTCAGCGAAGGAGGCCAACTTTTTCCAAAGCTATGAAATTACAGCTGTTCCCACAGTGAGGCTTCCCCCTAACACACTTCCCTCTCAGTGCCTCTCTTGCATAGACGCACAACAACACCCGGATGCGTGTTGTGTTTTTATTGACCCGTCTGTAACCATCACTTCATTATCTGTCTGTTGTTTGCGACAACCACACACTCAGAGTGAAAATAAATGAGGCAACATAATTAAGGAATAAGCTATTCACTTACTTCCTCATAGGGACTATATAGGTCACAGAGGACTGTACTGTTAAAACTGTGTTGTGTAGTAGCGTGTATGATGTTGTTGTGAAAAATATGAACACTGAAGATTCTTTGTGGATTTAGCATTTTAGTGTTATATTTCCTAATTGTTCTTACACTTGTACATTAGTGGAATAGAGTAAAAATGTCAGCAGGAACGTATTAGTTAGTAGTAACCTGATGCCATCTGAGGTGCCTTGAAATAAATCGTTAAAAGACAAAAGTTGTTGATGTTTAACCCGCTACATTAGCATATATTTTTCTCAGACACAGTCTGTGGAAAACTACCAATAGCACCAGAAAGATCCAGTGGCTGATTTATGGTGACATAATAACAAAATTGCAAAATATTTCATCAGAGACACAATGGAAAAATCCTAAATATTAAAATTGGTTTCATTATGGTTCATCTTTGGTATTTCACTGATACTGAGCAGGTCAAAAATCAGTGTTCAGTTACATATTTAATGAACAATTAATGAGGTTAAACTAACTTTCTGACAAAGTCGAGCCAAACACTGTTGAGCAGGATATACAGTCTGCTGGCCTCTAGCTTGTGATGCATGTGGGGAATCCCTGAGTGATGAGTGTGACACCATGTTCAAACCATCTAGGCTGTGGAAAATAATCTACTGTAAAAGCAGAATTGGAAAAACACAGAACAAACTGTCCTCTTTGTGGTGCACAAACTACTTTACTGCTTCACAACATCTTCAACCCAAGGTGAGGAAAAGTAATTATGTTTGTTTATTCAGCTGACTAAAGTCACGGACTTGTGTCCAATGCCTGATCCGGTGCTACTGCAGTTAGGGAGGGGAACTTTTGTCACATCTATTATCATTTCTAAGTGTATATAGCGTGAAAAAGCAGAGGACACATGTTACAAAAACACTTTCTCCCTTTCTGGCATCCCTGTCCACTCCTACTACTTTTTCCATCCCCTCTAGTTTTCTTTTCCCTCTCTCCCCCCGTTTATTGCATTCCTGCTCACCAATTCTGCCTCTGTTCCCACTCGTATCCCCATCTGTGTGTGTGTTTATGTGTGTGTGTGTGTGTATGTGTGTCTGTGTGGCCACGTAGGACCCTGGAGTTTGGGGATTGGTCTGCCCACTCTCGCTCTACTGTTAACTGTGTAGATTCTCGTCAGCTCTGGTATAGTATGAGAAGAAAACCAAGTGTACTGAAGCTAAGTCAGTTTACTGGCATATAAACATTTAACAACCCAGTTACCATGGAAATAATACCAGGGCTGGAGTGAAATTTGAGCATTTTTTACTAGAAGCGGAGCTGTAGAGTTGATGAGTGTAACCTCCACTTTTCTTTTCCCTAGAGTAAAGCTCAAACTCACTTATCACCTCATATATAAAGCCAGTAATAGAGTGTAGGCTCAACAACAGAGAGCGAAACTGTACTCAATTTAAAGAAACACTCACTGATTTTGAAATGTGCCCAGTAAAGCCTCCCAATCCCAACATTTCCTGCCAGTTAAGTGTTTCTTTTGAAACTAAACACAATAAGATGGCTGGGAATTGTGGGATTTGGAGGCCACCATCACAAAACCAGGGAGTTTTTCTCTAACAATGGAAATGCCACATTAACGTCTACTGCAGGTATTTACAGCCCCAATAGTACAATACCTGAATGCCCCTAATTATAATCCTGCATGGAAAGAGAGTAATGAAAACAGGGGCTTTTCGGAAATGATGTTCTTTCACTGTGCTTTCTTTCTAATAAAACGGACATTTATCCACTGCATGGTTAACCAACCCTTACGAAAAAAGCACGTCCTCCTCCCTCCGCTGCTGATGTGGATTCACTGCCTGCAGGTACTGCTGGTAAGGGGGAGGTGGTTTGAATAGGGGGCTGCTGTCTCAGCCAGTAGTTTACAAGAATTCGACTAGTTTTAAGATACGTGGCAAACTAAGATAAACAGGCTACATACAGACAGCTTTGGTTTTAGCTTGAGCATAACAATTCGCTACTAGTTCGACCAGCATGCTTTGCTACATGTTTATGCTTATTGAACAGGTGTTTTTATAAATTACTCCTATTGGTTTTTTACTTGCAAAAGTTTTATTACACTTTCAGTAGCGAACGCAGTTGTCGTCAACTCGAGTAAAACTTCACCTGGTTCACTGTCTCCACTGCGGCTTCTCTGCTCTGCTGTCCTCTCTGTGTGTATGTGTGTGTGTGTGCGCGTGTGTGTGGTGGAGGAGCTGAGCCCCGCCCTCAGGCAAACACTGACACAGAGAGCAGAGGAGAGGCTGCCACGTGACTATGAATAATGGCAAAATGCAGTAGAGAACCCTCAGCAGTTTTCTTCAGTTGAAAAAACGCTTATCGTCTGAGTCAATATGCCTTTTCTGAAAACGTTAATGTTGTCAGTTTGAGCAACAGGATAAGCAACAAAAAAACATCCTGCCTGTTTATGTTGATAGCACCTCCCTGGAGCACAATGAAGAACTTTTACCTTGATAAGAGCTTTTAGTCTCTGCAGCATTAGTGAGTGTTGGCATTGAATTACTCTCATCTTCATTGCAAATTTGTTATTCTATGTTTAGCCGACGGAATTGAAACTTATACTCGCTGTTAAATTTATTAGGAGGTATCATTTATCTTCCTATAATGACTAAATCTCTTGTTGTCTCTGCTCTTTGTCCCAGGCTGGATCTCTGTCTCAGTTTCTGAGTCTCAGATTGTAGAGGTCTAGCCTGGTGAAGACGTCACACTGCAGTGCACCAATATATCCAAATCTGGCTCAGACTGGTCAACAGAAACAAGCCCAACTGTATCTCTGTTATGTACAGGTTTGACAGCAATGTTGATTTCTGGACTGCATTTCTGTGGCTTTTACTCAAATGGAAATGTATGATTTATTATAGACTATAGTTGAAAATGTTGACTTGAGAGTTAAACACTTTTTATGATTATGTTGATTACTGTTTAAGAATCAGTTTTATGATCAAAGTTGTCTTAGAATGACCAAGTGTAAGAGCTTAAGTAGATGTAGTGTTCAACCATTCAAGTGACCTTAAAGGGAAAGTGAAACTGTTAAAAACAGCAAAGTACAGGGATTTAGAGCTGATCGGAAGTATCAAGGAGACAGAGTGGACACGGATGGCTGTGAAAAATAGGAATAGCAAAGAGAGTATAAAACTCCCAAGTGTTAGAGAAGTAAAGGAATTCATTATCAATGGCTGAAGGAGACTGAATCACTTTGATGGAACCAATACATCTCTAAGAGCCAGGTTTACGTTTCATTTTGAAGAACACAGACTGAGCTGAGCAGCTGAAAGCGGGAACAGCTCAGCTCAACCCAGCAGGGCCTCTGAATCCAGCACAGGGCGTCTGAGGATAAGAAGGCCTTTCGTACATGGGACTGAAACACCTGTTGCTGTTTTTCATCTGTATCATCAAACAACAGCAAGGGCAGCAATGGAACCAATTTTTGAAATTTTTGGACTTTTCCTGTTACCAGCTTTGTTCTTCAAAACCCTCCGAGGTAGTAGAGCAGCAATATTCACAATATTCTCTTTAGGGTTTCTTTATAGAACTAGTAACCTCTCCTCAGTGAGGGAAAAGTACACATTATGTGTGACTAAGTCAGGTCCACAGATGAAAGCTCTTCTTGGTTGGTCTAGACTCAGAAATGAACATTTCCCTAACAACAAAAGTATACCTGCAGCTTAAATAATTATCCAGCAACCACAACAACTGTTATAATAAGGGAAGAGCTGTTGTTAACTTCAGTATTTTTACTAGGTCAGGTCAATAGGGGTGCTACTAAAAAGGTAGTGGGGAAGACTTTAGGAAGAAAACAGTTAAGCAGCTAGATGAATCTTTTCCACATCAGCCTACATTTTGGTTAGAAACCTGTAATGTAGAATAACAGGCTGGCTAGTTGTAACCACTTTCATGTGAGGGCTGGTGTGTACTGGAGTGGCAGGGTAACTCCGTCCATATGGTGCATCAGCATCTTTCAAGCTCATGAGAAGATGCCTGAAACAGTGTGTCTTACACAACAACTTCTCCACATTAAACGAGTAAGTATGTTGTTTGAAAATGTCCTCCAGAACAACACATTGGAGCGTTTTCCCATTCTATCGCCAGTAACTGGCAGGAAATCATCATGAACCGACAACGTTTTTATTACAAATTGAAATAAAACATATTAATGTTTTATGATGTGTCTAGTTTAGGCACAAAAACCACTTGGTTAGATTTAGGGAAAGAACATGGTTTGGGTTAAAATGATCACTTTGTTAAAGTTAGAGAAACATGTGGTGTGGGTTAAAGTTACTACTTCCTTAAAGGACCAATGTGATGATTTAGTAGCATCTAGCAGTGAGGCTGCAGAACTGAATACACCTCCCCTTCCAAGTGTGTAGGAGAACCTACGATGGCTGCGAAACTCGCGAAAAATGCGAATGGCCCTCTCTAGAGCCAATGTTTGGTTTGTCCGTTCTGGGCTACTATAGAAACATGGCGGTACAACACGGCGGCCTCTGTGGAAGAGGATGTAGATATAAAGGGCTCATTCTAAGATAACCAAAACACAACTAATCTTATTTTAATGGGATTATACACTAATTAAAACATTCTTATGAACATTAGATTCCATTTCTGCCAAGTCCGTTCCAGTAAAGTTAGGCAACCTTCATTGTCATGGCAACAAAAATAACCATGGCGTTAAGGGACAATTGTACTTATACTTTTAAAAAACTGTCCCTGGAAATGGGAAACGAACTGCGGTCTCCTGTGGCAAAGTCCACTAAAGTCCACTACTGGGTTACACCATTCACCCAACCCACCGCATCCAAATAAGGAAATTTGTATATACACATCATCTCAACTGTGCCACGACTCCAGTCATGATTACTATGGCAGCTAGATGGCATCTGTCACTCAAACGTAATATGTCGTTTTTGGTTGCCTGACATTACAACCTATTGTGTCATTTTTCTTTGGAGGACAGTCTGGACTTACATGTGTCATATGAAAAACACATACGTCTACCATAGGATCTCAATCTGAAAGCATATGAACTGTGTTCAGTGGAGAAGGAGCCAGGCCTCTGACCCTCTAACAGGGCCCCATGGGTTTAACTTCTCACTCTAGCATGTCCACACACTGAAATATGTGGACACATGCTCAAACAGCCAAGGAGCCCGTCAAAATGAAAAGTGGGTATTTAGTAACCACTACATCCTCTTACATTCAGTTTTAAAAAGAAAAATTATTTTCTGAAACATTGTAGACAAGATAAGCAGTTATGGGTGACTTCATGTCTTGGGTCACACTTTGGCCAGGGTCCAAGATATCTGCTTGCATGCCAGCCCTTCAGGGTCCTGTTTTCTTGAACCATCCAACACGGCATGTCCCTGTAGCCTACTGGTTAAGACGCAGGCCATATAACCCTGACATCCATGGTTATGTATGGATTCTGGCAGTGGATCTTTATTGCATGTCATCCCCCGTCTCTCTCTCCCCTCATTTCCTGTCATTTCTCAGCTGTTGCTGTCCAATAAAGTCATACAATTGAAATATATCTTTCTTGTATAAGAGTCTAATGGAATAAACTGACAACAAAACATGCTCTTGATCAATTGTTATCAATATGTTTGGAAAAGTATAAAACATCTTGCTTGCAGCAATATTTTAGGATAATATGATATCAATTAACTGACCAGGTCTAATTATCTCTGTCACTTAACTGAAGAAGAACAGAATCCACAATGAAATGAGGTGAATCCAACATAAACATTTGACAAGCCTTGTTGCCATGGAATCATACTAAGGCTCCGCTCCTCACTATTACCCATAGCAACTCTGACTGATAGGCTGACTAAAGCGACTGGATGAATGTCTGACAAGCTGGCCGGCAGAAATGACTGGCTGACTGCTTGTGGCATGTTTAAAGGGATTATATTAATTGGAAAATAACTCATTATGAATTCCCTGTTGGACCAACTCCATGTGGTTTTATTCAGAGTAGAAATATGCAACCAAGAAAGCAGAGAAAAAAGAGAGATGGAAATTAATGAAGGGTAAAAATTTAAAACATGGATTAAGACACGAGTCAGAGCAAAAAGACAGACATGGCGGGAGGAAAAGGAGGGAGAAGTGGAGAAAGGAAAGGATTGAGGGGAGGTAAAAGAAATCCCACGCCACATGTTCCTCGTCTTTTGTCAGAGAACAGGGTTCTTCCGATATGTGCTCTGCTCCCTGACCGGCTAAAGCTGCCTCTCCGGTTACAGTGTTTAGTAGCACGTGCTCCACATTTTCCCGTCTAAATGAGCCCAATGTGTCTCCATCAGTGAACCGACTGTAAATTAATCTCTTTGTTGTCTAACAGCCTCGGCAGGGCAGGATCGGGACAATGAAAAGAGGGGAACTACTGTGGTTGAACACCCCAAAATAGGCGTCATCATTAGCGAGGAATGGGAGATGTGTGTCCAAAAATGTAAAATAAATCATTCATCTTATGTTCCCGTGATCTGATTATAATAAATCCTTACAGTCCGGGTCTCAGACACTATCACTGTGCGTCCATTTGTGAGGTTTCTTGTCGAAAAGCTCACTCACTATAAAGTATCATTACATCAAAGCATGCATGGCTGACAGATGAGTAGATGAGTGAATGAAAGATGGATGTGGAATGAGAATGAATCTACATTGAGAAAGAGAAATATTTGTCCTTGAAATCAAGGGCTGCACAGAACAGATTCTAAAAGGATTGATGTTCTTATCATCTTCTGATGGCATATACAGACCACTAGTACAACATACTACATACTACACAGATTTTCTCCTGAACTCATGCACTCATACTTTTCTGACTGTGCAGGGCTCTAACACATAGCATATTAATCCACAATTGGCAGACAATCAAAGCACATTGATTTTAAAATCCTCTCTGGGCCATTTAATCACCTTTACTGGCATTTGAGTCTCTGTAGTATCCCTGCCACTTTGTTAGAGGATATCTCACTTACATCCGCTGTGAAATCTCAATAAAGCATGATCAATTTTCAACCTTTCCTGAGTCTATTTGAACTTGTAGCTTGCATTAATACGTGGTTAATTACAGTTTGCCAGTGGGATGGACTTTGCAGGTGTAAATGTGATTAAAGACAGACGTCCTGAAGAGGCTCTGGTGTTAAGAAAGTTTTGGTATCAGGGACAGGGATCAGTACTGTACATCACAAATAAAAAAGGAGAAGGGAGCAAAAATTCTATACATATTGCTTTTGTACCTCCGTGACAAGAAAAAGGAAAAAGCATCCTCTAACCTGGTGTAAGTACTGTCGCGCCTTTTCTCTCCGCTAGCCTACTAGGAATTCTCCAGACCTGTTAAGTCGTCGTTTTCCTCACGCTAGGAATAGAATGTGGGTCAATGCCAGCTCAGTAGAGTCGACATGAGCTCCCGAGCTTACCAACTACTGACGCCAGCAGCCACACCACAGCTGCCGCCAGGTTACATTATCACAGCAGGGCTCTCCATGTGTCACCATGACCGTGACGGTTTGATGTGTGCCGGTGCAGAGGGGACTCTAAAGTTATCTACCACTGACTGTTATGCACAGTCATCACTACAGCTGGAGACCCCTGACAAGATGTATCACCGGACCCCCTACCCAGACTCATCAGTATCACCCCATCTATCTCTTGTATGACCCCCACCACCACCTCCAGAGAGAAAGTATCTCTCTGTTGAAAGGGGCATGCAACACGGGTCACAGCCAGCTATGAACCAAAGACACAACCTGGCAAAAACTCTGTTTTTCCTCTTAATTTCTATATTGAATTATACTGTTAAAATGTGATGCTGTTAACTTGTTTTTTCCATCCAAAACTGTTCTCGGACAGCAGCTACATGATGTCGAAAGTACTGATATGAGTAATTTCCCGTCTGCCATTAAAATTGGATGAAATGAATTCACAGGTGTGCTTTGCAACAGTTTCAGCCAATCAGAACAGAGAGCAGAGGCTTCATGATTTGGCTATAAAGCTGAATAGGCTACAATTAGCCTACCTGTGGGTGGGCGGCTGAAGTTTAACCACAGAGATTTGATGTGACTGATTTACTTGTCTAATGTGAATTAATTATTTCTTTAATTATTAACATTGTTCCCTAATTTTTCTTGTCTTTATTAGCCTACTTCATCTTCCAGCATATGGCCCAGTACTATAGGCTATAGAACAAGCGAAGCTAGGCCAAAAGCTCTGACAAAGGGCCTATTAATGTTTCTTTATCAATAGTTTGCTTTTGGACTGGACAGACAGACAAGCCCCGGTGCTGATAAACTGCCTTATTAGGCTATACCATAGAGTCCTATTACTTAGCAGAGCCGCCTAATCGATACATTCGATCGGTTTCGAGGCCGGTCATTGTTAGGGTCTTTACCTCACAGTCGTAGAGGTCCGTTAGCTGGTCGATAATCCACTCCTCCAGGTTCAGTCTCTTCCTCAGCTCCTTACGGTCGTATTTGACGGTAACGCGTCCCTGCTTCCGAACGGGTGTCTCCGGTTCCTCCGTGGTGCCGGCCGGCGTCTGGAAGTATACCCGGGGTTGAGGGCTCGTCTCCGGGCTTGTTACAGCAGCCATGGTCGCTCGCTATGGAAATAAAAAATCCAACCCCCCCCGGAGGTGTGGAAGTGTGAAAGGGGCGACGAAAAGGAGGCGAAGCGGTCTGTGGACGTGCGGGGGTTCGCTTTCCCGCACTGAAAAAATCCTGACTGATGAAATGTGTGACTTGAAATCCCCCGAAGAACAACGTTGGACCTGATGCTTTTGTTGTCCAGAACCGCTCAAAGGGACATTGGCAGTGGTCGGGTCGCCTCCAGAAAACAAGAGACCGACGGATACGGTGAAACGTAAAGTGTAACCGGCTTATTGGGCTATTTACAGCATGCAAACTCTGCTTATATAAAAAGAGACGGCAGTAGCGGAGCCGGCCTCAACTCTTCATTCAGTACAAAGAGAAATCACGCGTCTCTCTCTCTTTCTCTCGGTCCCCACGAGAGCTGCGTGCGCGCACTCTGACTGGACTCGAGCGCATCAGACGTAGCGCGACTGAAAAAAAAAGAAAAAACAAATGTTGATTTTTTTTCCACTTTCAAACAGCGTTCAGCCTCTTTTTTACTCCTTCTGTCCCCATACATCCTGTTCCCCACCCCTCGTTTTCCCTTTAAGTCTCCCTCCACTTAAAATGTTTCTTCTTGTTCCCACAGTTGGATGTGTGAGCTTCACTGTGCAGAATGATGTATGTGCAGAGTTTATTTTCGGTAATTTAAGTTCCTCTGTGTTCATTTAAAACACAATTTTAAGAAGTGGGCCTACGAGCATGATTTGTGACACCACAAATAGTCTGGAAGCTAATTCTGGTCCAATATTCAATTTACACAAGTGTGATGTGGAAACTAAAAGCCTCCGGTGCACAAAAACTGATAATGGACTTTATAGTGAACAAGGAGACATCTTGTGTCCAGCAATTAAACTTCTGAAATGAAATGTATTTACATATTCAGAGATTCAGATGTTTTAATGAGGGAGAAGGAGATGTAATTTTAAGGATTTGAACAAGATAATTGAACTTTCTTGGTAGAAAAACCACATCAGACACACATTATTATTCAAAGTAAAGCATTCATACATCTTAAAACATGTCTGGAGGGGATCTTTAACTTTCAAATGTGAGCCCCTGAAGCCCACTGTTCTCATTTTAACACGGTTAAACTCACTTCACACAAGAAGAATATGCTCTATTGCCAAAACATCATCAAATATGAACATCAAAGACACATTTCATTCTGTCTGTGCACGCTTTCTAACCCCCACTTCAAAACACCCATTGTCCATAGTGACCTATTCAATTGCCTAACCCTTGAAAAACTTTTCTGACTTTTCAAATGGCCTGTTATTTGTCATTGTGTGCACCATTAGCCTGCCAGAGGCAAACCATTGTGTGCTAAATACCTACTAAACTGCAGTGCATCATGCAGCACTTTGTCCTTGCACAGTATTTACACAAATTACCAGTTTGCCCAGGGGTCTAACTGCTTCAAACATCCGTATTTGAATACTCATCTGACTAGTTCACAACAGTAAAAACGTCTCCGTTGGAACGTGTGAAATGTATACCGATTTAATTTCACACCTAGATTTCACAGCTTGTGAAAAGATGAGCTTATATTTCACAATGTACAAAAATGTTGTACGTATGCCATGGTTGCACCATCCTCTGAGGTTACACACTACTGGAAAGCTGCTGGCTTTTCTAGTTTGGGATCCACTTTAACTTTTATGCTTCCTCTACAGGCTACGACAGAGATAAAACAACTGAAGGTGTTCCATTAACAGGAAACCAGTCACATTTTTTCACAGTCTGTCCATTGTGTGCTAACAGCAGGGAACCCCACCCCCTAGCTAGGCTGCTTAATAACAAGAGTTTTAATAATAATAGAGTGTGAAGTGATGGGGGGAGGTAAAGAGAGGGAGGGCGAATTCATAATGTCGATTTCTCTCCCTCCTTTGGAGTGTGTATGGGGGTGTTCACATCTGTCAACATGCTCATATTGGTGTGTATGTCTGTGTGTGTGTGTGTGTGTGTGTGTGTGTGTGATATTGGTGTGTGCGTGTCATACCGGCCCAAGCAACCATTTCACAGACCGCCATGGCAACAAGACATAAAAAACTGAATTATTCAGTGAGCATGTCTGAAACTTACAGTTGAGTAAGCACAGACACCAACACACACTCACACACACACACACCCTAACTTAAACATTCATGCGTGCTTGCTTATAAAAATACTCACACATAAGAATACTTATTATAAACTTAAAGCGTTACCAGGTAAAAGAATAAAATGTATATGCAGACTGTTTAAAAAAAACTATCTGCATCAGTGTACCAGCTACATGGACTTGTATGAGCTATCACTGATGTTTGGGTCTTTCATCCTCATGTCAGACAGACACATACCTCTGGAGAAGAAGGTCAGCATAATGTTAGCATGTAATATTAAAAAACAGCGGTGGCCTAGAAGAGTGTTCAAACCATGGAGGTAAGGAACTCAGCCAGTGTATATAACATAATATGGTATGGTACGTGAGAAAATGTCATGAGCTCATTTAATCTCACGTAGACCCTAAAGCTTGAAAATAGCCATACAACTGAGCTTATTAAGAATAAAGAGTGGACATTGTTACTTGTGTGTTGCATGATGGTATAACTTCAATCGCTAACCGGAGCTTAAGCACCATGGGAAGCCCATACATGAGACAGATCTGCTGTTGCATAACAATGTACTTCTGTAACTGACTCATAAAGCAGTAAATAGTCCATAGGTCATTGGTCATTGGAATCTGGTCAGGAGCTCCCACATTTAACTTCAGTAAAGTTTCAAGATTGTGCAAGTACACAACTTCAGAGGAAAAAAACCAAAAAAACCCCAAAACAAACCAAAAAAACCTTCCCCAAAGCATCCAAAAAACTTGAAACAAAAAGCATGGATTTCGATTCTGTGCAGCTGAAAACACAACAGTGGATGAAGTTTTCAGATCCTTATACGTGAAAGTAGCAATACGGCAATATAAAACTGTCATTCAAGTAAAAGTGCATAAATATTATTAGCAAAGTGTACTTAGAGTCAAATCTAAGTATTGTGCATATTGGATTATTATTACTGTTGCATTAATGTATAATGAGCCACCACTGTTGTAGTTGGTTGAGGTGGTCTTTCATACACTGTTGGGTAGTTTAATATATATAGTGCGTCATATTCTATATGTCTGTGTATGTAAAATCTTAATGTATAAAGTCACTACAGTTGTTAAATAAATGTAGTGGAGTAAAAAGTGTAATATTGTCCTTTGAATTACAGTGGAGAAGAAGTAAAAAGTTACACAAAATGGAAATACTCAAATAAAGTACGTCAAATATATACTTAAGTCCTTGAGTAAATGTCTTTAGTTACTTTCTACCACTGCCAGACAAGCTGATCACTACCGAGACATGTACAATGAGAACATTTGGGGAAGAGACACATTTAGCACTCTCACTTTCTACTTCCTCCTCTATAGTGTGACCGTAGATAACTTTCACCACTTCCAGCTAAACCTGATTTAGCCTACTTTTTATTTATGTATTTGCATGGACAGCTCGAGCTTCATTTAGAGAGCTGCTCTAAGAAATGCAGACATCTCTCCAAGAAGACAGAGGTTAAAGAAGTCATCCATCCACTGGAGGGAGCTGTCGAGCCCCTGCGTTGCAAGCTTTGTTAGATGATACAGAGAAAGGACACTTGAAGGAGGCATTTTGGGGCATTCAAAGTGCATTTGTGTCCACTGTGTGCTAAAAAAAAATCAGTTTCTGTTCATTGAACTTCCCTGCCAGAGGATAGAATAAGGTTCTACTTTACTTATATTGTAGAACCAGTCTTGTTCCTCTTTCCTTTCTCCACAGGGAGGTCAGAGTCATCTAGTCAGAGTTTCCAGAGCTCTTCACCAACACAATTTGTTGCACTAAAAATTGTGCATTTCTCTCTGAGTAGAATTTCTTCAAGTATTAATTGACATGTAGCATGTGATAGATGAAACAAAATTAATTCAGCAACAATGTGATTTATGAAGTCTATGTGTTCGCATAAAAGCTAATAAAGTTTCTGCACGCCTGAATATGTGACAGGTGTGTCAGAGGAAAGCCTGTCCTGTTGTGCCTGTATTCTTATGCCTTTATTTAATTTCTCTCTTATTCCTTGGACAGTGTGGCTTTTGTATGGAAAAATATATGTATATATGAAGAGTAGTGGTCCTTTCTAACATGTTTTATACTCTAAATGATATAAATTTTTGCTGTGAAGATTTATTAGGAATGGCCGCTTTGTCATTTTCTACTTTGGTGCCATATGGATGTTGCTGTAATGTTTAATAAGTATATCATTGTAAGATTCATGATAATTTGGCATTTTGCCTGTAATTTTCTGACCTTTAGATAGTTTGGGTTAACATAGATGTTGCTGTAATGTTTTATGTGTAGTGATATTGCAGAATTTATGAGTAATTGGCCCATGTGTCATTTTCCAATGATTTAATCTTTAGTATGATATTTTCTTCACTTACTAATCTGGGTGGCAATGTGTAGGCTGTATTTGCTCAATGTGTAGGCTGTGTTTGCTCAATCAGTCTCTCTATCTGCATGATTGCGTTCCCTCGAAGAAAAAAAAAAGTGCTCTTAACCTTGATTCATTTGTGCAAATAAACTCACGGGCAGTGCAGATTGTTGTGACAGACAGGTGTGCACATACAGACAGGCTACACCTCCAGTATTCTCAAAACAGGGAAGTGAATCAGAGCTGAAACTTGTGCGCCCACATTCCTAACTGTTGCACAATCGAGCCAGCGCTGGACAGAAGGGAGGGAAGTGTTGCCAAGCAGCCACTAGATAGCAGCACTGGATCACATAGCAGCCGTGTAGGAGCAACGATGACGTAGAAGAGAAAAAATGAATGGATAACTAGGATTCAGTTCCCCATGTGGAGGATTTTGAGGATGTAGGGGAAGTGATTGACAGCCGCTGCTAAACTAACCATGACAGAATGAGCTGTGATGAAAGATGCTGTCACTTGGTTCGTCTTGGTTATATCTGTCTGCATTGTGTGTGAATTACTCATCTGGGGGGGAAAAAAAAAACTGTAATCAGCACTTCGCCTACACACCCACATGACAGCTTTTCTCCAGAAACACATCAATAATAACCCTGCGATGTTATGGAGACCAGTCTCCAGTGAGCAGTCGTCTAGGCTACATCAGGCCAAAATCTCTGCATCGCTGTGGAGAGTAATCTGATCGAGTTTTTATTGCTACTGTTGACTGAGTCAGGCCTTTCCTATTAAAGTTTGTGATCGTGCACGCACATAATGTAGGCTTACATGCTTGTGTGTGTTTCTGTGTGCAAGCCTATGTGTGTGTCGGGGATTGGTCAGTGTGTGGAGAGACAGAATCTGCCTGTGTGTCTGTATACAATGTGTCTTTGTGAGTCCTTGGCTTTGCGTTGGGGAGAAAGATCTGGCTGTTACTAGACAGAGAGAGAGAGAGAGAGAGAGAGAGAGAGAGAGGACTGGTTGGGGGTCTTCCCTTTCGCCACAACATCTTTTCCATGTGTATCTATCCCTCACTTTGTTCCATTTTTAACCTCTGTTTCCCCCCCTTTTGTCTCTTTTTATAACCCTCTTTATCAACAAGTCATTATCTGACCGCCTACTCTTATTCACCCCTTCCTACTTCCCTGTATCTTTTCTATCATTCTTTCTATCATTATTTCTATCATTCTTTCTTTCTTTCTTTCTGTCTTTCGTTCTTTCTTTCTTTCTTTCTTTCTCTCTTTATTCCCTTCTACCTTTCTTCCTCTCCTTCTTTCTGTCCTATTTACTCTCTTTCTACAGTACCATATATCACTGTGTGAAACAGAGATGGAAATCAGCAGGAAAGTTTAAATATCTTCCTCTCTTCCTTGTTGCGCTGAATACATAAGAAAAAGAACAGTCTGACTATGATTAGATCTCTCACTCACTTCAGTTACATTTCTCATGAGGTTCTCATGAAATTGTTTCGCTTTCATTCCGCTCTATCTCCCTCTAAATCCCCCCCTTTTTTTTTTGTATCTCTTGTACTAAATGATACTTCTATTTCCTGTTTGTCTCCTTTTGCTCCATCTTGCCTGTCAGTTTTATCCCCTTCATTGTGTGACACAGCAGCTGTGTGAGAAATGCAAGGCCGGATATGTTAAAATGCACTGAGCAACAAGCAACGCAGGCAGAAGATCACAACAAATACAGTACAAGAATATACAACAACAAGAAAAAAAAAACAAGACGTCTACAGCGGCTCAATGAGACTACTCATAGGCACAGTAATGCTTTGAGCTGAATGTTAATGTCAGCATGGCAAAATACTCACAATGACAATGCTAACATGCTAATGATTAGCAGGTTTACTGCTGACATTTTTACTGTTTTAGTTTAGCTTACATTCACTAATCAGTACCAAAAGGGAAGAACAGCTGAGGCAATGTCATGAGTTATGTAGATATTTGGCATTAGCTAAAGAATTGGCAAAGCTGAAATTTTAACAACTCACCCGATAAAGTACCTGTTGAGATCTGAATTCACTCAAAACCCCAAATGTCAACCTCATGGTGGTGCTGGAGCAACTAAAATACATCATCTGGGAACTATAAATGTCTGTGCAAAATGTTGTACCAATTCATCTTGTGGATGTTGAGACATTTCACTGGATGACCTGCTGGTAGATATAAAAGTCAGGGGATCTATGAAGTCATACAAAGACACACTTTTAAAATGGACACAGTAGTGAGAGGTCATAAGGTGTTTCGTTCCAGAGAACAGGGCCAAAGCAACCTCACCACCAGAAATATTTCTAATTCTTGGTTCTGTTCTGAGAACATTTCTCACTCACTCAAAAAGTTATGAGAAGAGAGAAAAACAGACAAACAGTCTGCTCACTCTTGTTACAGAACTTAAAATGTTTTGTTGCCCGATTCCTTATTTATTCAGATGAGCGCCATGTACAGCACAGCATGTCCCGGTGACCAATGGGAGCTGGACACCTGTTAGAATGAGAGAGCGAGACATGACATGAGGAAAGAGAGAATGTATTTGTGAGAAGAGGGGGAGAACAGGAAGAAACGGAGGGAGGAGGAGGCAGTCTATTGACACCACAGGTGGCTGCACTTCAAATGCAGCGTTCTGCACAACAGCGTTTGCCTAAAAAAGAAATTCATTTGTGTTTATGCTTACGAGACAGGAGAGAGGAAAGCGTGTGTGCGCGCGCAAGTGTGCGTGCATCTTGTTATGTGCCAGAGAAACACAATATCCCTGCATGTGTGCTGTGCTGTTGAAAGAATGCATATGCATGTGTCCATCTTGTTTTTGTTTGTGGTCATCTGAGAGGTCATGTGTGTGTGTGTGTGTGTGTTTGTGTGTGTGTGGTGGTTCAAGATCAGATTAATCAACAATTCTGCCTGGACTCAGTTACTGCCCCAGTTCACACACACACTCAGTTCAGATATACCCACAGACAAGGACACACAAACACACACCAATGCCAGTCTGTCTAGCTGCTGAATTGTTAAACAATGTGTCTCGTACTAGATGTGTGCACCTACTCAGGTTCATGTAACATTGACTCCGGCAGTTTCTCCACACAAATGTGGAGTTGCATGTTCACAATAAATTGTTTCTGATTGATTCTTGTGGACAGTTTTTGGATTTCCTCTTCCTCACCACGGTTTGGTAAAGGAAAAACACTCAGCACAAACACGCCGGCAGTCAGTCAGTCAGTCAGCAGGCTACAGCATAGCAGACATTCCTGCCGGGTGTAGTTAGGGAGTTGGAGAATGGCAACGGTTGCCAAAAAAATCTGTTGCTCTGTTGCATTTTTTTTTTTTTATGAGAAGTCCAAGTTGTAATGTTGCTTGGCAGCAGGATTTGGACGGGATTGGACTGTAACTGTGCAGCCTCGTTTGCTCTCACGCTTCTTAAAACATGATAGGCTGCCACTGAGCTGGAGGAGGCAGGGGAAAGTTACCTGATGACTTTCAGTGGTTTAAATTACCTTACCCCCGACTCCTTTATTGTTTCCTGTTTATATAACGCAGATTTAATGCAATCATTTATAAAATATATCCACAACCTTGACTGCCTGAGTAAGAACCTTATCTCCATTACTATCTCCAATGTGATCTGATTACTGTGAATAATGACTAATAATAATAACTGTGATTAATGTAACCATGTTTTCAGTGATATTAGGCCACTGACCAATAATTCCCACAAGCACTCTGTCACTGTCAACACCCATTTAAAGCAATTAAGGGCAAAGGTTATTATAGTAAAATAGGCCTTTAATTATACTTTTGCTCCTGCAGTGAAATTCAATAAACAGGAAATAACTCTAACATTCATGTATGCATTTATCTCTGCCTGTAGTATTAAATAGACATCACATCGTTACATCATTACATCATTTTTTTGTTCTTCCTGTGTCAGTGGTTACTGACTATTTTGGCTTGTGTTTTCTCAGAAATGGTTTGATATCTTGGAAAATATGCTTGTCCACTTTCTTGAGAAGCTTGAACCAGCAGGCGGTTAGCTTAGCTTAGCATAAAGATTAGAAACAGTTAGCTTAGCTTTATCCAAAGGTAAAAAATCTGCCTACCAGCACCTCTAAAGCTCGCTAATAAATACTAATAAATAACATATAATTAACATATTGTTTGTTTCATCCAAGCTAGCCAGTCTCCCTGGCTCATGATGCTAAACTAAGCTAACTGGCTGCTGGTGGTAGCTTCATTATTAGCATTTATGTATTTTAAGGATTTTTAGATGCTCTCCTCCTTAATTTTTCTTTCTTTCTTATTCCTTCAGTCATTTTGTAACCCCTTCAGATTTATTTTGGGGATCTCTTTCCTGACTAACCCCCAAATCAGGAAACACCATATACACCAGGAATCAGCTGCTACATTCAACCATGAGCCAATTTTTTCAGGATTTTTCATCGCAGGGCCCGTTAACTGGTGCAGTGGAAGTGCAGGCCTATATTTTTTGTGTATGTATTTTTATTCATTTTAGAATAAAAAGGATTTATAACACTTTTAAGGACTGTATCTGAGGGGGAAAATGGCGTCAACAAACTGTTTCTATTTGACAACCATTTGTGTTTGTGAAGAACAGTCACATGGGCTAAAGTTGTGGAAGTCACACATTAAACTTTCATTTCTGGTAGGTTTATTAGACTTAATTTCAGCACCATTCACTGTTCAAATAATGTGGTACAACCATGTTTTTAATGCCTTTCCTCATGTGGGGGCAGTATTAGGTTACATTACAATAATTGGGGTTTACAGGAGCCTGTTATCTACAGTAGATTATGATTATGTAAAAGTTTTCATGTAAACTATGAAAGTCAAAACTTTCATCAGAGGGTCAAATATTTTTGCTGCAGAGACGGATTTGCCTGCCTCTGGTCTACGCTATGAAATTGCTTATATGAGGATGTATAGTCTATTTTTTTTTTTAAAGTATGGATTTACATCTTTATAAATCATTGTGCTATAATTTATCACAGGCTGGTAGCTCCATTTTGATTCACTTTCACAGTCAAGGGCTCATTAAAGAAGCACTCCACCAATTTTACACATCATGGTCAGTTTAGTCTTCATGAGAAGCACTCAGTCTGTGAAAACAGTTGTGGTCTGAAGGCTGTTTTGGTTCTGGAGGGAGCTTTGATAAAATAACCCCAGTGATGTCATCAGGGTTATCTTGGCTTTCTTTTTTTTTTTTTTTTTTTTTTTTTAACAGAGCCTGTGTTAACATGAAAAATGAAGGAATTCAAGAGAGTTTAATGAAAGCTGTAGAGCTATATTGTGAGAAGTGCAGGATCTGGCATTTTTGACACTAAATGTCAGGATATCTCAGCTTTGGCTGCTCAGATTTTGGCGATGCTTCTGTTTCTCACAAGTCCCCCAACTTTATGGATGTGCAATGTTAAATCACTGGAGTACACCTTTAAGTTCCAGTAGACAGTTTGACTGCATTTGGAGAAATATCGAGTAGAGATGAAGTAAATAAAAAAAGTTGTAGTGATGATCCCCAAAAAATGGCCTGCAGGAAGAAATGAGCATTATTTCAGAAAAAGAAAACCTCATGTTCATTGAGCACACAGTCTATTATGTTCATATCACTTTTGATGTATACAAACTGTAAATTTTAGGAGACAAGCAGGCAGTAGAACTGAATTAAAACACACCCCTTTTAGACAAACTCTCCCTGACTCCCCCTCCGCTCTCTCATTTCTCATATCTGACTCTGTCCCTCTCCCTCACTCTCTCCTCTCAAAATCGTCTCCCTTTTTTTTCACAGAAAACATGCAGGGAGGAGAGGAGGAGGAGAAAAGAAGAAACGCGTCGGAGGCGACAAGAGAGAGAGGAAGCAGAGAAAGTTGGTAGAGGAGCAAGAGGGCGAGAGGAGAGGAGAGAAGTGAGGGGTCGACCAGATGGGAGGAAGGAAGGAAAGGATCTCTCGGCGGGCTCAAGTGCGCGATTAAAGGATTCTGCATAAATAAACAAAATCAAATGAATCAAAGCCTATAATAAAAAAGAGGAATTATAGGCGCGCCACCGCGTTGCGTGGACGCGGACAAGACAGCGGCGGTGCGCGCTGAAACAGCAAAGTCCCGTCTTTCTCTCTCTGGATTTCACTCCTCATGTTATTTCTCCAAACTCGCAGCGAGGTTCACTAACTTTTGGTGGAAGTTTTGAGAAAAACTTCTTGTCCCCTCGTCCTTTCAATTAACACTCTCCCCGGAAAAGAAGAGAAGCTCCGGGGTGGAAGTGGAGGAAGGAAGAGCTGTTTTGTGCCTTCCGAGGAGTGCAGCTCGCCGTAGCCGGGGTTTAGGCGTTGGCACCCGGACAGGGAGTCCCTCGACATGGCCGGGGCCAAGCCGGGAGTCCACGCGCTGCAGCTCAAACCCGTGTCCGTCCACGAAGCGCTGAAGAAGGGGGGCAAATTCATCAAATGGGACGAGGTGAGAATGAAATGTTTGACATCTGCTTTCTGCCCTGACAGCATTGTCGCTATTAAAGCCATGAAGTGAAATAAATCGGAATGTTGTGTGGAGGTAAATGACAGATAACTTAGATAAGACTCCTTCCTTCTGATGGGATCAACTAGACAACATGACAGCCTGGTTTTGACAGTAGGCCCACTGTTGTGAAGTGACACACGAGACTGATGTGTGTATGTGTGTGTGTGTGTGTGTGTGTGTGTTAGCGTGTGTATTAGAGATATACAGAGTCAGATAAGGTGTGTATGTAAAGTGCAGGTGTGTGCACAGCCTCACAATCCTTCCCTGAACACAGAAGACCACTATCTGTGCGTGTGTGTTTTAATCAGATACTCAAGTAGAAAATTCCCCCATAGTTGCCAGAAGGCAGCAGGGCTTGAATGTATGTGTTGTGTTGTGCTGAATTCTTGTCAAGCCGGTTTTCCTCAGGCTCAGGTTCAGCCCTCTTAACACCCCCTTTTTCTCCTCCCTTTTCCTCCTCTCTTTCTTTCCTTTTCTGTACCTTTCCCTCCCTCAGTGGATTAGAGGAGAAAGCACCTGTCTTGAGTGGGAATCAGTAGGGGTTGCCCCCTCCTGGAGGTGATTTAGGAGCATTGAATGCACCTTGAGCTGCAAATAACACTTTCAATTGTCACCTTGATCATTTTTAAGAACTCAATTAACGTGTTTGTTTTGGTATTTGACCGTGAGACTCTTTTAAATCATGTCAACGCAAAAGGTTTTTAATTATTTTTCCTGCTTGAGTTGAGCTCTTTCTTCCGCGTATTTCTTTAGCAGCGTGTCTGGCAACGCTGGCATGTGCCTGCCCGTGTCATTGACCATAATAATTATGTGTGTGTGTCTGTGTGTGTGTTTGGGGTTTTCTGAGGCAGAGTGCAGGGCCATTCTCTAGTCTTCTCCATGTAGAAAGTAGGCCATCAATGATTAACCGAGCTGTTGACTGATAGGCTTTAACTGCAGGCCTGTGTCATTTGGAAAACCCTCATCTTGGATTTATAACAGAATTACATGCTAGGCGTGTGTTTGCGTGCGTGTGTGTGTGTGTGTGTCATCAAAATCCTGCATGGTAGAAAGGTTCCTTCTTCTAATAAGTCATCATTATCACAAGTGTACTTTGCAGATATGAAATCAGGTGTGATGTTGACACTTGTGTACACACACACACACAGAGGCGCGCTTGTGCACACACACACACACACACACACAAGATGCAACCTGCTGCTAAGAGTCATTAACAGAGAAATGGACATGTTTGAAAGTAGAACAACTTATCAGCAACAGAGCCTCACACACATTGGAACGATGACGGGATGTGTGTCTGGCCTCCGAAGAAGGCTCTTGTCACGCAAACAGTGAATGCCATGTCCTTTTGATTTCCTCTCTTTCTCCCTCCCTCTCTCACACACTAACTCTCTCTGTCTCTCAAAGGGAATTCCCAGGAAATGGTTATGCTGCCGATTAAGTGTGTGAACACTTAAAAACATGTGGATGCTTTCTCCTTGTCCTTCTTTCATCCCCTCTCCCCTCATTTGCCATTTCCCCCTAGAATCAACAAATGTATTATGGAGAATAAATGGCTGACTGATAACACAGTTTGGAGGAGGAGGAATGTGGGAGAGATATGAGAGGGAGCGAAAGAAATCCAGCTTTCTCATAAAATATTTATTAGAATACTTTTGTGTTTGACGGCGAGATAACTGTCAAAGATGCTCCATTGTTAAACAGCAGCGCTTGACAAAGTAATTGTGATACTTGTGTATAAATATGATAATCAATAGTGATCCCTCCAAATTAAGCCCAGAGGCCTGTCTCACGATCTCGGGATGACGTTAGTAGAAGAGAAAAACGGAGCTAATCTAAAAAAGAGCTGAGTTGACTCGGTGCACATTCAAGCTAAAACGCTCAGCCTGTTACTCTTAGTTGATCTGCAGAAAATTATTCAACGACAGGTTTGATGATTGATTAATCGTTTAAGTGATTTAGCAAGAGCCACACGTTTACTGGTTTGAGCTTTGCAAAGGTGAGAATTTGTTTCCTTTCTGTGTTCTTTAATATAAATGTAAAATCTGTAGGTTTTGGACTGTTAGTTTGACAGAATTAGCAAATTGTAGATGTCACCGTGGCTTCTAGGAACTTGTGACAGCCATTTCCACTAATAACTGACGTTTTACAGATAAAAAAAAAAAATCAACTCCAAACGTGTTTTCCATTGAAAAATCCAAAAGTCTATAAATATGCCCAAATATTTTTCATTTGAAAAGTTTAACTGCTGGACACACAATGTCTCCTACTTCACTGTAAAGTCCATTTTCAGTGTTTTGTGTATTGGAGGCTTTTAAGTTTCCACATCACACTTGTGTAAGTTGCATACTGGACCAGGATTGGCTTCCAAATGAGTTGTGATGTCATAAATCATACTCGTACACGCACGTGTTCACCTCGGGTTTAAGGTGAGCAACGGAGAAACTCGCAATGTGAAAACAGACGTCTGCTGTCAGACTTTGCACATTCATCATTTCTGCACAGTGAAGCTCAAACATCCAACTCGAGCAGCAATAACATTTTTGAGTGGAGGAGTACAATTTCCTGCCAAACCTACAATGTAAATGGAGTGTCAAGGCAAGTGAAGACCATCGGTCTTCTCAATGATCGCCTTATTTGCTCACTTTTGTCATGATTGCACCCAAATCAACCTATTCATGACTTTTAGCTAAAAAATGAACAAAGCACAGTTTAAGTTGAAGGTACATCTGTTGCAGCTTGTTGAGTTTTTATTTTATTCAACCTTTATTTAACCAGCAAGTCTCTTTAAGATACACAATCCGGCTGTGTAAAGTCACAGAAAATTCATTTACAGCATTCACATGTAGCACAATAACATATGACCTGAGAGAGCTTGTCTATTTAAAGCAGCTTGATTCTTCATCATCTGCTTGTCTCAAAGCAAAGTTTTCTAAAGTTTTCAGGTGAAACTTGGAAATGAACGGTCTACAGGGGACACGCGGGTTATTTTAGCACCTGTCTGTGCTCTAACAAGTTGACTAATGCACCGCTGTCCCAAAAATCTTCCTTGAAGGACTTTGCAAAGTGAGAAAAAGATTTGGGACACACACACACACTCGCACACATACAGAGAAAGTGCCTGAGGGCGGTGCAGTTTGTTTACATGAAAATCCCACTTTTGACCCCATCTCTCCCTCTTTTTCTCCCCCCCTTCTCCATCTCACTGTCGTCCCTCTACATCCCTCATCTCATGTCCTCTCTTCTACCACCGTCCCTTCATCCCTCAGCCTCCCTTTTCCCTTCATTCTTCCCCCTCTCTTCAGCTCCGTACTCATCTGTCACTGAGCCGCCGCTGCTGCCGTCTCTTACTTGTTTTATTGTCTCGGGGAAATCTTTTGCTCTCACAACAAAACCTCTGTTTCTCAATGGCCTTGGGAATTCTACTGTAGGCCCATCAAATGACACAGAAAGTTACACATACAAACTCACACACTGACTAATGCAGGGGGGGGGTGGGGGGGTGGAGGAGAAGGAGGAGGAGGAGGAGGAATGCATTCCAAATTGACCTTCTTTCTTCTGCGTCTCGGCTTGTGCACACGTGTGCTCATATATGTGTGTGTGTGTGTGTGTGTGTGTGTGTGTGGTTGTTTTGTTCTGGGTGTGTGTTACACGTTGAATGACTTCCTGTTCGAGCTTGTTGTAAGGCTCCAGAGCCAAGCCATTTTCTCTCTCTCTCCCTCCCTCCTGTTTTTGCCTCTGCCGCTCCGCCCTCTGCAGCCCCGGCCACAATTCAATTTAGATGAATTCCAACTGGAATTCAGTTAAAATTCCTCCCAAACAACCAATTAGACAAACAGAGACAGACAGTTTGTCTACAGTGGGGCTTGTGCTGTTGAGTGCTTTGATATCAATCTTTAAAGTCCACAAAATGAAATAAATAAGCATCTTTACACAGAAGAATTACATTTTCCTCCCTTCCACAGCGTTTGCAGGCTTCACTCGGCAGGATTAAATTTGCACCCAGTATTCAAATACGCATCCACTGTGCCACTTCCCGATATATATCACACGCCTTCTTATGTATATTCTGTCAAATTAGGCACCGTATGTCTGCACTCCTACATGTTTCCTTCGGTCAGAACCATGTGGTAAAAGTGTGCTTTTTTTTTTTTTTTTTTTAGCCCACGTTTTTGGATTTGATTTGTTTATGTTCACATAGCGCAATTACAAGCAGACCAGGACTTGTAAACAAAGTCACACGGAATCACAAGTTGCTCATTAATTGGACAGAGTTTTGGGAACGAGACATCCCTTAGAAATTAGAGGTCTTGGCTCCGGCTTCACATCCCTGTAACTCGAGCGAAGCACGGCGGACCATAAAATGTCACAATTCGGAGTTGTTTCCTGGAATTGGCTGGCAATATTTTGCGAGTCCTAACAGACCAGCGCCGCAGTTGACACTTCAATGCTGCTGTTGTCTTCGGTGTTTAGCGGTACCGTGTTGTCAAACCAAACTGACAGCTGACACTTGCTCCCCATTCACAAATATCCTGACTTGGCAATTTTGGAGCTGCTGTTTTCATTACCTCCATGTAGGCTTAATATATCCTCTCCCAAGTGCCTGCATCCACGTGTCTGGATCCATGTACGAACGTTTACATCATGCAGATAGTTATAGTCTAGTTCTCAACTAACCTTGAATGTGGTTTGGATGATTTTCAGTGCATCTGTAAAACCTAAATTACCATGAGGTCTATCCTGCAGATGTTAATGCAGTTTGTTGAAGGAATAGTTTGACATTGCCAGGCAACCAGCGGAGGTTCCAGGAAGCAAATAAACAAATTTCCCAAAATGTCAAACTGTTCCTTTTAAGGGTTTATTTTTCAGTTGTTACATGACTAAGGACATGCAGTGCTGTGAGTAATATAAATTCCATGGTTGATGATGGATTTATGTTTTTGACACTTAATTTTTCAAAATTTAGAGAGTGTGTCTCAATTCATGCAGGAACATTTCTCAACCACGTGCATCATTTTTATAGGACTGCGTTTACCTTGAACAATAAAAACGTCAACGTTTTTTTCCTGTCTTCTTTTCACCTTTGCTTCATTCCTTTCGTGGTAAACAATCGCTCTATATGATGCCATGGAATTTTTTTTTTTTTTTTTACGAGGCCACAGCACTAATAAAAAAAAAAAAAAAAAAAAGATCTGCAACCTTAACTGATCATGACTGTCGTAAAAAAAGATCAGAATCATCTTTATTGGCCGAGTATGTTTACACATGCAAGGAATTTGACAACGATCTTCAGAAATATATGCAAGGAATGTCTACGTACAGGTGTGGACTGTAAACAGGATACAAATAGTGAAGAGTGCATGATAAATATTAAATGGTAAAAAAAAAAAAAGAAGTGATTTATATTTTCAGGACATCCTTAAGTGTAGTTTTAAAATGGATCCTGTGCTGTTCATGTGTCAGAATTGGATACTGACATGGCTCCTAGGTTTCATAACAGCTTGGAAAGCGTTTTTACACCTGAAATATGACCAATATTTCAAAATGAAATCCAGAGAAACAGATCTCTTTTGTAAACAGAGGTGCTTTGTCATCATGATCTGATTAGAAAGTACAATGGGCTTTACTTTCATGCCAGTTCTTGTTTGCCAGCATTGTCAGAAAGTGGTTATCTTGGTTTAGTGTTGGATTGATGCACGGAAACAGCAAGCCACAAATTTGTCATAATGAGATGGTGGTGATGGTGGTAGTGGTGGTGGTGGTGGTGGTGGTGGGGGGGTTTCAGGAGATGAGAGCGGAGAAAGAAGAAGAAGATGATTTAGGGAGGAAAACAGGATCGCGTGAAGGTCTGACGCCATGCTGAGAAACGCTGCTGACATCCTGACAGAGTGGTGAGAAACAAGGGATGGATGGATCGAGGGAGAGAGAGCGAGAGAGAGAGGTGGAAGGTCAACCACAGCCACATGTGAAGTGTGGGACTGACATCTGGACTGCTCCATCTCTGCTCCCCCCCCCCCCCCCCCCTTTCACTCTGTCTATAATTTTTACTCGCATTCATTTACGATGCGTGCAACCTCGCTGTATTGTTTATATGATCTCTTCCCCATTCATTCCTTGTCAACTTTCCATCACTTTCTCTTCCTCCTTTTTACGTCTCTGTCTGCTTCCTGTCTTTTTTTTTTTTGCTTTTGTTTCTTCTCTGTTTCATTTTTCTTTCTCGTCTTCTTCCCTTTCTTTTTCGATCTGTGTCCGGTCTAGTGTACTAATGCTGCTGGGGTTAAAGGTCATCCATTCCTACCCTTTAAAGGTCTTGTTATATATGATCTATATAACACTAAAAAGCATTACAGAGTCTCAGTAGAGCTGATAAAGGTTTTGTTTGTCACCACACACTGACCTGCTTTTTTTTTTTTTCCTCACAGATCTATTTATTGTTCTAGTTAATTTCTTTCTCTGACTGCCTACAGCTTATTAGACTGAGATTAAACAAGAACATCTTGTGGAGTGATAAGACGACATGCAAATACTATAATAGTCGTATTACTTCTATTGAAAACACGGTTTCCAGGCCTTTGTAGTTGAAGGGTATTGTGACAGATGCTCATAGATGTTCAAAAATCAGTATGTTGCAGTGACTAATGGCGAGAGTGCTATAATTGCAGGATATTTTTGGTCAAAAAGTTTAGACTCTAAGATCAACTCCTCACCCCGCACATTTCCGATGACGGTATTGCGTCCGAATCTTTTTGTGATGTTCGCAAACCGACAAGCACGCCCACTTCGCACAGCGATTGGCCAAGACTGCGGAGGTGAGAGAGTAAACAGGACTTCTCCCTTTTTTTTTCATTATTCACTATCTCTGTCAATTTTCATGCGCACAACCTGCAACGTTACAAATACCTTCCATCTGAGAAAGACTGTCACACCACACCAGCGATTGAGTTAACTGTGTCAAAAAATGGGTGGAAATCTGAAACTTGCTACCATATTCAGCTTAATAAAACCTGTATACACAAGAGTATTGTTCATTAGGCAGACCATTGTATTACTACTGGCAGGGTTAGCTGCCCATTTCCTTAGTAGAATGTTAGATCAGATGAAAGTTAAATGACTCCAGTGGGGAAATAAGGTGGTGCCACACTTGAGAACAGGACAAGAATAGAACAGATAGAGACTACTCAGGGTTTAGACATTAAAACTAATCCCAGAGTGGCATCAAATACTCAATATGTTTACACCTTAAGCATGTAATTGGATAAATGGATGATTCGGATAAATATTAATTAAATGACCTCCATACAAAATATGATTTTTATTGACCTGCTAATTTCTTTTTTCCTGTATCGTCTTCTCCAGCATATTGTCTCTCTCTGGCCTTACTCCTCCCTCTTTCCTGTCCTCTCTTGCTGGAGTCCAAAGGTTACCTACTGTCATCAACTTTTACCATGTTGCCAAAGCTGCAGCTCAAACACACTCCCACTAAGTGCACACTAGCCTTCTTTCTCACACAGCATGGCAGAGCAAAGGTGCACTCGGAGCGGCCACTTTTATCAGTTTCTCACTAATGGTTGCTCTCGTTAATTCGTGGTGAGGACGGTATGTAGGGAAAAGTGGCAGACTAGCTGCCTGTGTGAGCCTTTAATAGATTGTGATTTTTCAAGAGGTGCTCATTAGCTGGTGTCTCTTCAGAGGGTGGTCCATCCATGTGACATTATGGTCAGGTAATGAATGTGTTTGTCAGAGGGTCATGGCATCTGGAGGGGGTCTGGAGAAAGAGACCTCAGTCAATTAAGGAGTAAAAAAAAAAAAAAGGAATTTAAGTGTTGGAGAGAGAGTGAGCTGAAGGGGTGATTGACACACAGAGCAAAAGAGAGACATGAAAGAATGAAAAGAAAGCCTGGCAAGTCTTCAGAAGGTTTCTACATATGGCGGTTAATTAGGGAGTGGGGCGATTATATCCAATTATACACCCACTCACACACAGAAAACACACCACGGGGCGCATGTTTATGGTAAACAAGGTGTGTGTGTGTGTGTGTGTGTGTGTGTGTGTGTGTGTGTGTGTGTGTGTGTGGAGGGTATGCACTAATGATTTCCTGGTTAGATTTCTAAAATGTTGCCCTTAATTACAGCTGGAAACTGAAGTGACCTTCTGTGTTATGAAAGATGTTTACAGTGAGCAGCTACAATGACCTTGAACATTAAAAAGTGAATGAAGCCGATGGATGAATGATTCATGAATGATTTTTTTTTTCTGACCAGCAGTCCAAAATCCAAATATATTCAATTTACAGTGATATAAACCAGAGAAAAGCAGCAAATCCTGACATTTGAGAAGCATGAACAAGCAAATGTTGAACATTTTTGCTTGATGAAAGACTAAAACCATTCACTGATGATCACAAAATGACTATGAATACATGTGGACGGACTGGAAGAGTGAGTGAATCATGGAGGAAGCAAGAGAGAAGGACAGAGAGGAGTGTAACATAGAGATGTGTGTGTCACGCTGAAAGACGTTCCTAGAAAGCAACTGTCAAGTATGTAAAACTCAACTGGCAAAACATGCAAATATATCTGACCACAGTGGTGTCTGTGTTCATTCTCCTGCCTGTGTTTGCTTGAAAGATAAATAGGAAATGTTGTTATATTGCGGGTCACATGAGCCTATAGGTCACGTTCCTCTGAGTAAAGGTATGTGAGCGTACTGTATGTTTGTGTGTCTGGTCCCAGTGGAATTCCCCATTTACGGCCAAAAAGTGTGTATTGACGCTGGATATACCCAGGTGACATATAGTGGAAAGACAGAAATCAAGCATGTAGTTGGGATACTGATAAATTAAGAGAGGCCTTTTGATCCCTCATGGTTGGAAATGGTACTACTGTGAATGGCATTTATATAAAACTCAATGCACTAGACTGTACTTCAGGGTAATAACAAGCCCTACTTTGAATCTGTGGTGCCAAAACTGGCAAAAATCTATACTAACTGGTGCTAACTGGATCTGGTTTACAGCCCGCAATGGACCAGGTTTGCACTGGTAGGCATTTTGAGAGGAATATACTGCAGACTAGAGCTAGCAGTTGCTCTTACGTGTCCTCTCTCTCACCCTGGTTCCGATGTAAACTGAAAAACCTACAGTAGAGACAAAGCGATGATAGTGTTTTGGTTTTCTTTCTTAATATTGCTGAAAAAGACCCTGATTTCTGACCTTACATGGACAGAAGAGTGTGCTGCTTATATGAAAGGGTGAAGACAAGTTTCTGCTCCAACTGTAGCATTACTATACAGACTAATACAGAACATTTGAATGAGTTACTTGGATAAAGCCTGTGGGTTGAGAAAAACAAGCCCTTTTTTGGGATAAACTTAAGCATTGTAGCACTTCTCTTTTTCCTGCTATTCTGTGTACAATTTATTAGAAATGTCTCCCTAATATGTTATTTGAAAGTATCTTTTCTTTGGATTTTGCATGTCTCACTGGAAGAAGCATGTTCTGTGTGAGTGGCGACTACTCATAACCAACTCTCTGGTATGAATTGGTCAAACACAGGACAAAAACATATTTATTATCACACAGTTAACAGAGGAGCTGCAATTAGTTGATTGACAAAAAATCAATCGGCTATTATATACACTATTTTTATAATCGAAGAATTATTTTGAGTCATATTTTAAGAAAAAATGTCAATTGCAGCTCCTCAAATGTGAATATTTTCTAGTTCATTTAGTCTTATTTGATAGTCAACTAAATATTCTTTGGGTTATGGACTGTTGGTTAGTTCTGGTTGGGACAAAAAGAACCTCATCTTGGGCTTTGATTGACATTTTTGACCATTTTCTGACATTTTGTAGATCAAACAACTAATTGATTAATCGAGGAATGAAATCAGTAATGAAAATAATCATCAGTTGCAGCCATAGTTAACAGAGGCTTTATGTTTTCCTGTTTGAATCTCCAGTTGTGCTCACTCTGCAGAGCAGACCTGTGATACTTAGGTTTGTTTAGGTTGTATGAGTGTGTGTGTGTGTTGGCACCATATACTTGGGTCGTCTTAACAAGAAAGAACTGTTTGCTGTAAAATAGCAGTGCTTTCCATAATGTATTTATCCAACATTGTAAAGATCAGATTATAATGTTTCTTAGCAAGCAAACAGCTGTCAAAATGTAATGTGAGGTTGTTCACAGCAAGCTATCATCAAATTGATTGAGGTTAAAGTTGTCAGACGAGTATGCATGATGTGGACCACTTTTTTGTGTGGGTTGATTACAGGATAGCGTACCTGGAATTTTAAACAATAGGCTTATTTGCCTCCATCACCCAGGCCAGGCGTTTTGATTTGCAAATATTATATATATGCAATAGAAGGGACAGTTGTCTCTGCCAGTGAGGTTGGAGTTTGGTTGTGTTTTTAGTACATACAGTAAGAAATATCCTGTTTTTTTGCAGTGGAAACGCCCTCCCAAACTGAACGTCTGCAGTTTGTATTGTATTCACGTTCTATTGTCTCCGAAAATCCAACCTCGCTGACAGAAGATAAACAGACATTAACCATTATGTCTTCAGATTGACAAGCTCAGGCTGCACTGCAATTTTAAGAAACGTTCAGCTGTGACATTTGCGGCATCAAATCACCCGCTGAAAAAGAGCATCTGACATCAGGTCACAGCCTTAAGATGGTAATCACTCCGTGAAATTGGAGTTGTACAGTTTTCCAGTGGTACCAAGAGTAAACAAAGGTCACAAGTTCAGTAATTTATAGTGCAGAGTTGGCTGCACACTTGAAGTTAAAGTCAAAGTTAAGCTGTCATTCTTTCACTGGGTTTTTACATGAAAGCAGAGCAACAAACCCTGCTCACTTCACCGCTGGCTAGTGCTTAATAGTATCAAACTAGTCTCATAAACACCTAAGTCGAAGCTAAGGATGTCCATTTAAAAAAAGACTAAATTTACTGTTGCTTACCAAGGTCTCATGATGTGGTTGGACACAAGACTTTGATTTCATGCACTTTTCTTCTTCTCCTGACCTTGTTTGTGTTTTTTTTTTTTCTTTTTCAACCATCACCCTTTCTTCTAACCCCACTCCTATCCATCTTTCTCAAACCCTCTTTCTTTTCCACTGTCTGTCCTTCTCCTAATCCAAACACCTAATTTCTCCTACTAACCCTTTCTTTGTTAGCCGACCTTGGAGCCTAAACTTAAGGTATGTTCTATTAAAAATGCAATGACACTTACCAGGGAATGGGGCAAAAGTAAAAACTAAGAAGACCACTTTTGTCTAGTCTGTCTTTGTTTAGATGAGAAGCATCATTAGTTTAGAATAAAGACTTAATATACAGGAAACTGCTAGCCTGGTTCAGTCCGAAGGTAACAAAATCCATTTATGGCAAGCATGAGTATTATGAGTGCACATGAGTAAGATAGTCCTTTATGGAGTCCTGTACATTAATAATGTAACACTGGCTAATATGTTTGTCTTTGCTTCACTGTTCCAGTTCATTGAGGTCACTGTGAAATGTGTTAGCATCCATTATTTTATGCTGGGATTGTGTTTGTTATGCTGAATTTGAAGCCTTCACTCTTGAATTATTGTTCATATGTTCAACATTTGACTGCTTAGTCCATGCATATTTACTGTATGCGCTAAACAAGAACCTTTTGACCATTTATGTATCAGCTGTGTTAAAATTTGCTCCACCCCACATTAGAAAATACCTTCTGTATGTGGTCACCGGTTAGTTGTTTGTGTGCCGTGTTTCTGTAAACCTACTTCCTCTGATAGTATGTGAGTGGGAAAGTTTTCTGTTGGTTGCCAGGCAGATCTTTCTCTCTTTTCCCATCTGACGGTGATGATGATGCTGATATTGATGACATATGTACATGAGTCATCGGTCACTATAATAATAAACACTCTGGATCATCCTCGTTGTTTCCCAGGATGTCTGTTTGTCTGTTGGACCATGAGTATGACCGCTTACCGCTGTAATTACAGTAGTTATGTGTGTGTTTGCCATCATGGTATCTTGCATATGACCCCATAATGATGATGCTAATGACATGTTGGTGCTGGCTCCTGTGCCATCATTATAGCTGCACATGAACAAGATCTTCATGCTGGCCAAACCATGTGGTTTGCAGCATCAAAACAACCGTTGCATGACACGTGTGCACAAACACATTATCCTTGTCTGTCTGTCTACAGTCTCAAAATGGCAAGACACTGTAAAACATGTCATTAACAGCTTATTTCATATCACACGGACCTTCTATATCGCCATGAGACTTCTGTGAAGAGTGAAACTTCTGCAACACTTGTTTACACCAGAAGTTCTTTCTTTAAGGGCAGCTTGGAAACTGAATATGTCTGTTGGGATGCACCTGCTGCTGAACGTGACACAGAGACCAAATTAAATTTATTGGTGGCAAAGGTGACCAAGTAGAAACGAGCCCACAACTCATTTAGATCATAATCTGTAGTTTTCAGAGGCAGTATGGTAGAGCTTCAGTGCTTAAAGGAAAATTCCAGCAATTCAAGCAGGGTCTTGTTTTATTATTATTAAACTAGGGACGTTGATTTTTCAAAAAATTAGATTGAACAAATTGGAAGACACATGTAATGGATCTGAATTAATGTTAAAGCAACCCATGTAGCCTAATCTTAAACTGCAATGTCGAATAGCTGTTCTGTTCATCAGCGTTGAATCTGTTCCAGTGACAACTACAACTAATGTAAGAGGAAGGCAGCTGCATTTTACAGTCTGCAAACACTTTTTTGCACAACTTCTCCATTTGTGGTGTCAAATCCTAAATACTTTCTCACATTACTTCTCAGATGATCTGGTGTCATGATTATCTTTTGAGCACGCCTCCCTTGTTTACATCATTTTGCATTAGCGAAGACAACAATAGCCTAATTTAAACAGGTTTTATAACCGGCCAGACGGACTGACTGCTTTTAGGAACACCTTCCACTGGAGCACACTACATGGCCTGTTGTGTTTATACAACTTCAATAGATTATTACTAACTGAATGTCTATTTAAATGAATTTGACTGAAAATCAACAGCCCTACATTGTTCTTACCATTGTAGTCAGACTGGTCAAGGAACATGAGCGTGAGGTTTTAAGCCGAACTTGAATGAACCCAAACCGTGTTGTAAACATCCATCACAGAAGAATTATTACTGAATTTCAGATGTGCTCATTTTCACTTTTACCTCCAAATAAAGTGGTTTAAATAATCTTACTGAAACCTGCCTGATCGTCTGACATCTGTCGTCTGTTTCTTGTTTCATCCTCTCCCATTTCTGCAATTATTGTGATTATAACTTAGAGAAATGATGGCCATAACTGCAGAAAGAAACCCCTTTTTTTTTTGCATAAACTGGAATTTTCCTTTAAGCGCTCAGTGGCCTCAGCAGCTACTGGTTATAGAATTTATGCTCACTTTATCTCTCTTCGTGCAACTGTGCGTGTGTGTGGTGTGTGTGATAGATAGATAGATAGATAGATTGATAGATAAATATTGTTTAGTGTGTCCGTTTTCCTAATGGCTGTATTTCTGTTGTTATCTAGGAGCCTAACAGCGGGCCCCCAACCCTGGTAACGCTGAAAGTTGACCCAGATGGATTCTTCCTCTACTGGACTGGAGGGTCCAACCTGGTGAGACACACACACACACACACACAGGTTAATCTCAAAGTAGGCCAATTTGTCACCCATCTCACAAATAACACACAAACACAGACATGATCAAACACAAATGAGCCACTCTAAAGCAGACCACAATAGATTTTAATGTAACATAAGTGCCAACATGGATATTACTCTTGCTATTTGTTACTTTAAGTCTACCACATAGCCACGCCCCCTCTACTTCCATCTCTCTTTCTCAACCGTTGTCTCCTCCTCTTCTCTTCTTCTATCTCTTTGTCTCTTGTTGTGGTTTTAATCCAGTCCATTAGTTCAGCCAAAATGGGTTTGTCCTGCTCGTCTTTGCCTCCTGTTCCTTCTTGATGTCTCTGTGGTTTTCATCCTTTTAGTCCACCAACTCATTCACTATCATTTATACATCTGTCGCTCCAAACAACCATCCTCTCTTCTCCCTTTCTTTGGTGGCTGTGCGTAATCCATTAGTTCGGTAGTATTGGATTTTACATTTTAGGCATTTAGCTGACATGATTAGCTAGAAGCAATAAGCAGTGAGTCAGCAGGATGTGGCAGTTTTTAGAATTTATTTGGTTTGTGGTCCTGCAGTGCGGATGTATTAAAGGTGTTTCATATTAACATTCATTTTAATATCAAATTATCATTATATTAATCAGGAAGTTGTAAAAATTTCCATAAACAAATCCCATATACAAAGCAGCCTCTCTTCTCTTTTTTTTTCATCCTCCCATCTCCTCTCTACCGTTTTTATCTATAGTTATCTTCCTTTTATCCTTCCATTTGTCTGTCCATCTACTTTATTTATATATATCTGTGTGATCATTTTGTGAGGCCTCTCGGATCAAATGGCATTTCAGGGCAGGTCAATTAACTCCCCACCTCCCCCACCTCAATCTCTCTCTCTCTCTGTATGTTTTTCTCCTTCGCTCTCTCTCTCACACACCATCTCTCGCTTTATTTCTGGCTGTCCATTTATCCAAATGGCATGTATGGAATGACCCGCTGATAGCCAATATTATCACTGCGTCGTGTCTCCATGTTTTGGAGTGTGTGTGTGTGTGCGCGAGCGGTGTTGTCTGTCTAAGTGGGCCAGAGTACATATCATTCTGTCTGTCCGCACGTGTGTCAGCATGTGTTCATGCATTCACATAACAGACAGAGGCTTTAAATACTCACTTTAATTCCTGTGTCTTGCCTGTGCATGCGTGTGTGTGTGTGTGTGTGTGTGTGTGAGGTATTGAGATAATAGGCCATTTGTCGCCTGAGGTACAACTGTGACACTGTTTAGCAAAGAGTCAGAGCGTCAGTCATTAAATCTTTTCATCATGACGACGAAGCCTCTCTACACACCGGCTGCACATGGTTTTAGAAAGACACGCAACTTGAAACAAGAGGTTGCTTAATTGGTAACATCACTCAAGTTTGCCGTAGAGTCACAAAAGGAAAGAGAACAGGAAACGGATAGAGAGAGAGAGAGAGAGAGAGAGAGAGAGAGAGAGAAAGAGGGACCGAACTGCAGAGGCACATCAGCCCCTTGTGAACCCCTTGTGAGCGTGATTACAGAAATCTAAGTGACACATCTCTTAAAGTGACTGTGATATGTTTGCTTACTGGGATGCGGCCATGCAAATCATTGATTTTCATACTGCCGTGTCAGATTATATCTTGAAACTACAAAGACGACTTCCGTCTGCTTCCCTGGAAATGATAGAAAAAAACACAGCGTCAGTGCCACCTCATTTGCCTTGTGCGCCGCAATGTTTGTTTCTTCTTTCATTACTTACTTACTTACTGCTTTTCATCTTTGTTAATGTTGGCGTGACTGAGCTGGACTACGGCCACTATTATACTTCAGGAGCCAAAACGCAGCTCACAGTCGGCCTTGACCGCAGAAAATGGAATGACTCAAAACATCCAGACAACTAAGGCCAATTACAGACAAGTGTGGGTATTATTTAGACATACGCTGTAGACAGAGTCAGAGATTGGCATGAACTGATAATGGGAGTTTATTTTTGTTGATGTCCATAAAGTTGCATATCAGCACTTTCAAGTTTTTTTGTTAATAAAGCATGTCAGTGACTACCGTGGTGTTTTTGAACTGTACTTCCCAGAGGAAACTTGTCATTCAAAGCGTCTGACCAGTGCTGTGATGTTCATTTCTTCAATTTTTCTGTGTATCAAGTTTCGACAATGACGCAGGTTTACATTACAGTAGAAGTGGAAAAACCTGCCTTTTGGCTTCACCTCAAACTTCGCTCTGATCTCCTGAAGCTTCTCTACAGCGTTCCGATGAGAGAATAAGCACACCTGAATGTCTAGATATGCAGCAAAGTCTGTGATTCCAGCTTTCCCAAAGTGCAGCTTTAATTCAGCTTTATGGCTCCCCGGGAGATTTCGAACCAGAGCTGAAAAGAAAGAGGACACGGCAACACAGATATCCAGCTATTATTAATGAGAACAGTTAATACGTTTTTACACAGATGACAAGGGTATTCTGGATGGAACCCATTTCTCTGAATAGCGGTACCCAAAATATTTGATCTCCAGTGTAGTTTTTATTTTCGCCGCTCTGCTCTGCTTATTACTTAAGATGTCAAACGAGGTTTCGGCTTCCTCTGACGTCTGTCGCTCGTTAATTTGAGGATTCTTTTCCATTCAATTGAGATCAAGACCTATACGTGTATGCTTTGGGAAATTCAGGGTGCCGACGATCAGTGAGTAGGACTGAAAGTTATTTTTAGTATCTCTGCAAAGACATGCAAGGACAACAACAAGTCTGCAACTCAGACGTGTCACAAGAACTTTTGTGATGCTCGACCTGGGAGATAAAGAGGAAGGTGAAAAGGACGCAGCACTGACACAGCATTTTATTTAAGATGAGGCAATCTCTCAATCTCTGTGGTTGTGATACATACACTCTCTTTTCTCCAGCATCTGAATAAAGTTAAAGAGGAAACTAAGAAAATCATCGGTAATCCTAGATTGTAGAGGCTCAGACAGGTGATTTGAGCCGCACGTTTCCCATATCTCAACGACGTGTGCGACACCTGAGCGGCAAGCGAGCCGATTGGTTGATCCAGCTCCTGTCAAAAGGCAGGTTCGTAATGGAAAAACTCGTAAATGTTATACTTGATATCCGTTTAAGCAGGTTTCAGCCTTTTTTCCTTGTTCCATCCAGCATCCTTCCACTCTGAAATCTGGTTTATCTCATTCCCCTCCTACATCCTTTTGTATATCCATCTGATTATCTGTCCTTTCACCTTTTCCTCAGTTATTCATCTTTGCTTATCCCTATATCCCATCATCCGTCCATTTTCTTTCTCTTCACCAACCTCCATCTGTTTCGTGTCACCTTCCTGTTAGGCCTAACTTTTTAAGTATCTCTACCGGTATATTTTCATTTGTCTCTTTCCCAACACCTTTTCTTTCAGACATTATTCACTCTTCCTCTCTTGAGAACAATATTCTTCCTGCTCTGACAGTCAGCTGGTATGTCTTTTTTTTTTTCTCTCCATCCCTCCAGAATAATCTTCAACATCTCCTTCTCTCTCCCTCCTGTCTCCATCCTTTCCTCCCATTTTTCTCAGTTATCTTCCTCTCTACATCTTTATGTAATGTTACAAGGTTTCGCATACAACACTGATGTGTGTATGCGTGCGTGCATGTGTGTGTGTGTTTTGTGAGGAGAGCCCAGAATTTCCCATAAAGCTTGAGTCAGTGGCGATAACAACCAACTGTCGCTGACAGACACACACACACATGCACACAGTGGCTTGGCAGTGAAAGGAGGGAGACACGCCCCACATGCACCAATCGGCACTGTTTTTCTTTCCTTTTCACTCACTCACTGTCCTTCTTTCTTTCTTCCTTTCCTTTCCCCGACTCTTTAAATCTGTCCAATATTTGCACCTTGAGATAAAAAACACATTTTTGCAGTTACACTCGTGTGATTTATTACAGTATTATCGCCTGGGTGTTCTGCTTGTGTAAATCGAGCAGTGTACACAAGGGATGAATTTAGCAAAAATATTTAAAAGTAATGACAGCAGGACTCACTAACATAACCTCCAGGCTGAGTGTTGGTGTAACATGGTTGATACAGTCTGATTTAGCACCTTGGAGAGATTTACTCCCACATTGCTAATTTATGCTGTTAGAAGGCAGGTTTGTTCCAAGCTGTAGCTTTAATTAAACAGTGCATATTTCACCAGTTACCAAACTTTAAAACTGTTTATGTCCAGCAGCCGCCCAGAACTGACATGATTTAGACCATAGAAACCCTTTTGGTAGAGATGTTTCCTACAGGAAACTGTTTATCACATTAACATACAGTTCTCTTGTTGTGTTCATTTACGAAAATCTAAGCAATAAAAACCTGCTGGGAACTGCTGTAACCCCCTCAATGACCTCTATGGACCGATGGTATCCAGTTAGGAAAACTAATACTACAACCTCAGTACTTTTTGTTGGGTTGAGGCCTGCTGAGGCGAAATGCAAAGTGGATGCCAGTGGCTGAGGGTTACACAAGACCCACACGCACATCCCAGATCCACACATCTGTTACAACATACAGTGTGCTTGCACCCTCCAGCTAAACCCGCTGTGTGTGTCTTTTTTTTTTCTGTCCCTCTGGCCAAACTCTCCTCTCCAACTCCTCCTTATATTTAAATGAGGTTTTAGGTATCTAGCAGATGAGCAGATTGTTGGAAGTAAAGTAAAAGCAAGGCTGATTCAGATAGAGGAGGCTTTGAGAGGGCTGAGATGGGTCTTAAACTACAGCTGGAAATCAATCACATTGATCAACAAAGTTTATTAAAGGATTACTCCTATAGGTTTGGGAGATTCACCTTCCAAGAGTCCTCAAAACATCTATAGAAACTCCACTTTTTTGCCATTTAAAAAAAACCACCTTTCAGGTTAACAGTGGTTGTGAATCTGATAGATAACAGAAACAGATGGCTGACAAATTAAAGGAGAAAACAACTGAAAGGTTTTGGTTCACCACAAGCCTCCAGAATCACTTCAGTGTGTCTTGGCAGATAAAGATATTAAACTAAGTGTCTGGAGCTCTACTGGAGGGATGAATACCAATTCTTCCAAATGATTTGGTGAGCACTGTCGTACATGTGGGTCCCAATCTCCCATGGGCGTTCAGTTTGATTGAGATATGATTATTCACATCATTTCCATACTCCTCAAAACCGTTCAGTGACTCCCTGTGCTCTGTGGATGGGAGCTTCTTTTCCTATCACTGCCTTTAGCCAAAACTGATCAATATCAATCACCAGTTATACATATCAGGGAGCATGAGAGGATGTTAACTGTTAAATGTTGTACCATGCAGCACCTTTTATGGAAACGTCTGCATTTGTAATGTTTCTCCACTCATTTATTCAGGATTTTCACTTAACACAGGATAGTCTATTAGCCTGTTTTGAGCCACATGTGGCCATACCTGCCGAGAGGAAAAGCTCATTACTGCTCTCTGCTTCAACCGTCATGTGTCAAGAGCAACTCCCAGAAAGAAAGACTCATTTAAAATATGTATTAAAGTTCAAAACTAGAAAGTTCAGATTCATACAATGCCCTTTTTTAAAAAAGATCTTCCCAAGCTACCTTGTGCAAGATAAATGTCAAAGTAATTCAAGTTTAAATACTCATACTGGTCCTATGTTGCAGATTATGATGCTATTTTCTTTGCTCTGGATCGGTGGTTTCCCATTTATTCTTGTCAATAAAACTTTCATCTAACGCTGTCTTCATTGGACAGTAAATATCTGTGTTACAGCGAAGAGAGACAGGACATAAAAGCGTGATGTGTTTTAAAGAACAAGACACAGTGTAAAGCCTGGTCTCCAGCCAAACAGTGTTAACCGGGCCAGATATTATTCATGGCACCTTGTTTCCCTGTTCAGAAACATTTCTGCAAAAAATTTTCCACACCGCTTCTGCCAGCACACATGATTTGTCAGCTAAAATGTAGTTTCCAATAAACGAACAGGAACTATTTTGATGTAGCGCTGTTTAGCCGATCCGGGCGGAGCGCGGCCTCACCTGCCACAGCAGGATGATCTGAAATGCACCTGGCTCTGCAGCTAATCCTCCCCGCCGCTTTGTTTTACTTTTGGCTATCCTCTCTTTTGCACTTTAGCCGTTTGGCTGTTATCCTGTTTCTACATTGCTAATCCACCTTCAATTTGTCTTTTCTCTCCACCCTTTCCTTCCCCAAGTCTCACTCTGTGTCAAGGGCAGCTGGTAGCCGTCAGACACATGAGGCAAAAGTAGTTCCTCTAATATAAACTGAAGGATGACATTTCCTCCTTCTCTGCTCTCCATCTTTTTTTGCCCTTTGTCTTCCACATTGCTATCTTAATTTTCTCTCCATCTCTGTTTTTTTTCCTTCCGTCTCACTTCTTCGCTCTCCTTCCTCTGCTCTCATCTTCTTCTTCTTCATCTCATCAAAGCATTTTCTCACATAGTCCCCTCTCCTCAGAGTTATTGCTCCTTAATTTCTTGCAACAACACTTCTAATCTCCCTCACTCTCTCTCTTGGCGTGGGAAAGTGGGCAGGAAGTTGCTCAGACGGGGAGATGAGGGGTTCTGGGGAATTTGTTGCCCCTCTTCCTTCTCCCCCCCTCCGTCCTCCTCCTCCTGCTCCTCCTCCTCCTCCACATTTCCCCTTTTCTCTGAATTCCCCTCTCTGTCCTTCTGTCCTTGCTCACCTCCCTCCCTCCCTCCCTCCCTCCAAGGTGTACAGGTCATGTCAATAGCACCTGAGCTTTCAGACATTTGCCCCCAGGGAAGCAACTGAGTCCCTGCAGAACACCAATTTAACCTCTAACGGATGGATATTGATTTCATATACTTTAACCAGATTGAGGGGCGGGACACACAAACCACAAACAAACACTGCTTTCGTGTATCAGTTGTTACCTGTTCTGGGATTTTAACAAACACCTGAGGGAGCTGCTCCAGTGTCACAGATCCTGTGTGTCACTGGAGTTGCTGGAGGTGTGGAAGTGACTTGAACCGTATTAAGTCAATACGAGAAGAAGTGGGTGTCATTTGTTTGTGTGTGTGTGTGTGGGTTGGGGTTTGCAACTAGGATTATTGTTTGATTTTCATTATTGATTAACATGTGTAATTTATTTTTTTGATTAACTGTGTCAAGAAACAGAAATCGACTCGCTCATACACTTGTTTGCTGAGAGTTGGATGAGATTGTAGGAGAATGATAATACTTTCATATGGAAACGAGGAAATGGCTACCTTGACTCCTGACTCCAGGAAATCAGTGCAATCAGCCAAGAAGTAGTTCCAGTAGTTTATGCTAAGCTAGGCTAAGATTCTTTTGGCTCTAGCTCATCAGTCACCGCGCAGACATAAGAGTGGTATTAATCTTCTCATCTAATTCTGGGCAAGAAAGCAATTTGGTATCTTGCAAAATTTAATGTAGAAAATGTCAGCTGACGTCTTCAACTTGCTTATTTTGTACAACAAATCTAAAGATATTCAATTTACAATGATATACAACAGAAAAACAGCAAATTCACACTTTTGATAAGCTAGACATGTATATCTGTCTATCTGTTTGATAAAAACAATTCACTTGATATAACTTCATAGATTCATTTTCTCACATGTAACTAAATGTTTTGTCATTGCTTTGTAATTATCAATTCAAATGACTTCACCACCCTCCCTTGACACGCAAGAACCATACACAACTGAACTGGTAATACTGGAGTGTGTGTGTGTGTGTGTGTGTGTGTGTGTGTGTGTGTGTGTGTGTGTGTAAAAATGAGCTGAATTATTAAAGGCACAATTGTTGGCAGGTATAAGTATAGATCTAATAGAGATTACCTCTCTGGCTTAAGTCAAACATCCACAATAAATTAACATAACAGAAAAAGGGGTTTACATAACACACACACACACACACACACACACACACACACACACACACACACACATATATGCACTGTAGGTCATTTTTGTGCATGCAGCCAGTGAGTGGATTACAGGGGAAGTTGAGTGTGTCAGTCGATAATGTGACAGCTTCCTCTCTCTCTCTACTTTCTTTTGGTTTCTCTACTTCACTTGGTCACGTTTTATTTTCTGTTGACATTATCTGTTAGTGCACATGGCAGAGCGCTCTTCATTTTCTCTCTCGCTCTCTCACTCTCTTGCACACACAGACACAGACACACACACACACACTTACACTGCACCACTGTAAAAACACATACACAGCTTAGAAATTGAGTTCTTCACTGTATGAAGAACTGAGACACTACTTGGTATCAAATCCATTGTCCTACGCAGATGCTTCCTCCAAAATGTGTGTGTTTCTATATGTGGGTGTGTGTGTGTACACTACATAGTGCTCTGTTGTTCTCTCTGCTTAGCTAATGAAACTGCCCTTTGTGTGTATCAGTGGCAGGCCTGAAAATCCATGCAACTTTAGCGGATAAGTCCAGTTTATTACAACTTGGGTCTTATTTTCGTAGTTTTGGCCATCATTTCAATCGCAATAGCAACATTGTAGTCATGTTAACTGCTGAAATCGAGGGAACACGACACAGTCTGACCGGGCATGAAACATGAGCAGTCAAACAATCACACAGATGTTAAACAAACCCCTTGCTTAGCCTGACTTATTAGAAGGAGAAAGTGAAGGCGGATGGTAAAATTATCACCCAAACTGTCCGCTGAAAACGTCCATCACTGTTTACAGACTGACTCTGTGGTTCAACATTCACCAGCAGTACTTGCTGCACTTGTGCGCACAGTTTCAAGTGAACTCACTTTCTGTTTTACCCCCAAATAAACCGGAGCTATTATTTCAAGGTATAGTTTGACATTCATATATATCTATAAATATAAAAAAGACATATGTTTATTGGCGTTGTTACTGAGAGTTATGAAAAACAATGAGACCACTATTCATGTCTGTAAAAGAGACCGTTAGCTTAGCTTAGCATGAAGACTGGAGGCGGCGGGGGGGCACAGCTAGCCTGGTTCTGTCCAAAGGTAAATAAATCTGCATACCAGCACTGCTAAAGCTCACTAATTACCAGGTTATATCTTGTTTATTTAATCCGCACAAATACTGAAGTGTAAGAACGACAATTGAGGAACCGTGAGGCTATTAGCAGGTGACGCTTCTAGTATTTATGCTAGCTCCAGCTTCATATTTAAGGCTCAGACATTCAGAGTTATCAATTTTCTCACGTCACTGTAGGCAAGAAAGCGAATAAACATACTCCCAAAATGTTGAACCATTCCTTTAAACAACTCCACTGCCTTCTTGTGTTACGTTTCATGTTTTGTCTTTCCGTGTGTGTTTCTGTGTGTGTGTGTGTTAGTGTGCTGCGGGCGGCTGCACATGTGGGTTTGTGTTGGAAGTTCACTCCCGCTGATCTATGTGTGTTTGTGTTTTGTGAAAGATTTATGATCGCTGCAACTATTTTTGTTATGTGTGAGTTTTCATGCGTGCTAGTGTGTTTGGTCCATTCCAGCCTTTATTTATAAGCGCTTCGAGACATTTGGTATGACTGCTTTATTTATGTGTGTGTGCGTTCTCTTGATGCTCCAATTTGTTTTTGCTTTTCCGTCTCATAAATGATGTTTTTCCTCCCTCCCTTTGCGTTCAGATGGACTTCATTTCTCTTTGATGTTTTATTGTTCTCAGTCTATCCATCATCTCTTCTTCTTCTTTAGAGATTCTAATATTTCTCCGATTACAGATCAGAGTTTTGGCTAAGTGGCTAAAATGTGAATGGTAATGTAGTCCCCCTCCTGTTTACTCTCTTCATTTTCTCCCTCTCCAGACCACAGAAATACAAAACACCTGAATGAGGGGCAGAGTGAGATCCTATTGATATACACAAGAGGAAATATTACGAGGTGACACAGAGATAGAGACAGTTATAGAGCTGTCTTATGCTTCACAGCGATATTAAGTGCCCCCTTCCCTCTCTTTCTCTAAACACCTTGTCAACTTTCCCATCGCAGCCATAAAACAGTTTGAAGTTCTCTTTATTTTACTTCTACACTGTTTCTGTTCTTTAATTTCATCTTCTGTCCACTCAGCTCCTCTCCTCTCTGCTGATTTCTCAGCACTGATTGGCCTGTTGGGTCACAGCCAGGCGGCAGAGGGTGGAGACGTATGCTGTCCTGGCACTGTGCTCGTTAGTGTGTATATGCATGTGTGTGTGTGTGTGTGTGTGTTCAGGAGGATCAGTTTCCTATATGCCGTCATCCTGTGCCATTTGATAGGAGCCGTGATTGGTCATTTGAGACATATTTAGCTGCGGTGATCTTTCAGACGCATACATAAGAGCGTCAGAGGAAAGGAGTGGCGCTCTCCTGATTGTTTTGTTGCCCTTTCATATTTCACCAATCTGGAGAAAATGAATGGAGGAGAGTTGCAGGGGCAAGAGGGAGGAGGGGAAGTGGGAGTCAATCAAAGAAATGAAGGAAGGAAAGGAGTGTATGTGAAAGTGTATGATGAACTAATCAAAGTGCACAAACATTCACTGTTCTGGTATTTAGTGCCTAAATATAGACTGACCTAATAAATGCCGTTGGATCAAGAAACACTTATGAACGCAGGAGTAACAAAACAAAATGAAAAGCTGCACTGTAAGAAGTTACTGATGAGAAGATCGATACCACTCATATCAGTCAGGGAAATGTAAGTCTGCAGCCAGCAGTTAGCTTAGCATGAAGGCTAGAAACAGGGTTCATCCTCTTTTGAGGTACCTCCTTCAGTGCAGAAATAACTGATTTGCACAAATGTTGAGGAGTCAAAGACAAACCAGATGATCAGAAACCTGGATAATGTCAGAATCATATGTACAGAGATCTTAATAACCAGGTCAATGATGTAAACATCACATCTCAAGTACAGCCAAAACCACGATGAGACTCAAAACTGAGGTACTAGTCTACATGTAAACATACTCTGTGATTAAGTACCTTTATATGTCAGGTAATTAATTAATTGAGTGGATTAGCCAAAAAACAAACACTCCCATCTTGTTATTACATGTGCTGCTACTCCACAAAATGTATAATATCACAGTATAAAAGTACATTTTATGATAGACAACATATAGTGCTGATGTGGTGTTTTAAGATTGAAGCTGTCTAGTTTGCAGTCAAACATAGCAGCGAGTGACACTAATTCCTGGAAATGTCTTTTTAAAGTTGACCTTGGAATCAGCAGTTGTGAAAACAGTCTTCCCACAAGGTCCATTTAGTTAGTAGCTGTTCTGGAGCATTTCGATCATATCACATGATCTTCTTCAGTAGCTTGACTTTGCCCAGTTGTCATGGGTGTTCAAATTTCCATTGTCATTCCATTTGTTCTGAGCACTTATAGACTTCTTGTCCATATTGACTTAAAAGCTGAGATTCACAGCTTATTCTTGATCTGGGAAAGAGCAGCTGAGAAAACAAACTCGCCATAAGGTCCATTTAGTATCTGAATCTTTACCCTGAATTGCATAAAGCTTAACTAAATAAATAGTGAACGTTTCATCAGATTATATAATATACCACTATTTGGCTGCAATAGTGCATCTGCGGTTGATTAAAGAAGATCTAAAACATTAACAGTGGCGGTTTCGGTATGTCTTCCTTGGAAGAAGGAGAACGACGAGTTTCTTTATGGCTCAATAGACCAGAATGCATTGCAGTAAGACATGCTTTGTTGCGAGTGAAGGGTGGTTTACATGGGCAGGTAGCTAAAGTACAGTTTTTAGAGCCAAGTGCAGCAAGTTCACGGCAATTACTAAAAGGGGTTGTGGGAGTGCATTCTGGGAAATGTAGGAAGTGACTAACTATGGCAGAAGCACCCACGGCAGGCTGAGGGAAAGTTCTTCAGTCCACCAAAAACAGTAAATTAAAGTAAATTATAGCAGTTTATCACAACATGACTCCTGGAAAACTCTCACCCAGAGTAATTTGGAGCAATAATGAGCCTGCAGCTGAGTCTGAAGTGATAAATGGAGTGAGCTGTGTTTGGGCCTAGCATTGAGAGATGAGTGGACCGGTACAGCTGCCATGACTAGCTAAATATTACACACTCAAACACACACATACACACACGCTAACTGAGCAGAAGGCCGGAATATGTTAGGAATGTGCTCTCGGAGATGACCGACCTTCACACGGACATATGCACCCTGTCGTGTGCTTAGATACACAACTATGGGCAAAAACACACACGTATCACTTCTCACACTTTTCTGATCACATGCTGATGCATTTGTACTCGTCCTGAGTGAAGATTCGCCCGTGAAAAATCGCTCACGCTTCCGTGTCACATGCATCTAATGTGCACCGACTTAAAAGCCTTTTCCACATGCACACACACACACACATACACACACACACCCTGTCTTGCTCAACAGGTCAGGATGTTTCACAAGTTGAAACCTGCATGTCGAGGATATGCCTGTGTGCATATTGCTGCATTTGTGTGTGTGTGTGTGTGTAGTCGCAGTTAGAAAATGTTAACTGTCAGAGACACACACACACACACACACACACACACACACACACACACACAGGCGGCAGACAAAGTTGTAGTCTCATTACTGTGGTCTCCAAGGAGTCACCATGGCAATGGCAGAATGAAACCACGGCCTGTGGGAGAGGAGGAGGTTGTGCGTGTGTGCGTCCTACAGACCCAGAAGCAGTTTATTCCCCCAGGAAGTAAGTTATTCTCCACAGGCCAATCAGAGGACAAAGTTTAAGACAGAGTTTAATCCTATTGGTAGAACACTTTTGACCTTTTTTACTCGCAGCCTATCCCAGGGGAACGGACAGCCAGCCTGCAGGGTGACGACATCACAGCTAGAGTGAAATAACGAAAGAAGGAATGAGGAGGATGTGAGTTTTTATACCAAACCCCAGGATAGTGAGTTTTTCTTTCTTTCCTGTTGTTTTTGGAGAGAAAATATGAGTCAAACATGAGAAAAACACAGACTAGGAGACCTTTTACAAACTGACAAACAGTTGCAGACAGGGAATAACAGGAAGAGAGACGTAAACATTAGATGTTTTTTCATTAATGAATCAACTTAAAATGGAGGAAGAAAAATATATAGTATGACCTAAAATATTCATTAAGTGCCACATTAAGCTGCAGATGTGGGATGAGTGACATGAATGAAGTAAGAAAGCTAAGGGAATGAGTGAAGCGCTAAACAAATATTTACAGTGTGTGCTCCTCTGTGTTTATGGCTGGGTTTATGACCACACACTCCCTCCCTCCATCCCTCCCATTCCCGTCCCTTGCTTCTTCTCTACTTCCAGACGACAGTCTCCTCTACGTCATCCATCTGTGTGTGTGTGTGTGTGTGTGTGTGTGTTTTGCTTGTTTTGCATGCGTGTTTGTGCATAGATGAGGGTGTGTAGAGCAGATTTGCATTTTTGATGCTGTAACAGAAAGATCCGTGAACGTTATGTCTGTGTGCTTGTTCAAAAGTTCTCCCTAAATATCAACTGTTTCTCTCGATCTGTTTTCCACAGTACTCACATAAAGACACACACAGAGTTTGTATGTCAGCCGGTTGTGTTTTATGTCCAGAGAAGCAGGGGAGTCTGATAAAGATAAATAAAAGAAGATTTAATGGAAGGAGGAGAAAGGCTAGACAGAGCAGAAGCTTTTAGCCCGAGGAATTAATTTCTACACCGACCTTAATGTTTTCTTCTTGTTCCTCATCCATCTAAAAGAATACTTTTGTTCCCTCAGTATTTCTATTTACGGCTTGTTACATTAAATGCAAACAGCAGAAAATGTATTAAACTGGATGGTGACGCCACCATGGCGCATGAACATGTTTGCCCCTGTTATCAGTTAAACTATACATTTCCTGTTCACTTTTCTTCATAAACATTTCATAATTGCTGCTTCCTTTTTCCCTGATTTACAACAGTGATACTGAAGAATATTTCAAAATAATAAGATTATTTAGGCAGCAGTTACTGATTAATGTTGAATTTCTGTCCTGTATATGCACTACTCAACAAGTGACGTTAGCTGCTGACACGAGCCCTCTGACATCTGTCTCTCTCTTTTAGGAGGTAGAGATTCTGGACATCAGCACCATCAGGGACACCCGAACAGGAAAATATGCAAAGCTACCAAAGGTTGGTAATGTGTGTGTGTGTGTGTGTGTGTGTGTGTGTGTGTGTGTGTGTGTGTGTGTGTGTGTGAGAGAGAGAGAGAACCACAATTGTCAATCACCTGACTGTACACACATACAGTACACATATCTTCAGATACATTTATCTAAAAAGATGTTGCAATGTTTACACTCTTCTATTTTATTTTAAGATATCTTATCCGTATATGTTTTTTAACAGCAAAATCACAATTCTTCTGTTTTTGTGCATTTATTGTGCAATGTAAACGTATGTGAAGCCCTTTTCAATTGAACTGAATTGAAATTTAGGAAGACGCTGTCACCTCCTGCTGTTGATCACTGTCTCCTCTGACCTGAGATGTGATGCTCAAGTGTTACTGTCACCAAAAGATGTGTGCGTGTACTGAACGTGTATGTTTCTTCTCTCAGCTGAGGGTGCAAAGGTGACAGAGTGCTAATGAGCCTGCTGACAGATGGACTGTCAGACAGGAAGTGATATAACCAGTGACTGTTGGCAAGGAAGTTGTTGTGTAAGAGCCTAGATCTGGTAGCTAGAGACTCTAACATGAAGCCTGATATGAGTGGCAAACGGTTCACACATGGGTGGGTTTGCCCAAAAGTAGATGCCTTTCCTTCAATAAAACTTGAGTAATTATGTAACAAAAAAAAACAGGAATATTATGTAGTGACAGTGTGAAATCAGGGGGTGGGTCGTTTTTTGAACTGTTATGTGATGAAATGTGACTTTAAACTGATGGCTGTGTGGCGTTCAGGAGAGCAATGACAAAAACAATCACCTTATTAGAGTGGTTTGAGTGCTTAAAGGGACAGGACATCCAAATTAAAAAAAAAAAAAACAACTTCTCACCATAGTGGTATCTAGTCATGCAGGTAGTTTTAGTTTTATCTGCCCATATTGTGAGATACGTCTTAGATTTCTGCCTCCATCCCAATACAACTTTGTGTTGCTCACAGCATTGAGAATTTCATTTTAAAGCTGCTATAATCAATATTTTTATATTAACAGTGGATCAAATGAGTGTGTATAATGTGAAAGTGATCACTTGAAGTGTTGAACCCATTTATAATTATCACCTGATTGCAGTCTCAGCTCTACAGAACATTTGAGCGTCTTTTATTTATTAGTCATTCACCCATGAATTTGGTCGTATGACCCGTAACTTAACTGTTTTGGTTCAGTCCCACGGCCGACACTGTTTTTAGCAAACAGCAGACAAAGTTACCAACTAGCTAGTAAATACAGTGGAGCATTTAGCTGCAAAAGCCAGATATTTCCCTCAGGAACTGGTGGAGACCAAAAACAGAACTAAACCACATTCAGTTGGCCAGAAAACATGACTCCCAATGAATGCTAATGTTGGGAATCGGGAGTTGCTTTGCACCTGCTGGATGTGTAAGCAAACAACTGTTTGCCAACAAATTCCCTTTGGATTATCTTTAGTAAAGAACACACTGTTTCTGGGAAGACACTTTTCTCTTTAGTTTCTTTAAATTACATTTTTTTTGACGCTTTGAGCACCACATGAAATGTCATTCTCCATTATTGTATTGTGATGGAGACAAATCAAACCAGAATGATCTGCATGGTCAGAAACCACTAGAAACGCAATGATAAAGTGTTTTGTAATTTAGATGACCCAACCCCTTAAACTTACTTCCTGTGTTCTGATAATGTACATTTTGTGCACTTGTTTGGCAATATCTTTCTCCATCAACAGTCATCCAAATTAATTAATTTAATTGAAATGATGGAGAGAGCGAGTGATGGAGAGCTAGACATTGAGTGTTAGAGAGAGTTGGTGGATGAGAGAGCGACAGAAGTCTAAAAAGGAGGAAACAGTCTTTTAGTTAATTAGATCAGAGTGCTACACCACACGCATCACATTTACTGTTCTCAGGAGACGGAGAGCTGGACAAAGAGTGGGAATGACGTTTAGTTTGTAGAGTTAAAGCAGAGTTTGGGTCTATATATTGTTTCTGTTGTGCTGTGTGTGTGATGCTCATATTGAATGTAATAAAATGTCCTTAAGAGTACACATGTATAAAAGTGTGTGTGTGTTTGTGTGTGCGTGTGTGGCAGGACCCCAAGGTGCGGGATGTTCTCGGTTGCGGTAAGGCTGAAAGTGTAGAAGGGAAGCTGGTAACCGTTGTCCATGGAAACGACCTGGTCAACATCTCCTTCCTCAACTTCCAGGCTATGCAGGAAGACACAGCCAAGGTAACCATGGAGATCACTACCACCGTCATCCCATAATCTGTACACACTCAAATTACTTATACTTGCAAATGTCCTTTTCTCTTTCTTCACACTGTCTATCTTTGGTTCTGTCCTGTCTTCCTTTTCTCCCTCAGGCCATATTCTTGATTACTTACTTTATGATGTTGACATAGAGGCATGTGCATGTGTGTATTTAGGAGTTGAAAGAAGGGATTATTTCCTCTGTGTGTGTTTGTGTGTGTGCACTGTATATTGTATATAGAAACTGTTTCACTTAGTTTTGATATCAGATGAACAGTCAAACAAGTCTGTTTTATTCTCTCGTTCTTGTCTGTGTGTGTATTTCCAGATTTGGACAGATGAGCTGTTCACTTTGGCCACAAACATACTTTCCCAGAATTCATCGCGGAATACCTTCCTCCTCAAAGCGTAAGAACTTGTGTGTCTTATCTTGACGTTAGGCAGCTGCAGATTTTAGGTCATTATTTTTATAAAGCCTCCCTCCTTCTTTATCTCTTTGTCTTTCACAGGTACACTAAGTTAAAGTTGCAGGTGAATCAGGACGGGAAGATTCCAGTGAAGAAGTGAGAAACAGACACCAGCCACTTTTTAAACTCTGTGCAGGATTTTAAAAGCCACTTCTTCTTTCTTTTCCTCTTCTCTGTCTCTCTTTCACTTTCTTGTGTCTTGTCTAGTTTATCTTTGCTCACTGTTGATGTTTGACCCCCTTTTGGTCTGCCCTGTCACTCATGTAAATCTGATCCTTTCAGACTCTGCAAATGTTGCATGGTGATAAAATGCCTTTGAACAATGACTGTTATCTCACCAAACTCTCTCTCTCTTTCAGTATTCTCAAGATGTTTTCAGATAAAAAGAGAGTGGAGACGGCTCTAGAGCAGTGTGGCCTCGTCGTTAACAAGGTAATCATCAAAAGCAGTCACTGACCACAGGGCTACTCAAGATATGTGTTCATACACGACAACAACAGGTTTAAAAAGTTGCAGATCAGTCTCTCTCCCCAGGGTGTTACACTGCATTCTTTGCATGCTTCTTCAGTGCTAGGAAGGGAAGAAACTACTGATAGGATAGTATGATAATTTACACTTTTAATTAACTGCCAGTAAGAGCTACAGTATAAGTTTTTCTGTTTTGGTTTTGAATGGATTAAACAAAGGAGATACAATGTGTTAATTAGTAAGCTTTAGCAGTGCTGCTAGGCAGACTTTGTTACCTTTGGACAGAGGGAGGCTGGCCGTTTCCCTCTGTTTCCAGGCTTTGTGCTAAGCTAATTAACTGGCTGCTGGCTGTAGCTTCATATGTACCGTATGTACATGAGAGAGATGAGAGAGAATTGTGAGCTAAAAGAAAATTTTAAATAGTTTAGTTAAATAGTTAGCTAATAAACATAACTTAATGATGAAATACTTAGCCAAAAGTAATGGATAAACAGTTTAAAATGTTATCTAAGAGCAATGGATAAACATTTGAAATTATGACAGTTGCAATAAATATCTAAAAGTAATGGATTAACACTTGCAATAACTATCTAAAAGTAATGGATAAACAGTTGAAATAAATATCTAAAAATAATGGATAAACAGTTGAAATAAATATCTAAAAGTAATGGATTAACAGTTGCATGACCATCTAAAAATAATGGATAAACAGTTGAAATAACCAGCTAAAAATAATGGATAAACAGTTGATATTATGACAGTTGCAATAACTATCTAAAAGTAATGGATAAACAGTTGCAATAACTATCTAAAAGTAATGGATAAGCAGTTGTAATAACTATCTAAAAGTAATGGATAAATAGTTGCAATAACTATCTAAAAGTAATGGATAAGCAGTTGTAATAACTATCTAAAAGTAATGGATAAATAGTTGTAATAACTATCTAAAAGTAATGGTTAAACAGTTGTAATAACTATCTAAAAGTAATGGTTAAACAGTTGTAATAACTATCTAAAAGTAATGGATAAACAGTTGTAATAACTATCTAAAAGTAATGGTTAAACAGTTGAAATTATGACAGTTGCAATAAATATCTAAAAGTAACAGATAAACAGTTGAAAATATTATCTAAGAGTAACGGATAAACAGTTGAAATAACTGTCTAAAAGTAATAGATAAACAGTAGAAATAGTTGGTTGACCTACACACTGACAATTCATTTGTATGAAAGGAGCGCTGTGGTAGCTGACTGGTTACAGCGCATGCCACATAACCGCAATGTCTCTGGCTGAATCCGCCTGGGGACCCTTGTTGCATGTCATGCCCCTCTCTCTCCCCCGTTTCCTGTCTGCTTCTCCACTGTCAACTGTCAAATACAGGCAAAAAAATAAGCCCAAAAACATATCTTTAAAAAAAAATCATTTGTATGAAAGAAATATTGTAACAATATCCACTTTTATGTAGTGTTGCTTTAATTAAAATGAACACATTGGGAGTAGCGGTCAACATTAAAATTTTGTAGAAATCACTATATGGACAACTGCAATTTTCAAATCTCAGGAGACATAATATTTGTTAAAGGCAAAATGTGTGTCAAAATACCATTTTAAATGAAATATTGTGGTGCTGATGAGATGTCACATCATATTCTACTGACTTAAGAAAACATCTTTGTTTGGTACAGATCCCTGCAGAAATCACACATTAATCATTTTGATATGTTTTTCAAAGAAAATGAGAATAAAGATGTAAAAATGATCATTCCTGCTAATATTGCAAACTGTATTGCAATTGCAATATCAGTCAAAATAATTGCAATTAGATATTTTTTTCAAAATCGTTCTGTCCTAATTTGAACTGTATGGTGGGGTCAATGAAGATGTTGGGGGACAGCAGACAATAAACGACAGGAACCGCTGTTGTAATTTATCTCTAGTAGTATCTAACCATGCAGTTTGTTTTATTTGTCCAGGTTTAATTAACTGTCAACATTGGGTTTTTTTGTTTGGTTTTTTTATATGAAAATGTAGCTCTCAGAAGCAGTAAAATAAAAACAAAACTATGAATTGTGGCCCTTTAAATGTTATTGCTCAGAGTGACTCTCTTTGCAGTGTAAGGTGAGCTGAATTTCATTTTAGTTGATAGGTTTTAGCTACAACATCTTTAGAGTCACTGGATTTTTCCTGATGCTGTAGCTTCCCAGAAAGAGTAAAAGTTATTAAAACACTAAAAGTCATGTCTTCATTCATTCTTTCAAACCTGGGAGTCCAGTAGAGGTACTAGTCATGTGTTTTTATCTATTATATTGTCAGTATCTTTGCTTGTATCTGCATTTTAAGGTACCGCAGGGTTGTGGTTTGGTAGGTAAAACAAGGTCTCTTGTGTCTTGATTAGTGAGTGTTATCTTTCCTAAAAATCAGTTTGGAGTCACAAGACTTTGCTTTTTGAATTAAGAGACTAGATTGTGCAAACTGCACTGTCAGCATTTCTCTCTGTACTGCTGTACTCTGGTGCCTCCAGCTGGTTACACAGAAGAAGAACACATAGTGGAAAAAGACACAACTGACAGTGTCATCAATGTTATGCGGTGCTTTATTAAGCACATTTATCTTCAGGCTATAGGGCTTACAGTATTTAAGAAACAAGTATAAAGATGTCTTGTGTTTTTTTGACAGCTTATGGGTTTGTAAGTTGTGTATTAGTGTGCTGCTGGAGGCAGATGGCTGCTGAGAGGCTGACTTGACTGTTAACAGGATCAAACTGTCTCTGTAACCACCAGGCCGCTCTGTCACTGTGTCGACCTCTTCACTTCACCACAGACAATCTAAATCTGTCATTTTAACAAATTCAGTAAGCAAAAAGCTTATAAAGGAGGCAGGAAATAGCAGTCATTTCATCCACTTAGTTGTTGAGGAAATTCAACAACAAAGCAGGATGTTTGTGGGATCAGTTGTAGAGAAAAAATGGATTTTACTGACACACTGGCATGTTTGATCCTTCTAATACCCAGTTGTCCCAACATTTACATGTGTTAAACTTTTCCTCACATCCTTCGTTTTGTTCATTTCTTCCTTCTTTGTCTTTCATTTTAACCTCTTGCTCTCTTTTTGCAGTCAGAGGGAATAAAGCCAGATGATTTCACATGGGAGGCCTTCCAGAAGTTTCTTGACACTCTCAGTCTCCGGCCTGAGATACAAAGCATCTTTGAAGAAAGGTATATGAGAAATGCATAAATAATACTTTCATAAAACAAGGAGTTGCTGCTTTCATAATTATGCTCTAGTTATGTTTTTAGGATCCGAGTCATTCTGGCAATATGCTGAAGAAGTTACCTTTTTTTAAAAAAAAAAAAAAAAAAAAAAAAAAATTTGCTTGTCTCCTCTCCTCAGTGGGTCCAAGAGGAAGCCGTTCATCTCTTTGGACCAGCTGATGGACTTCATCAACCGCAGGCAGCGAGACTCCAGACTGAACGAGGTGCTGTACCCTCCGCTGAAAAGAGAGCAGGTCCGACAGATCATGGAGAAATATGAGACCAACACCAGCCAGCTGGAGAGAGGTGAGTGGCTCAGTGTTTGTGTTGCTTACAGTTTTTTTTTTTTATTCACTGGAATTGATTCTAAAATTGCAATAGGATGAATATATATTATTTATGAGTATCTTCATTTAGGATGTTTCCTCTTGTTTTCTGATTTAAATTTCATCTCCATACATCACACATAAAGAAAATTTGATTTGCAGACTAATTGCCACAAAAGAGATGCTGTAATTTTGCTAGATAAAATGTCGAGGGCTCAGATTGGTTTATACTCTACTAGATAATATCTGTTTCTCCCAACTTGAGGTTTATGAGCAATAGCAGCACTCAGATATTTATAGGTTTACAGGTATAATTAGTTTCCTTGACTTTTGACTTCCAAAATCCTTGGCCATGGACTGAGAATATTCAGATTGCATCCATAATGTGGGAATCATTCGCAAATCGGATGAAATGTCCCTCAATGTTTTTCTGCGGTCATCTGTGGATAATATGTATGAAACGAGGGAACAAGCAGAGCCTTGGTGACAATGCACTGCTCTGCTAGGACACTGTTAAACCAAAATCTGTAAGATGATCCACTATCCCGCCCACAGTGTCACTCCTATCTCAAAAACAGGAGCCTTTTGCCCTTTGGGTCAGTCATAGCAGATCAAGTAAATTTGATATAGCACCTGTCGGTCAGTCCATTTAAACTGAACATTAAAAACAAGTTTGACTTTATATGATCAAAGTGAACACATCCATCCTTCTCTGTCTCTCCTGCAGACCAGATCAGTTTGCAGGCTTTCAGTCGGTATCTGGGAGGAGAGGAAAACGGCATCACACCTCCAGAGAGGCTGGATATCATCGACGATATGAACCAACCGCTGTCTCACTACTTTATCAACTCCTCACACAACACATACCTCACAGGTACAAACACACTCACACCGCACATCAATTTCTTTTGTTACCAAAGGTTTTTAAGTTCAATATTTCAATAGTGTCTAACTTTTAGATTTGAATTCATCTTTCCCTCCCTCCTGCTGTGTGTCTGTCTATCTTCAGTGGGTCAGCTGACAGGTCTGTCCTCAGTAGAGATGTACAGGCAGGTGCTGCTGACCGGCTGTCGCTGTGTCGAGCTGGACTGCTGGAAGGGCCGACCGCCAGACGAGGAGCCTTACATCACCCATGGGTTCACCATGACCACTGAGATATCTTTCAAGGTGTGTTTGGGCGTCCATATTTTTTCTCATTCAAGGGCCCAGGCACATTCCTCTGAATTTTTTGTTTCAAGGGAAACTTTGTTACAATACGACAGCATGTATTTAGAGATTTCATTCAGTGGAGCTCTTTTTAATCATCTCTCTCTTTATTGTGACTGCAGGAGGTGATTGAAGCAATAGCAGAGAGCGCTTTCAAGACCTCGCCGTACCCTGTCATCCTGTCCTTCGAAAACCACGTAGATTCGTAAGTTGTGTCAATATGTGTAGTGAGTTTTTTCAGCAGTTTGTGGATTTCTTGATGTATTTTAGTTCATTGGTCCTCTTGCTTTAGTCTTCTGTATTTACAACCAGACAAGACCAAAATTCAGTGCTTTAAAGTAACAATCTTGAAGATCTCCATTTTGTTCTCTGTGGCGATAAGCTGTAATTGCAGGTGTGTTTTTGGCCCTCACTTCCCTTCATTTTTCCCGAGAACGTTGCTACCGACACCCAGTTCGTAATAGTGCAAATGCAAAGGGCTTTCATCAGTGGACCATAGGCTCAATCACTCTTCTGTTACCTCATTTGGTGATAGATAGTGACTCCAAAGACATCTATTCAAATGAAAAAAGATTATTACTCTAGTAGAATATTCACTGAGACGTGCTGTTAAAATGGCAGTTGATGATGTACCGTGTGAGATGGCATGTTGGGTTTTTATTGAAGGTTAACGTAAACCTATTTTTTTCTGTCAGGGCCAAGCAGCAAGCCAAGATGGCGGAGTACTGCAGGACCATATTTGGAGACGCGCTGCTCATTGATCCACTGGAGAAATATCCGGTAATACTGATCTCTGGTCAGATCTGACATGAACTTCATCAATGTGTTATACTTATAACTTTGAGTATACTTTTGAATATATATATGTACACTGTTTGACACTTTCATATATGACACTGTTTCAAAGTCTGTTTTGAAAATGATGTCTTGTTGCTTAAGGAAAAATATCTTTTTACCCTGCAGTCATGGAGGTAATTGCATTAAAAACCATCAAATATGATCAAACAGCTTGTTATATGCAGATCAGCTCATGATTTCTGATGATTTGGTACGAAAACTTAACTCATGACACACTTTTCCTGGCCTCATAAACCTCTCTGTTTTCACAACTATGGTCTTGGACTCATGACTTAAACCAAAGCTCATGGCACCACACTTGATTACACAAACATTTTGTGCAATGATTTCGTATATAATTACATGTGAAAGAGGAACACTGTGGTTTTTCAGAAGCTTTTCAAATAGAGAAACAGAGATAATCATCTGTGTTCCCACCACACTGATTAAATTTATATATTTTTCAAGTGTTTTCCCAAGAATTCATAACTGTATTATAAAGCAGTGTTTCCAGAGAAAGTGCTCATGAATGAAACATATATTTATATATGTTTAGGAGCTCAGACACAAGGGAGAAATATTTTGAGAATGCAATGCAACCATTTATTCATGTCTTTATACGTAATGCAACTTAAAAATACAACAATTCTAGCTTTGACCTATGTAATGAAGAGGTCGGCTTGAACTACATGGATGAGTCAGTTGGAGTGTAAATCGCAGGGCAGAGAATGACATCTCTCAAAAAGACAACCATCTGTAGTTATAAGATTGCAAAGCCGTTGTTGATTCAGACTGCTTTGAGGGCTAAAGTTATGAAACACTGCAGTTGGCCCTGTGACTCCTGTGACATTGAAACAGTATGGGCTAAGTTCTGATAATATGTTGTGGCTGCCAGACTGCACAATCTACTGTGACCTTGTTCTGAGTGCCTCATGATCAGTCCTGGTCCTGTTATTCATCTCAGAAACTACATTAAGGGATGTGTCCTTTTTTCCACATTTTTTTCTTGCATCCCTTGATCTGTTCTTTCCGATGATTTGTAATATCCTTGTCACATCCCTGGTTTTCTTTTCCATTGCTGGTTGGAGATTAGTTTCTGTTCTAGTGCTGCTTATCCTTCCAACCATATTTAAGTTAATCTAGCATTGAGATTGCTAGAAATGCTATATTTGCTTAAAACAAGCCAAAAATACACCATTTAGGTGAGATAACTCTACATTTTTAATGTCATTTTCTCTGTCAGTGCAAAGATCTGCTTTATTCTGCTCTTTTTCAAATTCCTCAACTTTGACTGAGTTTTCCATTGTGTCTTGTATGTGGCTACAGCTAATCCCAGGGCAGGCGCTTCCCTCGCCGCAGGAGATGCTGGGGAAGATTCTCATCAAAAACAAGAAGAAGCACCACCACAGGCCTTCCAGTGGCGGCAGCATTCGACGCAGGGAGCTGGAGGAGCAGTCGTCGCCCAACAACGGTACGCAAAGACAAAAATAACAAAAAGTAAGATTGATACTGACATTTTACTTGACATAGACACACTAAGATAAGATTTTGTCGGTGTAGAGTGCCCTCTGACAGATGGCGAGGGAAGCCATCTCCTGTCCAACGGAGAGGAGAAGCTGGCTGAGAGGATGGTCAAAGATTCAGAGCCCCGCAAGTCCATCGGTGGGTTGGAGTACAAATGAGATATGGATTAATTCATTAGAAGAGCTGCCAATGTGGTGCATAGGCCAGCAGGTTCTGTATAACAAGTGTTTTTATTCCATCCTTCCAGGAGGTGAGGGAGAGAGCGAGGAGGACGAAGATGATGAGCCATCGACCGAACTGAAAAAGCCAAACTCTGACGAGGTAAGAGTCATCAGGGGCAGAGACTGGTGGGGTGTTTGACCGGCTGACGGGCTGATTAATGGATTAGTGGTATCTGCTTCTCTCAGGGTACAGCCAGCAGTGAAGTGAATGCCACAGAGGAGATGTCGACTCTCGTCAACTACATCGAACCTGTCAAATTTAAGAGCTTTGAGGTGGCAAACAGTAAGTGTGTGTGTGTGAGCGATAAAGAGAGAGACATAGACAGGAAGAAGCCTTGACTCTGTGTACAGAGAAGTGAGAGAAAATGTGTGTGTGTGGGGGGGGGGGGGTGGACAAGCCTTGTTGGGTTTAATAACTTATGTTGCTCATTAGGATGACAGACTAGCTGTGTGGACTCATTTATGGTTAATGATGTCTTGTCACAGACATGTCGCACATGGATTATCATCATTCCTGTTCCTTTTTTTGTCACTCTTTGTCATTTTTTGTAACATTTACAATCTGTCTGAGTCGTTTTCTGTCTTTCTGTCCTCCAGAGAGGAAGAAGTTCTTTGAGATGTCGTCGTTTGTGGAAACAAAAGGCGTGGACACGCTAAAGAGCTCCCCTATCGAGTTTGTCGAGTATCCTTGGAAGCTTTGTCATCCCTTGAAAACTTGAGCTTCTTTAGAGGAATACAGTTTAAGATGGACTTAAAGTCCTCCTCCTCTCAAAAATGTTTTTTTGTTTTTGCCTTTTGTTACTTCTTTTAGATGTTTGACCTTCACTGTGAGTCTCTCTGTGCTCACCTTAAATCTCAGTGTGTACATAAGAGCATGATTTTGGAAAATCACAACATGTAAGAAAGGGTCAGAGCAGACATATGCCACATATACAGTATACAGTGTTAAATGCTTAACAGGACCCCTCCAGGTACAATAAGAATCAGCTGAGCCGAATCTACCCTAAAGGAACGAGGGTGGACAGCTCCAACTACATGCCTCAGCTCTTCTGGAACGTCGGCTGCCAGATGGTGGCACTAAACTTCCAGAGCCTCGGTAAGCCCTGTTATTTCAGCCTCAGATGGCTTAACATGGGATGTAACTAAGGTCTATAAAGTATGAAGCATCCAGAGAACCTCAAATAACCAATTTAAGTCTTTAAAAATATATAAATTGAACACAGTTTTCTGAAGTATTGTTTTTTTTCACCATGCAATGCATCTCTCTCTTTCCCACGTTCTGCAAAATGATAAATAGAGTTGTTTTGCCGGTTTTTGTTTCCTTATTTTCATTTTTTTAGTGCTTTTAAATTAGGTTTTCAATTGAATTCCCAGAAACACAAATAATGTCTTTAAAAATTTAAAGTTTGGCTTCCTGATGCTGGCAAGTGAGACAGTATAGATGATAAAGTAAGAGTCTCCCCAGCTTAATAAATAATTCAGCATTCAGTTAGAGCCAAGTTAAAGCATCTCAGTCTTTATCCCTCTAAATCCGTCTGTGCCGCCCTTTTTCCCGTTATTTCTCCATCTCATCCCACCCCTCTGTCTATTTCTCATCCCTCTTTCCTCTCAGACCTCCCTATGCAGCTGAACATGGGGGTGTTTGAGTATAACGGCCGCAGTGGCTACCTGCTGAAACCGGAGTTCATGAGAAGGATAGACAAACACTTTGACCCGTTTACGGAGAACATCGTGGATGGAATAGTCGCCAATACTGTCAAAATTAGGGTATGGACAAAGCAGGTTGTTGTGTTTAACTGTGTGATTAATATAACTTCTGTAAGCTAACGTATTGTATGTTTTCATTGTTTGGGCATCTAGATCTTTCTTAGAGTATCTATAATGAACATGTATACGTTAACATCCACCAGGTGATCTCAGGCCAGTTCCTGACAGATAAGAAGGTGGGCGTTTATGTGGAAGTGGACATGTTTGGACTTCCTGTAGATACAAAACGGAAGTATAGAACCAAAACGTCCAATGGGAACTCGCTGGACCCCGTGTGGGATGATGAGATGTATGTCTTCAATAAGGTAACTTGTGCACACATTCTTTCTTTCTCTCAACCTCCCTCTTCGGTCCTCTTGCATCATTCCTCCTAAACTTCTCTCTCTCTCTCTCCCTCTCCAGGTGGTCCTCCCTACACTGGCCTCTCTAAGGATAGCAGTGTTTGAGGAAAACGGGAAGTTTATCGGACACCGTATCCTCCCCGTGTCTGCCATTAGACCTGGTCAGTACACAGATGAAAAGAAACTTAAACACACACTAGCTTAACTGAAATCATTCAGAGAATTTGTATTCTGTGGGTTGAAGAAGTCCTCGGACAGTAGCTGCTTATTTATGTGTTCCTTCTTTCCTTCTAGGCTACCACTACATCAACCTGAAGAATGAGTTAAACCAGCCTCTCCTGCTGTCCTCTCTGCTGGTGTGCACTGAGGCTCAGGACTACATCCCTAATGAACACCAGGGTAAGAACCTCAGATGAGCAACAGTGCTGTGCACAACACAACCCACAATCCCATATTTCATACCTTACACTTGAGACTTAGACTTGTAGTTGAATTTAATTCACAAAAACTAAAACTTATACCTGACTGCCGCGAGATATTAATCAAAAGGATTTTGTCTCGGCAATGTTAGAATACTGGCCATTAAATGATATGGTATTCTAAGACCTGAAGAAGTTGCATCTTGATTTGAACTTTGCTCATGAAGATTTTACTTGGACAGTTTGAGATTGAGACTGAGGAAAAAAAATTGAGAAATCAAAATTGAAACTCCATGACATGGGACTTTTTATTTGTGTGTGTGTGTGTATTCTCAGAGTACGCAGAGGCCCTGACCAACCCCATTAAACACGTCAGTCAGTTGGATAAGAGAGAGACACAGCTGGCTGTTCTCATTGAGGACAACAGTGAGGTGAGACACAAATGCATGTTGAATCAACTAAAGAGAAAAAAAAATCTCCTGTTACTGTATCAGAGAGGTCACAACATGTCTCATCTTTTATCCAGCATGTCCCCGAACAGCCCAAAGAGGGAGAGCCCAGGAGAGAGAGTGACGCCATTCCGGGAGGTCGACTCCCCTCCCCCTTTCACAACGTCCCTCCCTGCTCATTGGAAGATGCTTCTGACATCATCAACGTACCTATACCGGGTAGAGACATCCGTACATGATATACACACGGACACAAATGTTGTCTTAACATGTCAATTAAATGCAAACCAGGAGAGGCACCGTTTTGTCTACTTTCTACTTAATGAGCTTTTGCAGCACTGAAATCACATACAAATAGCAAAGTGTGATGTGTTCAGTATTAATTATCTTTTTCCCTGGAAGTACGTTTGTTTGATATCACTCTCGGCAATTAATACTGTTAATTTACCAGCATAAAATGTAAATAAAAAGGAGAAGAAAAAATGTTAGTAATCTGAATTTAGGTGGACTTAGACTCCACTACCCTCTACTTTATGCTAATGTTGTAATGTGTCCACATGTGTGTCTGCACTGCACAATTATTCATTATACTCTAGTTTAGTGCAATAAATTAGTGCAGTGTTTTTAAACTGCAAGCAGCATTTTTAAGATCTTTTCACTTCCAGAAAATTCCAGAAACAGGTGAAACAACATTTCTTAACTGTGCCAACCATTAAAACCAAATCATTAATCTCCAAAATGTCAACTTTGCATGAATTTAAACTTTCAGGTTCGGTGATGATTCAGGTTTTTTTTTATTAGCTCACCCAATTTAAGAAAAATATGGTTCTTTTCAGTACAAAATCATTTGGTGTTAAACCTGCACTAAAGCCATGTACATTGTTTTTTTGGTTGTTTTGGGCATAATGTGTTTTCTGCTTTTTGTGTCTGATTTGTTTTCCCATCATCCATTTCACACATATTGTCTTGTCTGCTTCTCCTCCTGTTTTTCTGTGTGTGTGTGTATGTGTAGCACAAAGTCAGAAGGAGGACCTCATAGCCACAGTTCTGGGAGGTAAGGTCATCCCAGTGCATCCATTTCCACACAGAAATGTTCTCTGTATCATTTATGTGTCACATGAAGCTTCATGAACAGAATTCCTTTTCATTGCTCATTTTTTTTCAATTTGACGAGCTAGAAGTGGGTAGTGGGATTTACACAGGTAGAAATCTGTTGGAACACATTCTTTCATAATTGTCTTTCCTCTCTCTTCACTTCCCTTCCATAAATACTTTATTGCCATAACTCTCTGTCTTTGTGTCTGTCTGTCTCTCAGACATACAGGTCCAGTCTATAGAGGAGTTGAGGCAGCAGAAAAACTATTTGAAGCTTCTGAAGAAACATGGCAAAGAACTCAAAGATCTGCATAAGAAACACCTCAAGAAGGTACACACTGACAGATTGATGCCCACATGTGTTTAATTCTTTACTGTTTAGTCAACATTTAGAACTTCTGCAGCTCTGCATAAAACTGGATGTGTAAGTCAAATATTTTGGCATTAGTTGCAAAAAAAACCTCTTCTTCAGCATTTTGAAATTAGTTTGGGCTTGTGTACATCTGAATATGTGTGTGTGTGTGTGTGTGTGTGTGTCAGGTGTGGAATCTGAGTAAGGAGCAGAAGAGTCGGAACAGTCAGCTTCAATCTGACACCCAGAGGAGGCGCAGTCAGATGGAGAAACACCTCAAACGTAGCATCAAGAAAAAGTAAGGAAATTTCAAACCTCATAAATGAAGGAGGAGGGGGGGAATGAAAATATGTGACAAAATATCTGTATAGACTGATGATGTAAAGATAGAAAGATGGAACTGAGCGTGTGAACCGATGGAAGTAGGGAACTGTAAACGCAAGTCAGAAGCAGAAGATGACAGAGAGATGGTCCCCGTTAAACTTCGAGGACATTATGGTTGCAGATGACTGAACCTGGACTCATTGTTTATGTTGTTTTGTGTGTGTGTGTGTGTATGTGTGTGTGTGTGTGTGTGTTCAGCGAGCCTCCGGAGCCGATGCAGCAGGAGTTGACGGCGTTGGATCAAGAGCTTGAGAAGCAGGTGGTCCAGCTGAGGGAATGGCAGATGCAAGAGCTGCTGAAGCTCCGACAGCAGCAACACACGCTGGAAAGAGAGAAGCAACAAACACATCTGCAAGAGGTAACAAGAACACACACACACACACATAGTCCTGTGTATGAATCAGTGCACTTTCTGCACAATCCTATCCTTACACACTCATACATACTCAAGGTGACACACGATCACATTGTTTTCCTGCTATGAATTCTTAAATACACACACTCACGCTCATTACTAACTGACCTCTAAGAAACTGGCACTTTGTGTTAGCATCATGGAGGGTGGTACGCAGCACAGTCGTCTGACAAGCCGTCGTCTGCTGCGCTGTGTTTTTAGGCCTTCCAGAAGTTAAAGGAGACGGCCCATGAATGCCAAGCAGCTCAGCTCAAGAAGCTCAGGGAGACGTGCGAGAAGTAAGTGCTGCTGTTCACCTTGGCTGGGACAGGAGGAACTTGGACCCAGAAGTCACTGCGAAAAGTGGCACATCCTGTTTTAACTTTTAGTTGTTATTGCAGTATTGTGAGTGTTAGTTTTAGCTGTAATATCTGTTTTTCTTCTTTAAAGTAACTTTTGACTCCCAGAAGCATTTAGGCTGTTTTTTTTAAACATTCACAAACATGTGAAATTGCTTTCAACAACCATTGTTTGGATCTAATATTGGTTGTGCAACTGTGTCTGCAGGGAGAAGAAAGAGCTCCAGAAAATCCTAGACAGGAAGCGGCAGAACAGCATCAGTGAAGCCAAGAGCCGTGACAAAGACAAGGCTGAAACGTAATAAAGGGGTTTCTGTTTTATTTGTGTGTTTGAGTGGAATTCAAGATGATTGTTGGATATTTGGGCAATCAGGCTTTATTTTGATTCATATTTCATTTGACTTTTGACCTTTTTTTTTCTTAAATCTTCCTCCCTCTTGCTCTTTCTATTTCTATCTCTCTCTGCAGCGAACTGAATGACATCAACAGGAAACATATTCAGGATTCTGTCACCTTAATCCGAAGGGTAAGTACCCACTTGCACACACTCGCACGCACTTATCTCCAACAGTCCTTGAGAATGTCCATTTATCTACTTCATAGTATATTTTTCTGCCATCGTCATCAACTCTTCTCCCACATTATCTTCTTTTCCCTTCCCTTGCCTTATTTGCCTATCTCTCCTAATCCTCTGTTGCCATCCTTCCCTCCTTCAATCCTTGTACTTTCTTTATTTACTTGTTTCCTCTAAAACCCTTAATTCTCCCTCTTACACTTTTTATCCTCTCTATCCCTCCTTATTTCTATCCCTTCCCACCTACCACCCCTCAAATTTTCCTCATATTCTCCTTTTTTTCTTAAATCTTCCTCCCTTCCCACCTGTCTCACTGCAGCTGGAGGAGGCTCAGACCAGGAGACAGGATAAGCTGATGCTGAGGCAGCGGGAGGTGTTGCAACACATAGATGAGGAATTTCCACTGGTGAGGAAAAACACATCCACACATTGAAGTCCTGTAATTTTTTAACCCATTTAAGAGCAGAAGCAGTTTTGTTGTACTCCAGTCTGCCCTACGACACAGAACCATCACACTTTTGCTCTCTGTCCCAACCTATACATGAAAAATATCTTGATGAACTGACATCTTGGTAATTTGGTTTGTTATTCCACATAACTAAATAAGAAAGCAGCTAAATCCAAGCATGACGGAGAAGCTAACTAGCTTAGCAGATCTCAGCTGCTCATCTTGGCTTTTGACTCTAGTTGAATTCATATAATTCGGGTTAGGGGTTAGGAGTTAGGGGTTGAGGTTAAGCTACCATTAAATCATATTTAAATGCATCAAATTGTAAATTCAATTTACTATATTGATAAAGGACAGGGCATTGTTGCTTCTTTTGGACAGTTTTGATAGTGAAGAGAACAAGGAAACAGGGTAGATAGGGTTTTTATGTGACAATATCAACATCTTTTCATTTTCCATCCAGGAACGACATGAGAAGACTGATGTTGCTCTCACATCTGTATTTATATGTAGCTGGAGCCAGGAGGCAGTTAGCGTAGCTTAGCATATATACTGGAAGCAGAGGGAAACGGCTAACCTGCCTCTGTTCAAAGTTCAAACACCTCTAAAGCTTCTTGCTTCATCTTGTTTGTTTAATCCATACAGTTTGTGGTTTTAAAGGAAGTTGCGAAGACTCTGAAGACTCTTGCGAAGACTCTGATGAGCTACTTCTGCTGTTTGCCAAGAAATTGTTACAACACATAACTCCCCATAAAACCAGAAATAGTCATCTTGACTGCTTTTCTGTTTTGTTTTTTTTACGGACTAAGCAAACAAGATATAAAGAGTGAGCTCTAGAGCTGCTGGTAGGCATAGTTTTGAGCTTTGGAGACATCTAGGCTATCGGTTTCCCCCGCTTCCATTCTTTATGCTAAGCTAAGCTAATCACCTCCTGGCTCTAGCAGCATATTTAACGCACAGCCATGAGAGTGGTATCAGTCTTCTCATCTAACTCCTGCTTAGAAAACATAGAAACAGTATTTCCTAAAAGTATTCCTGGCACATTTTCTGATATTTTCCTGGCGTTTCTTGTCCAGCTCCAGTCTCAGTTGGAGAGGGAACTGGACGAGGAGTCTAAGCGACTACCGGAGGAAATCTGCCAGCACCTGCAGTCGGAGCTCCAAAACAAAGGTCTCCGAAAGGACGCCCTGTTCTCATCTTTGTCTAATCATAGCAGCCCCAGCTCTGGCTCGGGCCCGCCCTCCAACTGCTCCACACCCTCCTACCCGTCAACGCCCAATCGAAGCACCTGGAATAGGAGCCTGGACAATAGCACTGCCTCATTGGCCGATTCCACGTCCTCGTCCGCCACCCCTGTCCTGTCGGAGGGGGAGATGTCGTTCAGTTAGAATAATTACTTGTAAAAAGGAAAATACATACATTCAACTGGGGTCTATAATGATTACAATGTGGGATAGTAATGATATTAATTATTTACTAATTTTATTCTTTTTTTTTATTACAGACTGTGTTCTTGTCTACAGAGCTATATTATTTTTTATTTTGCCACTGATGTGTTTTTGTCAGATGACACGTCATGCATTTTGTTTGAAGATTTCATAAGAATCACAACCAAACTTGTTTTTTATTTTTATTTTTTACATTTTCTTGTCTCTTTGTCCTGCTTTTAATGTCATGTCATACTGTTTTCTTTGCATCATTTCCATTTTTGTCTGGTCAGTAAGCTTCTGCTACAGTTTTACTACACCGTGAGCTTCATGCTAACACTGTTATTGTTAAATCTTTTTGTTCACAGCAACTTTAACCTCTTTTTTTAAAAACTTTTTTGAGAGCTTTCAGCTGTGCAGATATGTAGAGTTTGAGCTACTTCAAAAGTAATTCTCACCAAATTTCGATATTTTATTCTTAGCTTACACAACAGTTGAGCAATGACATTGCTTCATAATGACCATATGACCTGTGGAAATGTCTGTGTGCTGCACATATAAGCCACAACTCTTATCCACATTCATAATGAGAACCAGAGAGAAGAAGGGTAGTTTACAGACTTGAGCATTATTAAGAAAAAAAGGGTTGAGTATTAGAAAATATTGAAAATCTTAAGTTTTAGCTGTAATTGCAGTAGCTGACCAGCAGGTGGTGTTGCAGCCTTAGCTGTTTTTTTAATATATGCTTTGAGCTGTCCAATCATCTAGCCTGATTATCCTATTACACTGTACTCCAACACACACACACACACACACACACACACACACACACACACACACACACACACACAGACACCTGTCTCGCCAGGATTTGCACCCTTGTTCTGAATAAAGTCTCTGGCCTTTAACCTCCAATCAAAATCCAGTCAAGGTTGGTTGAGGGGCGGTCAGCAGATGTCCATCTGGCTAGAAACTAGTGTGTAACTGTGTGTGTGTGTGTGTGTGTGTGTGTTTGAGTGTCAAAGAAAGGAGGGAGGTAGTGATGTAACACTCACTTTTTTAAATGTATGTGTAAGCATATATCTCTCTTACACACACACACACACACTTGACACTGCATTATCTAATGATGCGTTCTATCGACACACAACACATATACACAGTCACAGTTTATTGGTTCAGAGGCCAAAAGTCTTCAAAATCCCCATCCCATTCAATCTACTCCCTGTTCAAAAAAAAAACAGAGTGCACACACTCACAAACACACACTTCAGAGAGGAACCGCAGTAATTTTACAAATATCAGAGATTACCGAACTCTGCAGGGGTATTTGTGAGTGTGTGGCTAGAACATAATCTCTTGATGAGACATCTGCTTTTGGGGACAGTAATACTTCTTACTAAATGGAAAGAGTCTGCTCAGTGTGTGTGTTTTATGTGTGTCCATGTGTGTTGGTGTTGTTAGTTTGCCACTTTGGCAGCCTGGAGAAAAGAGAACATCATATGTTTAAATAGCAAAGCCACTGTAAGAGACAGTCCTGTGATTAAGACTTAAAGCTGCACTATGAATTTGATTTGCTCAATTTAACCAAATTATTATTGTTTTAGTCTTAGATAATGTGCTAAAAAAAAATCATGGCAGAGCTCAGAAAGTGACCACTCAGATGAACACAGAGCTGTAGGTCTGCTAAAGTCTTTCTGATGAAGCTTTAAAATTCAAAGAGTTACCTCTCCTTGCTGTTTGGGGTCATAATGTGAAAAACAGTAGTTTAGTCCTGTTGTTTTTAGAGTTATCAACAAACATAGGAGCAACTTTTGTAAATCATGTTTTATGGTGCGTATACCCTTGAAAATATCCCACACTGGTTCCCTCGGTGTGTCCATTCAAACCAAATACTGAAAGAGGGATAGTGGTGCACAAACTAAGCGGTACTTTAAATCTGTGTTTTTGCTTCCTGTTCTGCTATATTTATTTCTGTCATCCATTATTGGAGATATTTTTTTGTTTTCAATCTTAACAGCAAAATGTTCTTTTTTTCTGTCTTGTCCACTTTGAGGGGTAAAATGATGGCACTCTGTGTATATGTATTCTGTGTATATGTTTTAGTTTTATGTGAATTTTACTACTGACCACAAGTGCTGAAGAGAGATGGAGGATAGGAGACGGCGAGGAAGGTTGAGGATGAGGAAGCGAGAGTTTTAAGTTTTAAGTTGAGATTCAGTGAGTCCGATCTTGTCCTTTCCCACCTCCCTCCTTCAATGAGCACTGGCTGCCTGTCTGTCTGATTATCCCCCCTTACACACACACACATACACAGACCTTTGTAAACTATCACCTATTTAAATGGAATTTTAACAACTTTTTCTTTTGTGGTTATTTAAGTTTTTATTGATGGAGGAAAGTGAAAGTTCAGGCTGCTTTAACAACTAGCAAAGTGTAAAAGGTTTTCATACATCAGGTCTCCATTACAAATTCAGTAGGTGCATGTTTTTAAGTTGTTTTTTTTTTAATGTTCCTGAAATTTTAATGAAAGTCAAACCTGTCATAATGACACCATAAAGACAGCAACTCGTAGCCAGAGACAGTAATGACACTGTTTGTTTTACTTCTATGTCATTAGTAGGACAGCAGCAACAACAACATACACCCACTGGGGTCAGCACTTTCTTCAAATGAATACACTGACCTCTTGATCTCTGGTAATTTAACAGTTGTGGGCCGAGAAGATTGCCAGCTTGTTCACCTCTGGCTGTCCACACTGCATACAGCACAGTATGTAAATGTATATGCTCAGCCAATTTGTTTTGGACACTAATGTATACAGTGGGTTATAAAGTCAGAGTATTTACTTTATACAGCGGGCTCCAGTCTTCCCAAATCAAAAGGGTTATTTTTCAAAGAAAAATAGTTGATACATTCCTTACAGGCGGTCTGCTTTAAGGGTCACGTCGGTCCAAGCCATTCCAAGTCCTGTGGCAAGTATTCAGAGTCACATTCTCTGTCGCCTTAAATATGATTTGTACATTACTATTTGGTACTCAAAGAGTTTTTCATTTTTATTTTTGAGGTAAAATGTCTCTTTTCAGTTCAGTATGAGATTTTACTATAACCCCTTCCCACTGTCTTTTCATGTTTAAATGCACTTTTATCGCTCTCGTTGTTTTGTTGCTTGTAAAAATCTTTTGTTCCTGTGATATGGACATCAATACAACCACTTTCCAGTGATTTTTACTTTCTGTTACAATAGATGTTTATTTTTTACGAGGTTGTGTAAAAAGAGTCATTGAGCACATTTTGGATATTTGACAGGACACAAGGAAGGTTTTCGTTGTACTTGTTGGTACTTTATCTGCATTAAGAAAAGCCTGTGATGATACTGGATGTTAAACGACATTACATCACATAGACCTTTTAACAGCTTAACTAATGTCAAAACCTGACTTAAGCCTGTTTCTAAGATACATTTTTATAAATTAATTGTTACCAAAATGTAAGAACTTTAGAAACAAATTCAACAAAGTCATGCAAGAATTGGCACATGTAGATAAAACTTGTAGTGTAATCACTGAACAGTTATATATACTGTAGTGTGCATCACAGTTTCAGACTAATACCACAGGCATTCATGTCAGGAAAAGTGTAATCAAGCCAAAAAATGTGAGAAAAATATCTAATATATACATTTCTAAAAGGAAAAAAAGCAATATAAAAATACATGTGGAACATACCGAAATTACTTCAAATATTTCAAGTCTGTTTTTTAGTCTTTAACCTCGTTCTGTAAACGCTTAACTCTACTGTAGAAATACATGTTGGTTGTAGGTCGCTGCCAGTGGCTTTTATTTTAAATTTACAGTATATACCAGGAGAGACAAAAGAAAACAAAGTTTACAGGTGGAACTGCTGGATTAAATTACATGTATTATTATGTACAATAGATACTGTCTGTCTTGATTGAATCACTCTAATATGTTTTCATTGTTAAAGGACTGCAGTGGTGTTTAACTGACACCAGATGGATCAGCATGCAGCTGTTAGCTCTGAGACTATAAAGTAGTGATGAAATCTGAAAGTGCTGTTCTAATACTGGATTGTTAGTAAGATATAACGACTAGTTTGATTTGTAAAATACACAAAAGTACTTGAATTTGAAATTACTTTCAATGGCATGGGATGTCATTTCCTGTGAGGCCTTCAGTGCAGCTTGTTTCATTAAGTTCTTTTTTTTAAAAAAAAAAAAATTCAGCTGTTGATTAACATCAGACGTAAAACTGCACTAATCAATATTTTTATATCACCAATGGATCAAATTACTCCATGTAATATGAAAGGGGTCACTGGTTGTGATGAACCCACAGAGAATTATCACCCGACTCTGCAGTTCCCCTCAGTGTTTTAGTGTCTTTCAGCTCATTGTTTTGGTTTTGTGGCCCGCAATTTTACTGGTTTGGTTCACTCTCACTGCTCTCTTCAAGTTTGTTTACAGTTTTATTAAACCCACTGTACGCTACCTGCCCACACAAAATTATCAATTAGCTGGTGAACATGTAGTGAAGCGCTGGGCAGCTATAAAGCCAAATATTTTTCTCAGGAGTTGGCAGAGACCAAAATGTGGAGCCTTGTAAAATGACCAAAAACACAACTCCAAATGAACGCTATTGTTACGCTGTGTCTACTGGATTTGTAAGTAGGCAACTGTTTGCTAACATGTTTTTAAAGGGAAAATTCACCACTGTGAATATGATGATTTCTTAAAACTAGGTCACCTATGTAGTAGAAATGTGCAATCATTTTTTAAATTGGTGCCCTATGACTACAGAAAACTAAGAAAAAGGCTGTAGATTCTCCATTACGCTCTTAAGGGGGAATCCTACAATAACCAGAATGCATTGCGTGTGGTCCCGTCCAATCCACTACTGATTGTGTGATTACGGAACGCAGGGGGCGAGTATGTTTCCCACCAGAGCAGCTGGTTAGCAGAGTCAAAGTATTATATCTCTTTACTGAGGCTTATTTTCATTTACAAAACGTTTCTCCTCATCTAGTCTGGATATATCATACTGGTGGTGTGCAAGGATCAAACGGTGTGCTGGAATTAGTAATGTGGATCATTGCAAACTTACAGAGAGTTGCACATAAGCCAGAATACTGCCAGAGCTGCCAGTGGACAGTCAAAAAACCTCTGAGTCTGCCGTCCTCATTTCAGCGTGGTTTGGGAAACAATCGTGGACGAAGGGGTGAAAAACTGTAAGCAAACAGTTTCTTTTATTGTTTTGGACGACAAGGAATCAGGAATTAAATGCTGAAGCTGAAAGCAGCTGCAAAAATTACAGGTAACACAGTTGCTGATGTGCTGTTCTGTATTCAGAGTTGGCAAAGTCTGATATAATATTTTGTCAGAAAACAGTCAGGTTTACCAAAGCACTGCGAAGTTTGTTGCAGCACGGAGTTTTCAGTTCTGTCTCCATTATCTCTGACGATCCTCACCGGTCGATGTTGCAAAGCCCCCCTGGCTGCAGCGCCTCTCCTTTGGCTGCCGCTGTACTATAGCTCCAGTGGTCGCTTTCTCCTCCACACTCTATTGTGTCTGATTCCACAGCGCGATATTCGGCCTCATGCCAGGAAACTAGTTTTCTTCCAAATATGCTGATATTTTAAAGTATTTAATAGTATATTTTAGGGTCTGCTTTTCCCTATTGCTGCCTATTGTAGGGTAGTGTTTTGGGAGACCCACCTTTAACTGTCCTTGAAGGCACCATCCAAGCTGAAGAAGCCTGTAGTTCTTTCTTGCCCCCAACTACGTCACTTTACATGTCAAATGACGGCACTGGTGCTGAGAGACCAACAGACTTAGCCGCTGCTCCCCAGAGACAGAACATCTGCAACAACTACTGTTGTTTTTCACACTATATCCCTCATTAGAATAGCTAGAGATAAAAAAAAATAAGTTAATTAAAGTGGTCCTTTAACTTTTTAAGCGGTGAAATTGTCAGTATTGTGTTTACAGCTTGCTGCACTGCCCCTAAGTAGAAAACATCAATTAATGTTTCTCAAATGATGAAAATGTGTACTTTATTTTCAGCGCTACTTGCCATACATTAAAAGAACAATGCTACATTTGGAGCATTTCTAAAAGGTTTTGGGATGATGCTCTTCATCTGTGACAACCTAGCATTACTTAACATACTACATGCTAAAAAGCATCAGCTTGTACACCTTGTGCTATTCAACAGTTACAAAGGTCCTAATCCTGGAGTCAGTGCTGTTGTCAGATTTTTAACAAGAGAGGTAAATCTCTCAAAAAGCAAGTATAGTCCCTAGAAACATAATTGGATATCATGTTAACTTCCATTTTTAACCATGACAGTTTTGTTTCCTACATTACACGCTCAGACTTTGGCCTCTGCTTCTTTGGCAGACAGTAAGAGCTAACGCCGTTAGCTACTTTCCTTCCACCAGAATGGAGCCTGGAGGTTATTTCTTGTCTGCCGTGAGCTTTAACCTCTGTTATTTCTGTCCTGTTTATGTTGAAAACACACATTTAAACAGACGTGCACGCTATCATACTCTGACACAAACACAGCAGCCTACCATTTGACACAACGTTCACTTCAGCATTACACATACAAACACTCCTTGACTTGACGCTTAATAGACATTTGGTGCGACTAGTCTCCCTCAGGCCCACCCTGAGGCCTCTGGCTGTCATGTCTTCTCTCCCTCTCTTTCGCTTTCCCTCTCTACCCCAATGCCCTGTTTTCTTCCCTCCAGTTCCCCCCCAATAATGAGACCATCTTTTACTTTTGGATTAGTTAAATTAATTAAAAGCAGCAGCCGTGTTTGTTTGTATACTTCAGATAGTGAGAGACTAGAAGACAGCATGCGACATACATTAGACAAGATACGTAGATATTTTGCTGATGCTGTATATGTACAGTATATGATTGTTGGATATAAAGGGAATACTATACAATGATCCAGATGTAATATTTCATTGTTACTTCATAATTACTTAGTATAAGACTGAACATTCAGTAATAAATTTGCACAGCCTCCTGAAGGAGCTGAACCTCGTCTGGTGTTGTTTTCTTTGTGATAAAGAGAATGTTTGTGTACCGTGACTTTTCTTTTCCTTTTAAAACTTCATATCGGTGCAACATTTTCATTCCTGCTTTTGGTTCATTTGTCATGGATGTGATGTTCAGAGTTCTTTTTGGTCACTTGCCTCCCATTCATTTGTGATGAGAAGCGTCTATTATTTAACATTTTTTACTGTGTAATGTGTTTAGAGTCTATTGAATTTGACAGACTAGAGATGTAAGGCTCAGCTTTGCCTTCACATTCTTTAATTCAGAGACAGAGAAACTGGGTTCAAGCTGCAAGGCATACTTTTTACTGAAGTGCCACTGAGCAAGACACTAGCTGTGTCTGCGGTGTTTAAACTACACACTTACAGCACAATATTTTAGTGTGTGCACTGCATGCCAATTTATCTTGTCTTTCAAGGAAGTTCATCTGATAATAAACGTCTTACAAATGCAACCAACTAAAGTGTAACTAAAGGACTTATCTTAGAACACCATCTTTATTTTTCATACAATTAGCACCAGATTAAATCCTTCTTTCCAGGAATCTTCCTGTGAAATTATTAGGAAATTGCAGTAAGTGTAGTGAAATAATGCTGTTTCAAAGCCTTTTCCACACTGCAGGAATAAATATCAGTTGGAGGATGAGTGAAAGTAGTTAAATGTAGGCATATGTAGTCTAAAAGTACTTGAATCAGTTGGAAAAAACATCATATTCACGTAATCATGGAAATGATCTGGTCAGAAGATGCTTCCTCATCCTCATCATCATCATCATCATCATCATATGACAAACAATGAAGCAGGAGGAGCAGCAGCTTGTATCTGGAAATTCAAATTCAAATGTGTATTTTCAGTATTTAAATCAAACACTTATTCTTAGCACACTCAGAAACTGACAAAACACAGAATACACACTGCATTGTGCACACTGGATATCATGCATTGACTATATAGTACGTCGTACCTGAAGTTTGTAGAGTACAGATTAGACGTAGCTGTTGGATCTCTCACTGCTTCAGTCATGAGAGACAGAAGGATGAAAGAAGGATTTAAAGAGTTATTAAAAAAGTGAATTTAAGAAAAATCTGAACAGAGTGATCCTGAATGATTGTCCCTGTCATTGAACTTTCACTAAGCTGCATTATTGCTGTTCTGCAGCTGAGTCTGACCTCTGACCTCTCTATAGAAAAGAGAAAAGACAATATACCAATGAGATCTAAACCAATATTAACAATAATCACAAGGGGCAGGAGCACCTATAGCTGGTCTTAATAAAAAATACATCAGACTGTGAATGTGAATAACCTGGTGGGCTTTTAGGAATAGACACGTCAGTCATCACTCGCTCAAATTACGCACGTATTACTATATTACTATTGCTTTGATGTATCATTATGAGAAAGCAGCTTCAAGCCTTTTCCCTGTAACAGGAGTCGTTTTATGTATGAGGGAGCACACAGCGCGTCAGCAGTGCTTCACAGTGTGTGTGTGTGTGTGTGTTTCTACTGTCCTCTACTGTATGTGTTAATGCGTGTGTTACTTTCCTTTCGATCTGTAGCTCCTGGGCAGCTTTGTGCTCTCGATCAATATGATGATGACTTACTTAGACACACACATACTCACACACACACACACACACATGCTGAGAGGAGACTCTCTTTGTGAAAGTGTAACTACACCATCAGTTAAAAACGGATTGTGCAGCCACGGAAGTGTGAATGAACCTAATTTGGACACACACCCTCACTCAGCAAGACAGGAAGTAACACCATTAGCTGCCCAAGTATCCAACTGGCAGCTTCTAATCCAGACTTTTTCCTCACTCATCTCTCCCTCTTCCTCTCTTTCTCTCTCTCTCTCTCACATGCTTCTTCCTATCCCTCCCTCATCCCCCTGCTGCTGCCGGCGGGGTCAGAGAGGTTAGTTTGAAAATATAATCCAACGCAGATCACTGATTACCTGCTGCAAATCCTCAGTAATCAGCATCACAAAAGAGTCTCACAGGAGGCAATTGGTTCGGGAGATTATGCACATTTTTATATGGAGTCAGTAATGTATTCTGATTGTCACCTGCGTCATTTCAAAATGTCCGTAACCCAATAAATGAATTGTCATGTGAAATCTGCTCCGGCTATGTGTGTAAAGTGAGCTTTCACCAGCGTCATTATCGTCCTCTCTCCTCTTCTTCTTTTTCAGATACAACAAATTCTTCTTTCTCCTCCTCACATATACAGCCAGCTTTGCTCAAAATAGTCTTGTATCTTACTATAGAAAACAAATCTTTCCACTCCTCCTCCTCCCACTGATTCAACACATCCCTCTTTATTTTGCCATCTTCCCATTTCTCTTTCTCCCTGTCAATCTCATTTCTTCCCAAACTCCTTTATCCCTCCTGTTCGCCAGACCTCCTCTCTATCCTCTCTCAATTGCAGCCACTGTCAGCTCTCTGTCTTTGATTGCATCGCTTTCCCTGCCTCTCTTTCTCTTTATCCCCCTTATCCTCTCACTCCAGTCTGTCTGTCTCTCGTTTTCTCCTTTCTCGCTGATGTTGCTGTTTGTTTTTTTTATCCTTTCACAATTCTCTGAATTGCACTGGCCATCCTCTTTTATTTTTTTTTATCTCCCTCTGTTTCTCTGTTTGTTTCTGTCTTTTTTCTCCCTTTTTTTTCTTTTACAAAGGCACCCAATGGTAAGTAAACGGTAAGGCTTTTTAAACATTTGAACCTCTTGTGATATCTGATACTTTTCTGAGCTATTTATATAGAAAATGGGCATGTATTTGGCTGTCAGTGTGCAACAACATCCACATTAAAGCATGGGATGTGGAGGAGGTGAGGGAGGAGATATTTAATTATTACTGTCAGCTTCTATCTTGATGTGCAGCCAAATCAAACATATGAAAACACATAAGAAATTTAGTTTATGTTTCCCCATAGGTGCAGTTGGCTTCCAAATGTATTCATGGTGATTTTTGCTTTATCAAAGTTTTAACTTTATTGTAGCCTGGGGTTATACAGTATGGTTGGTGGCCTAGATTGCCTTAATCAGCTGATATAGTACTTTTGCACTTCACAGCGGGTGTGAAGGCACCATTATACTCCATCAGATACCAGATGATGCCAGAATTGGGGACGGCTTTTAAAACAGAAGATCCAATATTCGCACTCACTTTGAACTCCCCTCTCAAGCCCTTTTTAAAAAATTCTTTACACAACTATTTTGTGCTTTTATTATGTGTATAACCAAGTGCAAACATTATGTGCTGCTGTTTGGAACAGCTATAAACACTTTTGCCTTCTGACCAGGTCGAACAACACATCACACTAACTAGTGCTTTATCAAGCCTTCCCAGCCCTGATTATCTGATTGTAGGTTTCGGAAAGTTACAGGTATTGTCAGATGTCGTCCATTCCAACAAGCACAACAACATGGATTAAATTGGCACATTGGGAATTACATGCTTTTGGATTTTGGAAGATATGCCACAAATCTAGAAGGCTGAAGACTTCAGTTGAAGCTAATATGAGTCTTCAACTGAAACTCAATCCTTTAACAAGAACAATGGTACAGAAGAGATGATGTCCTTTCTTATCAAAATGCTGGCAGCTCTGTGAGGCTTTGGCACAACAGTGTTGAGCTAATTGCTGACATGTCACAGAAACAACTTTAACATGCTAATATATGGCAGAAAATATTGTGTGTTAGCATTAAACACAAAGTACAACTGAGGCTGATGGGAATGTCATTGTTTTGCAGGAATTTGGTCATAAACCAGGATTTTGACCTTGATGATGATGGTAGATGAAAAGTGAGGTGATCACCGAAGTTGTTACGGTACATCCTGAGGGACACATGAATGTTTGTACAAAATTAGTTGTTAAGACATTTCAAAACCACAAGTGTCGACTTCATGGTGGCACTGAAGGAAAAGTTGGGGAATAACCAAAGTCAGAGGGCTTTGTCCTCTTCATCCTCTGGGGAACATGAATGTCTGTACAAAATTTCATGGTAATATCTTTCAAATTTATAAAACAACTTGTAATTCTTCTCTTTCTTCTTTCCATATCTGAAAATGACTGAAACAGAATTCTCCTTTTTTTTCTCATGAGAAACAACACTTTGTTTAGTGAATACAAATTGAAGTTGTTTGTAAAAACTGGCGAGCCAATTAACCGACTAAAAAGTGTCAAAATCATTTTATGCGTGGAGGTAAACATTTGGACCCAGGAGATGAGAGACGTTCAATGTAGCGTGTCACTTCCTGTCTTCTTCCTCATCCCACAGGATGAATCTGTGTCAGCACTGACTCCATCATTTCTTTTTTATGCTTCCATTTGTTCACTGCTTTCTCTCCGTGTCTATTTGTCTCAAATTCTGGTCACATTCACACTCTTCTCCTCTGTCTTTCATTCGTCTTCCTCCTCACGCACTCTATCTCTCCATCTTTTTTTCCCTCTTGTCTGTCTCTCTTCTTGTCTCTCACCGTATCTTCCTCTCTGTTGTTTCTTCTTCTCTTACCTCCTCTATCTCTCCCTCAGGACTGTTGTGTTTATTCTTCGTTTCTTTGTCTCGTTCTCCTCCAGCGGAGGACGGAGACGTGTCTCGCCATGGTGGTTACCGTGGGGTTGCTGTGGGAATAACAGCTGCCACTTGGTTGTTCAGAAAACTGACAGAGAAGAACGGAAGAATGAAAAAAAAAATTGGACCGAGTAAAAACATACAAAACATAAACAGTTTTAAACCTCTGAGTGAAAGTTTGGATTTTTTTTTTTCGCTAATTAGAAAGTCTTCGAAAGTGAATGTGCTGATGAACACTTGGATTAAAATGCAGAGCAAGTGAAATCACTCTCCTCTCCCAACTCTGTTCTCCCCAAAGTGCCTTAAAGCAAGTCAGGCAACCACAGTAGAGCTGTTTATTGGCCAACAACACAGTGGTTGTGCTGGTCAGGTCCCAGGTGTGTGTGTTTGTGTGTGTATATGTGTGTATATAGACCTCCAACAACGTCTTCCCTCTGGCCAGCGCTATAAATATGATACTGTTCTTTCTCATGTTGCCAGGTTAGATAACAGCTAAAAAAAACATAGGTGAATGTTGATGAGATAATTAGCCTTGAGGCAGTTTTTGTTTTTCACTCACTGGTTTACTGGAACAACTGAACAAACAAGGAGAGTTTGCAGGTTGACCTCGTCCTACCCTGTAAACATTTAGAGGCTAACCCCTCAGACTTGCTATATTGTTTAAACCCAAATGAACATCATATTTTAGAGTGATAATGTGACATTTTTATAAACCTGTTTTGCATGTTTTGAGCTGATATCAAGACCTGAAAACACACACTGGCACAGATAAGCATAATCTACTCAATGCAGTTATCATTTCAGTATCTATTGAGCTATTGGTTCCTTTCAATAGTCAAAGAAGCATCCTGCTTTTCAAAAAATAATAATGGGATAGCACCACTGTGAAAGCAGCCAAGATCTTTATTGTATTATCCTTTTCATACCTGAGGACATCATGTCTTTCAGTGCTCTCCGTTATAATTAAAAAAGGTGTTTGTAATTGACAGCATGAGAGCATTTTTCCCTCTGGTAGAGATAGAGGTAAGATCCTGTATTTGCTGTAAGAGACCAGAGTATAGATGTAGTGTGGTGCGGTTTTAGGACTTAATGTAGGTTTTTCTTTTCTTTAAACCTGCACTAACTGATTTAGTATTGGCTACTTGGAGGCAGTGCAGGAAGCAAATGATTCAAACCCTCTGAGATGCTGATTTGACCTTTGCAGCGCTGATTCACCAGAGAGAAAAAGCTTGGAACACTATATTGACATATTATCTCCTTATAATGTTGTTTAGGCTAACATGTTAACAGACAATTACCTATTTACACATCCAGAGCAACATTAGCATTCATTTAGAGTTTCAGGCGACTTGATGAATGCAAGTCCGATATTCACTCTCTCTAAGGGAAATATCTGGTTCTCTAGCTCTAGATCAGAGTGGTGAGACTGAACCACAATAGTAAAGTTGCATCCCGCAAGATCAAAACAATTGGCTGAGAGAGGCTAAACCGCTCCATAGAGCTGAGGGGAAATTCAGAGTCAAGTGATAATTTTCTATGGGGTCGTCACTATGAGCGACCCCTTTCACATTACTCATAGTTTCCAATCCACTGTTAATATAAGAATGTTGATTAGTGCAGCTGTAAAGAGGAGAAATAAGTACAAATGTGCAGCAGCCAATTCTATGTATTTACATTTAAGACCATTTTAATCGAGTTATGCACACTTTACATTAGTGTCATCTTGGTCAAAGACAGACATTTAATTGGTCAGGTGAAGTTTATTTATTTATTTACACAGTTTAAAGTTACAAGGACAGTGCACATTAATAGACATTTCTGTAAATGTGCCAGTTTTGCTATCTTGGCTAATTTTCAGCTGCCGTCTGTGGGCAGGTGTAATGACAGCTACAAAGGACATAAAATACATTAAAACAGAGACAGCAATACTGTATATGTAGCAGAACACGCTTCATAAGAACACATAAAACACTTTAAAATAAGGACAACGATGCATAAAACAAAGCATGTTTCAGGTTATTTAGGTTAGGACAGTCTCTCCCCTCACTATCACACAGCTATTCAGTGGCCTCAGTGTTAGCTTGATTTAGACAGGCCCGAGTGATTCAAGCCCTTTGGGATGCTGATTTGACCTTTTCGTTGCTGATTCACCAGAGAGAAAACCTTTGGAAATCCAGACTAATCCCCTGTTTAGACAGCCATAGACTCTGTCTCAGCGTAACACGGTTGATACAATATGATGCATCCCTTTAGTGTGATCATTCATAAGTTCAACCAGATGAATCATCAAACTGTTTTCGCAAATGCTTACTACAGTGCGAGTACAGTGGAGTCAGGTGAAACAGACTGAGCATAAATTTTAGTGCCATTTTCAGCACCAACATCCAGATCCTTGCCCCATTTTGACTGGGAAATCAATAGTTTCAGTTTTATTTAAAGGTCTGACTCCAGTAGAAGCAGTCAAGATGTAATACATCAGAGATCAAGTGAAATCTTGTCATTTACAGAGAACTCCTTCATTAAAATGTGTACAACTTCAAACTGGGTAGTGATTAATGTCAACTGTATAAAGGACCAGTGACCAGTTTATGGCACTGGCAGAAGACATTTGAGCATTGATAACAAGTTTACTATGCAATTTTAACCCAAACACATGCCTCCTATGTAGAGAATGTAATGTAATAACAAGTAACAATTTTGAGTGTTTCTTAGGGAAAATGTTCATGTTTGTATATCAGAAATTATGAGGTGCTTACTGTATGTACCCTTTAAAGGGGGCCCTCCAGTGATTAAGTATTGGACTTCCATAAAGTTGGGGGACTCACAAGAGGCCACTAAAAAAAAAGAACGGTCAAAATCAAAGCAGTAAAGGCAGAGGTATCCTCATGTTTGGTCCCCAAAATACCATATTCTCCATTTCCTATAATGCCACTTACAGCATCATTTTGTTCAACCCCCCTAATACCCTTACCCCGTTTGCATCTTTCAAACTCCTTGCCACCAGTTTACAATGTAGGCTTTCTGTTTAAAACCCTATGACATCATCATGGTTATGTTGTCTGACTTAAGAAACACAGAAGAAGAAACTTTTGTCATGACACGTAAACTGACCTTTATGTGAATCAGTAGAGTTCTTCTTTAATTATGTATTTGCATATGTAAAAATAGTTGTATACAACCTTTTGTGGACCCAGAGCTGTGTGAAATCTGCCTCAAGTGATGTTACTTGAGTCGGTTGGGGCTGAAGACTCCAAGTTAAATAAATCTGGTGGTGTGGAATTAAAAAGAAGTAAGGTTACAGGACCTCTGTAGCCGTTAGCTGCTTCTAGCATAACACACCTGAATCTCCAACTGAACTGTTAGTAGTACAATGCAACTCAAGCAGTTGCATTGTGGGTAATGTAGGCACCAGATTTTAACAAGGAAGAAGAATACATGGAATAAATAAGATGATATATCTGGTGCTGCTATGTCAATTTTGATACTTGGATAAAAGAGACTGACAATGTTATAGAAGTGCAATGCTAAATCGGTACAGTGCTCTTTTAAAACAATCTTCTAATTCACATTCAGGTCGTCAGGCAGCTGAATCAAACAAAAATAATAATGTGTTCCAGTAGTTGGAGATGTTTGGAGTGCTGTGAAGACACTTAAGAAACTGATTTATGCAGAACAAATTATCATTGTTGTCATCAAGTAAAAAAAACAAACACTGACTTATATAATGACTGTTGTTGAGGCAAACAGATATTGATTGAGTGTTTTCTGAATCCTCTTTGGTCTCTGCTCATTATCTTGTTTATCCAAATGTTGCCAACAATATCCTCATGTTACACCTTAAGACTAGAGGGTGAATTGGTTTAAGTCCTGTTTATGAGATTCATATCCAGGCTCATATGATCATGTACAAGTCATTTTATTGTCACAACGGTTGATATGATGCAGACAACAAATATCTAAGCAAGACAGGCATCAGGATATTCTGTTTTGCCAAATGTTTGCTCATGCATTACAAATTTCCTCCTAACATTTATTAAGATAATTTCTAATTTCTAATCATTGGACTGTGGCAGGCAGGTGTATCAACACAAACACTGATGTAGAAAAATAAATGTATTCATGTAAACTGTTTATTTGAAGTGGAAATTAATCCAAACAGTTTAGTAGATCAAACTGAATTTGATATCAAGTGTTAAGTGATCATCTCTGTGTTGAATGTGTCCTTCATTGTGCTTCCTGACCTCATTTATTCTATTAAGTGATTGATAATTTTCATAACAGCCCAGTGTAAAGCTGGCAGGGTGTCACCATGCTTTCATATCATGCAATATCACTTATCTGCTGGAGGATGAGCTAAAAACCCTTGCTGCATGGATGGCAATGCGCTTCTGTCAGTTAAACATTACAAGCTACATGCTAAACATCAGCATGTTAGCACAGTGATGTTAGCGCTTAACAAGGCACTGTTATAGCTTCACAGAGCTGTTAGCGTGGCTGTAGATCCTTAGGTTTGATAAGAACATACGCCTTCATGTTAAAGAATAGAGTCCTCGTTCTGTGCCAGAAAGTTCAATTGAAGCTAATATGAACTTCAGCAGTGTGAGTTTGTGAGGTTTCTCTCTTTTGCACCTAATTTCCTGTTTGTGTTCATCTCCATCACAGCTCAGCAAGAAAATGTATGTTGTGACTAGGAGGACTTGCACAGATGTCCGCACAGAGCCTACGCGTTCACTCTCTGATGATTAAATTTACATCACGCAGACCCTGGCGGACGTATAATTTCAGCTTAACTCACACTGCTGAAGCCTCAGTTAAGTTTTAGCTGAACTTTAGAGGAACTTTAGAACTTTTTTAAGAGGACTGTGGATTTTGATTACCATCACTTACATTAGAACCACTTTCTTCTTGGCCAGTGTGGACATAAGGAATGATTACTTCAACCGAAGACTGTTGCACTGTACATATGGGTCTATGAGTGCTGCTGTTTTAGGGCAGGACCTGTCCTTTAATGTTCAGATACTTTATGGGTCAGTCAGCCACATAATGAATCCGTCAGCTTTGAGCCACTTTCAAATCTGCACCAAACATTTTTAGGGATGCATCTGAAAACAGATATAAAGCAGGAGTGTGGCTAATTTACTCACTAGCTAATCATCTCTATCCAAATATAATTATATACTGCAGTGCATTTTCTAATTGTGGAGCATTTAGTGAAAATAGCAGCCTCATTTTGAGAGATATCCCCAATGTTAATTGAGTTAAGCCTTTCTCGCCATTAGTAGAAAAGATACAGACACGTCTCTGAGCATTTGCCAGTCAAGTTTTATTTCATCTTTGAGAAAAAAAAAGAGAGAGAAAAGAAAAGTTTGGTCTTTGTAAACATCTATATCGTTTTTCATGTCATGTCATTTTCAGCTTTTAAAAATACTTTACTCTTTACTACGACATTTCCAACATCAACACTGTATTCAGAATGAGTTAAATTCATGCATCGACACACTCATGGATGGAATGATATGAAGAAATGCACGCATCCGCACACACACACACATACACACACACACGCACACACACACACGTTCACACACACAATAAAAAGAGCACACTCATTGTAATTTATCACTATATGCTATTTTGTTGTTCTACTCTCTGAGGGCTTCTCCACAAAACAAATCACCAAAAAAACCCAACACAAAACAATGGAAACAAATGCAACAAAACACACAATAACATAACAATGATTAAAGTAAATGGAAAAATTAAAATACCAGATATTCATATCAAAAGCACTTTGTGACCTCATAAATAGGGCTGCATGATATATTAAGAAAATGATGAGTATAAAGTGATAAAATATATAAATATTTAGAAGGTAGAGCTTAATAGAGTGGCTAATAGAGAGAGAGAAGGAGAAAAGAAAGGTAAAAAAAAAAAAAACGGATCAATAGATAGTGGCTGATTAACACAGGTCTGGTAGCTCATAACACACACACACCTGCACACACACACACACACACACACACACACACACACTGGAGATGTCTCCAAATCAGAAAAGCACCAAAATGTTATTCTTGATTAATTTGTTTCTCAATGAATTCTGACAAGTCCACTGTCTTATAGTATGTAAGGCTGTGATATCTGAGCTACAGCATGAATCTATAGAGACACAGAAGTGTTCAACGTTAAATAAATAAATAAAACAGAATTGAGTAATTACAAGCAAAATATATATTATAACCTTGAAACTGGGAAATCAATAAACTTTTAAAACTCAGGTCATTATTATGAAATGTTATTTCATCCTGATTCTTTTCACAACAACAGAGTTTACTGCAGGTATTTTTTTTATTTAATTCCAATTGTTTTTATTTCAAACTGTCCTTTTCCCCAATTCTGTCCTTTTTTTATTTCACAGTGACTTTCATCAGAAAGTCTTTGTTTGCCAGTGAAGTCAAACAGGACAGAGCCACTATGCTAAAGGCTGCACTCTTACTCTTGTGAGGCAGTGCAATTAGAGCACAGCTTTGATGGGCCTGAAACCCTCCTGGTTGAAAGAACAGATGAACAACTGTGTCAGAAAAAAATCTGCTTCTTCAATGAAAAGGTCACTGATGATATCATCTTAACGTTAAATGTTAAACTTTTGGATTCTGGGTTGATTTAGGTTTAATTTAACAACTATGGCGCCATGTTTTGCTTGCAACTGCAACAACAAAGCTTTTTGAATTTGCCATTGCTCTAACTCATGCCTCTGACTGGCTTCTTCTAGTAACAGCAGCTGAGGCTCATGGGTATTGAAGTATACAATGCGGTTGGCCATGCGGAAAAACATGATTTCTCATAAACAAAGTTGGAATAACTAAAACTGACAAAACCTACAGGATCATTATCCTGGAGACTCATGTGTTTCTATGTTAATTAACATTGTGGATATCATTAAAAGTAAAATTTGGATACTTTTAGTATTAGTTTTAGTTTAGTGTGCATGTTAGTGTGAAAAGATGAAGGATGTAATGAGTTGAGTCTTTATACATCTTTTGGACTATTTCACAATGTTGTGGTTATATTATTATGTTTTGTTTTGTTTTTTTGCATTTAACACTGAACACTTTGAGTCACGTGAATCGGCCGATGAGCTGCTTTACATTCATGACAGTTTGCTTCTGTTGTAAATATATCAAGCCCAGCAAACACACAATAAGAAACATGGACATGGTGAAAAGGATAATATAAATATGACAGCAGCTGCTTGCATTAATGATGCCGTTCGCCTGCAGGTTTACCTGAATACAAATACTTTAACAAATATTTCATCTGTCTCAAAGTCAGATTCAGCTAGTTAATGTCTGTAAACACACACACACACACACAGTGGAGGACATAAATACATTTAAGTTTTCATCTCAGGCCACAATTTTAGTCATTTTCTAACTAATTGGTAGTGTCAAACAGGAAAATATGTTTATATAAATATGTTTTTATATTTATAGATTCATTTAAAAAATGCCAAAGCTACCAAGCCCAGCCAACATGTGAATGTATGTGTGTGTGTGTGTGTGTGTGACAGAGAGAAAGAGATTTTGTGTGTAGTTTCCTTGATTCATTTCCATATCGGTCTCCTGACATGTACTGTATATGTGTGTTAAGCCATCAGCCAATCGGATGATGTAGAGAACTTTAAAGTATAGTAGTTATTCACATACTGTACACACACACACATCTCTCAAGCTAAGTCCCATCATCTATTCTCGGCCTCGATCGACTACCAGACCCATTATATATCTAATCCTATCCGACAGGTCCACACACAAACTCACACACCTGGTGAAGGAGAACCTACCTGCCAGATCACTGTCACAGAAAAACACACACACACACAAAGAGAGAGAGTAAATCCAATTTCCAGGCATTTTTACTGTGGGTCAGGTTGGCATTCTAATTAATTAATCTAGCGTTCAGGACTCAGCCAGGGACATATGGGGCGAGCCCTTACAAGGAGATTACAACACCAACCGACACACACAAAGGCACACATACGCATGTACACACAATGGATACACATGCAAACAAGGGGTGGCACAGGTAAAGTAAATGACACACGTGCGTGTTGAAAAGATTAACATATGATGAATAACGTGGTGAAATTCACCCGCAGAGAGAGAAAAAATTAATGTGAAACTATAGTATATTGTCAAGGGCAAGCAGACAAGTGAGAAACATCAAAAAGGAATCACACACTCACACCAGCAACAGTCGAGAAGACAACGGCTTACAGATAGATGGTCGCTAAGCAACAGGCAAGAGACTAAAAATATGGTTGCATTTCTTCACTGGCTTATAATGCATGCACACACACACACACACAGACACACGCATACACACACTCAGCCATCCTCCAGCAAGCCTTATCAACCTTTAAAAAGCCTACATTTCTAAATCTGTCCTAGTATTCTTGTGTTCCTGTGGCGTCAGCAGGATTATTATCCTGCCCACTCATTCTTAAACTGGCAACTGTTATGGAAGCTTAAGTCATTGAGAAAAAGAGTTTGGCCTGGCAGGCATCCTGGCGTCTCAGCGGGCACAGGAGCATGCCAACGTGCGAGTCATGTCATAACTGGCAACTGGTGGATGACCTTCGTCATGGCGGCTTCACTCCTACGTTATGAGATACTAGGTGCTACAAAAATGACTAGATAAACGGGGACAATGAAAGGATCTGGGTGGGTAGTGAGTGAGTGTTTCAGCAGAATTATGCGGATTTAAAATCTATGTCAGCATCTTAGCTACTAGTGAGAACATTGAGGTCATGTTCTCCGCATTGTTTTAGGGATAAAACCCATTCACTTTTCATCCAGCACCATAACTGATTTACCTAATATTTTGGTTTTTAACCGAATACCTAATAACATTCCCATCTGCCTCAGTTGTACCGCTGATCAGCAAATGTTAGCATGGTAACATTATATATGATATATTATGATGATGAAGCCCCTGAAAACTTGGGTCAATGTTTTAAGTATTAAGTAAACATCTTTAGATTTTATTTACTAAGAGATGAACACTCAAAATTTAATCTGCTTCTTCAGGACAGCGTGGGAGTGATTTTATCAGATTTGATTGACAGTGACCAAACAACCCACCAACTGTCATCAGATTTGGATTCAAAGGTTCCTCAATCCTGATTTGTGCACAGAAGTGTGTGACATCACAGTCAACTGAGCCCCTCCCAATTCAAACCCGTGAAAAGAGCACAGATAAAAAAGGAATAACAGAAATCTCAAATGTGAAACAACCAAAAGTGTTCTAACGTTGGCAGAAAAGAACCTGGCACTCATTGAAAGATGCTGATTGAAAAAATACGTTCTCAGGCCCTTTAAATTTGAGCTTCAAGCCAAACCAACCAACCAACTGAATAAATAAAGTATGAAAAATCCGAATAGCAGTTTTCCAACTTTCTTTTTGATGTCTTTTACGAGGATGGTAGGGTTGTGTTGGGGGACTTGGACATGACCTCAGTATTTTTAAAATCCTGGCCACGGTCCTGCAAGCACCTAATATGCTGATGTGTTGTTGAGTAAGACTCTTAACCCCGACAAGCTCCAGGTCAGCTCTCCTGTGAATCTGCTGTACAGCAATATCAAATATTTGCAGCCAAGAAATGTTACTTTCAAACAGAGCAAGAGCAACACGGCAGGTGGCCAAACTCCTTTTATCAATAAAATAGTGTTGAGCCTAGGGGTGGGAATCACAGATGAACTCACGATACTATCACGATATCCATCCCACGATAACAATATAGCACAACAAAGGCGATTCTGCGATACACGATATATCACAAAGAAATCATCTATGATATATCACGATATCGAAGAAGAAAGAAAAAACTATTTCAAGAGGAGGAAATGGTCAGATAATGTACAATGTTAATAACAGTACATTAGTTTCACAGAAAAGAAATGCCGCCACGTATAAATGTCACTACACTACTAACTGTAGCTTCAGTTTGTATAAATATCACGATAGTTTGTGTCTCCCACAGAGCTGCTAGCAGCGTTAGTAAGCCTGATAAGAGACAAGAGAGGTGACGTTGTGCTAATAACCCAAAGATTTATTCCTTTTCTGTGGCAGTAAACATAACACATGACCCGCCAATAACTAACTGCTATATTCAGAGCTTTACAAGATATTAAGGGCTGACGAGCGACGATAATAACGTTAACATGATAAACAGCAGCGCTACGGCTACGTACTGACACTCCCCCACAGGCACACACACCTGGGGAGCCTCTCGTAGTAGAGCCGCTAGCTAAGCTACAACACAGAAACTTTTACAAAGGGCCATGAATGAGCTTGTAGTGACTGTCAAAAGTCCTGCGGACTCTCTATGTTTCCAGCAAGGACACCGTAGAGTCTGACAGCAGCTGCTCATGGCTGGTTTTTTTGCGTGCATTTCTTCTTCGTTGTCACCTAAAACTCCTGTTCATCTAACCGTCATCAGTCTGCTCAGCGACTCCATAAGGAGGTGGAGGGCAGTGGAGCTCTGGTAATGGTAAATCAAAGTAGCCGAATCAATTCTGAGCTATGTTTTCAAAAAATGTATCAATACTTGGCACCAGTGTATCGAAAACGTATCGCAAGTGGAAATATCGCGATATGTTGCAATATCGATTTTTTAGCTGTCAAAAGGTGCAAGGAACTGGTGTGGCATTTAAAATGTCATAATAGAGGGAAGGGGTTATGCATACAGACATTTTCACTCCACTTATCTTCCATTTGTACAAATACTGACCTTGGCGAGGCAGCGTCAGACAAGCTCGTGGCTTTGCCCGGTCTGTTTAGCATGGTCATGACTGAGCTGGCTTTGCAAAGCCTGCATCTACATTTGGCTGAGAGCGCTGGGTAATTTGTTCATATTTAACGGGGTGGATGGTGGGCAGGTAAATTGTTGTTTTCGGTCTCATTTTTCTCTCAGTGAACAGGGGCGCAACAAAAAGCTAAATTATTGTTTTCTCTCAGGAGGATTTTCCTTTAAGTTTATAATCAGCATCGTGGGCAGTTGAGAGGAAAACGGTTGGGTTTTCCCTTAGAGTTTTTCCTTCTATGCTATTAGTTTTTTCCTTCTATGCTATTGTTAACAAGGGGAATGCATTTCAATAATAATTTGCACTGACAAGCCATATGCCATCCCTTCTGTCCTGCTTCAGTCCAGTCCCTGGGCAGGTCAGGGGCATTAATACAAACAATGTAAATCTAGGCTTCAACACTTTCTCAGACAGACAAAACAATGTCAAAACAGTTGATGTCATATGATATGTGGCATAATATTCTCATTTTAAGCTATTTTGATATTTCACTTTCACACACACACACACACACACACACCATGCCTGAATCAACACATTTTTCACAAGAAACAAAATAAATAGCACAGCTTTTGATACAGGCTCATACCCATAAAAAATACCAATTTTTTTTTTTTTAGCACATTTAGCTGTAGTGTGAACACTTTTATGAACACGCCAGTCTCTGAACTAGGACTGGCAGCTTGTGGGAGTTGTACAATGCCTGCAAGGTAAAACCGCACAATGAAAATGAATGGTTCTCTGCTTATGAAGTGATCTGTGACAATGTTCTAGTAAATCTTTGGATAACAGAGACTTGTGGTTTTTGCTTTGAGTACAAAGAAATGTCCCGTTCACAACTGCTGTGGAACAGTCGTGTGATATTTCAGAGCTGCCGTACATTTCCCTCAGAGCGTTCGACTCCTCTCTCTCTCTGTCTGAGTCATCTCTGGTTTTGTGTTCACTGTCTTACAGCTGTTTTCCCCCTTGTGATGGATTTCCTTAAAATGTCTTCTTGAACTTTGCGTCAGAGGAAAAAGGGCACATGGAGCTTTCTTTCCTTCCTCCAGGGGTTTCCTTACAAACAGGACCAGTGTGGAAGATTTAGGGGGATTTATTGGTAGAAATGTAATATTCATAAGTATGTTTTAATTAGTGTATAATCACCTGAAACTAAGAATTGTTGTGTTTACGTTACCTTAGAATGAGCCCTTTATATCTACATAGGGAGCGGGTCCTCTTCCATGGAGCCGCCATGTTTTTACAGTAGCCCAGAATGGACAAACCAAACACTGGCTCTAGAGAGGGCCTTTCTCATTTTTCTTAAGTTTTGCGACCATCGTAGGTTCTCCTACACACTTTGAAGGGGAGTGGGAGGGGTATTCAGTTGGTTGCAATACTGCAACCTCACCACTAGATGCCACTAAATCCTACACACTGGTCCTTTAACATCACTTAAATTAAATATCTGTTTTCTCACACACATCAGTAAAAGTTTCTTATATTATCATGTACAATTAGAAACACTGTTCATTGTTTTGATTTGTCATCAACAATACTGTCACCACCGTCATGGCCACTACAAGTGAGATCCTTCATTCTTATTGGTCCTTGACACTAGTTGTTCACTTTAAGGAAGCAGCTTTTGTTCACCATTCAATGAGAGTTCAGAGTGTATACAATATACCCATGATGTGTAGTGCACAATGCTTCAGTGCAAGATGAACAACTATTACTAGGTGGACTGCTTGCTCGTTGGTTCTCCAGACTCCCGTTTTCAAATCCTCCACGTCTGATCGCTCCTCTTCGTCATTTATCATTTTCTCGAATTCTTCCCGCCACTTGTTGTTTGCTAATCCATCACCTTCATCTTCAATATTCAATGTCACATCCAGTCTTCCAGAAAACCTGCTTTAACTTTCTATATCCTCATCTCGTCACACTGTATTTATATTATATATCTTTTTTTTCCTTTTTTTTTTTTTACAATTTCACGGTAACAACATCAACACGTGACGCCATTGAAAAGTTTTGAAAAAATAAGGGGGGTTTCCTTCATGGGATAAACGAGGCTGTTGATCGGTGTATAAGGAGAGGGGCTTGGCGGTGGTGACTACAGCTTTTCATTATCACAACTTTGAGACAAATTCCTACAGGGGAGAGAAGAGTAAGGCAAGAGGAAGGGATGAAGGAGTATGTACAGTTGTGTTTTTAGGAAAAGGAGAGTACAATATGTGTGTGTGTGTGTGTTGCAGGGTGGAAGGACTACTTTGCACAGTGTATTCAAGAAAAGAAGGAAAAAACGTTGTCACTTTTCATCACCCACAAGTTAGTGAGTGGTCCTCCACTGCAGATTCACCTGAGGACCCAGAGTGTGTTTGTGTGTGTATGTGTGTATGTGTGTGTGAACAGTTGGGGAAAGAGGGGTTAAAAGTGATAAGTCACTGATAGTATTACGTGAGTTAGAGTTGCCATGGATATGATGGGAGGATCCACTGTTCCTGTGACCGATGGGATACAGTAAAGATGGAGGGAGAGAGAGAGAGAGAGTGAGGAGGGGTAGAATATTTCTGTCCATCTATTCATTCTTATTCTTTCACTTTGTTTCACTCCCCTGGTCTCTAGCTTTCTTCTTCTATTCTTTGCTCTACTTTTGTTGCCTCCAGCTTTCTATCTCAACTTTTCCCCTTTTATCTTCCACAATAATTCTTCCTCTTCACCATCACCTCTCCCTTCAGAGCCCAGCTGATTGGCTGACAGCTCTCCTTGCTGTCTGTTGTTTCCTCTATCTTGCTGGTTTGGCAGTGTACTGGAGCAATATCAGCCTTTTATTAACTATTAAACAGTGTTGTCCACTGCTGATGATGGATGATTGAGGCAACTACATAAAAGCACTCTTTGAAACCTGCATTGCAATTTTTTTCTTCCACTTCATTGTTCATTAATACCTTATGTTACGTCATTCTTACTTCAGAGGCTTTATTTTTCCTAGAATTTTCCTCATCACCGAATAGATGATTAAGAAAAATAGAAATTAGTTTGGATACTATTGGATAGTTTTAGTGTTTAGTGATGGTTTAAATTATTTTCCACTCTAAAATGGAAAGAGAAAAATGGTGAAACACTGAAAGCGTTTTTTGAATTTAAAGACATTTTTAGCATCTGTAAATTCAATTAAAAAATATCTGAATCTGCCCATATTGATCCACCTCTACTTCCCATCTCTTCATGTCTCTGTCCCTCTTTGACGACTCATCCATCCCCCCCCTCCCTTGCCTCTCTCTCTCTCTCTCTTTCTTCATACTGGCAGTGGGTCTCTCTCCCTCTCCTCTCCTCTCCATTTAAAACACTGGTAAATGGCAGTAGGCCTCCATAGAAGCCAGCATTATGTAAATCAGCCACAGCGAGACGAACAGCAGTGACGTTATCAACTTGCAAGTCCGCGGCCCGCCCAGCTCGCCCCCAGCCACTGTCGCCCGCCGCCGGTACAGCAGTACGGTGACACACACCACGGCCAGGATCGTGAAGAGGGTGACGGAGAAGGCCAGGTTTCCTGGGTCCACCTTGAATGTCTTGCCCTTGGAGCGCCAGGCGACGGCAGCGATGGTCCACGCCACTCCGATACCCAGGAAGACGTTGACGGCGTTGGAGCCGGTGACGTTGCCGATGGAGGCGTCAGCATACTGGTCCTGGATGGCGGCAACCTTGCTGGCGAATGTGTCTGAATTAAAGAGAAAAAGACATTAATTGATAAGCTTCATAATCTTTAATATCACTTATTAAAACTTTCTGCAGTTGTTTTTTGACCTCATTTGTAAGACGCTATTGATTTTATGAGTGAACCAACCAGCTGTGCGAAAGTAATGTAAGAACACAAGAATACGAAAGTACACCATCTACCTGAGGTTACAATAAAACCATGAAACAATATAAAGCAACAATATGGAAATGAGAATGACTTTTGAAGTTCACAAAAGCCTCCAAGGAAACCTCAACACACACTATGGTACACATGTACAGTATGCAGAGAAACATAAAACAGAAGCAAAGAGGTGAAGAAAGATCAAGGTATTGGGTATCATGGGCAAAAACTAGGAACAAGTTAGTTTAAAAGAAGTCAGTATTCATGGAAATAATGACACAGTTATTGGATAACTGATAGAAACAGAGAGGGATGGGCAGGGAGGAACAGTACACACAGATAATTGATAGAAAAAGCGACGTGAGCAGGGAAAACTAATGAGGGGAATGGAACACTGAGAGAGGTGACCTATTTTATGAATTTCTTACCAATCTTAAAAGGAAATTCTGTTTTTTCAACCTGGGTCTTATTCTCATAATTGTGGCCGTTCTGACTGTTGGCCATGCTAACTTTTTGCTCAACACCTCTGTTGTAGAGATTCGAAAAACACAACTCTGGTAAAACCCCAGCTAGCAGTACAAGCCTCATAAACCTTTCCAAAATGTAAATTTTACATGAATATCTTCAAACACTTGTTTGTGAAACCAACAGTAAACATTGAAAATAGCCCCGTGATTAGCTATTGTACAGTAGCAAACGGCACAGGGAATACTTTCAGGGCAACTTGTCAGCTGACCAAACAGCTATCTGTTCATCTACACATCACTGACAGTTCAAGTGTGTGGGTTAGGGATGTGCAGAGAGCCCAGTATTTGTATTTGTATCTGTATTTGTTGAGGCAGCAAAATTATTTGTATTTGTATTTGAATAAAAGTGGAAAGAGGCTTAAAAATCCTGTTTTTGATTAAAAATTAAATTTAATTAAAATTAAAGTTTTACAATAAGTGTTCATGAATAAACTACCTTATGAAGGAGGTCCCCACACCGGGTCTCAAACTAGAGTCTCCCAGATCATAGAGAACTGCACTGACTACTGAGCCAAAACTTTACTCATCGCCTCATTGCAGACAGACCTTTACTTATTTATACACCCATAAGACAGAGACAGCACACCATGTTACGTGTAGGGAAAAACTTCAAAGGTGATTCTTGCTTTGCACTTTTCAATTATTGCCTATATTTTACAACCTAATTTTGTGAAAAGGAGAAGGGGAACAACAGGTTATGGAGAGTCCCGTGGGAGCACTCTGGGGAACACCCCCAACTGGGAGTTTTGTCCAAATTAGGAAACGTGCATCAAGTAGCAGGTGGACCCCCACGTTGAAACTTGCTGATAGACGTAACAGTGGAACAGAGGAGAGAGACTGAGATAGTGATGTAACTGACCTGTACGCTGGTATTTGACATGTTTTTTTCTCTTCCCGAAAACAAATAATTTATTAAAATATTTGTATGAAACAAATATTTGTTTGTTTGTTTGTGTGGGCATGCTAGATAAGTAGTGGCAAACAAGAGATTGAACAATATTGTCTTCGAGGAAATTGAAGAAATATAAGTGCGGTGGCTGGTTATACAGTGGACTATTATGAGGACGGTGATGAGTCATTTCACTTCGATGACCACCATTATTTGTTCAAACCAGAGTACACAGATGAAGAGCTTAATCAAATGGGAGATGAAATACAAATAGTGGAAGCAGAAAGGCAGCAGAGGACCTTCCAGCAAGGCAATGTAACTTAAGAAATAGATTGGTATTCTGCAGACTCTGCTCTCCACAGCTGACTGACGACAAAAACTTTGCTGCAAAGACGGGGAATTATTAATGAGGGTCTTGGAAAAATCTAGATATGTCTATGGATGAGATTAATTCCGGTTGCATAACTACAACAGGCAGATCCTGATGCAGTTAGCAAACATAGCTAATCCATGTGGCTAATTTCTGTGTTTACCTGCTGTCAGACTGAGGTTTATATCAAAAGCTTGTGCTGCTTCCCCCAGTATACAATGTTTTGCCAGAGTTGAGTTTCCCAAGGTTAGCTTGACCCATAGTCAGGGTAGTCAAAACTGAGACAATATAGCTCAGGTTGAAAAATACCGGAATTTTCCTTCATTCCCTCACATTCACTCGTTTTTTCATGCATATCCTGAAAAATAAACATAAATCCTCCTCTGTACTCTGTAGTTGTATATTGGCATCAGCCTATGATAGAAGAAATGTAATAAATGCTGTAAAATGATGTAGGCGTACATAAGTGGAGCTCTTTGGTGCTGAACATTTGAGGAGAAATTGGATGAAAAGCATAGAGACTCTACAACTGGGTTGGCAGGGAACACCAGGGAAACAGCTGCCAGTTATTGTATGCCTGTCTCGGCTTATTTCTATTTTTAGACCAGCTGGTCGAGATGAGTCTCAATTCTCATTTGAATGTCAGCAAGATTAGTTGAAATTCATATCCCAACATGAAAAATATCCCCCAAACTTATTCGGGGCTGAACTGCAATCCTGTCGGTGATAGACCACACAAAATAAATGAAAAGTTTGTGTGTGTTGACAGGCGGGCACGTGAGTCATGAAACTGTATATTACTGCCTCCACTCTGCAAACAACTGGCAACACAGAAGATCATACCCATATTTAGAAACCCATTGCATCACATACAGTACATTCACCAAGTATATCAATATTTCTCTCACTTTCATCAGTTCACCCAAATTACAAAGCAACATACGGTACAATCTGTTTGTGGTGCTTCAATCATTGAGAAATTTTCTTAAAATTCCTCCTCTCATTGCAGAAATTTACCCCTCCCAATCAACCTCACAGGAACAGCACCGGGCTATGAAGCCAATTTGACATAGCAGCCAAACCGTGTAATTACAACGTCACGTGATGCTATTGGGCCCAAAAAGACTTTTTCCCTTAGACTTACATTGAATTTGATGCATTCAGTCCAATCACATTTCGAATGTCTAGAAGAGCTGCACGATTGAATTGTTTTGTCCCCATTCAAGTTAGCCAAAGTGGCTAAACAAGAAGTAGCCAGCTTGACCGGCAAAGGTCACTAGTGTGCCTCCTCTATGAACCCAACAGGTGCAAAAGCAATGCTGAAGAAGTTGAACTTTTTTGCCTTCATGCTCCACTGAGCAACTTTCGTAGGAATGAACGGGGCCCCGCCTCCGACGCTGTATCCAGTTCTCCTTATACATCCATGCTCCCAACATGTCTAACCTCTGCGCCAAGCTCTGCAATGTGTAACTGCTGTGAGTAATGTGTCACTGCTCTATACTGGTCAGATCCAGAAACAAGGCCACAGAAAAATGAAAATACCAAGAAGTGCAGATGAGATCAGTGCAGCTGTAGAAATTGTTGTAGACCTACACAGAAATACTGAAACTCTTACATCAGGCACATTTCATGCATGAAAAACGTTAACTGGTCTTAACAACAGCTACTAAGGCTTCAAGTCACCTGAGAATGAAATTGGTAGCACAACACTATATGTCATTAGCTACTGATTGGCTAGAGCAAAATAATCTTCCACCAATGCAGATATCAAACATTACACATATTATCTTGATGGCTCAGATGGTTACACATAAACTATGTAAAGCTCTCACATTACTAGAAACATTTAGCACTTCATGACTCTTAAACCAATCCTCTGATCAGCATTTGCCCCCTTAATTGCCTGAATCTGCAAATATGGTGTAAATTGGCCCGATAATCCTCTAGCGTGTCTCCGATGTAATAATGCAGAAATGCTGTTATAAATGTGGAGGGGGGCTGCGAGAGGAGGAGGGTAGGGTGCATATCAGAAACAAGAGAGCAGGTGAATGTTTCTAACAAGTTTTAAGGAGACATGAATCACACCCGGACACACGCGCACACACAGGGGATCACAAACTCCCAGTGGAAGTTATAATGACCTGCCGCACGAAAACTTGCATCACCTCGGCAGTGCAAACACTATTTCACCCACACACACCTTGGTATCACAGCACGCACAGGTCAGAATGATGGATGATACAATAGTGAAAACACAACATCCAATAAGAGGGAGGGAGAGAGAGAGAGGAGGAAAGTATCACCAAGTCAGAATAATAAATTGACCGGGATGGGGCACGAGAGCAAGAGGAGCAGATAAGAGAGGTGGAAGAGAGTGTGAGGGAGGAACAGATAGTCACACAGAGAAAGAAAGGAGAAAAAACAGTGAACGTGAGAATCAGAAAGGGAAAATGAGAAGCAAGAACAGCAAGCAAATTAACATCAACATGTCTTGTGACAGGACACACACACTGATAATGGATATCAAATCCGTGTTTACTGCTTCCAATTCCAACACAACATTATATTGCTGCCAAAGAAATTGATTCAAACACTACTTTCCAGACACCTTGCCACAAGTCTTCAAAGATACCGCCTGGAATGAGCAAAGCAGCTATTTCTATAAATCATACGGAGGGGCAATAATAAAACGGCTGACGAGAGGAATGAGGAAGGGAATTGAATTAAAGCTCTGGGACGATGCGTCCCCTCCGGGCGGAGACAAGCTGAGGCTGAAGGCTGTGATGGAGCCGGGGTTTACAATTCAATTTTGATTTCCAGCTGGCTCACTGAGAGCGGCTGCTATTGAAATCAGATGGAGGAGAAAGGATCACTCATCCTCCTTTAATTTGTTTATTCAGTTATCTGTCACATCTGAATTTTGGGGAAAATGTGCATCTTATTATATGTTTACTGCCGAATACGTCTGTCAAATTTTAAGTCAAACTAATTTAAAGTCTCACTTTTGTGAATAATTTAAATCGTAACTCATTTTTCAAAAGAGGATACAACCGTTTTTTAGCATATTTGTGGAAACAGTGGATAAACTTCAAGCCTCTGATTAGACATTTCCCTTGGCAGAGGTTGACTGATTGAAATATGCTGTCAACCTCTGTGGCGTTCTACTGATCAGAGCACGTCACAGCTGTTTATATCCTACAAAAGTTGAAACGAGGATTTTTCCCACCCATTTCATTGGTTATGTCCTATTTAGGAGGATCCATTCTGCTGTTAAGTTTGTATTTCACTCAGAAAGTGGAAGTTAGCAAACTATGCTAACTAGCTTCCACTTGGAAATTAGAAACCAGTTAGCTTAACTTGCTAATGTTAGCACTGGTTCCCGCTAGACGCTACGTTTCATTGATGCTATTTCCTGAGTCATCAGCAGCCCCCTCACACTCAGTGTTGTGTTTGTCCCACATTATAGAAAGGAGAGGGTTTAGCTTGCGTTAGCTCTCGCTCTTCATGGATGCGGCTATGGTGACAGCAAATGGTTGGACAGTCAAAAGGTTGAGCTTTTACCTCTGCACTCCGTATGCTACCCTGCGATTTGAATCATGACCCCGAGTTTAAAAAAAGAAGGGAGTCAGGGAGAAACAGAGGGGGTGCTCAAATCAAGTTATAGTAACAATATTGTCAGTCGGAACCAAAAATGAATCCACTGGAGTACATTTTTGGTAGTTAAAATTTTAACCAAAGTCAAGACTTTGAAAAGGTTTTTCCGTTTGAACAGAATTTTCGAGTTTCATGGGAAGAAAAAAGTGTGTAACATGGCAAACACAGAAAACAATCACTCTGTAAACACACACACCAGAACCCTCCCACTCTGCCTCACCTGGCACCGACGTGCCCAGAGCCACAAACACCACGGCTGTCACCGAGTCCTTCAGCCCTATCGTGCAGCCGAAGTGTGATGCCAGATCGCCAGTGACCGCCGTCAGGACGCCGATAAGTGATATGGAGACAAAAAAGCAGGCCCATCCATTCCAGTACTCTGTCGGCGGGACGAAGGCGAACAAAACCTTCCAAAAGACGGTGAGGAAGTGCATGATGTAATCGAAGCAGGATGGCAGTCGCTCCTCGCCGCTTTCCTCCTCGTCATCATCTCCTTCGGATGGGGTAGGTGATTCGAATGTTGAGGGAGAGCGAAGAGACCGATAGAGAGGAGGAGCGGAGAGGTGATTGAAAGGAGGAAGAGAAAGGTGAGTTAACAAAAAATATACAGTGTGTATGCAGGAAAAGTAAAAGGAAGCAAACAAAGTGAGTGATGCAGACGGGACTTTAGAGGCAAAAGTTTAACTTGAGCAAGAATTAAAAGCAGATTAAAGGAATAATTCAACATTTGGGAAATATACTTGTTTGCTTTTTTGGCAAGAGTTAGATGAGAAGATGTATACCACTCCAATATCTGTCCATTAAATATGGAGATGGAGCCAAGATGGTTAGCTTAACTTAGCATAAGGACTAGACAAAGGGGGATACAGCTGCTCTGTCCAATATGTTATATCTTGTTTGTTTAATTTGTACATAATTCGTCAATTATACATCATTTGTAATTCATACATATTTCATCATTTGTAGCATGTTAATTAGTGAGCCTTAGAGGTGCTAGCAAGCAGATTTTGTTACCAGAGCAAGGCTAGCTGTTTCCCCTGATTCCAGTCTTTAAGCCTGTGGCTGTAGCTCCATACTGTAGTTAGCTGACAGATAAAAGAGTGGTATTGATCTTCTCATCTAACTACCGGCAACAAAGCAAAGAAGCGTATTTCCAAACTGTCTAACTATATCTTATAAAGTAAGTCTAAAGAACAAGATCTCTCTATGTTGTGTTAATTGAGGTAAAATAGTATATATTGGGTATTTAAGATAAGTGACAGTGAAACCTGCACAACAAGAAATCTATGAATAAATTAAAATAAATGCATGAAAAGATTCAAAACAAAATGCTAATGCAAACTTTCAAGAAATGTATGTTCTCATCATCCATCACCTTCACAAAATAAAGTCAAGAGAGATGTCAGCCAAAACCTCTGTTCATAAATCTAAATGATGCCTCATGTCCCGTGTGTGTGTGTGTGTGTGTCTTTTACCTGCGCTGACAGTCACGGCACTGACAAACTGCTCCCTCCAGCTGCTGCTTCCCACCACCAAGGCCAGGTTTGTCTTCTTGATCAACTTATCTACAGTACTCTACACACACATACACACACACACACATACACAAGAGCCACCATGCAAGTGCATACAGACAAGGCAGAACAGGAAAGATACAACCCTCAAGTTGTTAATGTACTCACAGCCACACAGAAAGGGGAAAATGCTGATTTCAAGCCTTTCAATTAGCTCCCATGTTGCAAAGATAAATGTAAAAAGTCACTACTGCATAACACTGAAAAATTCAAGGTACAGAATGTGCTAATTAATACGTTGCTGTGAAATCGACTGCGATGCCGCATTCAACTGAGGCTCCCCGTGAAATCTAGGAAAAACCTTCAGGCAGGCTGGCTGAGTTTCCTGTTTAAAGCGGAGAGTACGGGGAATAATGAAAGATGTTGATGCAAAACTCCTCACAGCAACTATGGAGCATTGCACCAGCAGTCGTTATCATAACTTAGCTGACAGGACTCGGCGAGGACAAAAATCGTTCTATTCCATAACTAAAAGACGACATAAAAAAACAGAGTTCACTGTACATCAGCAGTCTCTATAAGAAATATCACAAATTAATCCCAATGTATGATGACAGTTGAGGGATTTATAAATTGGGATGTGGTGTTGGACCCAGACACTATTACAACATTTCAGTATGGTACAGTAGTAGACAGAGAAATGCATGCACAGACAGACTAAAGAATAAGAAAGACATATAACCTTTTTAGCACGCCAAACAAGCTCATCTACTGCTCTCTGCACACGCACACACACACATACAAAATGACACAAATGGACAAATGAGCAAATTAAATCTGCAACAAACATACACAGTGTGATTGGTTACACTTTCAAGATAAAATCACAGATGAGAAGCAAAATAATGTAGATGATTGAGGGCTAAATTACAAACTGATCAAATTTGAAAATGTACTCCTTCTATAAATATCATACAATATTTATGAAAATGACAGAGCCAGTACATTTTTTTAATTGCTGGAGGAATGGTGAAGCATTTACTCGCAGCTCAAGATTGTGCTTCTTCCTTTTAAGGTCTGTTTTGCACAAAAACAATATGACAGCTCCCTTTAAATAAATTATTTGTCGTCTTTTGCATGTCTGCTATCAAAATGACAAGCATCTCATTAGAGAGTCAATTACATGTGAACAAAATGAATCATTCATCCTCTGGAGCCAAGCAGTAGACATTCACTTTAAGTCAGTTTACGCTATAATATTTATACAGATTAACTGCTGATATGTTCTGAAATGTTTCTGAGGTACAACATTTAAAGTAAAATACAGTAAGGGCACACTCACATGCACACACACATTTCTGTTAATGACACGTACATATACTATGTGCACAAACACACTTACCTTAAACTCGTAGGACTCTTCTATGATCACCTCTACTTGTGTGTGTTCACCCAGGCTGGGACAGCCCATCTTAGCCACCTCTTCTTCCTCTGCTCCCACCAACGGCTTGTTCTCATTGGAGTCGCCTAGGAGACCGCAGGAAGCCATGAATCAGTCAGCAAGCCAATAGGATTGGTGTAATTGTACAGAGGTTATACAGTACCAACCCACATATAGGAACTTTTATCTTATATTTACAGTAGAAACATGTTCAACGCAGGGCTATAGCTGCCAAAAAGAATACTGAGATCATGTGCTAAGTATTATGGGGAATGTGGAAGATTAAATGCTGTAACTTCCTACCAACTATCAATTAAGGTGGAAATGTGACAATTGATGACATTAACATTTATACTAAAATTTGGACCTCAGGTCCAGTATTTGATTTGGTTTCAATTGACTACCAGAATATTTTTATAAATTCTATCTTGTGTCCCAAGTCGTGTACTATTTCACTTGCATAACACAACATAACATTTAACCAACCAGCAAAACAAATACTACAAACAAACACTGCATCAGACATTATGAATAAGATGTGGCAGTGCAATGTCATTTCCTGTAGTGAATATGGCATTTTATAACTATATTTTTTTTGTTTGTTTTTTAATTTTTGGTGTGGTTGATGGCTAAAAGGTCAAAGATGTCATACATGATTCACAAAATGAAGGTAACGTTATTTTATTATATACTTCACCATCAACTGTTTTAAAGGACCTGCTTTCATTGCTTCCATGCACATGTTTTTGAAATTTTGACTTTTAGTCACTTTTTTAAAAACTGTAAACCTACTAGTTAGTCATTTTACATATCAAAGCAGGCAAAAATGCCACATATAAGTTGCATTATCTCAGTATTATTATGCAGTCCTCGTTCCAAGGTGTTAAATGCAGAGTCTGAAAGCAGTAAGGTATTATCTACAATCAGAAGTTGACTCATCTCCTGGCATCCCGCTGTTTTCAAAAATTCATTACCAACCACTCACTCACTGACATACTGCTGCCTTCACTTATGAAATAGACTGTGTGGAATAACTGAAGTCCTTTGCATTTCAATTGAGAAATCCCTGGAAACTGGACAGTACTGTCTGTTCAGTTCACTAGTTGACTGGTCACATTAGGACAAAACGACATGTTTTTCTTAGACTGAGAAGATTCGGATGGAAGAACAATTAGCCAAACACTGCTTTATTTATTTCTCCCAAGAAAAAACTTACATCATGATGTTACGTAAACAAAATGTCATGAAGCAAATGAACTCTTAACTAGATTTCACAAAGCTATAAGCATTATTCAGCTGCTTTTACACCAACCGTAAAACCTTGCCATCAACAATCTCCATAAAGTCTGATTCATCAGTGTTTGTAAGCCATCTGAAATCAAATCATGTCATTTATTTATATCATTGGCCTTCTTTTGTGAAACTGGGGTATCATTTCAGTGAACATGTGCAAGCAATCATGAAAGACCATAATGTAAATGCTAATATTCAAACCCTGATGTGCCACATGGCAAATCCAAGCTATCAAGCATCCTATGTAATTACAAATATAAAGTAATTTCAATTTTCCCCCATGAAACGACTTTTTCTATCTCTCCATTATCATATGTTCCACCACACATAACACCATTCATCCATATGTCTCCTCGCTCACTCTTCACACACAGTGACAGTCATTAATTGAGTCAACTGTAGATTTTCTGTAATTGAAAAGCAGTGTACAGTACGTGATACAGTATGTGTGTGGCTGAGCGTGTGTAAATGTCGGTCCACTTGCTATGTGACAGTGTTATAAAACCAATTATATTTCCTCTGTAAGGAAACATGCCGCGGGCTGTTGGCTCCTCATGTCTGACATGTAGAGTGTGGACCCTCGCTCCACCACGAGGACTCTGTATGTGTGTAAGAGAGAGCGAGAGATAAAACACTCGTCGACCACCATGGAGAGTGGGGTTTCAATCCCTGCTGGGGGGGTTTCTAACTTGGCTGGCGCTCCATCAAATACAACAGCTACTGTTGGCACGTACTGTAGAAACCTGATGAGGGATCATGCCCTTGTTGTGAACAACTTCTACCGGTTGGTTGGGACACCTGTACTGAAGGGATGCTTGAACCTCTTTACTAACAGGTGAAAAGAAGTGGATGGCAAAAGCATGCGTATCATATCAACTGACAGAAATGATTCAAAAAAAGGTTTGCTTATCGATTATGTAGGGACAATCAAGCAATTTCAAGATATCATTTTGGGTTCTGGGAAATTATGATGAGCATTCTGTAGTATTTTTTTGAAATTTTAGACTATTTACCATTAGCTACACACCATCCACCTCACATACTGTTGCTGCATCTTCTCAATGGCCCGGTGCCACAAGGGATCTTAAAGGACTAGTGTGTAAGATTTGGGGGAATCTATTGGCAGATCTATTGGCAGATCAAATATTTATTGGAAATGGAATAAAATATTCATAAGTGTGTTTTCATTAGTGTATAATCACCTGAAAATAAGAATCGTTGTGTTTTCGTTACCTTGGAATGAACCCTTTATATCTACATAGGGAGTGGGTCTTCTTCCACAGAGCCTGCCATGTTGCTCCACCATGTTTCTACAGTAGCCCAGAATGGAAAAACCAAACACTGGCTCTAGAGAGGGCCTTTTGCGTTTTTCATGAGTTTTGTGGCCACTGCAGGTTCTCCTACATGCTTGGATGGGGAGGGTTATTCAGTTGGTTGCAATTTGCAACCTCACTGCTAGATGCCACTAAATCCTACACACTGGTCCTTTAAGGGAGCTTAGCCCCCCAGTTGTATTTTGTGTCCCCTCTAAGCTTTATGTGTCTATAGAAAAATAGCAAAAACAACAAAATTATTGGCTGAGATACATGTGACTATCAATTATCTGTTGTTTCAGAACCATGGACAGCGCCTTTCGTGATTAAATCATGATTAAATCAATGAATATTATTTTATGAAAAAAATTGCCCCCTCGCAATTTTTAACAGCCCCCTCATCAATTCATCCTGGTGCCAGGCCTGCCTTTTCGTTCTTGCACAGCACATATGCAGTTTATAATGACTACAGTGGCAGATTTATAACTCCATCCAATTAACAATTATTTGTAATTTTTTTAAACAACGTGTCCAGCCAGCTAGAAAATCAAGCTAATGTAAGCTCAATGAGTCGGCTGGAAATGCTGACACTAGATTACGTCTTACTCTTTCCAGCTAACTTGTTTGAAAATGAGCACCCTGTGAAAGAGTCTGAAATATTCCCTTGATGGCTATTATCGTGGTAAGAGTTTGAGGCTGAAGCTTACAGGTCCCAGCCATGTTAGCATCCTCACTCACTGATGATCCATGTAGAAAACACGAAAACAAAGACACAGAATTCTTCTTGTCTTGCAGAGCTAGTTAGTCCAAGTATTATGAGTATAAGAAAAGAATGTAAGGTCAAATCAATTGATAATATAAAATATCATTAGATGCAGCCCTACTTTTGTATAGTGGGATGAATTTATGTATATGTGTGAAAGAGCAAGATACTTTGTGTGCTAGAAATTAGATATACAGTATGGGAAGTATACGAAAATGTGGAATTTATTTCAACAGAATTGTGAAAGCAGAACAAACTACAGAAATCACCTTGAGTCACCTGCTAGAGATAATGAGGCTTTTTAACTTTACAACTAAAGCATCCAACATTTTTGAAAAATACACTGAAAGTCTTAGATGTTTTAGATTCATGGTGTTTTTGTGGATTCAGAGAGTTGAAATGGCAGGGCAGAACTGCCATGGAGAAGGGAACGTGATCAAAATTGGTCATTAGGGAGGAATGAACTGCAAATTGTGTTCAGTCTGCTCTCTTCTCACGGTTTAAGTCCCTGAAATATTTCTAATTATGACTCCAGAGTAAACATGCAAACAAGGAAGCTTTCAGGCTATTTATTCCAATGTTAAACCTATTTATGTATATGGTAATGAAGTGGACCCAGTACTGATCAGGGATAAGTTATTATTCCTGTTTTCCTGACTGTCTGTGTGATCCGACACAATGTGACAAAGAAGACGTCACTTCAAAAAACACCTCACATCTCGAGCCCACTGCTTCTCAAATCCTCTCCGAGCCAAGTCCTTCGTAGTTCAAAGTTAAATGTTTCCTCAGTTAATCTCAGTTTAGATTAGACGGCTTCAGACAATCAATGCAGGTCTCGCCCTGTTTGAAAGAGATAGGTGTGCAGGAGGTCTGAGACTGGTGGCAGTTAAATAAAGACTCCATTCTGTCTGTCACTCTGTCCTTATCCCTGTTCCCCCCCGCCCACACACACAAAGTAGACAGGCAGGTAAACCCACCATGTTTCTGTCCTATCTCCAACAGGATGGGCTCCCCCAGCTCAATGATGAAGGTCTTGTTCTTCTCATACTCTTCGTCATCAATAATCTTCACCTCGATGATCTTCCTGTTAAAAAGAAAAGAGAAAGATGAGACTCTGTGAGTGTATTCAACATCATAAACCTATTTAGCTTCATGATCTTCCTCATAATAAGAGGGTGTTCACAATGTGTACAGAGCAGACAGCTGCATGGGTAAGGACTTCTACATTGTCCTTATTTCTATACTATCTGAAGTAATAGTACCACTTTAAGCTAACTGACCTTAAGTGACAAAAGAGATTATATCACTAAAAGCAAAAAATGAACATAATTATGTTGAGAACCCTATGCAAAGATGAAGACTGATGCCAACGTTGACATTGCTCAGTAGGAAACTGCATGAGGCTGCTAACTTTCCCCCCAGGCGCTAGCTGAGAACATTTTTTCTGAAGCTGACAGGAATGCAATGTGCAGCACAGCCACAGTTGAGACATTTTCAATTAGGAGCACCCAGGGGAGAGACCCAAAATGCAACGCACATAGTTTTGAGGAGATGCATGCCTCAACTGGACCCTAACAAGTAAATTGGAAAAAAAAAGAAAAAAAAAAGAAGGCGTGGGCATATTCAAAAATAGCCGTATGTGCAGGGTGAGCAGTGATTTAGTAGACTAAGGCTGCATCTGAAATCACTCCCTATTTACTACATAATGCACTGCATTAACTGTCTGCCATTATATTTGAGTGTTTGAACTCTGAGCGTGAAATTTATGCACTACTATGAATAGTATTGGAACAAAAAAGTAGTATCCAGTAGTATCTAGTTTCTGCTCGCAAACCGCACAGAGCAATGCTCACAATAGTTCACTACTGAGTGTCTGTTATATCAGGAGTAGTGAATGATTGAACAAGGTAGAGATTTCAGACACAGCCAAGACTAAGATTATAAGATGACACTGTTATCAGAACAGTATTGTATTATTGTGATTTCAGACTGTTGCTTAATTTAAATGTAGATACTGTACATTGGACAAAGAGGTAAAAGATAATGTTACATACGGTGTCATTATATCACTTGCAGAAAAGCCAATTTGCAAATAATGGGAAGAAAGATAGCTTCTACATTATGTAAGTCCTATGCTAAGGGATGCTGCACATTACTGAATACAGTATACTGACGGATATTAACTCAAGTGTAATATTGTCGATTTCCTTTGTGGCGTTTTCACATTCATTGGACAGCGGACAGTGTCGAGGCAAAACAGGAATTAACGGAAGAGAGAGATGCCAAGAGTATGTGGATGATAATATACTGTCATTATAAGCACCACAAAATATCTGAATATGTGAAGTGCCACAATATATATACATACATACTAGGGGAACAAAGGAAACACCGGCTAAGAGTCATACTAGAAATGAAATGTGATTTATTCCCTAATTGTGCTTGTAGTTTTTGATAGTCTGCAGTAACTCCCACTGTAGAACTGACACTGAAAGTATTTCACTGCTGTGTAATTGGTGTTGTTATGCTAATTTCATTCAGTATTGGCAGATAAAGAAAACCTCCAAACCACCAAAACGCACATGACATGTTGATCGGTTGTGGTGCTTTCATGAAAATCGCATCAGTTTTACACAGAGTATATAATCTTCATCTCCACAACCCATCTGTATCTGACAGGTCGAGAGGAAGACAGAGCATTCACTTCCACCTGGTTGTGTCATCATATGCTTCACTGTCAGCCATGTTGAAGCTGCAAATAGGCTTCTCGGTTCAACAGAGAAGAACAGGAGGGAGGAAGGAGGGATGTGAGAGGGAGTGATGGAGGTGTGGAGAGGTGGAAGTGCATTGTTTTTCATTGGTGAGCTGTCACAGCAACAGTGGGTAGAACTGGCCGGATTTTACTATTTCCAGCATTGTGTCAGCCTGAGTGGCCAACTACCAACAATAGCTGTAAACAATATGAAAATATTGTTTAGTTGGATGTGAAGCAGAGGAGGAAAAACAACACCTACATCTACTATTTTTTTCCCTTTATTTGTCGTTAATGCCGGTAGCATTATAATATACATTAACTAACACTAAACTGCCTCCATATAGAATAAACTAAACAAAATTACAAGAGTGGGGGAGGGAGAGATGAAAGACAGAGGAAAGGAAAAAGAGAGTTTGGAAAAAAGAGGAAGAGGAAAGGGAAAGAGATGGAAGGAGCAAAAAAGAAAAAAGAAAGAGACAGAAAGAAAGACATCTCAGTGGAGTGTCATCTTCCCTGACATGTGAAGGGTTATGACACAATACACACACACAGTTCACAAAGACAAATAATATTTCCTACAACAACACACACACACATACATATTATACACACACACACACACACAGTTGACAAGCCCTTAATGCGTCTCATGTTGTACATTATACAAATCACATAGATTGCTGTTGGTACAAACAGACAGCCAGCCACCCACACATAAAGTACACTCATGCTTCACATGAGATACAAACACACACACACACATAATTCAGTCCAGTGTACACAACAATGGTACACATGAAAACATGTTCCCAGTAAACACTTGGGGGATTCATAAACATATGGATGCACTAATCTAGCCAATTAGCACATGCAGACAACATATATAACACACACACACACACACACACACACACACACACACACACACACACACACACACACACACACACACACTGACTGTAGTGCTTTCATTATTCATAGTCGGTGCTGGTTGTAGCAGCACTCTCATCTCTCTCCATCTCCATCTCATCCCTTGTCCGTCCTTTTTTAGCCCCTTCTTCATGCCTTTCTCTCACTTGCTGATTTTTTTTCCAGCTCTCATCACATAAACATGGCTAGAGTCTATCCCAGCATCAGCCTTCAATTATACTCGTGCATATATTGTATCTGTAATCTATATTAAGGATCGGACCTTTAACACCTTCCATGATCGTCTATGTAGTTAAAACAGGGAGTGTTTGGAAAACTGTTCATCTGTGATGCATTTGAGTACTTGTGCTCCAACACCCAAGAACTGAGAGTCAGCAACTAGAAGATTCTTCTATACGGGTCCCATGGACTTTTAATAGGGGTCCAGTAGCCTACTGTGTGTGAGGACAAGCTTTTAAGTTCAGTTAAGATTATTTTACAGCTTGAGATGGGGGACATGAACTCACACATGACTACAAAAATGTAAAGGATGGCAGAATAAACTCCAAGACTTATTTCCATTGTGGTCCTTGATGTAAAGATAGAAGGGGACTAGATGACAAAAAAACAGCACAATAAATACCACATAAGACATCATCAGTTAAACCACTCAAGTTGAAATCACTCTGGAAAAAAAGTGGTGGAACAAACAACCTGCAGACTGACATTAACATCCATAGAGCTATGTGACCAGCATGGCTAAAACTGACAAACCAATTATATGGTTTTAAGCTTACATGTCCAAGTTTACTGTGAGCTGTGATTTGATTTTCTTTTAAAAATTGTCACTTATTTCTGATGGAGCTGGACTTGCTATTTGCCAACTTGTGCTCTTGGATTCAAAGGCAACAAAACCCTGAATAACTTGTTCTGAGATATCTGTGGTTTCTCACTAGATTAAATCTTCAGCACTGAATGGGGAACCATGTCATTGTGAATTTGCATTGTTTTTTTCCACTTTATCCATAATCCAGAAAAGCTTTTTCTTCTATTGAAAGGATGTTGTTACAGTCCTACAGTATATGCAACACACTACTTCATTCTTCACTCTTCTCTCTCTCTCTGTCTTACCTTCTCTTTATATTTCTACCTTGTTACTTTTTGACACCTGCTCCCCAGAAAGTTCCTCTGTCAGACAGTAGCCTCGGTGCCCCGGACTGTCAAGATACTGACATAAAACACGGACACACACATACCAAGTTCAATGAACACAGAACTTGCACTGCCAGAAATAGAGACTGAGAAAGGCAGAGAAAAAAAAGGAGTGACAGAGTGAAAAAAGGTCAACAAAAGGTATTGTTGATTGAAAAGCCCCAAACAGAATCAAGACGGCTGTAAATCAATTTAATGGATAAGTTTTATATTGCTGCAGAGTGTGTGTGTGTTTGCGTGTGCGTGCTCGTGGCTCTAAACTTGTTCTCAAAGTAAATGATTGAGTGACAGTTTGATTTGATTAGCTGAGACCTCATAGCATTACTTAATGGACACGATCCCTCTTTATATCTCTGTCTCCATCTCTTTCCATTTTCTTCTGGCTCCAGTTCTACTTTTGATTTACAACCACTGGACGCCCTGTGCTTTTGTGTGTGTGTGTGCCTATGTGTGTTTTCAGGCAATGAAAGGCTGCCTACCATAATTTTGGGTGCTGTGAGCATGTGTGTGTGTGTGTGTGAGAGAGAGCGAGAGAGAGCGTCTTGCAGCAGCAACAACTCATTTTCTTGAGTGAGTTTGATTTATATACACACTCCAGTTTTACCGTTTCTGCTTCTGGCAGAACCTCTAAATCTCTCTTTCACACACAAACACACAGAGAGTTGTGAGAGAACTGCCTCAACACAATAAAACTGAGATTGTAAAAATGTTATAGTTTAAAGTGAAAAAATTGAACAACAATGCAGGCCATAAGGCCATTGCTATCCTAAAGTGAGCCCTGTGGTCCTTGCTGCTTGACTCTTAAGTCAGATGGGTGGAAAGAGAGATGAGGAGGAGGAGGAGATTTATTTTGAAAAGACCTTTACCGACCAGCAGGGCTGTACTGTGGAACAACAACGAAAAAAAATCAACAACACAGGATTACAGGATTAGAGGTACACTAACAAAATTTCCATTGTCACAGTTCCAGGAAGGTTGGATTAAGTGAGTGATATTTAAGTTCTAAAACCTGCTGTGTTCAGACCTGCCCAAACTAATTTCACCAAGAGGGAAAAACGACCCAGAGTCCGATTCAACTGGACTAAAAAGTGCAGGTCTGAAAACGCCCTTAGTCATCTAATGCATCTTGGTCTTAATGTCAAAAGTGTAAATACATCCAAGAATCTTTCAAGACGGACTGAGAGGTGCTGTAAATTCTTTAAATCTGGGCACAAAAGATGTGACACTGATTTAAGACTTGATTAAATAGTTTACTGGGGTACAGTATGAGTTTGTGACGGTTAAAGTTGCTGATTCCTTCGTCTGCTCCTGTGGTGTCAATGATTCTACAATTACTCTGCAGAAAGCTTGATATCAGCTGGTTCAGTTTTGTGTGGGGATGCACAGATCTGATATGCCTGGATTTGTATCAGTGGCAATACTGATCTTTTTAAGCGGATCAGCCTTGACATGACCGATCCACAGTCAGTTGTCAGTGTCATTACAAAATTGTGTTTCTGCTAGTAACATATGGGAGCAACATTCAGAATCAGTATCGGATGAGAAAAGTTTGATCTGTGCATCTCTAGTCTTGTGGTGCTTACTTCTGAGCTCTGGGGACAGTTTGGTTTAAAATAGGCATGTTTGGTGTCAGTAGTAATAGTAATTGCAAAAATAAGCACTTGTCGTGGTGCTTCCCTCGGATAGAATGAACGCCTATTTTCTTAATCTACTTGTCCTTAAATTCATGGTTTTCACTGTCCAATTTGCTTCTACAAGCATTGCCTTTTTCAAACAGAGCTAAACCTCCTACCTCCAACAACGAGCTTGCTAAATGCTGCTACTAGCAGCTAAAAGATGACAGATGATCTCTCTCTCTCTTGAAATTAAGTTGTATTTTAGTTTGGATTGCATATGCATTGAATGTACCTCAGACTGCAAACACAAATGACTTGTTTGAGCTTTGACCCATTTGGTTAATTGTTAATTGATAATCTAAGAACTGAGGCTTCTTTCTGCTAAAACGCTTCAAATGTTAATGTAATTCTACACTATCAGCTGTTACACTATCAGGAATGACTTCAGAAGTTAATAAATCAGTGTGACAAGTGTTAACATTGGGGTTAGTGGGATTTGTTTTTTACGGATAGTATTAAGTGCAGAAAGGTAAAAATGTAGAGCACAGCTGTGCGCGATCAAATGATATGACTCAGTCTGTATCTCCTCTTTCTGTCGCACACACCCTCACACACTTCTACACAGGCAGGTAGGTTGGAAAAAAAAAAAAAACCTTCGTTCAGCTCATCTCGTCTGAGCGGAGGCAACACAAACAAAACAGTTTGAGGGAGGCCAACAGAGAGAGTGAGATAAAAAGCTCTTAAGGGGAAAGATATTAGCCCTCTTAATGATATCACAGAATGCATAATGAGAAAGTGCACAAGACACACACTCCATCTCTCCCACATACACACTCGTGCTAAGTGGTCTCCAGCTGTGGTGAGTAATAAAGTTGCATCTCTGGTGTGTGTGGGCAGACAGAGATGGATAGATGCATAACATGATTTGAAGAGGGACGGAGGAAAATATAGAATGAAAGAAGGATTAGGCTATGATATGAAGTGACCCTCTGACACTGTAAAAACACAAGAATGAAACAGAGAAAAGACACAAGATTACAACCAGGACACGATTGGTTTTACATTATAGATACAGTCACAACAAAGTCTCCAGAATGAAACTAAAACTGTTGTTGCAAAGAGTTTTGGAGCTGGTGTTTGTTTACATGGGAGCAGTTGCTACTGATGCTACTTTAGGGCACATTTGACTCAAAAAGTTTTGATTGTTGAAATTAGGAAGTCAGATGCGTCGTCAAAATGATACAGGTTGCCGAGAAAGGTTATAAGGGAGGCAAGAAACAGTGGTGGACAGTCACATCAGCTTGGAAACAGTAGTTTGACGAAGGGATCACGATTTGCGCCCCGTATACGACCTCATGATCAAAATCCATTATGATCGGTCACATGGTATCAACTAAACCATCTCCCTAACAACTGAGCAACCCCTTCTGCTGAGGAAGAACACGAGATGATGTGGTTGAAAGCTTGTATTGAGATTTTTTTTTTTATCAAATTGAAGACAGATGAATGAAACTTTGTGTATTATTTTAAAACCTTCGACTGATTGTGGGCAACGTTTCTTCACAACGCAAGATTAAACTGCCATGTTTTTGAATATAGTTTCTTCATTTTATACCTGTAAGATAAAGGAACATATAAGGGTTGCTTGTTACTGAGGGTATAAATGTTTATTTGCTATTATTAATTTTAAAAAAACAACAACTGATGCCTGATTGAAACAGCAATAAAATAATAAATTAAATCTCTTACAGTACAGTAAACATTAGAAAAACCTCAGCAAACCAGAATATATGTACAATTTGTAATGCACAACAATAACTATAACAGCTATAATGCAATTCCTACACCAGAGGCATCAATGATCCCTCAGATCGCCTTGATGTAGAAGCACAAACAGTTTCAGTCCTCTCTAAACTCATGAATGAGAGCTGAAAGAACCTCAGCTCAGCCTGTAGTTCCTGAACTACACCCTCTACTGGCCTCTGGGAAAGAGAGGAACAAGAACTGAAGGAAAGAGAGATGAGAGAGGATGGAGGGCTGTTAGAATCTGAAACACTTACAGGCGGTACAGTATAGAGGATGTATGGTTGGCATGGAAACCATGGAGACAGGAAGACATGAAATGGAGTATCAAATACACAAAGTACATACTCTCATGCATGCACACACACACACGCACACAACCACACACACACAAACGTACATGCTAATGCTCTCGTATCTGCATTAAGTTGCGCAGGATTAAGCACATCATGCTACATTACCACACACACACACACACACACACACACACACAAATCTGCATGATGCTCTGTAATCCAGAGGAGCTACTCTTATCCTCTGGGAGTAGAAGAGAGAAAGGGGACAGAGGAGAGGATGAAGGAGAGGGATGAGGGTGAAGGAAGGAAAAGACTGAAAGAGGAAGAGATAAATAGAAATTAAGGATAGAAGAAGGGAGGCAGAGGAAGAAGAGAAGGAGACAAAAATGGCATGGATTATGAAGGAAGAATGGGATAAAAAGAAGGAGGAAGGAGAGAAACAGAAAAGAGTGGGAGGTGTGAAAGGAAGGAGGAGAATAAAGGTAATTAGAAACAGCTGGAGAGATTGGTGAGACAGTAAAATCTTAAGGGAACAGATAAAAAAAATGAAGACAAGGGATGATTTTGGTGAGAAACTGGCTGAGTGAAGAGAAAAAAAGACTGGACTGGATTCAGAAGGAGGGAGGAGGAAGCTTCTGACGAGGTTTGATCTCAAACGACGCCCACATGATGGGCCTGTACTACTACTTCTCCCACCGGGTTAAAAGTAGAGTGGATCAGATCGGAGCTGACACACACATACATGTACACACATGCAGAGTGGCAGCAGTACACTGCACAGTCTGCACAGTTGCACGAGACACTTGCATTTCTCCCCTGATCATCATCTATCCCCCGCAAACGCCTCGACCCTCCATCTCAATTCAAATTTAACATGCTTCATTTGCATGTATGGGTTTAGACATTGAAGAAGGCCTATGACTCTACATTGGATTTACATGGGAGGATGTAATCTGCAGATATGTGTTATTTCATTACAATTTTCTCTGATATGTTCATATTTCGAGCAGGAGAGTAAGAAGTGCTGCTCCTCTCTACTTCTCTATGTGTCCTAATTGCCAATGTTTGCATAACATCCGCCTCTCTTTCTACCTCTGTCGCGTATGTGATGTGTTTGATGGAGAGGGTCTCACGAGGACAAGGCTGCACTTAACACTTTTCAAGAGGGAGCAGAAGGAGAAATGAGACAGAAGAGATGAAGCAGAGAGGAAGATGGCATTAAATTTGAAAGGAAATAAGAAAAAAATGAAGGAAAGGATGTGAATTGGTACATACAGTAAGTACATCGTGCATGTAGGTGTGAATCAACTCTACGGTATTAAATCACCATAATACATTCATAGCAATGTACACTTCATTAACACTTTTGCAGAATTTGATTCACACTGTCACACTGAATATTTAAGGTAGGTTGAGACACGCAGCCAGTCATGCCATCACCCAACACTCTGTCAGCTATCTTTGCCTCCTCGTGTAATTTGTGTCCATTCAGAAAGAAAGAATTCAGCTGGATTGGATCCAGAGGACGCTCACAGTTTTCTTCCAAAAGGGAACCGCCCGTCCTCATGAGAGCGCATGAGTCCGTGAGTCAACTGAGAGTTTTCTGATGTGGCTCGCTCATCATGGGTCAGGGGTTTGTCCAAACACTTTCACTTTATGTAATAGTTTATGTAACAGCTTGTGTTGCTGGCCATTTCGCATCTTTCCCAGCAAGCATACTGGGTACAGCTCAGTCCTGGGAAACGGGAAAGAGACGAGGAAACGTCACCTGAACAGTGACGACTAGCTTGTTAATTATTATTCATACATAGGAAGAGTGATTATTTTAGCCCTTCAGGCATGAGAAACTGGCAGGTGTTAGTTTGTGAAAAGTGAGCAGAAATTTAAGATTTTCACAGCGACTGAATCACCTCATGCTTGTAAAACTAATTGGCTTTGCAGATGCAGTACAACCAGAGAGAGAGATCTTTTTCTGCTTTCTCATGTTATTCTTATAATATTCTCAATTTTTACATAAATAAGGAACTGTGACAGTCTGCCTACTGGTGACAGAAATCAGTAAAGTGGATTTTTTATGAACAAATTTTTTGGACTTTAATGACCGTATAATAGCACAACTTGTAAACAACTGCATACAGTACACAACATCAATCTAAGACTCTTTAGCTTGACAGTGTTACAGCTTGAAGCTGTCATTAGGGGGTTGTCGTGGTGATGAAGATGCATAATGGCCACCCTGTTCTCCCATTGTTGTGTTTCAGAAAATACAGTTAAATGTTGTGAGTGGCAGCTCTGTTCTCCCCCTACCGCAAACCCTTTTACTAGCTTTTAATTATACATTAACAGGGAGGAGAGATGCACGCAGAGATGGATGGATGGATGGAAATGAGGATAAAGAAGAAGAAAAAGAAGGGTTTGGGAGAGTAAACAAAAAGGGGAAATTTAGAAATAAAAAAACGGACCAATAAGTGTAAGGATGAAGGATGGATCAGTCAACAGGGACCAACAGATGGAGAGATTAAAGTCCAAAACAAAGACGTGGCAAGCAAAATGCATGGTGGGAAAACGATTTTCAAAGATGGAAAACAACGGCTGCGACGAGCTGGAGAGACGGAGGGAAAGGTGAAAAATGAGACAAAAAGGCAAAGATAAATAGCCAGACAAGCAGACATTACTTCATCTTAATTAATCCTTATTCATTCTCCATCTTTATACTGGATGGAAAAATGATGAAAAATAACCAGTGTTGAACACAAAGAGAGATAAATGAGCAACAGACACTTGTCCTTCCTCCTCCTCCTCCTCCTCTGTTGTCATCCCTTCTTCTTTTATACCCCCTCCTCTCTCTTTCTTTCTCTCCCATCTCATCTGTTCTCATGTATGTTTTAACATCTCTCATCATATATTTATATTCTGGTCAAATAGGGAGCTGCCATAGAGAACCAAGCTATTTGAAGAGTGCCATAACACACGCTAAATCACCCTAACACAATCAGTTTCATTTGCATTCATGTTGTTTGGATTAAAAATGTTACAATAGGTTTAATTTAACATACAGCTTTACGACTTCTGCATCAGTTTATTCCAGCTCTTCATTAAAGAAATATGTTTACACTGAACTATTCAATCCCACTCCTTGTAATTATGGCTGCATCATTTTAATAAATGACACCATGGTCAGATTAACCTCCTAGCCGCAGAAAAAAAAGAGCTGTTGGGCTCCTATTAACCCTCTCGTTCCCCCATTCTTTCTGCATTTCTACACATGGTTTTACGCTGGAAAAATAGTCGCCCCCTGGTTTACTGTGTGATAATTTGACTGAAACGGGGCTGTGTGATATCTTATATTGACTAGATTAATTGGATTTTTTGTTTTTGCATGAGGCGTAAAATGTCTACATTGACAAAACTGAGTTGTGCACAAAAAGATTACTTTTAGTCAAAAAGTAACATAGATGGTAGCGGGCTACATTAGCTGTTTTGAGTCATGACAGTCACATAAACTGTGAAGTGATAGTTACACTATATGTAGTACCGTGACTCCAGGTGGCTAGCTGTAATGAATTTAACGGTCGCATCTACGAGAAGGAGAAAACTGAAAATGACTCTGCACACTGGTCTGTGCTCTCAATTTTTTTTTTGCTGATCAGGTATCAACTCTGGTTACGAGGTCTGAAGTCAACTGAACAGTTTCCAGATTCTACATTGTACAGTTTGTCCCTGCTGGGTATGTAATATTAAGCTATAGGCTACTATGTAAGATAATTTTAAAAATATGTTGTTTCAGGCCTGCATTGACTATGCGCAGTCAAACAAAAATCAATTAAAATCATTAATCAGAGAGAAAGAGATTTGATTTACTTTTGGCCATATCGCCCATGAAAGCAAATTAATGTAGGAATATGCTACAAGAAAGCATAATTCTGAAATAATGAAGGTCTAAATTTTGACACATGGGATTCTTTTCAAGATCTCAAGATTATGAAATAAGCTAGAGCCACCTTAAGAGGGGTTAATATTGCAAACTTAATTTCAAACAGTTCTGATAGTTGTGGCGGACAGAGAGGACTTTTACAGCTGCAGGTGAAAGGAGAGGGAAAATGTGGCTAAAATTGTACCGAAAATAAAGAAATGATGAGAATTCTGAGATACAGGAACTATAGTTCACGATATTTCAAAAATACAAGCAAGATAAAAGATAAAAAATGTTATATAAGCAAATTTTAATTTGATTGAACATGGCATTTTGTTGGGAAGGGGTCATCCTCTACCCTTCAAGATGTATATTTCATGATTGTAATGGATTTTGTCATCCATTGCAGTCATGGGACTGACTTAATCCTGCATATTCTGCATGTTCTGAACAAAACTTTAATCAAATAATCACAAACCATTTGACACACAATAAGCCTGCAGCTTTCAGAGCCTCTGGAGATCAGAGAACTCGGGGTTGTTGCCCCATTTGCACGGTTGGCCCAGCCTTGATCTCCTCCAGAATTTAAGATACAGCTCTGAGGCTTTGAACAATATTTGGCTGCACAGCGTGAGTTTGTAATGAAAGAACCACTGATGAAACGCTGCTTGTGAAAAACTTAGTGGCTGGAGAATAAAGGTAGTCAGTGGTGGTCCTCACAAATATATATGTGTGAAAGTACTGTCCTGTGCGTGCTCGTAATGGCACCTTGGTTCGACTGACTGGCATTAGTGGCTCAAGGTGAGGGCCTTTAAGCAGTTGGATATATATAATCGTCATGCCAACCGCTGCCAAGCTAGCATGTGAATGCCTGCCAAAGGCTCAAACACATATACACACACTCTTCTCTCTCTGCCCCTGGCAAAGGAAAAATTATCACTCCTCTCTTTCCCTCCCCTCAATCTCCTTCGCTCCCTCCTCTCTTTCCCTCCTCTCATCCCTCCATTCACCACCCAGGATGCCAACAGTTGGCCTTACCAAATATGAACCATTCTCCTCATCCATTGTTCCTTCCTCTGTTCCTCCTGTCCTATTTGTTTTGCTTTCCTCCCTCAAGCCATCATTTGCTCTCATTCTCTCTGTTCCCACCTCCTCTTGCCCTTTCCTCTCCCTCTTGTCTTTTCTCAGAGCGATTCATCCGTCTCTCTTTCCCCCCCGACTCCGTCTCTGTCTGTCTTTCTGCCTTGCCCCCCTCCTCCGTCCATCCATCTTTCTCCCTCTCTGCTGCGCTCTCATTTACTGCCTCTACCTGAACCTATTCATCTTCCTCTGACACCTTCACTCTCCTCCTGTGTCCCCTTCATCTGTCTATCCGTCTTTTAGCAATCACTCACAATACCGGCGCAAGTGTGTTTATTACCTGGAGGTTGTGAGAGTTTTTTGTAATCATTGACCATCGGGGGAAATTAGAGCGAGGAAAGTGACTGAGCCACAAAGAATATTACTGTGCATCAAGTGGTACTTTAATATTTGTTAGCTGCTATGTGCACTAACTATCACAAAAGGAATCACTTAAAGGAATAGTCCAAGATTTTGGGAAATACATTTATTTGTTTCTGAGTGTGAGATAAGAAGATTGATGTGGCGTGTGTTATCTGGAGTTGGAACATGTATAACTTAGCTTAGACTAGAAGCAGTGGGAAAAAGCTATTGGCTCTCTCCAAAGCGAAAAAATAAAATTGTATTATTTACACACTGCATCCTATTTAACCTGCACATAAACAGAAATGTAAAAATTGCGATTTTAGGATAAGCAGATCCACTATGTCTTCTAGCTAGTTGCTAACTTTGTCTGTCTGCTGCTTGGTGCTGGCAGGTAGTGTAAAGTAGGTTCATCAGAGCCTTTTTTGCTGAAAAAAAAAACTGCCACGTGGCTGGAAATGATGTTGATGAGAGCTGTGAGAGTGAAGCAAAACCGGCTGTAAAACCGAAACAATGTGCTAAAAGACACTAAAACACTGTTGAGTCAAGGAAAACAGCAAAATTGAGCAACATTTCTTTGTGGGTTTGTTACTCCAAGTTACACCTTTCACATTACACATAGGAGTTTGACTCATTGTTAATATAAAAATATTGATTACTGCAGCTTTAAGTATTGGACAAACTAAGGTAAAATAAATTATTTAATTACACTTTACACACATCCAAAGAACAAAAGGGACTGGAGCACACAGATTGATTCACAGCCTTTAAGTGGACAAAGACATGAGGCAAACATATGTAATCAACCTAGACCATGTGTGCAGTTGTCACTAGATAACTGGTTGACCAGGATTTCAAATCTAATCTATAATGAATCCAAAGGTGGGACTTGCACAATTTAAGGCTGTGAATTTATCTGTGTGCTCCAGTCACTTTTGCTCTCTGGAAGTCTGCTGTCCTTGAACTGAGAAGCACCGGATTCAGCTGCATTTTGCTGAAAGATGCACAGAAAACTGTTTCAACTAAACTTTACACACACTTCTCCTTCTCTCCCTCTCTTTTGGTTCCTGTTTCTCCCATAGACTGTGTATTAAGATGGAGAGGTGGGATTGGAGCGAGGACCTTCCAAATAGGGAGTGTGGGGTGTTGCCTTTCACGCTCTGGAAACACGCCCCGCTTCCTCGGAAGCGAAAACTAGCTTACTGGGAACTCTGAGTGTTGCACAACTGCTGGGCCTGGGAGAGCGGGAGGCCAACAAACTTTCAATCAATGCCCATATGATAGACATCAAAGCCCACTATAAGTCTTCAAATCTTAATGGAGCAATAATTTCCAATAGGTACACCAGCATATTTACTAGAGGACCCGAATTTAGTGATTGAGACCATAATGACTTTTGAATTTCCAGAGAGAAATTGACACTTTTCGAAAGAGAGTCTATTGGAGCCAGGGATTTTTTGGAGTCAGCATCTAACAGCTGTCAGTGGCATTGCACTTCCACTACTACTTCCATATTGGCTTCAGGCGTGGTTTTGCCCTCCCTACTTGTACCTCCATCAATCTGCTTGTCACCTCTATCCTGTCTTTAACTCTATCACTCTCCCCTCTTTTTGAATCACTCTCGTTTTACTGCCTCTACAATATTTCTTCCCTCCGAGACTCCTCGTTTCTGTGCGCACTTAGATAAATCTTTGCACTCTGTAGAGCACCATGTGGGACATTTTTATTCTCCTTTTGTTTGTTTATGTTTTTCTCTCCTCTCCACATACGCATCTCTCTCTCCATTTTACCCTTCACCTCCTGTTCTTCTCTCTATTTGTATTTACCGACCATTAAAACCCGAAAGTCATCTCTACACTAAGCTTTATTGGCAAGGTATTTCTGGCACGCTGAAGAAATCGATAATCACAAGCCATGGAGTACACTAATAACTGCTTATAAAGATGCTGGAGTGTGTGTGTGTCTATTGAAAATCTGGCCTGCGCTGACCTTTTAAAAGTGTAGAACTTTTGTAAGCCCTCTTTCTCTCCAACACACACACACACACAAAAAAAACCAGGAACACTGGAGAATTTAAAGGAAAGAGGGAGGCAGGAGAGAGGATGATAAAGTGAATGGTGATAAAGATGGAGGGCAAACGATGAAGCGGTGAGAAGAAGCGATGCAGCAAAGGAGAGAGCAGGAGAGGTGAGAAGGAACGGATGGGCGAACAATAAGACGGCGAGGGATGATATATCATCCTGTAAAATGAAGAGGGAGACAGAGAAGATATCTATGACGCGAAGAATAAAAGCGGAGAGATGACAGGGCAGGAAGATGGATCAAGCTGAGGTGGAGGGCAAAAAGAAATCCAGAAAGTAGTAAAAGGAAAAAGGGATGAGTGATAGACAGATGGATGGTGAGAAAAGAGAGGAAGATAATGGCAGGATATTAGGATGGAGAAGGAAATGGTTGGAGGAAGATGAAGGAAGAGAGAAGGCATGTAGCTGATTGTTAAATCAATGAGATGAGCTGCTTAGTTTGTTGTGTTTATATGGCTATAGTGTGTATGACTATATGTGTGGTGGAGAGGGAATAGGCAATGCTTATGCTGGTGTTAATGGAGATCCTAATAAAGAAAGAAAGAAAAAAAAAGGATAAAGTGAGTAAGAGAAGAGAGAGTAAGAAGGAGAGAGAAAATGGAGGGACAATGAGTTAAATGGAGTCTTATGGAGAGAAGGAGCAGTATTGGAAAGAGGGAGGGTGAGAGATGTGAGTTGAGACGGAGAGCTTGTGTGAGTCACATCGTCTCCTCCGCAAGCTATTAGTGATTTAATCACACTGACATCACAGTGTGTGTGTGTATGGGGGTATGACTTAAGTCACTTTCAGGGACATAAACCAGACTTAAGACCAGTTGAATAGGGATGGCTTGTGCAATTGGGGACAAAAGCCGTGTCCCCAATTGGTTAAAACATCAATTTTTGGGTCATTGGTTGGTTAGAGTAAGTCTCCAGGAAATGAATGTACGTCTATGTAATGTCCCCAAAAGTGACCATGATCTGATATGTGTGTGTGTGTGCGTGTGTGTGTGTATCATACCAGATTACCCTGATCTAGTGCAGTCAGGAACTGGCTCATTATTCTTGCACAGCAGTGCGCATTCATCATGTCCGAGTCAGGTTTATCAAGCTACGGGTTGAGACCCAAAACTGGTCGCAGGTTTATCACCGGTGGCTCTCTACTAATCCTGCGCTCACTGATCTATAGCATCTATGCAAGTTATAATAGCAGTGTGATAACTTTCTGCTGCAGTTCACTGCCCTGAGGCAACAGAAAGTCTTTTTGACCCTCACATCCTCCCATTCATAAATATTCTATTTTTAAACACTGTAATATCTGATCTATCTGAGATGTAAAATAGTGACCTTGGTCAATGTTTTTTGTTACTGTATCGTCTAATTCTCACTGACAATAATGGAGACAGGGATTTGATTGAGTGGTTTGGGTCTTTTCCCATTAATAGTGAGGACAATGAGCTTGAGGGTTATCTTTTTTTTCTTTATGTTGAAGCCTTTAATCATTTTTCATTTAATGTATTTCTGTCTATCTTGTCTTGGGTTTTTAGGAAAGGTCTTTTAGCTTGCAGCCTCTGCACAAGTGTTTGTTCACTTTGAATTCATGTTGAGCTGAGTACATGTAGTTAAAGGTGTGTTTTTATAATATGTGGATGTCCTTGTGTAAAAATTTTTTTCTAAAATAAAAAATATATCATTTTAATGTGAAAACAAAATAAATAACTTACAAATACATTGTGTATCTCATGTTTTATATTTCCTACGCAGAGGCAGAGTGTTGAATATGTGATACTCATCTCTGTTTCATGACCAAAAGCGAGAGCTGCCTGAAGTGCTTCACAGAAAATGAAGACTGAGGTTCATAAAATATATTTGAAAAAATACTGAATTATTAAATAAAGAAACAAGGACGATATTCATGTTCCAATACGACTCGTGTAATACATATAGTGTTTTTATAACATAAAAAAAACGTGTGTGGGTGTGGTTGATCCATTTTTTGATTGGTATATTATCAGAATCTTCTAAAAAATATAGTAGAAATATATTTTTTCACAAAAATATTGAACACTGTTATCATAACCTACAACCAGCATTAGCCTGTTTTTCAAGACAAAATGTAGGAAATTACTTTGTTCAAAGTCCAACCCCCTTTCTCTTCATATTAAATTCCTCATTAAAGCACCTTATCGTCTGACCACTCCTGATTGCTGCATTCACCACTTTTTACAATCAGATTATTTCTCATCTTTGCCGTAAAATCTAACCAGCGTTTCTTCTTGTGTACTGGACTAGAGTTTGGTAATCCTTGCCACGGGACAGCACCGGACAGTCTGAGGCCTCATCATCATTTCTCTTCTCTTCATTAGTTTGATACTGCCATCAGAGCAGTATCCAATCATGCAAAAACAGAGGTCACTGCTCTGATTGAATTTAACAATGCCCTCTGACCAATCAGAGGGTAAACTGTTGGGTGATATGAGGTCACGCATGCAGTATGTCAGTAATAATGATCAAAGCAAAAAGGGAGAAGACACAGCAGACAGACTTCCCTTGCCAAAATTTATCAAAAGTGTGAAAAAAAGAGTTTAAGTCTAGAATTAACTGAGGAAAAAAGAGTTTTTTGAAATTTAAACTTTACTGCAAGTATTGAGTCGTGATTAAGTTCCAAAATGAGGTATTCAGGTGCTCATAGGGTTTCAATTACTGCAGCCTTTCTTTGCTTCCATATGCAAGTATCTCTTCAGCCTCTGCACTGCAGTGTCTACTAATACATTGGGACGTCTGTTGCATTGCTTTGAGGCACTACTGTTCTTTCAAAGCAAATAAACTTTTCTGAGTCTTGTTCAATGGCAGATGGTGGAAGGACTGAAGAACTGATTTACTGTAAAAAAAAAAAAAATATAAAGAAAGACATTTCTCACAAGTTTACCCTCTTCGTGACAGAAAAAAAAAGAAACAAACACACAAAACAACGAGCACTTGGTTTATGGGAATGTTGTTTCTTCAAAACCAAAGGCAGTGGTGTGAAAAAGAGGCTACGCACATGCAGATCGCTGAAAAAGTGTTTAAAACTCTGAGAAAACTTGTTACATAAATGAAAAGATGGACGCCCAGTTGACTCGCCTTGGAGGTTCTACCCCGGCCTCCACGGTCAGTGAACTGAGCTCTGAGGCCTTTAATGTGGTCTTGGCGTGGCAGGGTGGTGGCTGCTGGTCCTCCAGTGGAATAGGGAGGCCCGGGGCAGATGTGGAGCTGGGAGTGAAGGGGTGGAGGGGGAGGTGGGGGGTAGGGGGGGGTAAAGCGGGTGTCTCTGTTCCCTGTTGAGGCTCTAATCATGGGCATGGGAGGGCTGGGGACCGGCAGCCCGTTGCAGCTCACGGTAGGTCTCTGAGTCGTGATTACAGGGTGTGTGAAGTCCAAGGAGGGTTTGATCACAGGGATGCGCTGGCAAGAGTCAGTGTGCGCTTGTGCTTGTGCTTGTGCTGTGTGTGTTTGTGCGCGGGTGAGCGCAGGATCCTGACCAAAGGGTGTGTTTGTGTGACTGTGTGTATGCTTGGCAGAGAAAATTGCTGGGACTGCAAAGGCTAAAAAAACAACCACAGGGGAAGACGCAGGGCTAAGAAGTTCAAAAAAGAGACAGGGAGAGAGAGAGACTGAAAGAGAACAGAAACAGGGAATGACAGGGATGCTAAATGGTGGAATTGTATAACAAAGACATAGAGGCATGAGGATAAAGAGCAGACAGGGAGAGTTAAAAAAAAAGGCAGACAGCCAGACACAGAGAGAAGCAGCAGCGTTAGCATTTCAAAGTCGCTTCAACTGAAAGCTGTTTTGCGTTTTAGCGTTCCACCTTCCGATACCTGTCGAAACCACTGCTGTAAAACACTTAACTGCGACTTCAACTTCACCTGTCAGCTTGTGGGTTTCATCAAGACCCACAAATCAATAGACTTTCCTACAGTTAAACAGAAGCACTGAGAAGACAAAGACACTGAGACAGAGAGAGAGGAGCCAGAGGCAGGGATTAAAAATGGGTTAAAATTGTGTTTAGAGGAAGCCAGAAGTGCTCTGCAGTTGTGTGTGTTTGTGTTTGTATGTGTGTGTGTGAGGCCTTGCCAGTCGAATTACTGTAGTATGGAGAAAATGTCAATAGGCAAACAACAGACGGTGGGTGCCACATCGATTTCAATACACGGCTGAAACATGATACTCACAGGCTCACACACATGAAGGGAACGGACGTGCAAACACACACACACACACACACACACACACAGAAAGCTTCTAAAGTTGTTGAGGATGTTGACTTAAGCTACTTAAGTTTGACTGCTGTGACATTAGAGGAGATGAAGAGAAAGACGGAGAGAAAATAGAGAAGGATGGAGAGGGAGGAGGAACAAAAGGAGGCAGAGAGGAAAACGAAAAAAGACAGCGAAAGAATCTATTTTTTCTTCTTCTCTCTAATGCATCTTTATTTTTACTCTGTCATTCAACCCCTCACTTTTTTTTTTTTTTTAATCTCTTTCTGTCCTCCGTCTTTCTCTCCGTCATGCAGACCATGACTGCGCCAGAATGTGATTTGCTGTTTAATCTTCGTAATCCATTTGGCCAATGAATGTTTCCCTTTACTAATTAAAGAACAAACAATGGACGTGTCTCTCTCGCAAATGAACGCGCGCACGCTCGCTCGCGGTCGCAGAGAATGACGGCATTTTCACATCTGACAATAGACGCTAGAGAGAGGGAATAGAAGATGGAATCAATAGATGGTAGCGGATAGAAAATGAAAAACGGGAGGAGAGAAATAACATGTAGCACAGAGAAACAGCGGGAGACGGGGAGTGTAATGTAACGTTCATAGTGTTGAAACTTTCAAACACGACAGCAGAAAAACAAATCCTTAGAAGAAAACGAGAGATCAAAAAAACAACAAAGCTCCTGCTTCTACTCCCATAATTTCTCCCTTTAATCTTTTTCTTTCTTTCTATGTTTCTGTCTGTTTCTGTCGTCTCCCCTTTGTTGTGCTTACAATGGGTAGGATCAAAAGTTGCTAAGGCAACAAACAGGGAAAAAAGACAACCCTGTCATCGTTATAGAGACGGAGGAATCCAATAGAGAAGGGGGTGAGGGGATGTGGGGGTGTAAAGGGGGTTGAAAGTGTTTATCTGCCCATTAGCAGGTTGTTATTTGAACCTGAAAGGATGTAGGGAGTGTGGGATACATCAGAGGATGCAGGATTGAAACCTGTCCTGAAAGGTACAATGTGCCTTCTGACTGTCTAATGTTATGCAAAGCTCAAGGAGTCTTAATTTGTACGGTACCTTCTATACTGGCAGGCTGTTAAATCCTGCTGCTCAGTAAGTTTTAACACAGACTTTCTCCTTGTGGTTGGAAAAAAGGTGTAAATGACATCTAAGCTAGTTTAAAGTGAGACTTATGAAAGAAGAAATGGCACATTTTTCATCTTATGAATGGGGAAGTCATGCAGGCAAAAAAGCAATTGATCTTTTCTAAGGAGACTTTTTTTCGAGTTTGGTGAGGGTGGTCTACACTGCACTACTTCGATGCCAGCTCTGGCCTTCTCCTGACGACTCTGCTTTTATATGTTACCAAATTGACTGCAAGCAATCAAAATGGAAGCAACCTTAAACTCACTCTCAGCACTGTGTGACAAAGTTTAGCTTGTTAAGCAGTTCCACTGGTGACTGACTGACATGTTTTCCCCTTGGATATCGTGGCTTTATGTGCCGCTGAGATCTTTCAATACAACAAATTGTAGACTGTATATAAAGATGACGTACCAAAGTGTGACGTCACTAATTGGTTTACATTGGAGCTGGTTTAAAGCCCAGACTTACTGCTTATAGTCAGCAGCATCTTTCCTGTTTGGAGCGAGGACCTTCCAAAGAAGGAGCGCAGGGTGTTACTTTTCATGCCCGAAGCTAACGCTAGCTTCCTGGGAACACCAAGGCTAACATTAGCAAGTTTAGCTAAATTGTGCTATCAGGGCAGGAATCGTAATCAAGTAACAAGTAATAAGTAATAAAGTAATTGTATCAAAATATTATAACAATAGTTCAACTATAATTTCCAAAATGACCATCAGCCTATTGAGGGCCTGAATTTAGCGACTGAGACCACAATGACTTGTTGAAACAAATGAAACTTTGTATTTCTAGCAAGAAGCTAACGCTTTTTGAATGGGAATCAACTGGAGCCAAGCATTGTACTTTAAAGTACTTCCAACAACCTCAAGACGTGGTAGTTACTGCTTGCTACAAACCTGTATACTCAACCTGACATACTCACTGCCAATCTGCAGCTTGGGGGCTAACATTAGCTAACTTAAGCCAAACTGAAACTAGATATTCACTGACATTACCGAGTCAGTTTGCAGCTTCAATTGTTAAAACAAAGTTGCATTGTCTCATTTTGAAAATATCATGTTTGTCCAGTTACCTTTAGAAACAAAAATACACTGGCAGACACAACAACATGGCCTCAGAAATGCAATATAGACTGTATTACCAGAGGCTGTTTTTAACCACATTAAAGGGTTTTAGGGTGGATATTTTCTAATACCAACTCTGGCATATAAATATACCCAGCAGGAAGCAGCATGCATACTAACCAACCAGAGTGCATGCTTTGCTTGTGAAATATCAAACTACCACTTGACAATATCAGCGAGATTCAAAATATGCTAATATCCCAATAATAACATGTCTAGCGTCGAATTTGTGTGTTTGTACTGTATGATGGGGTGAGTGTACCATCACCCAAGATGCAAAGCACTTAGGCTGTTTAACTCTGGTGTTTGCACAATCACAACCACTAAACAACACACGCTTGGACTTTCAACAACACTGAAGAATAAAAAAAGCTGCTGTCTGAAACCAGTTTTGTCCAAATATATTGAAATGATAAGCTGTTTATTAAGCAATATACTGATAAGCAGGAAGGGCAGACATGCTGATTATTTGGAGAATGCTAGAATGCTAAAGACGTTTAGGAGTGTGTGCGCGTATGTGTGTGTGTGAGGGGAAGAGGAGATGTTGTGACACTCGCTAGATGAGCAACAAACATGACTGTGAGGAAGTGCAGCGAGCGGTTGTCCACACACACACACACACACACACACACGCACCTGCAGCAGCAAGCAAGCTTAAACACTCACACAAACATGAATGCATCTGTATGTGCGTACACAGACAGACACACGCACGGTACGCACACATACAACAAGCGGCTCTCGGGGATTTGGAGTTCAAAGGATGTTTTATTTTGGGAACAGCTTTGGGTTAGTCACCCTACTTTGGTGACAGACGGAGAAACAGGTTGCAAATATCAAACACTTTACAAGCACTGTGACACGCGCAAACACCCACCCACACCCACACGAGCATCCGCAAACATGCACTCTCGCTTTCCTTGTAGTTCCTCCGCCTCTCTCTTAATTCCAAGAAACATCTTGCCAAAGGGAGAATGTGCTGCTTAAAACTTACAAGCTGACTTCTTCACCAGCAGCAAAATATGATCACAGCTCTTCTGACAGCTTTGTCAAAAACACTAAGAACTTGTGTTTGTGCTTCATTCACACATAACAAAACATGGCAGGATGCCTCGATTACACAAGATAAACTCAATATTGTGCAATGGTAATTTTAGCTAGTGCACTTTTATGATGTTTAAGTCCTAATAGAAGAAAAAAACAGATTCTTTCTCCTTCATGTAATGACTGAAAGGTTGTTAAAGCTTTGAATTTCTCCATATGTTGATAGCAGTTTACACAGGGCCGTAAGAGCAATACTCTGATTTAAAGAGTTTAGAGAATGCTGGTTTTTTGATACTACATTTGTTTGTGGGGTTCCAAGTTATGTTGAAAAGAAAAAAACTGGAAGCTATTTGAGTTGACGGGAACGTTAAGCAGCTTTGTCTTGTTAAATTTGGGAAGTCTGGCTACACTTCAACAACACCAGCTAATGTTAGATTTGCAAAACAAACAAGTTAGTCCTCATCCTAAAAGTGTTTTCTCTTGTAACGTCAAAAGTGAAAACATTCTGTTGAAATACAGAAACACAGGTTTATATTACAATGAGATCATCAGATTTTACATTTTTCCTTATCGTTATTATAGGAATAATTAGTTACACTACTCTCTTAACTGGTGAGGATACTGACTTTCTGCCTGGGACCTGTTAGCCTTAGCTTCAGTCTTTTAGCATGATATTATGATGTTATGTTACGATGATATCACGTGTGTATTTGAGATCCCTTTTACAGAGTTCTCGTTTTAAAATTAGTCAGTTAGAAACATTAAAAAGTCAGCTGGAGACTGTGGTTTACACACATTCTTATAGCTAATGTTAGCTTAATTAGCTAGCTGTCTATAGCTCACAAAATCTGCCAGTGACAGTCATTTTAGCCGTCAAAATTGATGGGTGCTGGCCAGAAATGAGAAGCCAGTTTTTGTCTACCTCTTTAAAAAATAAAGGTTTCAAAAATGTTTCAAAAATGACTGAGACTTTAGATTGTAAATCCGCTAACGTTATTATTGTAAGCTGCATTACGTGTCGTGCTAGAGGAGAAAGGCAGCAAAGCTTGTTGTGTGAAAGTATAAAAAATGAATCCATTAGTGCAACTTTTAGGAACACAGAAAAAGGTTAGGTACAGCTATATGTGTACAATGACATATTGAAATGTTTCAGTACTCATGGCAATAATTCCCCAAGAAACTTTCATCTACCAAAAAATGCTGGAGGTGGTTTGCTACGTAATGTGAGCGCATTCACACGCACACACATAAATACACATACATAGGGCGATGCAGTAATTGAACAGATGTTGGCACAGTTTGGTGGCGACACCTGTTTGAAATTTATAATGAGCAGCCAGGGGAGAGGACCACACACACACACACGGGGAGTCGTCTGTGTCTTGGCTGTGACTCTGTTGCAGGTCAGAGGAAGGCTAAGAATAAACTGACCCTGCTGAGTCTCTCCTTCTCTGTCTAACACACACACGCACACACACACACAGTTCACTTTGAGTTTGACTTCTGCATACACATGTCCTCTGATTAACAAAAACAACAAGAGAGAGAAAACAGATAGATTGAGAGAGAAAACCAAGAGAGACTCATCAGCTCTGTTGGCAAACAGGAGAGGGATATAAAAGAAGAATTAATTGGCTGAACAGAGTGAATTCACTCGTTCCTGCAGCATATTCAACACAGTGAATAATGCAGATTCAGTTATCATATGCATGAATAGTTATGATAATATCGATTCACAGATATCACAGATATGCACTGTATATCTATACTGTATGTGACTCCCCATAGACTGATACTGAATGAATTCCACAAGCGAAAGAAGAGCGCACTGATAATAACACACTGACACAAGCACATTTTTCTTTCTTTCACTCCCTTTCTTCATCACCTCTGTCCTCAGTTAGTCATCAAATCATGAAACACAGAAATCTTCTTCTCCCTTCTTCTCATTCCATCCTTCACTCTTCAACTCCACATTGCTTTCTATTTCCTTCCCCTCCTTCCTTTGTATGAATGTGTAGTTAAGGACTGCATATCAAAACACACTTATCATTCCACTAGTATTCATGCCTCAAGCAATTTTTGTGGTGCTGCACTGTTTTCCCTCTTATGTGAATGGCAGGATGGACTCCTGGTGAGCACACTGCCTGAAATTGGGAGTTTACAATTTGAAGTGGTACTCTAATAATTTAGTATTGCACTTCCATAACGTTGGGGGATGTACACAAGACAGATAAATAAAATGAATGGCTACGATCAAAGCAGCAAAGGCATATTCCGATATTCTGAATTGTAGTCCAAAACAATGGATCCTACACTTCCCATAATGCAACTTCATAGCATCTGTCTGATAACAAGTCTTCCAAACTGCACACCATCAGTTTATTCTGTAAATTTGTAGCCTTCAAGCCCAAAGTGAGATTACCCTGATGATATCATTATGACATCATCAGGGTCATTTTCTCAGACTCGAGAAAGCACCTCTAGAGCCACAGGAGAAAAAAAACACATCTGTTTTCACAGGCTGAGTATCACTCTTTATTACCAGCAAACTGACATGTATGCATAAAATTGATGGAGTGCCCCTTTAAAACGATCCACCTTACTGAAGTGTCAAATAGGAAGATGCTGAATGAATTCGCTCCAGGGAAAACTGACCTGAAACCTGACCTTTGATCTCTAACGAAGGTTAAAAAGGGGAAAGTGGATTTCCTACAGGGTACATCACTGTATTTAACTTGAGCTGAAGCTTTCTTCTCCTTCTCTCCCTTCCTCACACCCTTTTCTTCTATCTTCCTCTTTGTCTCCCCACCTTTCCCGCGTTCAGCTCCAGTGCCTTTTAGATTTTCTGCAAGATATTTCACTACCGCCGTCATCCTCCCTGCCTTTCTCTCAGTCCGTCCTCCTACTTTTACCGCTTTACTTGTTTCCCCAAAACTTTTGAGAGAGCTCAGTCAAATAGACAGAATAAACAAGAAAAGTGACAGATTAATAAAGGGTTGCTAAAAATGCAGGAAATAGACAAAAGGAACGGGGGGGAGGAGGCAGAGCGGAGTAAACAAAACTATTATGCATGAGTGAAGGAAGACATAACTGTGGGAGGGACAAGGCAGAATAGAGGGAGAGTGTGGACGGTGAATTATGTCTGGGTTGTGATCCAGCTAAATTGCCTTGGCAGTAAGTTCCTTATTCTGAGTAAAGGGTTAGATGAAGATGGATGGATGGAGAGGAAAGAGAAGTCAGAGGAGGAGAGAAAGAGAGGTGCGGGGTGAGGAACAGACAACATGATGGGATGAGGGGTGTCAGGTAAAAAGAAAGGGGAGACAAAAGGGGGATGAAAAGTGTAAATAAGTAAAGGTGAAAGCCAGAAAAGGAGGAAGATGCTAATGAAGAAGAGTGGAGGGCGATAAGGGAGGGAGGAGAGACGTGAGATGACAGAGAGGTGAGGGTAGAGGAGAAGGTGAAGAAGGGAGGGATCGAGGGAGGATGCAGGAGGCGGATGACAAAACTCATGCTGCGTGGAAGAAAATCTAAAAATATACAAGACAGAAATATGGGGGGATGGGAGAAACAAGGGGAGAGATGACAGAGAAGAACAAGAAAGAAAGCAAGAAATGGGCATATAGAGCAAATCCAAGGTCAATGAAGGCTGAAATTTAATGCGGCTACGACAGAAAAGAGGGGAAAAAAGGGGGATATCGAGGGAGGAAAGGCACAAATGAGCACGGTGGATGAAAGGAGGTTTACATTAGTGTGGGGGAAGGGGGGATTTTTTGACAAGAGAGGAGAGAAAACACACAGGGAGCTGCAGCAGCTAGAAAAGACATGAAAAGAAGAAGAAGAGTGGGATAAATAAATAGAGAGAAAGAGCTCATGGGATATTGATAATGAGGGAGGTTTTAAGCCACCTTAAGCCCAAAGTGGAGACTTGATTGGACTTCTCATGAAGCAGCAGTGGATAGATGGATGGATGGATGGATGGATGGATGGATGGATGGATTGAGAGGATATGTACAATATGCCTGGATGAGGACCGTATCGCATATAAAAAGTATAAAAGGAAATACTACAGAGAGAAACAGACAAAACAAAACAAGGTATAAACTCAGACGAGACAGAGAAGACAGCACAGGAGAGATTAAGTGTGAGGGATAAAGAAGGAGGTGAAGAAAAGAGAGAGTGGGGGGGGGGGGGGGGGAGAGAAAAACAACAGGACGACTAGATCAATATACCAGAGGGGCTCCTCTCCTCCACATCCCGCTCTCCCTCTCCTCACACTCCTTTACATGGAAACATTGGATTATCGATCCATCGCCTCCCTTTCCTCCGCTGTCGCTCCTCTCATCCAGCTTTTCCAAGGCAACTGCTTTAAAGCCTCTCAGTTTTCTTCAGTGTTTGATCCCGACCGTTCGATTTCGTTGATCTTTCTTCATCTTACTGCCTGGCTTTTTTTTTTTAAAAGATGGACAACCCAGACGGAAAATCAGAAGGCAAAGTGAGCCAGCGGGAGAGCTCATGAGGGCCTATGTTAGAAGATCTGGAAATTCCCTGTTTGGAGAAAATATCTAAAGATTTTTAATGTTTTCCTCATCTTGTTTGTGCAATTTGTTTCTCTGTTTGACGAAAGAATCTTAACTGAAGGTCCACTTACTAGCTAGAGTCTCAAATGTATCATATAGTCTTCATCAGCAGATGGAGTTTGCTCAGTTGTCATGAAGACAGATCTGTTTGCAGTGCAGTTTACACATCTGCTTTAGTACTTGTTATGGTTTCATTTATAGCACTTTTAGGACTTTCTTTAGGACTTCATTTAAAATTTGTAGAATAATATTTCATTCTTGACTTTGGAAATAGTAGTTTGACAAAACTACAGCTGTACTTTTGTGATTACTGGAACTGTTTAGTCAAACTGAGACTAAACTTTCATGTTTCACATTTTAACTCGTTTTTATTCCGGTTTGTCCATCTTTTCAAAAAGTCAAAGAGAGTAAGGGTATTTTCAAACCTGTGTTGTTTAGTCCAGTTGAATCGGACTCTGGTTCGATGGTGCAGTACAACCGTATCGACACCCTGTGAGGAAGTGGTCTTGGTCTGGTCCCAAGTGAGTTCTGGAGCGGTTTGTTAGTGGTGGACACAGCTAACCAATGAGCAGAGTGAACATTCTCACTTTTGTTGATACATTTTGGTTTGCTTGGATTTGTGAAAAGAAACTGAATCAACGGGAAACACGTAAAGTTTAGAAACTCATCCACTGATTCGGACCACAGCAAACAAATACAGGTTTGAAAACAGTCTAAGAGACACTTATACAGCTGAGTGACAGCAGATCAACAATAGTGCCAGGGCACTATTACTGCAGCAGAGACACAATCCCATTTGACTGAGTCTTCTTATTTTACAGTAAAATAAAAGGCTAAGATAGTTAAGCCCAAGATATTGTCCACTGAAGTAAGCTGCTTAAAAGAAAACAGATGAGCAGTAATATACGGACAGGTCATTTTAGTACTTTTATAGGTTTTGGCAAAAAAATGTAATCTCTGCCTGCGTTTCGTCATATTATATCTGTTTTAAAAGCCTTTTAAATGTGTTGAATCTATTGTGTAACTGCTAAAAAAAAGAAATGATTTCAGTCATTACATGATTACATGAGTCCTGCTTGCTGAATGTAGGTGTATGTGCCCCAATCAAAAGTCCTTTCATTGTGATTCTCAGATTCTTCATAAATACAAGGCCCGCACCGCTAGTCTAGCAGAGGAAGATGCTCACCGTTTCTTACTGTTAACTCTTAACCCACATAGTCCCAACCTTTAATGTGTAAAATATCCTGTTCATACTTACCTCTATAATCCTGTTGTACAGTAGCAAACACACCAACCGTACCAACCTCTGATCTGGTGCAATCTCTACAGTGTATCTCTCTCTCCCTCTATAGCCCCCCCTCACTCCTCTCTCATCCCCTCCTGACCTCACTGTTCACTAACCGGCATTAAAAGTAGTGCTTGCGTCAATGATAGTACACAATTACGCATACATAGGCCTAATTATGCTTGAGAGGATACTCACGCACACATGCAAACACACACTGCCCTTGTGGTGACACTCCTACCTAGAGGCTGGCTGGTATCAGCTGGCAAGCCTCTTGCCCATTTGTAAAATCTAGTCTCTAGGTAGACATACAAATTACTGTTCAACCTTAACCCGTTTCTCACCTCTCACCTTGCCAATCAAACAGCACCCTAAAGGAATGGGAACTGGTCTAAACTTTGCTCCTAACATCTGAAACTGAAACAGACACACAAACAGAGTACCTGCTTTATAGGCACCAGGAGGCGCTGAGGAAACTGCATTCCCAACTGCTTTATGTATTGGTCAATTTAACACTGCTAACATCAGCATATTAAAAATGCATGTGCCCAAGGACGCAGGAGCAATTTTGCAAGTGTGTGTGTGTGTGTGTGTGTGAATGTGGACACATGTGTGTAAGCATTTTAATGCAGAGTAGCCTACCTTGAAGAGTGGCATTATTACACTGTTATCTCACTAATAGAGCTATTTATACTGTGAATGCATGTTAAATGCTCAATTAACCCACACAGTGATTTCTGAATGGGAGTCAATCACACAGAAAGGAAACTAGAAAGAAGAATGTGTCACTGGTAATCCAAAAATATGTCAGTCACCTTTAAGTGCAACAAAAACCATCGTTTAGGGGAAATTAAGGAGTATACCGGGGTTTTCCGAGATGTTGTTCAAAGGCAGCTTTGGAGATTCTCCGATGTTTCGTTTCAAAGATTGCATAAACAGTTACTGACGATGTCTTTGTACTCACATAGTCTCGTCATTTTGAAACTCCAGCTTGCCAGCGGCCAGTTCGTAGTCCTCCCCTCCTTTAGCGGTGCCATCCAGGGTTCGGTAAGGGACGGCTACCAGGCCTCGAGCCCCTGATGTCCGGAGCACCTTCACCTCCATCACACCAACGCTCTCACTCACTCTCTGACTGGCGCTCTCAAAGGTAAAGATACCTGAGGAGGAAGAAAGGAAGAAAGAAAAAAAGAAGAAGAAGTGTTGATAAATGCCCACGCTCTCACTCACTCACTAGCTTGCTCTCCAACGTGTACGGTATACTGTTTATAGTGAGAGGATAATAGATCACCACCCACTCTCTCCAGATAAAAGATAATATGCTATTAGGTAAACACCCACTCTTCACTCATCCTCCCACACTTTCATTCTCTCTCGGTGTTCATCAAAGTCCTGTAACTGAAAAAGTGGCGACACTGAGGGGACTGGAACTTTTAATAACGTTCTTATGATACCTTTTTGTGGATAATGTGGGACTACATGCTGAAGCAAAGCAATTAATCTATCTGAAATCAACACTAAGCTACAGCAAAAAAACCTGCTGCTGAGGTGCACACAATCTATTAAAATTATTTTAAATTATTACAGAACCAGTTCTCAACATCTAACTTGTGCATTTGTCACATTGTCTGTTAAGCATGCCCCACTTTGCCCAAAAGATTAAAGACAATCTTAAATTAAGATTCATTTTTCCAGAGAAATTCTTGACTTGTGTACATTTTGGTCTAAATTATAATGGCCAGAAAGAGAAAGTATAACTTTGATTTATGTTTCTATGACAATGACAGAGCTCACTATATTTGTGTTTTCTAGAGGGTGTGAATTTTGGGTACCACTCACAATGTTGGTACTGGTAATCTGGCAAAATATCTGTGTGGCACTGAAAATAGTTTCCTAATATCATTTCAGTTCCAACAGCCACACAGGCAGCTATACCGCTGGGGTGTGTGGTCGTTGCTTATAGTGCTATCAGTGATTTGAGCAGTCCCCATACGTTACTCTGTGACTTTGTATGCTACTTTATGTCATAATTCAAATTATGGTGTAATGTACAAAGTGCTGAAGTTACAGGACTACTTGTTGCTGTGAGTTTTGACAGTCTGGTCATTTGCTATCACCACAACTGGATCCATGAAAGAGAGACTAGACACAGTCCTTTGTATATTAAACACAACACTGAGTGTGCAGGAGCTGCCGATGACTCAGCATGTTTTTGATAACATGAACGAAAAGTTAAGTTGAGTGAGAATGTGTGCTTAAGTTAGCTGGGATAAGTACAAGCAAGTTAACCCAACTTGCTAGCTTCCGATTGGAACACAAACCTATCAGCACGATGGGTACAAATGTTGTAAAAGGACAGACAATGTCTGTCAACCAATGTCGTGGGAAACGCCCTCTCAAAGGCTTAAAGTATATGCTGCATTCACGTATTTGTGTATCAGTCACACCATAATTATGAGCTGTCAAGACAGAAGAACTGTACAGTACCAGGCTAAAGTTTGGACACACTTTCTCATTCAAGTGAATGGGAAGGTGTGTCCAAACATAGCCTCCTATAGTAGTTTTAATTCTGACTCAGACATATTCAACATCTTCCACTTGGGGAAAAGGACTACAGATGTGGCAACAAAGCAGTGTAAAAATTGGTAAATAAAATCCAAAATCAACACTTTTACAATTGATTCAGCAAATTTAAAATGTAAAATGTGTTTAAAATGTGCTTCATTAACTAAACTTAACAAGACACAACAGAAGGAGCTAATTTAAGATATCTAAGTGATATGACTTCGAGGCAAGCAGTGGGGGTAGCCATCCTAGAATAATGTGTTCCAAAAACAGTTTTATCTTGCACAATGCACAGTATTTGCAATATCATTTTAATGAATATTTCTTTAAACAAAGGGGAGGGGAATTAAAATTCAGTTTATAACTACAAAATGTAAAGACCAAATGTATTCTAAGTTATAAACAGTAAAGATACACAACTCCTGCGTCACTCTTACCTGCGTGATCGTCATCGTAAATGGTCACTGTGGCTGTGTGGTTGTCACCCAACACGGCTTTGGGGGTGGCAGTGGCATCCAGAGGGGCAGTGCCAATCTCAGGGTAACCAACCACTCGAGGGTTACTGAGGTGAACGTAGAAATACTCATCCTCCTCAAAGATGTCATCATCTATCACCCCGACTGTGATCTCTGTTAAAACAATAGTATGTCACTTCAGGATGTTATTTTTGGTACAAGATAGTTATGCAGAAATCATATTTTAGTAGAAGCCAGTGGGATGAAATCTGCCTCTGGTGCTGCAGATGATCTCTCTTATTTGAGCCTCAGTCTCACCGACATGTTTTTTGAAAATATGTCATGAATTATTGTTGTCACCGTTGCGTTTACCTTTGAGGGTCTCTCCTGGCTTAAACAGCAGAGTTCCCTCAGCGAACTCATAATCTGAACCTGCGTTTGCTGTACCGTCCTCTGTGCGATAATCCACCTGGGAGAGATAGGAACACAGCGAGATGGGAAGTGGGGTGAGACGAGGGGGAGGGAGCGAAAGAGCCGTCAAAGATGAAACAGAAGTGAACAGATATGAAAAGGGCAGATAAACACAAAGGGAGAGGGAGAACAGAGAAGAAGAGAGACATAGAGGAGGATAGCGAAGGAAGAGAGGAGAAGCATTTGGGGAGTTAGGAACAGAGGGTGAGAGAGAACAAGAAAAACAGCTTCATTAAACCAAGCCCTCTGGTCAGATACAGTCTGATAATAAAGACTTTGAAGCTAGTGCAACAAAACCTTCCCTGTATCCTCCCCTTTATCTCTGTCCTCTCTGCATATGCCCTTATTATTAACCCTCTCCATCCTATACAGAGGCTTACAAACTTACTTACATCACTTATAATCAGATCCTACTTTAGGATACTTATGCAGGCTTTTTGACAGCAAAGTTGAATCGGTGACTCAGTGTTGCTGTTGTAGCTACTCTCATGGCTCTGCTCTATTTTTAGCTCTTCATGAAATGTATAAGTGAAACAGCTCTAAATGTACTTTTGAATGCATCCATTACACCGGCGGATAAGCTTGGTCTGTACTGAAGGTTGAATATTTTAGGTGTTTCAGATATGAGGGTGTGCTGCTTTTTAAATGTTAGATTTTAGATAAAAAATGTGAGATATTATATATGATTGTCAAATAATGATAAATTGAGTCAAAGTTATTTATATAAGGATAGCCTATCAGTCGGTATTCAATCATAATGCTTGAGTGGAACTAACTCTTTAGAAACTGTTTCACCGTAGGTTTAGGTTAACTATTCTACAAAATAGCAGGTGAGCTAGCTGCATGAAAAGAACACAGGAAGCCTAGGAAGCCTGTATGTGGCCATTTCTTGTTATGAAAAAAACACTCTTTTACACTAGTCAAGATCTGTGTACTTTTTCTTAGACTGGCTGCTTCATCCTAAAACTGCTAAACCTTTTAAGAAAATGAAGTACTTTCTAGATTTATTTAAACATGCAATGGCTGATTTTTTGGCTACTTGGGCAGTTGAAACAAACTGTGAACCCAACACTGATATATCCTTTTAAGCTGATATGGCAAACTCAATAGCGTACTCGTTAGTGTAAATACCGTTGCTTAGAGTATTTACACCCCTGAAGATATAGAGCAATATTTTGACTTGTTTTGGTCACCTGACAAACTCTTCTTTTAGCTTTGGTTTTGGTTTCCACCAACTCCTGACAGAAATATCTGGTTGTTAAGCTGCTAAATGCTCCTTTACGTTTACCAGCTACAGTAGCTGCTAACTAAACAGCTGCCTGCTGCAGCCAAAACAGTAAAGTTGTGGGCTGTATAACCAAAATGATGAGCTGAAAGACGCTAAAAAGCTCAGTAGAGCTGAGAAAACTGCAGAGTTGGGTGATAATTCTCTCTTGTTAATTACTATGAGTGACCCCTTTCACATTATTCATTTAATCCACTGTAATTCTAAAAATATTGATTACAGCTGCTTTAAACCATATTAAACATAACTCAGATTGCAGTGCGATTGTGAATAGGTACTTGGAGCTTTTGACAGTTTCAACAAGTGCCAGCAGCTGGTGGTAGATATTAATTTCTTAAAAAATAATATTTCTTAGTCTCTAAAGCGCTGCTGTGACACTGAGCCTGGAGAGCCTCTGTGTGGGCCAAATACGCCACTTGACTTAACAAAATCAGCCTTAAGCAGACGGCAGACTGAGGTCGTGCTGTCAGCATACTTCTACAGATAGCACTGATGTTGCATCAGAGTTTCATTTGTATACAAAGAGAACAATAAAGGAGGAGCAGCCTTGCAAAACCTCTGTAGTAACGGCAGATCAGATATCATTCCACTGACACAGACTCTGCAGAAGACTTGAAAGAAAATCTCTTATTCAGAGTATCAGGCCACCGTTAAGCACAAAATCAATGAGCCTTTGCAATGGATATGTTTTCTTTGAGTTACAACCTGAGCTGAAATCTAAAATCTGGAGAGGAAAGTGTTTGCTATCGTGTCTCTTCTGTTCTTCTCTTTACCAGCATCCAACCAGAGAGGGAAACAAGAAATCTCAGAGCTTCCAAGGTGAGAACATGCTATGAGTGAGAATCAGACAAAGACTAGGAAAAGTGCCAAAGATATGAGTGAACTCAGTCCAAAACTAGATTTTTGTTTCCTCTGGTGTCTGCTTTTATCTGCCTGAGTGTCTCTTGGCATCTCTACCTCTCACACACACAAACACACACACACACACACACACACACTTTCATAAACACACTTTTATTCCTGTTCCTCTGAAGAATTGACGGGTGTTGCATTAATTCCACACACACCTTGACAGTAACTCCGGGGTCTCCTCCGTGTCTACCAACTGTCAGCTTTAGGGAGCCACAGTTTTCAAAGCACTGGTACAAAGAGGGTTCAAAATCCATCCTGACAGTGTAAGGGTCGTCCTCCTGGGCCTGGGTCTCGTGGCTGCTCACCACCTGGAAAAAACACACACACACAGAGTCAGGACCCTCGCTGTGAATATCAGGTTAAATGGCAATGAGGGGAAATGTGTGTGTGTGTGTGTGTGTGTGTGTGTGTGTGTGTGTGTGTGTGTGTGACCTTGCGAGCCTGGTCGGCGGCGTGCTTCTTGAGGATGTTGCCAGCTCCAATCATCATCCTGGTTGCTTGGATACGGTAGAATGCTCTGCTCTTCTGCTGCTGCATCAGGACCTGATCAACAAAACCAATCAATTAATAGACTGATCTACTATATTTATGATGTTAATTTATATCTTCATTTTTCCACATTAGCCCTATTTTTATAAAAGCTTTCACTTTTAGACTGACAGCTGCAGTTTAAAGGTTAAGCAATGAATCTCCCTCAAGAAACTCTTACACCTTCACACGGAGGGTAGGGGTCAAAGGTCAACTACAGATTCAATGAGTTACTGCTGTTTGTGGCACTGGTGCTTGATTCATGCCTCAAAAAGCTGCAACTGTCTGTTTTTTGACAGAGATGCTGCCAAGATGAACCAGATAAATGAGCACTTCAGTGAAATCCGACTGACAAGAAATTATTTCATATTGTCTGCGCCATTTAAGTATTAATCTCTTGGTGAAGCACCAGACTGTCCCGTAGTTTCTCTGGCTCTCTTAGCAGCAAACTTTAGATCTAATTAACCTTATCTGTTTATTCTTGATCTATAAGTAATGATTTCAATAATAATGTACGAGTGAATAGTAATTTAATATCCTAATGATCCATCAAATTGAAAATTAACAAATTGGCCACTGTAGATGTCAAGATAATTGGATTAAATGTGGTCTCAGAGCTTGAAACACAGCGATTTATTTAAATTTACGGGACGTGAGATGGCAGTTTTACCCCAGAATCCTCATAAACTCTGCATCTCTTTAAAAGGGATGCGATCCGTGATTGTTTTTTTAGTTAAAAACTTGATCCGTTTTCGCTGAGAAAGTTGGCCTAAATTAATGAAAGTTCACAAAACTATTTAAATTGCCATTCGGTGATTCATGATGACTGCAATAACACCTTTAACCTTTATCTACTCATTCAAGTTTAATCCACAGGGTAGCTGTTGTTCTTAATTACAGAACCAGGCTGCGGGAGTAGCCACAGGGCGAGGAAGGATTGAAAACAAACATCTGGGATTTTCCCACTGCACCTTGGGGTGCCTGTCAAACTCCTTTCCTTTCCTCCTTTAATACAAAAAAAATCACAACAAGATATAATTTGGAGAGGAGGCAAGGTAAGGAAGAGAGGAAAGCAGAAAAAGGGAGAGCAGCACAGACTTGGACAGCTTCTACGGTTAAAATGTGCAATGTGTTTCATGATTAGTATTCAATTCAATTCAATTTAATTTTATTTATTTAGCCTATATAGTGCCAAATCACAACAAAAGTCATCTCAGGGCACTTTTCATATAGAGTAGGTCTAGACTGTTCTCTTTAATTTACAGAGACCCAACAATTCCCCAATGAGTAAGCACTTGGCGACAGCGGCAAGGAAAAACTCCCCTTTAACAGGAAGAAACCTCAAGCAGATCCCGGCTCTAGGTGGGCGGCCATCTGCCTTGACCGATGACTCAATGAATATCATTTCTGTGAGTAAGTGTGAGTAAATATTATAGTGAGGAGGTATGTGTGTGTGTGTTTGTGTGTCTGTCCATTACAGCCATCTAATAGCAGCTCCTTTTTGTTGACGGGGATGAGATTAACCGACTTGTCGATTAATCCCTGGATGGCGCACTTACAATCGAAGCTCAACTAAACTAATGCCAAATTAACCAAAAGTCAAATAAAGAACGAAGCACTAAGTTTCCATCAATCTAGATTTTCCCAAAAAATCTTAACCCAAGGTCCACTTACTTGCTTTTTTCAGGGCACTTAACGGCATGCCAGTCTTTCTCAAAGCACTGAAATTTCTGTGCGAGATGCAATTGAGAACTCAGAATAAAGGTAGTAAGTGGATGTTGAGTTATGTTTTTTTTTTTTTTTAATGAATGAACGTTTCCGCTCATATACTGTATCTAATGTTCATATAACTTACCGGGCAAAAAATCATCTGGATGGCAGAGGAGTTGCATGTTACAGTGCTGTCAATGAGGTCAACTGGCACCTTCCTCTCTGCAGACTAGTGGTGTGTCAGCACATAATATTACTGTACATGAGGAGTGTCCTGGAAAACTCTATTTTACTCTGTGTGTGTGTGTTTATGTTTATGAGAGAGTTCATGTGTAAGCTATTTGATACTCTACCAACATAATTAACTTCTCCATAACTTTGTTTGTATTTGGTGTGTGTGTGTGTGTGTGTACTTGTCCATTTTCTAGAAATGATCGCTACATTAGAAGAGATGAGTAGAGAGTTTAAGTCTAATCAAATTTACAGAGCTAATTATTTTGTGGCTATCAATGAGAAATGCAAATGACTTTGTTAAACAACTAAGAAGCTGCTCTGGAACATCATGAGTTTTTTCTCTCGATAATAGCTGTGCGCTGTCACCTTCCTGAAGCTATCACCTAAAACACCTTGTTCTTCACAACTGAATGCGTCAAAGCGTCATTTCCAACACAATGTCACCCTCAGATGAGTCACATATGATATGTGATGCATAATGCTGCGTTGTCTACTGTTTGATTTTGTTGTTAGATGTAAAAAGACCTTGAAAAGCTCAGAAATCAAGTCAAGTGCTTCATTCATGCTTCACAATTCAGTGGCTCATTGATCAGCTGGTTGGCTACCAGCTGACTAGTAACATCCAATCACACTGCAGCCTTTGTAATCTCACACTTCTCAATGACTGCTCTAGTGATCTGCTCACGCCACCGTAGTTTGCTGTTGTGCTGTAGCTCCCTCCATCACACCAACCTCCTCCGTATGTGCTAGGTTTTTTGTATGTTGACTAAACATAAGTGTATGTGTTTGTTAAAAGAGTAGTTTAACATTTTTGGAAATTAGCTTATTTGCTTTTTTGTTGAGTTAGATTAGAAGAATGCCACTCTCATGTTTGTCCCTTAAGGGTGGAAGCAGGAGGAAACAGCTAGCCTGGCTCTCTTCAAAGTTTAAAATTTCACTTACCAGCACCTCTAAAATTCACTAATGGAAACGTATATCACACAAACAGAAAAGCTGTCAATTTGTGGATTTAGAGGGAGTTAACTTGCTGTAACGTTAGCTATTTTTTGGCAAACAGCAATAAACAGGAGCTCACTGCACACGGCAGCTGGGTGCTAATAAAAAGCTACAGCATGTAACTCCACATAAAACCACAACTTTCCCCAACAACCATTACATTTCTGTTTTCACACAGACATGTTAATTGGTGAGCTTTAGAGATGCTGGTAGGTGTATTTTTGAACTTTGGACAACGCTAGGCTAGCTGTTACCACCTCCTTCCAATCTTTATACTAAGCTAAGCTAATCACCTCTCAGTTCTAGCTCAATACTTAATTAACAAATGTAAGAGTAGTATCAATCTTCTCAACTTACTCTTGACAAAAAATTTCTCAAAATGTGGAACTATTCCTTCCTGCTTTGACTTTCTGAGAGCTTCCTCAAAGAGTAGCGCCTTTTCCACCAAAGCTAACTGTAATTATTTGCTAGAAATGATGAATTACAAGTGTCTGTTCAGAGGGCAATGTCTGATGGTTGCATATCACCACCACCAATCATTATGCATACATTATGCTAACCTGGTAATTAGCCATCTCAATCAACTGCTCCATGTCTTTATCTGGGTGCCTCTGCTTCAGCTCCTTCAGCGTCCTCGCCATGTCCCTCCTAGCCTCATCCTCCTCGTCCTTTGGTCCTCTGTCCTCCAACATCCCTCCATCCATCCCGCTGTGACAGTTCAATGCCATCTGTCCATCCAGCTCCAGCATGTCCATTTTGGTGAATCCTCCCGGACCCAGCGCTCCTCCCCCTATACCTCCGTCCATACCCCCTAAACCTCCATCTGCACCTCCTTCTGTCTCGATGATGATGCCGCGGTTCTTGTCAGCACGGTAACGCTTGCGGACGTACTTGTAGAAGAGGAGGCGCCTATCGGCCACCCAGGCCTGGACCACACAGAGGGGGAAGTAGAGGAAGGTCAGCACCGCCTCCCACACCTACAGGAGAGATAGGAAGTTAATACCTCATTACTCAACCTTCTCTTCCTCCCACATTTCCACTTATGTCAACAGCTTTCATTTCTTTCTGTCCTCACCTCCACCTCTCCAGGGGAGAAGACATTCAGAATCAGGTACAGCCAGATGTAGGCAAAGATGCTCCAGGCCGCCGTGACAAAAAACACTCTAAGGTGTTTGATTTTGCGCGTCTCTCCGTCGGGAACCACGTAGACACACACAGCGATGATGACAAACATATTGAAGGCAGCGCTGCCCACAATAGTGCTGGGACCCAGAGAGCCAGCTTCAAAACCATGGCCGCAAACCTATAGGTGGGGTGAAAATCAGATTACCGTGTTCCCAATACTCGCTGTATCAGTTAATCTAATGTGCAACCACCTAGCTTATATTATACCCACCTCAATAACAGACAGCAGTATCTCAGGGGCACTAGAACCCAAGGCCATTAGAGTGAGATTGGAAACGGTTTCGTTCCAGATCCTGACCGTGGCCGTGGTGGTCTCACCGTTCGACCTCTTTATGGTGATCTCCTTCTCCTGGGAGGTTATGACCTGGAGAGGAGACGAAAGGAGAAGAAAGGAAAGATGCCATCATGCAGTCATGAAAACTTGTAATGCTGTAGCTCAGTAGTAAAATAACTGTCTGGTTATTCACATGTCACCTACCTCTATAGAAGACATGAATCGGTCCGCTATAATGCTCATGCCCAGGAACATATAGATGAGTGCTACGAAGTAAACAATGGCCCGTGCCACTTTGTCCCCTACAGAAGGGTTCTGGGGGTTCCACACAGGTAGCACCACTCCTGAAATTGATAATCAACTTTGAGTTTTGCAGCAGAGGATCACAGGCAATATGTTGTTGGAACAATTTTGTGCAATAACCTCACTAATCTCCCTCTCTCTAATCTTGTATAGTCTGCCACAGTGGACATTTTTTAAAAGCTCAGTGGCAGTGCACGCTGATTAAGGATTATAAGTGGGATATTTTCCATATGGTCCCATTTGTCTCACTAAAATGTACTGGAATGGATCAATGCGCTCTAGTTTTAGGGCAGTAAATTGAAACATTCAGCCAATAACTCACCAGTGTTGCCTTTTTGTCAGGGAAGTAATGAAACATACATCTCTGCCATATGTGGCGGTGTTCCTTATGTGGGTGTTTTATGAATATTCTGTTGACATTGTTTAACTCTAACTAGTGCATTAGCACCTGGCTTTTAACAAGTAAATTTCTTTCCTGTTACTTGAAGAGTCTCTGGACAGAGTGCACAGAATGAGTTGGCAAAGTACGCTGTAATCAATAAATGCCAAGAGACTATGCTACTTCAGAATTTACGCTACTACTACATCAAGAGTTTCAGATCCTTCTGGTTCTCTTTTTAGAGTCCCATTAGCAAAAACTAACGGATATAAAAACACTTTCAACCCCTCAGCCATCTCTTAACTAAACACTGTGAGGAAGAAGTGACTTGAGCACACAAACCAACTCAGAACCCAAATCCCAAACACCACAAAATTTTACATTATTTATTTACTTATATTGAAGCAGTTTGTTTTAAATTGTTTTCATTTGTGTACTCTGATTTATTTTGTATTTATTTTGATGTTTTTATATTTATACTGTATATATTGTCTTCATGTGTTATGTGTTTTGTGTTTTTATCCCTTATTACACTGCTGCACAACCAATTGCCCCTTAGGGACAAATAAAGTAATTGATTGACTGAGATTAGAAACTAAGGAGTCCTCATGAGAAATATAGTAGCTACAAAAGTATATTACCACATGATATGATAAAGAGAATGGGATACACCATAAGAATATACTATAGAGCTTTAACTGATTAAGTGAAGGAATGCTTCGTCTCTTCCGCTTGTCTCAACCAGCTGAATATCATTTTTATGTATAAAGTGTAGTCTCATTTTCTCTGTACAAACCTCTTTTATACGTCCTTGATGGATAATACTACCTAGATAATGGAGGCTGTAAAAGGCTATTAAATCTGCAGTAAGTAAAATTACAAATGCATGAATGCAGTCAAGCCATACATTATAACACATCTCTTGCCTCCTTCAAAACACAGACATAACAATTGATCATGAACTTCATGCTTAATTATGGTTTCTTATATAAGAGGGAATATAATTAATTGAATAAGCCACTTTAGAGAAAAAATACTGAAAATAAGCCTATTGAGAGCTGGAGGAGACAGTGTTTTCTCTCAGATTAGGCTGAATGTTTTGTTTTTGAAATCTGCTGGGTCTCAATGATGAACTGAAACTTTGCTGATCTAGCTTTAATAAAGATTCATGATATCAGTAGCTTATGTGTCTGCTGTGCAGACAACCAAACTAGAGGCTTAATCTTCTCCCTTACTTAACCCTCTCTGCGAGCTGCAGTCACTGAAAGGGTTAAGCACACAACTCTATACCGCATAATCCTTCCTGATATGCATTCAACTGCAGCGTGCTCACAGATAAGGATGACCCACCTTCCTGACAGGGGTCTCCACTGGCTGAGCAGTTTTTCTCAGAGGAGCCTGCATGGACTGACCCGGGGTACGACAGCAGCAAAAAGAAAGAGAGCAAGAAGAGAAGGGAAGAGGAGAGGGAGAGGCGGGAGGTGAGGGAGCATGGAGGTGAGGGCATGGCTGCTGGAGCCATTTCTGCTTATGCAGACAGGCCTTCACTGGACTCTACTGGGTTCTGCTGGATCACCTCAGTGTGAAGTAACGTCCAAAACCTGGAGGTAGACAGAGACAGAGAAAGAGAGTGGAGATTGAATATTAGGGGTAATAACCTTTCAATCACCTCACCATACTGTAGTGAACATTCAAGTGAACTACTTCTGTTAGTTGTAATTGTATTAACTATTGAAATATTGCTTTTATATCATCTCAAGTGCCTTTAATTAAAGCATGTAGAAAGCAGTAAAGCTTTGATCTGTCAGTAAAATCTTATATCTGTAACTAAGAGTAACATCATTCTTTATTTTTCAGAGAACTCAATAGAACACAGTTGCAAAGAGCTTTATGGTGGATTAAAACATGTTAAACCAAATGAAAAAGCAATAAAAGCAATAACGAAAGGTCATTACATAAAAGCAAGTCCATATAACTGCTGTAAATGAAGATACAGTTGGGCCTGTATCTGTAATAAAGTTTCAATAATAAAGTCCATAATAAAGTTGAAGTAGCCAGCCTGAGCTCCTCAAGAGCTCAGATAAAAAAAAATCCATCACCTCTTGTTTTTAATCTGGACTGCAGAACAGTCAACAGGGGCCTTTTTTTTTATCTGGACCACAGAGCAGATAGTATCTTCATCGGTACTTTAGGAACAGATTGAGTTCAATTATACTTTATGATAGAAATCTTTCCGAGCAGCACAGACTATAAAGTGGCTCATACAGGGCTAGAAGGTCAGTAACACTTCATTGTGTTGGACCTTCCATCTCTTACATGTGAAAAGAGGACTCCTGAAATCAACTGTGATACTGAACGTATGCCCAGAGTAAATAATGAGGTGGGCTGATATCATCAAGGTAAGTGTGAAGGGTTTATCATTCAGGGAAGGGCACAATGAAGCTAATTGGAGTCATGGCTATTACAGACTAATTTCTATAAAATTCCAAGTTTTCAAGGCAGAAAAAAGTATAGAAAACATCCACAGAAACATCCCAAATCAGTCTTGCAGTGTAATCGACCTCTCCGCTGTCCGTCCAAATGCTCACATTATGTCCCACATATTCATAGTTTAATTATATATAATTTGCAGATTTAAAAAGATACAACATACAGTGGATAGAACGGTTATTTGTTGCCCACAGCAATGCCTGCATGCAGATCTTCCTTCGAAGAAAATGTTTAGGTTTAGGTATCATATGGTTAAGGTGAGTATTAAGAATATGGTTCTGTCTGTCAATCCTAACGATGAAGCCAAGACTTGTATGCAACTACGGAGGGGGTGATGCCTGAGAGGCTTGCTCAGGGCAAAAAAGTACCACAGTGTACTTGCTACTGCTCATGAAAGTCTTTAACTTTGATATTTCTTTTAGCTCAGGGCATTTTCTAACCTGCATTACGGTAGCTGGGCAGGGGGAAAAGACTAGAGCAAACTACATTAAAAGAAGTTGGGTAAAAGTGCTTCCCTACATTCCCCAGTGGACATTATGACCTTGAATCTTTTATGGGTGAGTCTTTACACACAAGTCATTATAGACTCCTGCACGTGTGATCAGCCAGCTGTAAAGCTGTACTTGGCTGCAGATTTCATGCAGCATACAACATTTGGCAGAAAACATGAGCCGAGCTGAGAACAAGCAGTCGACAGCAGAGATACGACAGCAATATGTTCCCACGAAGAGGAGACAAGGTGGCTTTTCATTCGGAACAGAGTTAATATGTTGTGAGTGGAAACGGACTAAAAAAGGAAGAGAAACAGCTTGAACTGGCAGTGTTAGGTCAAATGAGTGCACACACAACGCAGGGGGAAGATACACACACACACAAGAATCCACACACGTATAGACAGACACACAAACAAACACAGTGTCAGTCAGCCCTTGTAATGCAGAAGTTGCTGACCTTGTACTCACACACACACACACGCACACACACACTTCCAAATGCCGAGACACACAGACTCTCCACATTCAGGGTTAGTCAGCCTTGGATGAAAAAATTGCTGACCCTGCCTGTTTACACACAAACACATACAGCACGCGCACACACACACACATACCTATACATGCACGACTACAGTTAGTCATCTGACGTGACATTAGCGGGGAGTTGCTGACCCTGTCTTCATCTATCTTCCAAGGTCTCGCTGCTCTGACAACAACCTGTCACTTCAATACCCAAGTCGCTCTTCACCTCCGCCATCTATCCCTCTACTGCCTCCCTCCCCTCCCTCAATCTCTCTCATTTCTTTTTTGTGTTTCTTCTGTTTGTTTTTTTTTAAATAGTGAGAGATATTTGAACTTGGAGGCAATATTCTCCATTAACTATAAATCTTCACCTCTGGCTGCAATTTTAAAAATCTCCCCAAATCCTTCCCATCTTCTCCTTCCTGTCAGGCTCCCTCACCTCCTGCTCATCCTCCCGTCTTGTACTTCTTTACGTCTATTAATGTCCTGTCGTCCTCCGTCTCTCTCCGCCTACGCACACGCTCACCACTTCACGTCTCTAGCACCTCTCCATATCTCCCGCTTGCTCTCTCTTTTCACACCTCTTCTCCGTCCATTCCTCTCACGATGCTCTCCAACCTCATTGCTCCTTCTGTCTCATCAACATGACAGAAAGATGTCTGTTCACAGAGAAAGTTAAAACAGTAAGAAAAGGAAAAGTTATGCAGAATCAAACCTGACAAATGGAATTTTTGCTGTAAAATAATAAAGGATGTATAGGAGTATTTGCAGAGGATGGTTCACTAATTCATTATCGTGAAGTGAGGTGGAATTGTTTAACATTTAGTTTGGCCATTAGATTTAACCATCCAGAGAAGTTGAACACTTTCATGTTTGGTAGCAGTGAGTTCAGGACTTTTCATATAATCTTATTTAATTTTAATATAAATTATGAAAGGAAGAAGAGTGACAAAGAGGAACGAAGAGTCACATCTTCATTGTCTTGGTCCACTCACACCAGAATGTCTTAGATCAGGCCCAAAGCTGGAAAGTACATCTTAATCCTTGTGCATGTATGTGTGTATGTATCTATGTGGGTGTTCCTTATTTCCACGCACACACCATGACCTGTTCTGACTTTTATCAAGACTGACACTGATGCTCATGCGTGTGCATGTATGCGTGCAGACACGTATGTAAACACAAATATGTGCATATGCATAAACACACATAATGAGAGTGACACATGTGCACATGCAAACTGTACAGTCCACTGACACAAAAACACCAGACCAGTATCACGCCAAGGCATGTAATACACTCACCGATCCGTTAGAGGATACCGTGTCAGTGTCACGTTTTGCCTCGCCTTTCATGACAAATACACGCATGTACGACTTTCAAAGAGCCTTTTGTGCAGTTCAGATGACGTGTATATAAGGTGACAAATTTCCATATTCAGAGGTGGCAGGTTGGGTGGATGGATAGAACCTAATCTACAAGAAGTGGACTTAGTGAACCGCTGTTCGCTTTCCAAATACCAGTGTCACGTTTCCAATTGTGAGTTGGAACTCACAACTCTACAATTGTTGTGGTGTTTACTGTTGCTATGATGATGAAGGTTGCCTAACTTTAAAGGACCAGTGTGTAGGATTTAGTGGCATCTAGCGGTGGGGTTGCAGTTTGCAACCAACTGAATACCCTCCCTCACCCTCCACTTCCAACCGTGTAGGAGAACCTCATGAAAAATGCGAAAGGCCCTCTCTAGAGCCAGTATTTGGTTTGTCCATTCTGGGCTACTGTAGAAACATGGCGGTGTAACATGGCAGGCTCCGTGGAAGAGGAACTGCTCCCTATGTAGAAATAAAGGACTTAATCTAAGGTAACAAAAACACAATTCTTATTTCCATTGGATTATACACTAATTAAAACACACCTATGAATATTATATTCCATCTCTGCCGATAGAGCCTCCTAAATCTTACATACTGGTCCTTTAAAGCAATAAAAAAAGAAAGGAACAGTACTGACTTAAAGAAATGATCTGCCTGGAGAAGCAGTAGTTGAGTAGAGCAGAACAAAGTTTGCCTCAAAAGTGTATTTGAAAAATGTTAAGTATAGCATGTGCCAGAGGGGCAGGAGAATGAGATGAAGGAAGACAAAACACATATTCACACCCACTGTGAAGCACATCCAACACACATAAGCTTGGACCCGTTTATTGAAAGCAGTAAGAGCATTGACCATGGTTGTTGATTCATATCACATCAGCTGTGCTTCGCTGCCCTGCCTCATTTGGTACCATGAATCACTGCATACACACACACACACGCACACACACACACGCACACACACACACACACCGCAGAGAGCTAATGTTGTCTCAGGGTTAAATGACATTTGATTCACCACATCTTCATGGGCTCAGCTAGCATTCCTGCTTTCATCAGTCCATCCCTCCCTGTCCTCCCTGTTTGTTTTTTTCCTCTTTTACACCATCCTTCCATCCTTCCACACTGCAAATACTGCCCTAACAAGTCATGTGACCTAATACTGAATTGTGAAAAAAGAAAAGATCACATCATAGTTTTTGTGCAAATCACCTGTGACTCCTCTAACACCCTGAGGAAAGTGTGAGCTACAAAGCGTAAGTAGTGTTTTCATTTTTGTTATATCTCTTTGCCCTTCAGATTAGGAGAGTTTACAGTATATAACAACACAATAGTGACTCGGCATGGATTTATATACTCTCTGAAGACTAAAACTATATTTTTTCATTGCTTTCTCTTTCAACTTTATTAACAGTTATACTCTGTATAATCCTGTTTTGTACTGAACAATAATAACAATACTGTGATGAGTGAACAAGAATGAGATTTTATGGCATTTTAAAAAATGTATTTTATTTTTCGTTTATATTTTATTTCACTCAGTTTTATGTCTTTTTCTAATGCATTACGTAAAAAAAATATATATATAATAAAAAAAATGATGATCACTAAAATTCCCTTCTCCATCTTTCCACCCCACCCATCCGTCCATCCTCTCACTCTCCCGTCCCTCACGTCCTCCCCTCCTCTATCTATCCCTTCCTCCCTTCTTCCCTCCATCTCTAACAAAGTTATTATCTCTCCTCCACTGAGAGGGACCAAGATGAAGCCAGCGTGTCTGATCATATCTTTAGTGTGTGTGTGTGTGTGTGTGTGTGTGTGTGTGTGTGTGTGTGTGTGTGTGTATCATAGGCTGCTTTCAGGGACAAATTCCAGACTAAAGACCAGTTAATTGGGCACGGCTTGTCCAATTGGGGACAAAAGCCGTGTCCCAATTGGTAAAACGCTGATTTCTGGGTCAGTGGTTAAGGTTAGGGTACATTCATTCTCTAAGAAATGAATGTAACTCTATGTACAGTAATGTCCCCAAAAGTGACCTAAGCAAATGTGTGTGTGTGTGTGCATGCGCATGTGTGCGCGCGTGTGTGTGTGTGTGTACGGGTTGTTCCCTGCAACTTTACTGGTGTTGTGCTGTGTGTGAGACTTTGCTGGGTGTGAGCATGTGCATGGGTATGTATATGTAGTGTGTGTGTGTGTGCGCAAATGTGCATGCGTGACTGATCTTTGGCTGTAGCCGTGGAAGCTCCAGGCATGAGGGGAGGAAGGGGGGGTGGTGGTGGTGGTGGTGTGGAAGTGGAGGAGGGAGGCAATGAGGCAGAGAGGCGAACCCAGGAGGGAGCAGTTATTGTGGGAGGGGGAAGCAGCGGCTGCCTGTGGTACACAGAGCTCACAGAGCTTCTCTACTTGGCTAGGACAAGATTAGAGGAGAGATGAGGGAAGGATGAGGGAAGGAGGATGACGCAACAAAAAGAGAGAGAGGGGGGGGGACGGGGGGAAGAGGGAGGTAGTGAGAAAAAGAAACGAGAGCAGTGAGATAAAACCCAAGAAAGGCAGGGAGGAGATACTCAGAGATAAAGAAAGAGGTGGGGAAAGAGAGGCAGTGCATGCGTGAGTGTGTGTGTGTGGCTCTGGGATTACAGCTATCGAGCGGCTGAAGAACTGATGAGATGCGTAATTAGACAGATTTAAGGGCGATAGCGAGCGCGCCCCACTGGGCCGTGGATACAGCTGTCCAAGCATGTTAGAGAGTGTTGCAAAGTGCTGCCCATGCTCTGGAGCACAGTGCAGATTTAAGGCGATGGCAAACGCAACCCAGTGGAACGAACAGAAAGACATCAGGGATGCGGCCTAGCTGTCCCCTCCAAACAGTGTTAAAAGTCGCTGCAGAACGCTGTACATGCATCAGTGAGCTTTCGGGTTATGGAGTGTGTGTGTATGTGTACAGAAGAGGATGCAAAATGCAGTCAGAGATGCACAGCAGTCCTCTGCATCTTTAAAATAAGATGTTAAGACATTATAGATTTATCATTTATGACCAAAAAAAAATGCTGAATCTTATGAAAGATTTAGAAATTTAGGGCAGATTTTAAGATTTAAGATGTGAGTGAAGGCAACCCATTGAGTCTAAAAGGTCACAGAGGAAGCAGCTTTTTTAGACAATTTCAAAATGTCACACAAACTGTGGAGCGCCGCACAGATTTACAGCGCTTGCAAATGCATCCCTCTGGAGCTGCTAATGTACCTTTCCTTTCTCTACGTTCATTTTTGGAGACTGTTGCAAAAATGTTCATGTTAGTCATGTTGAGTAAAGAAGGTGCCAAATTTTGTCTAATCATTTCTGGGAGTCAGATGTAATGAAAAGTGCAAACTGTCAATATTTTACATTTAAATGATATGCAGTTGAAGATAGATTGTATTGAAACTAACAAAAATACTCGCAGACTGTCAGTAGTGTGTGTGTGTGTGTTTGTGTGTGTGGTCAGTACCCTAGTGGTCACTCAGTGTTTCTCCCTAAAGGACTGCGCTCAACATCGATCTGCCAGCAGACTCATCAATCACTCTGAGGACAAACACTTTCATGCACACATGGCCACAGGACACATGCCTATGACTGAGCAATCACACACTATGCAAAGGAAACCCTGTACTGCACGCACACAGCAGCCAAAACACACACAAACATCCGACATACAAACACAGATATACAAGCTTGCAAATTGATAAAACGTAGAATCAGCAGAGTTAAGTGCTGTACACATGCTGAGGGCACACACACACAAACACGCAGCATCGCATGTTATGTATAGATGTCAGCTTTAGTCATATGATGTGTAGAGAGTCGGATCAAGCCTCAATCCAAGGTCACAGAGGTTAAGACTGAGAGAGACAAAGAGCGCGTCTATAATCCGACAGGCTTTTCGTCCCCACTTGACTTTCTCCGTCATTCCTCTCCTTTTTGTTTCTGCTTTCACCCTCCAAAAAACTTCCTCTTAATTTAAACGCTCCCTGTTCCCTTCATGTGGGGTTACTGCCCCAGAATAACTTAAGGAACAGGAGAAGGTGAAGTTCAGTTCACAAGTAGAGAAAGGGGAAGTCTTGCTGTTCGCCTGCTCCCAGAAGAGTCTGGCTCTTTCAGCTGCAGCATACAGATTTCACCGCAGGCTACCGAGGCAATGTGGGTTAATATTCTCCTGCCTCCAGCAATAAAACTTCTAGATTATTCTCTGTCTTTCCTTTCATGTTGAATTCTTTCAATGTTTGAATGTTCTGGAGATAGGAACTCTTTTAAATGCTTTTATGATTTCTTGTCATATACATTAAGTGTGAAGATATAAGCCTGCAGCCAGAGTTCTCACTTTTTTTTTTATTTATAGTCATTTCTTTCTCTTTCTGTCCCTTTATCAGCACGCTGCATAAACATGTGAAAGTTTGTGTAGGCGAGGACATCAGCCAAATGGGGTTAAAAGGGTTTTAATGGGCTGTGACATTAATACGAGAGAAGATGATGCATGATACCATGAGGCTGGCTGTATGAGTGTGTTTGTGTATGTACATGAGGTTGCTGGGGTTTTTTTTAGGTTTGTTTGGTTGTGTGTGTGTGTGCGTGTGTGTGTGTGTGTGTGTGTGTGAGTGGCCAGGACATGAAAATGTGATAACTCTGGAGGTGGAAATGAATATTTTAAGAATACTTTTTTATTTTTTATTTTTTTGTAAATCTCAACACCAGTGCATAAATAAGCTTCATTTTAGCCAGTGTGTGTGTGTGTGGCGATGGGTGGGTGGGTGAGAGGAGGTGTGTGTGCACCTAATCAAGCAACACGCAAAGACAAATAAAAAGCAAATGTGATTTTCCTACAATCAAACTGTAGACATAATCATGCATGTTGGCTTTTTCAGAGGAAAGAAAACATCTGGTTGTGGATACTGTGAGCGCTACTGTATGCAAATATTTCTTTGAATATTCATGTATTTATAGTAGTGTGTATGCATGGTTAAGCTTTATGAGTCTCAATCATTGTAAAACTGGGTGCACAAGCTTGATTTCCACTCCCACGTTAGCCATAAATGAATGTAGACGAAAACACGCTTTGATTACCTGTTTGCATACCAACACTTCTCTCTGCTTCACTACTTTTTACTCAATTTCAGCGACTGTGTCACATCAGCGAAGGTCTCCAACAGTGCCATGGCAGCCGTTAGCGTGACTCTGGCTAATTATTGCGCTCGTATCATTAATTCCTCACACGTACTTGCGCTGGTGATATTTCAATAACCGTCATTAACAGGCCCCTTACTGACGATGTGGACAATGAAACTCAACGTCACTGGGTCATGTCTGCATGCATGTCATTCCCCTTTTCTCTCACCCCTCAATTCCTGTCATCTCTCTACTTTCATCTTTCTAATAAAAGGCATACAATACCCCAAAAACACCTTTAATAAAATTACACACCAGAAAGGTGATTCACAAGTCAGAATACAAGATAAAGTTAAACACAGAGGATTGAACTGATACCTCCCATGTCAATCACAATCTTTCACCTTATTTTGCCTTTATAAATGTCAGTTTAAGTGTGAGGAAATGGTGTACGCTTCGTTTATACATCTGGCCCTGATGTCTTGAAGTTATTCTGTATTTCTGCATAAGAGAGTTATTGTGAACAAACGACACATTTCACATCCAATTTGTTGAGATTTGCTCGGGAAGCTTGTGAGATTATCAGAACTGAAATAACTCAGACGAAAATAGATGTGATAAATCACACTCACAAATGAATAATCTAACATTTATGATCTGCTCTGCACCCGCAAATAAGACTGATTACTATTTATTTCGGTAGATTACTTGAACCTGACACAGTGCTTTTAAATACCTGATATATTAGCATGAGGACCGATTACTGCTTTATACCAAACACAACTAGAGATCCAAGTTACATCTGTGACAAAGACTGCCAACAAGAAGCGATTGAGGAGACAGTGTGTGTGTGTATGTGTGTGTGTCAGAGCCAGTGAGGGTGAAGAGTTTATCATCACAAACATCCCCTCAATGCCCTGGGCTTGTTTCAGACAAATGATGCAAGTTTCTCTTCCTTCCTTTCCCTTTCTTCCCCATCGTCCTCAGCCGTTTCTCCCCATTCCATCTTTTCTTTCTCTCCTCTCCTCCCCTCCCACTGCTCTCCTTTCCCTCTCTTGTCTATTCTCTCCTTCGCTTGTTCTCTTCCACCTTTCAAACTCCTACAACCGTTTTCTTTCTCCTCTCTTCCTCCCTCCATCCTTCCCTCTCTCTCTCTTGCACTCCCTCTTGTGTGACAAATACAATAGCAGTAATCTTAATAAAAAGGCTACAGAAAATCCCCTTGTCACCGAGAAGCCGTTTGCTTGCGCGTGCACGTGTGTGTGTGTGTGTGCGTGTGTGTGTTTGTTGAAGGAAGTAAGAGGATGAGGGAGAAAAAGAGGAAACACAAGAGCAGTAATTGGAAGTTGCTTTAACCCCCCTGATCTCTATTTTATATCCCTGAGTACTCAAGTAAGTACAAATACACACCCAGTTAGTACATACCTGTCAATGCACACACACACACACTTCATCTCTACACAACGTTCCTCTCCGTGTGCACAAGTAGTCTCACTCCTTTAAACACACTCTTATCTTTATCTTTTTACACACTTAGACCGTCACCCACACTCTCCAAACTATATAGTAATAATAAGTTTGGTATCCCATTAGTCACAGCGCTAATGGCATAGGGCCAATCATGTTCTTTACACCAGCCATTTTCCACACTCTCCTGCCTGTCGTTGTCACTTTTCAGCTTCTATATATATATGTACTGTATCTCTCTCCTCTGTTCCTCTTGTCCTCCCTCTGTCCATCTATCCTTTCTCTCTGCTTGCCATTTCTGGACAACAAATGTCTGTCGCTGGGTTTCCATTTAAGTATTTTCATAAAAATTAGTCTATGTACATCTGACTTGAATGGCTTTGTGTAAGGGGATAGAAAATTCCACAAAACCACAAAGATTAAATCGAGGAGGAAATAAGTGTTTCTGTTACAGAAAAGCAGTGACTGAACTTACTCAAGAAGTGATAGCAAGTAGCTCATGATATGTTATCTGTAAAGTAACAGACCATAATAATCTTTTGTCAAGTCAACTTCTTTTTTGTTCTCTTCATATGAAAGGGTAGTGTAAGGGTAACAATACCAAAAGAGGAGAAATACGCTTCCAGGGAACTCAAACACTGTAATTTACGTGTTTTGCATTCTTAGGGGGCTTGCTAACGTTAGCTATTGGGTTAACATTTGCTAGCTGTTCATAGTCAGTAAATAAATGTAACAGGCTGGGTGTGGAGGCTTTAGAGTTACTTAAAGGCACCTTTAACTGAAGTAGACTGAGTAACAGATGTAATGTAATGAGTAACTAATTCGTTTTCAGTAAGTAATATGTAATGAGTAATTGCTCACATTTTTCAAGTTATCATATTGGCCCAAATATGAGATTTTATTCTGTAAATTACATTTGCAAAAGTGAGGGTTGTCTCATATTCAAGGACAATTAGACAATTATGTCCATTTTTCATTGATGTATTTTTATGAATGGAGAGTGTAACAACTGGCTTCCACGGAGAGTTTTGAATTACAGGTTGTTTATAGCCTTATTGTTGCTAGGCTAGCGAGCATCTTCAATTCCGTCTTTTAGAATCAGTCAGCCTTAAATGTTTCGTTAGCTCAATTTAACATTCAGGAGTTTCTGAAGGCTCATGTAGTGAGGAAATAAATGAATGAGTGACAACAAGTCTAAAGGGTCTTTCAACATCTTTACTGCAGAAACAGATTGCAGACCGAATCATATGTCAAGGATTACTGCTGTCACAGATTATGAGGAGCTCAAAAAAACAAAAAGTCTGAAAAAATTAGTCTGAAATATGCTATTAAATTTGACTGCTTTAAAAGCCTGAGAGGAGAGTGTGAGAATGCATGACAGATAGACAAGCTACACAAATGTGGGGTTTATGTTCTGCTTTCTCATTTCTCAGGCTTCAAGGATGAGGATGACTCTCTTTTACTTGGACTAGTATTATTTCAGGGAATGTTTTCCAACAGGACTAGTGTATGGTGTGTCTTGAAAAAGTCTTACATAAGTCAACTTATGTTCAGGCCATTACAGTACTTGTCCAACACTGGTTACATATTAGTAAGCTCTTACATGGACACACGTAGGCATGTACACATAGTTGAATAAAACTGTCACAAAATGGCTTGAAAACACTGCGTATCATATAGAACTGTCAACTGCATTCAGACAGCTCAGTCTGTTATAGTTTTTGTTTGTTGTTGACTAAAAGAGTTCAATAAATGGCAAAGAAAATGAGGAAAATGTACAATATGCCAAATACACAAATGCTAATTCTTACTCCTCTTTAGCCTCTATGTAGACAAGAAGGACAACTCATACTTTAGGAATTCATAATCGAAAATATTGATTAGACATTGCTGCAACTGAATCAATCAGACAGCCAAATATACAGTATACTTCTGAAACCTGTGCCTTGCCCTCAAGTTTGTGACTCATATATGTCAATTAAAAATTCATAAAGTACAGTTGCAGTGAGATACAGTCAAAACCTCTAATTCCAGTATTAGTGCTGCAAATATTTTGGCAGTAGTAGTAAACGATGACTTGAACAGCACTTATCTCAAAGTGCTGGTATAAAAGGAGCAAACCTGTCACAAGGTGTTATATCCAAATGAAAGAATGGATGATGGGAGAGAAAAAAAACGGGAGACTGAACAGGCTCGGTGCTGTTGTGGCGTTACCACAGTGATTAATGGGATAGGAAAGTTATTATCATTATCATTGAGTATGAAATGAGTGGGTGATGCACTCAGTATGTGTGTGTGTTTGTGTGTCAGCCAGACAGGAGAAACCGAAGAGTAATGTTAGCCGATTATTCATACTAAGCATTAACTAAATCAATTAGATAAGAGGCTTTTCCTCATACATTAACTGTTAAATGGAAATGACAATAACAAGCTGAAGCACACTGCCATGCCCACACTTAGTCCCACGGAATCCTAAAATAAAGAGCGTTAGATTTAGTGGAAGTGTAAAGTGATCAAGGTTGGGCTGTGTGTGGTAGTTTCTATGGTAGGGCAGTAGGGTCAGAAGGCTTGTTGGGCGTTCAGGACATGCAATTCATAGAACTTTAGTACAAAGTCAAAGAGGTTGTGATATGTAGCACAAAAAGCTAGTAAAGCGCAGTGGCAGCTGTACATGGAACTACTCTCCAGAGACTGAAAACGTGATCACTGTTATTAGTCTTTAGAGCCGTTTCTAAACAAACTAACGTGACCGAAATCTTCATAATGAAGGAACATATCACCCAGTGCAGCGGTGGGGCTCAATGACATGCTTTTAATAGTTTCTGGACACAGAGGTCTATGGAACAGAGGAATATGATCAGGCTTTGAATACACAGACAAGACTTGTAAGTAAGATGAGTTCAATGTTGGTGACGATAAGACAAATATAGAAAATCGCCAGCCTTTATCCTTTTAATTGTTTTTAGCTTGCCATCATCATCAGTGACGGGCAACCATGTTTCAAATGGAGATAACAGCGCAAACTTTCACAGTCTTTCCTCAAAGGCATTCGTAGTGTTGCACTCATTTATATTCATTGAATACATAAAAAGTGACAGAAGTGTCTGTGTGAAGAATGAGAAAGGAGCTTCAGAGAGAGAAGTTCAAACCCTGTGTACTTTCTCTCCTCTGTGCACCCAGCAAGTCACTGCATAAAGTGTATGTGCTTGTCTGATTGTGAGTTTAAAAAAGTTACAAACAATGTCATACACAACCCCCCCTAATTTCAACCTCTAAAAGATGTGGCGGAGGAGGGTTTCAGACACAGTTTGACAATCAGACAAACTGCATATTTTTACTCTAACAACGCTATAGGCAGATAGTATTTTTCCCTTGTCCACCCAGATACTGAGAACCGAAAGATGCCAATTAACAATCTGCCCAAACGTGCTAATAAAAATCAGCGAAAACGTCCCTGCTATAATTGCAAGGGGGATTGTAGCTCTATTCATGTGCGTAAGAGTGTTACTGGGTGTGTGAGTGGGTGGGCATATGTACTGCGGGATTTAGAGTGAGAGGAGAAGGAGCTCTAATATTTCACTGTTGCATAGACAATCAAGCATTCGCACACACTTACACATACAGACAAATGCTGGTCGGAGACAATGTGAAGTGGTTGGAATGAACCTTTACTGCTATTATGAAGAAGAGAATAGTCACTGTTTCTGCCAGGCTGAATGGCTGGTTGGCTTTAGCTGTAACAGGTACACACACACACACACACACACACACACACACATCAGCTTATATCTTCTTCATACGCACTAACAATGACTGTAGAATGGAAATGATTGTGGATGGACATTTACTGTCAGTGTTGTAATGACTAGGACAGTTAAGTGATGGGGTTGGCAAGAGTTTTAACAAGTGCAATTAGTGGAGTAACACACACTCACACATGCACACACATAGTAGCACAGGCTTAGCCACAGATGAGCGAGGCTGACGGTTAAAGCCTGTTTGAGAACAAACCGCAAGGCTGGGAAGAAAGGGATGAAGACAGACAGAGAGGGGAAGGGATGGAGAAGGGAAGGCGTCGAAAGAAAACAAGACGGGGAGAAATTTAGATTAGGGGGTGAAAATTTCGGTCTTGGCAGTGAATCAATTCTCGGCATTACCAGCAGCAACGCCAGAGAGATCTGGCAATCAACAGCTGAATGGACCTCGTTACCTCAAGGTCACACACCTACCCACACACATACACGCGCATACACAGAAATGGAACTAGACAGCAGTGTGAAAGATCGAGGACACAGCGCTGTTTCTAGGGACCTACAGTTTCAACATGCTGTCAAATGAATTCGCTCTCTTCAACAACCTCAGCCACCTCTGTCAACAAACCTCACTTCTATATCCCCTCGTTGGTATCATCACAGTTTGATTCGTATACTCTCATAGTCGTAGCACTCTGCCTTTATTGACTTTTTGGGGAAAGGATAAGCCTGCAACTTGAGTGAGCATTTATTAGAGTGCAGGACTTAGAGATTCCTACACTGAAATACTGCCTTATGTTCCTCTCTTTAAAGATACATCTAGATACTCCAAAGCCCCATTTACACTTGCCATGTTGAGTGTTTCATAGTTGGATAAAATCCAGAAGCAATTACTACAATTTTGTTCACTCTTAGCCGAAGCATGTGCAGAGATTTGCAAGATCACAAATATCATGGCATCCGTCTTGCGTTTTCTGTGCAAGATGCAAATTTGTGTAGACCATGGACTTATTACATGAACTGGATTCTATTTTTGCAGATCACGCCCCATTGCCAGTTTTCCTGTGAAAGTTTTTCAGTGGGCAGACACACCGAGAAAGATTTTCAGGCTTCTGTGTTTTTAAGCCCATGGAGCATGTGCACACATGAATGGCACGAATATGATCTACTGGAGCTGTTTTCTTTCCTGATGATTTAATGTTAATAAGAGAGAATGAATATTGGACGATTCCACAAAAGCCTCCATTAAATTCATGACATTGACAATTTTACATGTTTATATATTCTTGCTTTTGACAATATCAAGACATAGCAACTATGGTGTGGTTAAACTTAGGAAAAGATTGTGATTATGGTAAACAAACTAGTTAAAGTGTGGTTAAGGGTTTAGGGAACAATCGTAGTTACGGTTAATAAAAGCGCAGGTATTAATTTCAGGTCTGTGACAGGACATGATCTTCAGTCTCCTGAGTCATTGCTATACACATACACTAAAGGACATGCTGCTTGGGACGCATTGGACATCCAGTAAATCATGAGATGAGGAATGATGGACGTATTTCTAGAGATCCATGGACTGGGAGAAATAAGGCTTATGTCAGTGCAATTTCATGGTCACTTCAGACACTACAACTGATATAGCTGCACTTGAGGTGAGAAAAAATTACACATTGGAGAGACAGATGCCTTAACACATTTTCAACATCTGTCTAGAATGCATTTAAGGTTGCAATCCATCTCTAATGCTTCTTTTTAGATTGCATTTACACTTGACTTCTTTGACAGTGTGAATGGGCCACAAAAGAAATGTGAGAGAGGTGGTATCATATGTGGGGTTGAGGGGATTACAGAGAAGACGGGGATGAGATGAAGAGACCGCTCTCCTCCATGTGATTTGCTGCGGTCTCGACCAGCTGACTGTTGCATCACTGGATGAACAGCGGGGAGTCTCGCTGCTCTGACACCCCCGCATACACATACAGACATTTCTGAAACATAAGCTCCATTATGCTCACAAGTCCCTCCTGACACTCTTTTGTCTGTGAGGCAAAAGTTGGCCGCAGAACCCACTATTTTCCAGCCGTTTGGTGTAAAACCTCGGTGGTCTACAGCTGTACTGTTGTCACGATCATACTCAAATCAGCCGCGGCACGATGACCAGGCCCTGTAGTCTGACTACAGTTTGATTATTTTGACCTCATGATTGAAGGTCTGTCTGAAGCATCACAAGTAGTTGTTTCTATTACTGGAACAAGGTAATCAGTGTTTGCTTCATTAGAAATAAATTCTGTTAATTAACGGGAGCCACAATCAATAGAGGACAGGCTGAGGAGAGGAGATCAGAAGACAACAGTTTATATTTACAATGGGGCTGACAAAAAGAGGAAGGAGAAAGCATCAAATGGAGCAGTGAGAAGAGGAATTGAGGGAGTGCAATAAAAAAAGGAGGAGACGAGTCGTCAGGAGCTAAAGCAGATATATAGCCTGACTAATATGCACGGTGTGGATTTCCATTCTAACCTTGGGAAGGAATCAAAATCCTACACACACATAGACACACACAGATGCACACAATCTTGACTCATATATAAGCCTCTGGTAAGATGTTGCATCCTGCACGAAATCCTTAAAACCCTCCAATCATCTATGAAGTGAAAAACTACAGCATGCAATATACACATCTATATCCTTCTGTGTTGAATTGTTCTATGAATTGCAATACACTGTCTGATTCTGTCTGAAATTTCTTATATAGGACAATAAAGATGAAGAAAGAGATCTAGACAAACAAAAAAAAGAGAGATGGGATGGAAGGGGCAAACTGCATAGAGCCCCCAAAAAGCTAGAAACGGCCCTGGTTCAAGCATAATCTGTGAAATGGCCTGGTGTGCCGGCAGAAATCAATTTCAGCAGCAGCCATGCAGGGCGGCCTGGCTATGGCCTTCATAGTGGATCCATTAGCCCAGCCTGGAGTAGTCAGAACAATTTCACCCAATTTGTCTGGCCCCTAATGCATTCATCTCTGGCTAGCAGGAGAGCTAGGGATGTTTAATTTTAAAATGCAATCCATCTCAGATTACCCATTACATGGTGACAAAGTGGAATCAATACTGTAACCACAAGAAAGAGCTACGTAAAGTACATCAAGTAAAATGTAAAATCTGATTATGTTAAGTTACTTTTGGACAACTTTGACTCTGAAATCAACTCAACGAGCTGAGAAACAACTATTGTGCTTGCTAATTGGAATTTGAAAACATGTAGTCATTATTTTTGTCATTGCTGTGTCTTCTTTTCAGTTTCAGACAGACAAGCGACTTAAAACTAACATTTAAATGATGTTTTTCATTTATCTTTAAGTACACATAGCAAAATTAGTCAACACTGGCCCAACACTTTGGTCCTACCTGAAATATCTCAACAACTGTTGGATGGATTGCCATGAAATTCGTTGCCAATATTCATGGTGTCCAGAGGATAAATCCTAATAACATTGGTGATCCACTGACTTTTCCTCTAGCACTGCTATGAGGCTGACATTTGTGGTTTTGAATGAAATGTTTCAACAACTACTGAATGGATTGACGGTACAGACATTCATGTTCCCCTCAAGATGAATTGCAGTCACTCTGGTGATCCCTTAATTTTTCCACTAGCGCCATCATTGGGTCAAAATAACTACAAAATTAATGACATTCCCATCAGCAACTATAATTCATATCTAGTGTAAATGTTAGCATGCTAATAAGCTATCTTAAGATGGTGAATGTGGCTAATTTATACCTGCATCTGCATGTTAACAGTGTCACTGTAAGCCTTTTAGCATCCTGACGTTAGCATTTAGCTCAAAGCTCTGTAGTGCTTAAGTACAGCCTCACAGAGCCGTTTGCGACGCTCGCTGTTGATTCTTAGTCTTGTTCATGTTTGTTTATGTCACTACTCCCTAAAGTCTGTGAAGTAGAAAAGGGAATACTAGGTTTTTCATTCTGTTGAGAAAATAAAGATTAAAAAATACAGTAAAGATAAGGCAAGGAGTAAAGTACTGCCACAAAGTATACCACAATAATCAAAAAGCTGCCAAAAAATGTCAACAAAACAAAACAATATTAATGTGGCTGCTCTAGAAAAGACTGACTTGTGTCTCAGTATTATTGCAAGAAAAGGTCTGATTTTTTTCTGAAACCCATTACTCTGGTTTTCAGACTGTTCACAGACCTTTATACAGTATGTGATATTTTACCTCCCGGTGAAATCTGTGGGAACAATCTAAACCGCTGATGAAATGGCACTGAAAATGACCAATAAAGTCATTTAAACATTTAAACTATTTCCTCTGACACACCTGGAATTGTCTCTTATTTAGAAAACGTTTTTCATGACCCTGGTGCCCAGACAAACTATTAGTGATACTTTGTGAAATGTCAAAAGCACCTGGAAGAAAAAGGAGAGATTGGAGAAATACCTATTTTTGTTCTGTTTTTTTTTTTTTTTACCCCAAATTATCACAGTGACCCTCTTCAAAATGCCTATTACCATCTCCAGTGTGAGAAAAGGCTTCAGTATTTTCTGTCAAAAATACACAAATGACAATGAAGAAGATGTTTCTTCTATTCCCTAAAAGATCTGAGAGTTTCCTGCTGGACACTTGATGATGCAGAGACTAATTGTCCATTATGTAGGTGGGAGCGTCCGATCCCACCTCGTTCCTGTAATGATAATGGCTTCTCGCAGTTAGTTGTTAATTACTGCTGCTGCCCACATGTGTCTGTGTGTGTGTGTGTGTGAGTGTGTGTGTTCGTTCATTATGCTGAGCACGCTCAATGAGTGTGTGCAGCCATGGGTGAAACCACCCCTCTGCTGTGGAGAGACAAAGAGAAAAAAGGAGAAAGAAGACAAAGTTAGATAGAGACTCTTACAAACAGGTGCGGTTAGTCCCTGAGTCACCCTCACCTTTTGCTTGGTCACCACACACACATATTTACAAAAACACACGTACACACACTCACAGTGCGTCTGTGCGGCTCGATGTGGTGTGGTGTTGTCAGAACAGCTCAGTGGTCTGCACTTGACACCACCATCTGGCTTAGCTGCGTGGAGCCACACACACACACACACACACAAACCAGAAGACCACAAAGACAACCCACTTAAATCCCTATATCTGACACTAACAGCACATAGATTAAGAACACACACTCACATGCACTCACTGTTACTATAGAAACACAGATAAAACTTTTAAATACAATATCTCGCTCAAAAATCATGCCAGCAACTAATACACACACATTCCTACCTACACATGAATAATTTATTTATGCTCACATAAATTTAAAAAATATCCAGGCTGAAATCAATTAAGATGCAGATGCCCTTCTCTCTCACAGCTCCCCAACAAATCTCCCGTGTGTCGCCTTGCCTTTGCCCAACAGAAAAATATATGAGTCTCTGGAGCTCTCGACCAAGTCCTCCATTAAATTACCAGCACTGAAATATTAAATGCAGGCATTTGAGAGACTGTAAACATCCAAACACAGGGCTGTGGTGATTGTAAAAGTTCCTGCTGTTGTTGTGTCTCTGCGCTGCACTTCCCAATATCACTTGTCATTTAGCCAGCGTGGGCGGGACTGTGACACAATTTCCTTTGAAAACAGACATGTTTTCCTTGTTGGTTAAACTCCCATAGCTATCATTGCTCCTGCTAGCTACATAGTTCATTCCAATCTAACTACTGCTGCAGCTGTCAGGACAATGAAAACGCATTACATCCTGTGCAGCTAAGAATTTTTCCCAAGAGTGAGTCACTACATACCAAAGAGACCTTTTTCACTGGAAACATGTTCCATATGGCATCCGAATATGTCTAATAAGTTTTGAGTATGTAGAGTGTCACGATATGCCCCTGCCCTGAAGCAGAGAACAGGCTGTAAAAATGGAAATTTATATTCTGTTGACCTCTAAAAAGTCAGAAAAGTTAGTGTTTTCACTGTAGGAAAGGTTGAGTAAAAGTTACTTTGAGTAATGGCTTTGAGTACATTTTAACCTGGTTTTATACAATACTGTGATGTAGTTATAACCGAAAGCAGAAAAAAACCCCACTGATTGGTTTGATTACTGTTCTGTAATGAGCTATTTGACATCCTCTGAATTCTAATAAATGTATTTTGTTAGTGGATTTTTCTAAGCGAACCTAAATTCTACTTGTGTTTAATCTTCACAGCAAATATTCACATCAAATTCTTCCTCGTTTTCAAATAGTTATCTGAAAAAGCAAACATGGGATACATCTATTTAAGGATACAAAGAGACATTGAGGGGCAGATGAAAGAAGTACGAGCATAATGGTTGGCAATCTGATTGACATCTGTCAGTTCTAGTCTTGTGTCCTGTTTCCTGTTAGTACAGAATGTACTGTTTTTTTGAGTAACTGCAAAAACACTACACAGTGACTATTAGTATATAGTACAAACTGTATACAGTTAGGATTCAGTGAACTGGGACACAACTCAAGCAGCAAATGAGAAAGCTTCTGAAAACTGGATAAAGGTTAAATCACTTTTGTACTATATCAATCAGCGCAGGGCATCAAAATGGACATCTAAGTCACAGTTGATCACTTTACCCTTCATCTAGAAAGGTTGATTAAGCACAGTTTTTTTTTAATCACGCTCAATAGTTCTGCATTGTCGGCCTCTGACAGGACTTTAGTGTCTTGTTCAAGGGCAGTGTGATGCTAGCTGTCTCCGCCTCTCTCCCAGTCCGCACACTTCCAGCCTCTCCCGGGATCCCAACTGACAATCTTGCAGTCACAGCGTCACCTTATTAACCATTAGGCCCCTGTGTCGTCTCCGCTAGAATGACTTCTGTGCAATCACATTGCCAGGCTGGGGCTAAATGTTGTATTAAATGTAATACACAAGCTACTCCAGATTCACATCCATTAAAGTCCAATATTCCGCTCTACAGTGGCGTGAAAGTAATGGCACACGTACATTTCCACGCATGACTGTGCACACTGGAGATGGCGGCAATGACTGGACTGTTAGATATGCGGCAGTATAGTGTATGTGTGTGTATTTAGCGGTTAGCGTCCAGCAGGGAAATATGCACGAGTGACTCAAGATTGTTTAAGCTTCCTCTGCTTCAGTCAGCCGTGTCTGCCTATTAAAGGAGCGCTTACCTGCATACACACAAAATATATACTGTATGAACTCTAAAGCTGGTTAAAACCCTGTCCTCTTTCTGTGCTGCCACTCCTGACTCATAAAGTTGAGAGACCTCTGTTTAAACCCTTGATGTAGATCTTTCTTAAGTGTCACATCATATAAGACAGCATGTCTCCGACTTTCACATGATGCTGATGAGCAGAGCGGGGCAAGGTCAAAGCATGCCGTGGGCAAGAGCTGAAAATATGTGCCGGTCGCCAACCACACACCATAACATAAATCATGTTTACGACCAACACTGAAACAGCATGTATTTTTCCAGACCATTTGAACCAGTTTAGCAGTGTCTTAAACAGGCTGTGCAGATAAGTGAGTCCACACGACACCTAGTTTTGTGTGTGTGTGTGTCTGTGTGTCACCTCTCATGCTAACTGCCCACCTCTACGTCTACAGCCATGCAGCTCTGTGAGGTAGAACTGTGCTTTGAGCTAAAAGCTAATATCAGCATGCTAACATACACACGACAATGTTAACATGCTGATGTTTACCATGTATATGGTATATATCATTAGTATCATTAGTTTTAGAGGTACTTGGTCATAAACCAAAGTATTGGAGTAATTTCGACCTGCTGATGTTGTTAGATGAAAAGTGAGGGAATCCCCAAAGATAGAATTCATCCTCTGGGCACCATTGTTATCTCTTCCAATTTTCATGACAGTCCATCAAATACTATTTCATCTAATAGCATTTCACAAGGTGGAGGTGTCCATCCACCTGTGTTTATTCACATTTTCAATTTGCATATAAAAAACCTGAGTGGAAATGACAAAATTCTGAGGTGGAAAAGTTGGTGTATAAATAAAAGCAAAATGTGACAATAGGAACAGATTTAGCGATTAAATCATGACACGTGTGACTGAAATGAGGTTTGACCGGCGCTCTTAATTACATCATCTCGTTGCGCCCGCTTCTTCTGAAACGCTTTAATTGTCCCAACTTGAAAACTAGTGCTACCAGCTGAACCAACTCGAAACATTCACAAAACAGCAGTGGATGGAAACGTGCATTAGTTCAATGTCTTTTTTTGATGATATTCAGGAAATTCAGTAAAACTGGCACCAATTTGGATGGACCTGGCTACTAAAAACAGAAAATGCTCTTGGTGTGACCTCTATTTCTCTGTCAGCATCATACTGCACCACAATTCACCTTTTTTGGTCTTTTTGCTCTTTTATCTGTCTCTCTCGACCTTCTTGCTGCATGTTTTGTCTGCAGTAAACATATAGATCTCTATGCTATACACTTCTCATTTCCAATATTCACTGCTTAACAGATTTGTCTTATTTATACTCTTCATCTCTCTCTATGCGTTTCTCTGCTCAAGCCTCACTTAATCCATTTCAACCTTACACGGGATTCTCCAAAAAATATGACCCTGGTTAGAATCAGTGTTATTCTTCATTAAAGAGCTGGCCTGTCTCCATTCTTTATCTCCAGCATAATGGCTTCCATCTATTCGTTTCACCTTACAAAGTCATTATAATGTTCTAATTAGATTTAATCTTGTCCCACACTCCATCTCCATAGCAATCATCCATCTATTCTCTGCCTTCTGCAGCCTCTCATCCCTCTGCTGCTTCTTTTCACATCTTTTACCTCTCACTCCACATCTTCACCTCTATATCTCCTGCTTTTTCTTCCCTCCACCTCTTCCAGCCGCCTCACTCAGTCATTCTGATGTTGTTTCTTTAGCTCATTGATCTTTTTTCTCCCTCAAAGGTTTTACTGTATTTCTTTCACATTAGTTTTTCTGTCTCTACCTTTATTCTCCACCATCTATATGCCTCTGTTCCCTCTCAGTTTTTTTTTTTTTTGCAGTTTGTCCATCCATCCCGCACCCACTTCCACCTTTTATCCGTCTTTTCTCTTTCCCTTCCACTGCCTCCATCTTTCATTTTCTTCTGTCAATTTCGACTGCTCACTTATCTTTCTTTCAATGTATTCTCTCTCACACACACTTCCTCTTTTCTTCTTTCTCTCTGGCCTTATAAATTTACACATGCAAGAAATGCAATGAATCAACACCATCTGCGCACATCAACGTCTTTGGAACATATGGCTACAAATTAGACAGCGGGTAAGTCAAGTTCAGCAAAACTAATTATGTCAACACAAGAAAGAGTTGCAATGCTAAATCATTTGGAACCAAGAAAGTCATTCTTAATTAAATATATTATATGGAGAGAGTTCAGTGGATTGTTTTCATGTAGGAGACAAAGAAAGAAAGACAGAAAGAAAGACACTCATCCATCCATTCATTTTTAATTATTCTGACCCAATCATGTTTGAAGGACTTAATTTGAATCTGACTCACCTTTCGTCCCTCAGGGAATGCATTTCAATTACTTGCTCATGTATTCATTATTGATCCTCTGGTGAACCAATGCAAGGATTCAAATATTGATCACAGTCATGATCCATATGCACAAGACGAAAACTAGGCTTGTAATAAAACCACTAAACACACTCAAAGAGCTATAAGACAGCGGTTAAAGGGTAATTTCATTAAAACCGTGAGTGTTTAAATGACCTTTGACCTGAAGCCAGCTGGACAGACATTTCTATTCCATTTGTCTCATTGTATCTTTGCCCATTTGACTCAATTCAATTCATGACATTGCGATGAATTATACATGAATGATATCAAAAGTCGCACAAATTCAACTCCAAAATTAAACATTTATGTCGTTCTTATTCTCTGTTTCTCTCTCTCTCTCTCTCGGTGTCTGCACATTGTGAACACTCACACTGACACACACACACGCACACACAATGAACAATGTGTGTGGATCTATAGCGGAGCAGCGGTGTGCGACGGACCGAGGGAATTCCAAAGGTCAAACAGAAACATGGAGCTTACTTTTAAATGCAGTCACAAGCCAGCACACACAAACACATATTCACGGTTTTCACATCCAATATATTGTTTGCCAACACAGAGACATGTAGCTTATGCAACACAAGTACAGAGATGCACATAACACACACACAAAAGAAAGAAAAGAAAACAAACACACAGACAATATGTGAAATGGAAGTCCGGATATATAAGAAAGACACACACATAAGTGCACACACATACACCTCTGAGTGTGTTGCAATCTTGTCTAAATGGCACCGTATTGAGTCGCGGGTGACTGAGTGACTCACTGTTGCAGCCGACTGCCTGTTTGGCTGTCTGCATTGCCAACTGACACACATACACAGAGAGTCAATAATCTTTGCGAGCACACACACACACACACACAGACTGAAAGGTTGTGCAGCAAATGTTCTCAAGGGTGTGCAAGTCGGCTGAAGGGATGACTCATACCTGTCTGTTCTGTCACTGTTCACAACAGGGGGTTTGACTTTGCCGTGACCCGGCTGTGTGACCTGCTCAGTGTGCACATGTACTTTTGCTACTTGGTCAAGTATTCAAAAACATCCTTGAATGCTCTCTTACAGTGTTGCTCACAGCCTTCTTGGAGTTATTTTGAGATTTATGATATTTGGGAAATATTTTTATTTGCTTTCTTGCAGAGAATTGGATGAGAAGATTGATACCGATCTCATGTCTGTGCGAAAAGTAGCTAAGACTAGAAGCAGGAGGAAACAGCTAGCACTTAACTTACCATGAAACCAAAACATGTGATTTTAAAATATACCTTACAACATGTCAATTAGTGCACTAAATATCAAACTATTCTTTTAGAGAGATGTTGCGTCCTTCATATCCACTGTACATAGAAAATTCTATCAATAGTAAAAATGTTGTCAACGGTGCAAATAAACATATATTTTTACAGGGTTAAAGCTTTAGTTAGACAAGCTGCTGCTAAACTGACACCATCCTTATCACTCATTATGGTGTTAGCTTGCCAAGCCATTGTTATACGGCTATTTTGTTGTGTAAAGTCGTCAATCGGCCAGTCATCCAGTTTGAAGAGGGAAAAATGGTGAGCTAATGGTTAGTAATGAATGAAATGAAGCACAAATAGTCCACAGTTAGAACTCACCAGGAATTGTTACATGTAAAATGCAACACCAGTAGTAACAATATAGTAACAGCAAGTGGAGCTGTTAAATATTTTGTCAAAGCACTTTTCTGTCTACCATTCAGCACCCCCCCCCTCCCATTCTGCTTCATGTGCCCGCAGGAGCACTCAATATCAGCAGCCAGGCGGGTCGGCGGATGACAGGTCTGACTGCAAGTCATCTTGTGTTGATGTCTTAACTTCAGCAGGACCAGGAGGCTTAGCTGCCTGACGCCAGGCCACTCCGTTTATAATCACACAATCTAGTCAGTTTTTTTGCTGAATCACTTGTGTTTGTGGAACTAATCTAAAATGTGGTTTCGAACTGTTTTGTTTTGTTGTATTTTTGTTCTTATTGTTTCTCACTGAAGAATTTGCAGGTTGAAGCAGTGGTCATTGCGTGACTTGCACAGTTAGAGGTCATTTAAGGAGGCTGGGTGCTGGGTATCTCGCCTTGGGCTCCAAATATGCCAGTACAGTCCCTGTCAGGAGGAGATCCAGAGACAAAAGCTTCACATCATAACCCTCTTTTTCTCCAAACACAACAGTATTCTGTTAGAGAAGAAGAAAAATACACTGAATTCAAGGCAACAGGTGTTCAGAGTGGATGTTTCATACCAAAAAAAAAAAAACCTATCATACAATTTGATGAGCCAAACTGTCTGGTTATATTCTGTTTGCAAAGGTCACATCCAAAAGCTCATTCAAGCTTGTGAGTCAGTGCGGGTGAAAAACATGATTGATATTCCACCATAACAACACCACTCTGGACTTGTTATGGATTTTGTCTGAGTCTGAAATCCCCATTCCCTGCTGAGACCCCCCCTTCCCCACCTTGCACCTTCAGGAGTACTTTGATTTAATGTCTTTCAGTCTGCTGCAGCAGGAGAGTATCTCAACCAATTTTCAACCAGAGGACATGAGCTCTGTGATAGAAAGCATCCAAGAATGAAGGCGCTGAATCCCTGCAGCTCTGAGAACAGAGTGAACTAAGAATGAACCTGCTGAAAGAAAGTGACAAAATTAACAAGCTACGTTGGTGCGACTTGGCTCCAACTTGGTTCTGTTGTTAACTATCAATAAAAGGCACAAATTCCTCCCAAAAATCCAGAAATCTGCCATTTGTAAACTGCACCTAAAACCAAACCAAACTGATTGGTCATGTGAGACGTAGGACTGGTTGTTCTTGATTTTCACTGAAAAATTAGAAATTTAAAAGAAGTTCACTTTAAAGCGATCTTCACACAGATTTTTACATGCCCACTCATCCAGAAGCCGTTGTGCTTTCTTTGTGACAATGCAAAGACAATGCAGGGCAGCTGCTGATTATTTAACACATGAACAGATAAAACAACACATAGTGAAAGTACAGTGTTGAGTTGTAAATGGCATCTTTAAAATAAAAAATGTAACCATATTTTTGTATTATTGATTTTCAAACAGATTTTTTTAATGCTTTCCACACTATCTTTTTAAATAAAAATAAAAAAATACTAAAAATATTATTACTTACTTCAACTTGTTTTATTTATCATTTTAAATAATTCTTTGAATGTATCCTTCCTCTTCAGACTGTACCGCAACATGTATCTACAGGGACAATAAAGGGGGATTCAGTTTTGCAAGCCAACTTTGTGATCAGAGAGGTGCGTTTTTGATATACCTATCATGCTTTGTGCAGCTATAAAGGTAAATTAATGGTTTGGATGCAAAGCTAACTCTGCACACCTCACTTTGTATCTGTGAATACAGAAGAACAGAGTAATTCTTTACATAATTACTGTACGTAGTGCCGTGCAGACCTCACATTCCTTACTGTTTTGTGCTTTGGCTGGTATGAAATTGTTTGAATAAATCCCTCAGGGTGAAAAATGCACATACATATACAATCAGTTGCAGGAAGACATACACACACACACACACACACACACACACACACTATAAATGAATCATGTAGTGTACACTCCAATAATATTTGAGTTCCCATCTGGTCTTGCTCAAAGACATCTTAAGCTGTTCTCACCTGCTTTGCACTCCTAAAACACACACACACACATACACACACACACACACACATTTACACAACCTACATAACCAAAGATAATTCATATTACCTAGTAATGTGGATGCCCCTGGAGCACAGACACACACACACACACAGATGTAGCACCGCTGTGTTAACAATGTAACTCTGCCTTCAGGGGGTTACACACCTGCCACAGCTTCCGGCAAACACTCACTCATTCTGTTTCACCCACACACTCTATAGCTGTCTTTCCCACACACACTCACACACACACACACACGCAAAAACAATCCCTCAGAATCCAGCAGCACATCCTGCAGCAACAATGAGTGTGCATCAGCAGTATGTCACATCCAATAATATCCAATACACTACCGAATATAGATGGCTGTATAGTGAAGGAGAAAGGAACAGTAATCTCCAAGTGTGTGTGTGTGTGTATGTGTGTGTGTGATAGAGAGAGAGAGAGAGAGAGAGAGAGAGTTAAACAAAGGGAGAGTAGAAAGTAGGTCCAATACTGTTGCCATGGTGATTAATGAGATACAAAAGTCTTTAACGTTATCATTACGGGTATGAGAGGAGTGGGTGATTGTGTGTGTGTGTGTGACGGGGAAAGAAAGAGAGAGAGAGCAAGACAGAAACCAGAGAGATGAGAACTGAAAGTGAAATGGGTTTAGTATAAGCCCTCCGGCTGCTTTTCTATCTTTGGATCGATGATGTTTTCCTGCATCAAACCGGGACATCGTTTGACAGTAGGGGGGTTAGGGAGGTCAGTAAAAACACACATGAAATCAACTTTCTACCTGCCTGCTGTTTCTCTCTTCAAATATGAATTAAACTGCAGCTCCTGACCAGCAGCTCCAGACAACACGGCTCTGAGAGCAGAGAGAGGGTCACCAAGGGACGACGGTGGCAGCGAGGTTAAAGGAGTGCATGTGGGCTTGTAAATGGAAGGTTGCCAGTTTGATTCCCATGACTGGCTTGGTAAATCAAGATTTAGAGTTAAGGCACCAAATGTGTACTACTGTAGCATCAACAGTCCCCATATAAAAACTAGTCAAAGAACTGCTATGATGAATCTGCTGATGTTCTGAAGCATAATGAAAAGTTTTAGACTGATTTCCTATCTCACAGTCAGCCATCATCTTCCATTACTTACAAAATACACAAAAAAAATCAGCTCAAAAGAAACTCAAATCTTGCCTGAGATAGGTAATCCACAACAGTAAACATTTTATAGCCTCTACTTTGTTAGAAACTGATATACATGGTAATGTAGTTGAGAGCCTGGAAAGTTTTCAAGACTCTCCTTTGTGTTGGATTCAAGTTATCCAGTATCTAAGATTTGAGATTAAGCTGCTTTTCCAAAGCAGACTGCTGAAATGACCTTGAGCACAACAAGAAGCTGAGTTTTCTGTTTACAACTTTATTTCCAGTGATGTATATTCGACAAAACAGTTTGTCATCTCAAATATGTCAAACAAGTCCCTGCAAGTTGATTTTCAAACAATACTAACATGAACTATAAGGAATGGCTCCCCAAAAGCTTTAAGCTAAATAATAAATATTTCAGTATGGACAATTTGTCAAATGACCGCAGGTGTTGCTTTGTAGTGACAAACCCACAGTGAATCATCACCTGATGCTACAGTTCCATGTAGCTCTACAGGGTGTTTTAGCCTCTTTCAGTTCATTGTTTTGGTTTTACGACCCACAACTTTACTGTTTTGGTTCACTGCTCTCATCAACCTCTTTTCCAGCTGCAGCAGGCAACTGTTTTCAGGAAGAAAGCTCTAAGGCTACATCTTTATTATTTACAACTTTATTAGATAATAACCACTGACCATATATAAATATGGACGACACGTCTCCACTTTCTACCACTATGCAAAAGTGAAGCCAAAATATCTCCTTTCCGGGAGATGCCATCTTGCTTGTGTGACGTCATTTGCAGCCAGTCTGCGCAGTACAGTCGGGAGGAATGACAGGATACGCCCCTTCAGCCATCCCACCGCCTGACAGAGGTTTGAGAGTGGCTGTCACAGCTGTCAATCATGACATCAAACCCCCTTTTTATATTGTCAAATAACTAAAAACTAAAACAAACTTTTCAGAGAAATGAATACTTGAGCAAACAACAGCGTGAAAAAAAACTACTTTTCCCAACTACTTTGGGAAAAATTTATTTGATATGCACTTCGATTTTTTAGTTTGGTTCATGTCCGTTCTGCTAACATGGAGGGGGCGGGACTTATGACCTGTACTGCAGCCAGTTGCTACGGGACGATTGAGATGCTTTGACTTCACTTTCAGGGAGCTGTTATGACGTCCATATTTATATACAGTCTATGATAATAAAATGTCAATGTTGTGTTTACAGGTTGTTCTGCTGCCCCCAAATGGCCAAGAAAATGCTGCTGCTTTAATGAGCTAAAAGCAAAACTTGTAGTATGGTCATTCACGTTATAAGTCACTAAAATTTTTCTTTGTACGAGCACTGATATTTTAATGGTAAATTTCATAATATTTTCATCAAATCCACAAAGAAACATTATACAATAAGTGAGAAAAACTGGTGAATAATGTGCAAATAAAGACTTAGGAAATAAATTATTAAAAATATGGAAAAGGTTAGGGAAACATGATAATTACAAATAGGTTATAGTGTTATTGACACTGCTAAAGAGCCTTTCCATCACAATTTCTCACATCCCTTAAATGCATGTGTGCATTCCAAAGTTCGGTTAGGGACTTCTTGCCTCCCCAAATGAGTCAAATTAAGGCTAGTCAATCGATCCCCAGATCCAGAGGTCGATGCGACCTAACTGAGGCAGGCATGAAAGATCTTTTGAAGCGTTCGACCCTCGCCCGACATCCTACTCAACCAGCAGATCTGAGAATAACAAGCATTCATTACACACGCAATCACACACTCAACTGCACACAGACACACACACACACACACAGGTTTATGTTCTCTCTCACACGCAGGTTTGCTTTAATGTCTCTACTCTCACTTTTACACATTTTTTATGTATATGCATGTCAGGTCTGTGTACTCATACGTGTGTAATTTGAGTTGGTGGAAGTGTGTGGGTGTGCATGTGAATATTCAGAGATAACACACTCCTTTGGAACAAGGCAACGCACAGCATTTATTCAGTCTTTGAAGCCAGTAATTGGCAACACGCTCATTGTGAGGGTGTGGAGATGCATGTGTGTGTGTGTGTGCTTGTGTATGTGTGTGTGTTAGTGCTTAATATCTACTTTGATCCATCTAAAAGCATGTTTGAAGCGGCGATTCAGATTTAAGCAAGCAACAGATTGTCATGCTGGTAATGGCAGAGGAGAGGAGGAGGAGAGGGGAGGAGGGGATGTGAGAAAAAAGGAGAGGGAAGAAAAGTAAAAGAGGATACAAGGATAAAAGAGGAAGGAAAAATAACAGAAAGGACATCGATAGCAGGAGAAAAGAGAAGACAAAAGCAGAAAGATAAGAGAAAAGACTAATGGTGGAACAATACAGAGATGGAGGAAATGAGAAAAGTGTCAGTGTCAGTGGGCCCTTCAGGCTCTAAAGGCCAGAAAGGTTTGGTAGTTCATCAGTAGACAGATGAATGGTGAAATGTGTATGAATGTTTCATTCTACCTCTAGATTAAGCCTACATTAGAGAATGAACTTAATGAACACGGCCCTGGGGCTAGAGGTTAATAACTACACTGCATTTATAAAGACATGATCAGGGATCAGGGGGAAAATTACTGAATGAAGCCAGTCTATGTGTTAGTTAATGAACATCCCAGAACAGTAGCCAAGTCAAACTTAAATTGAATTTGGGATATATTGTAGACTGTACTTACACTTGGTTATACTGAGAGGTGGTTGAAATAGTGATATAAAGTGAGTTGCCAAAATATTAGAAACATTCTTCAGCACTGATTGACTGACTGAAACCTTGCAGGAGTGCAACAAAAATAGCTACAAAAGACAAATAAATGATTAAAAAAAGATATCAAACATCCACATTCATCTGGTGGTACTGTTTCAATAACTGAGGAAAAATGTGACTGAAATGTAACAAGGTGCCAAGTAAAAGAATTTTCTGAAGGTTATTGTTAGGTGCAAATTAACTAAACAGCTGCTTGATTGAGACCCAGAGGTGGTCTTAATCCCAGGGATTTGTACAGCTATGTACAAGGCTTTAGAATCAATGCCTAATTAGTAAATAAACTGCGGCCCTCATGACCATAAACACACCTCTCCCAAACATTTTCAACAAAAAACTGAACATGAAAACCTTCATGATGGTAGGATTTATTCCAGGGCTGTTGTAATAGTTAGTCCATTAGTTTTTTGCTTGTGAGTGTAGCTTCATAATTTCACTAATCGAGGGTTTAAGGGGTACTCCACTGATTTAGTACAGTAGTAGTTTATATATCAATAACATTGGGGGACTGTGAGAAACGTCAAAATCAACGCAGGAGAAGTTAAGATATCCTGTCCCTTGTACGGTTCAAGCCCCAAGAACACTGGATCCTACACTTCCCATAATGCAACGCAGTATCATCTTTTGTTAGACCCTCCCTGCCAGATAAATGCTGTCTCTTTCAATGTCATGCTCCTAGTTTAAACGCAGGCTTTCTGTTATATATTTGCAGTGTTCAAACCCCAGTCAAGAAAACCCTGATGACATCATCAGGGTTATTTTTTCTGACCTTGAGAGGCTCCCTCCAACACCACAGAAGACATCATCCAACTGTTCATAAAGGCTTAGTGGTGCTCCCCATGACCAGTAAATTAAACCTGATGTGTAAAATCAGCGGAGGCCCCTTTAATAATTCCACAAATCCAGTTTCATGTATTATTTTGTCATTAGATGCATGTTTCCAAGCTTTGTTCAGGCTGTCAAATCAGTAGCATGTCAAAGGCAAAATGCTTGTTATACGTTGTTTCATGTTTTAATGATCACTTATCATCATCATACTACACATGAAATCTTTTCTAATCTGGGTATATCCAGGATGTATGTCCTTTATGATGAATTATACAGGGGCATGAACGATTATTATTGGCTGGTGGATGTCGAGGATTTTGTGTGATGTAATATGTACTAGGAGGCGTTTGATCACTCATCTACATGAATGTATTTGATCGTGAACGGTTATGTGATGCCATGTGTGCTCCTCGTGGGTGCATACAGTAATATGTTCAATGCACATAGTGTCCAGGTGTTTTATGATTTCTAATGAGCCAGAAAAAAAAAAAAACAACATAATAGCCTCCATGCAGCTGTGGAGTACATGCTCTGAGAGAGCATTAAAGCCCTCCTCTAACTGGCCCTGGCAGTTTGACAGATTTCGAACTGTGGCTTTAGATAATCCCCATAATGTAATGTATGCAATCTCATAATGCATATTACACGTTTGGTGTTACGTAATACACAATCAGCATAATCTCTCCCCAGCTTTCTATGGATGGGAAGTCATGGATATGTTTTGTTCACGCTCACAAACACACACGCATTCTGCTCTCCCCGAGAGCAAGTCATATTGCAGATGTTCATATCCAGTATCTGCCAGCCTCCGTTTGTTTGTTTTTGCCTCTGTCTGTATGTGTGTGTGTGTCTATGTGTGTGTGTGTGTGATGTTGAGAGGTACTGGCAGCACGGTGCTTAGACTTCCATCCCTTGCTAATGTCACACACCGAGAGGATAGCAGAGAGAGCCTGAGGGAGCAAGCTAGCTAAAGCAAACACACACACACATACATACACACACACACACACAATTATCATGCATAAATAGATGACTATGAACACATAGAATGAACATTTAAACTTAGCATACTGACAACAACGCACCATGCTTCCACACAGGCTGTTCTATAGTGTTCCCTGTCTCGTATGGATTTCTTTTTGCTACAGTGACTTAGTCTCACACACACACACACACACACACACACACACACACACACACAAGTCTGTGCAGGCTGTTCATTTAAGTGTTATTTTTCTGCTGCTGGGCCCTTGATGACACACACACACGCACTCACATGGAGTTCACAACTAAAAGTCGTCACACCATTTGAACACATACGCTTTCCATCACATAGACCTATACATAGAAGCACTCTCTGTCTCTCTAACACACACACACACACACACTCAATTCTAGCCGTTCTAGCCATCCTAAGGGAACCTCAGTCTTTGAGTGTTTGCACTATACGCTCACCCTGGATGCCTTTACACCTTCACCTACAGCTTTTCTCCATTTTAACACCATTGCCTTTGCTGTAGCTGAGGCGTTTACTCACAATTGTAATTACAAAGGGTAAAAGAAATCAAGATTTAAGGGGACCAGTTATCACTTTATGAATGAAGCTTCATGAACAGAAGTCCAGCTGACTTGTTTATGAATCAGTGTGTTTTGGGAAATGCCAGGAGCAAAAAGAACGAACGTTTTTTTGTGAGAAGGGGATAAAATGCTTCTCCTGCTACTGCAAGGACAAAGATTTGCGAAGGTGGTAGATGCAGTTCGGTTTATCTCCATACTCATCTGTCATCATTTCTTTATTTTATCCCACAATGGTTAACTCCTCTGATCTCCTCCATCTTTCATCTCCTTTCATGCCTTCTCTTTCACCTCTCTCTTAATTCCCCCCAAATCTTATTTTCATCATTCCTCTTCCAGCTCCACCACCTCCTCACTGCTTTCCTCTCGCAAAGAAATAAGTGCACTTTACAACTCCTCTGGCTCTGCGCTCAGCCATATTCATAAAGAGTTGGCGCTCATCCTCCTCCATTTCTTTAATTTCAAAAGTAAATACCCCTGTGGTGATGAGAAATTACTGCTCCTTCTAGTGAATGCCAAAAAGAGGTGTGTGTGTGTGTGTGTGTGTGTGTGTGGGCCTGTGAGCGATGCCAAGAAGCGGTACAGTTTGATAACAGAGCAGATGGATAACACTAGCACGTTTGATTTGTTTGTGTTCAGGAAATGGGAGCGACAGAGCTGTGGTAAAACTAATGAAGTTAAATGGAAGCGAGTCTTTCATTAGCTCAATGCTTTCCCGTATGATAAACCCCCGCGCTGGCCTTTCTTTTATTTCACAGGGCAGCGCAGAGAGGAGAACGCCCCGTGTCCGAAATGTATTTTCAAAGGCGGCTATTATTTTCAGGGAGCAAAAGAAGAGATAAAAAAACTTTATTTCCTGATTCACGCTGACACCCATGCCCTTTTGAAATCAGTTGCACTGAGGTCTGAGTGGCTTGGAGAGGACATGAAACTTTCACAACACAAAGACAAACCAGAGATAGAAAAGCCGGAGATGTGCATCGAGTGTGTGTGAAAGAGAAAAACAGAGAAGCAGAGAGACAGAGGGAGGCAATAGCATGACAACAGAGTGGATTATGGGTATTTAGAAGTGCCTGTCGTACACTCCTGCTTCATTTTATTTATTTATTTTATTGTTTTCCTGTCTATCGCTCCATCGCTTATGATCCCCATCCCTTCTTTAATCCAATCAGAAATTCACCAGACACGCCAATCCTTCTCGCGCACACACACACACACACTCCAATGAAGCTGACACTTGCAAGACCTCACAATTGCACATGCATGCACTCGTGAACACACCGTCACACACTCATTGCATGCCGGAACGCCCCGCAGTCATGCATGCAACGTGGCTGGACAGACTGTGTGCGTGTGCGTGTGCGTGTGCGTGTGTGTGTGGACTCTTATCAGATTATATAAACCAGGTTTGGGTTTATGCTGCTCTGACAGATTACACAAAAATGAATAAAAGAAGGATAGAAACAGACAGAACAGCAAAGACTAGTACAAAACAGACTTATACAAACAGTAAAGTAAAAAGGAAGCATAATATAAGATGGATGTTTTACGGCAGGACAGAGTAAGATCTCTAATGACTGAAAAGAATGTAGGACAGGTCAGTAAGAGACTGTAATAAGGACATATGGGAGGGATGGTGGAAATTGGACAGAGAAGACAGAGGAGAGGTGAGGCAGAAGGGATAACGGTAGTAAACAACTTGGGAGTGGAGTGACAGACAGATGATGAGTGGTGGAGGGAGGAGGAGGGCACGAGGTGAGGAGGCCACAGAGAGTAATGGGGCGAGCTGGGAAACAGAGGCAGCGAGATGGGGAGAGAGGGATTTGGGGGGATGTGAAAGGGTAGAAGCAGAGAGACACTGATAAGGGAAGACAGACAGGAGCAAACCTGACGAGAGGGGAGGTAATCGGAAAAAAAGATGTGGGAAAGGGAGTCAGTGCAGAGTGAGGAGGAAAGGAGAAGAGAAAGTGAAAGCAAAAAAGAACAAATGACTGATTTTAAAGCTGCACTAATCAATATTTCTATAACTGTGGATCATATGATTATGTAGCGGTCGCACTGAGTGGCGAACCCACAGAGACTTATCACCTAACAGTACATCTCCCCTCAGCTCTATGTGCTTTAGCATCTTTAAGCTAACTGTTTTGGTTTTACAGCTTGCAAAGTTAACGTTTTTGTCTTACTGCTCTCATTAACCTTGTTTCCAGCTGTTTTCTTCTTATGAGCCTTCTGTACTCTACAGCAAACAGACAAAGTTAGCAACCAGCAGATAAACATAGCTGAGCATTTTTAGCAGCAAGCAGCTCTGGCTCTGTAGGAGGATGAATATTGGACTTACATTCATTCAAGGTGGACAGAGACACGACTCCAAATGAATGTTAATGTTGCTCTGTGTCTGCTGGATGTGGAAATCTAACACCTTAGCAATATGTACTTGATAAGGTGATAATACAGTATGCCAGTGTTATGTTTACAGCTTGTTGCGCTGCCCCCAATCAGCCAGAAAAACAGTTAATGCTGCTTTAAACACAGATCTGCTGATAATTTATTAATGAAAGCGTGTCTATTCTAATTTTCTCATTCTTCTGGTTTCATTTACTTTAAATTATGTGATAATATTATTAGTACAACAACAATTTGTTCAAAAGAGCAGTATATATGAGGTAGAAAAAACAAAACACTAACCATACTGAATCATGTGACCCTCTGTTTTTGAGCATATCCTCTTAACAGCTTTAATATGTCCGAGTGGTTATACTGCTGTTTTAATACTTCAAATGCAGCTGTATCGGCTTGTTTCTGTGATTTGAGGAATGGGAGCATTGTCATTGGACATTTAGTTGTTATGTCAGGGCGGTCTAATGCACTTGATGCTCCACCTGTTGAATGCTGCTCTGCACTCTGATTGGGGGATGGAGGCCTGTACTGTATGTCTGATTAAGATATTGTACTTGCATAGTTTTCATTTAAAGGTTTTGCACTCTGCTTTGTTAACACTTATTCTAAAAGATATTTTGCAACACACAGCGGGAGTATAAGCTGCCACTTGGAATAACCTGCTGCAGCTGAAAAAGAAAGAAGTTGATCCAGTTATACAGTATTAAACATTTCAAGGTCGGACTACAGTAGTTTGTAGTATGATCGGAGAATAAGTATATTTTTATGGGAGTAAATATGTTGTAAAGTAGAATTTGTACACTTAACTAGAAAAAGGAAATGTTCAGTGTTTTAACAGGAAGTTTAGCAATTGTTTTATTTTACGTGTTACAAGTTGCTGCAAGAAGTGTGGCCTCTCTTCACAAAACGCAACACAGTGTTAGAGCCAATACACATGCTGAAAATCCTGGGTTATGTTTTTTACCCGGGGGAAATAGGGAGTTTTCCTAGGATGGAGATTTTCCAGGAAATGCTGTGATTTCAATTCCTGGTGTTCAAGCCTAACCGTTATATGTGATAAACTGCCTTGGAAATGGTGAATTTAATGCCAATATACATGGAAAGACAGAGGAAAGCCAAAGTGATGGGAGGATAGATTGAATGAGACAGACATGGAGAGAGGAGAGATGGAGAAAATTAGAGAGTGAAAGCCATGCAAACAGGATAGAGAGAGAAAGAAAGCGAGAGAGAAATAACAGGGCAGAGAAAGAGAGGGAGTCAGACATATACAGAGAGAGAGAGAAAAACTACCAGGAAACCAATGGGTACGTTTACATGCACACTAATATTCCACTATTATTCCAAATATGACGATATTCTGAATTTGATACGAGTCATATAAACAGCATACTCCGTTTGGATATTCTGAATTAGGCTTTATTCCGAATGTAGCATTTTCCGATTAAGACGTGGGATATGCCGGTATTATTCAGGTTTTAGGAGCATTCTTTGGACATGTATACTCCGCATTCGGAATATGCATCTCAACGGGGGTTTGTACCTCATTTTGCGACACATGACCCTCTTGCCTGTTTACCCCTGCGGAGGTAAAATGACATATGCTGGAGCAGGAAGGCAGACAGAAGAGAGGAATGAAAGGAGAGTGGAGAGCTGCTCTGGAAAAGCAGAGTGCATCTTCTCCATGACGAGGACAACCTAGGTACTGGATGTGCCTATAAATTTATAATATCAGTCATATCAATATCACTTATAAATATCAGGCAGCAGCTCACTAATGTTTTTCACCTTGCCGGTTTACTTCACTGCCTGCGGAGAGCTTGTGATTCCCGTTCCCACAGGGGCAGAGGGAAACCCTGAAAACCCTCTGCATGTACACGGGAATATTAGTGGAATAGTCATTTTCATTGGCCATTTAAACAGCTTAGCAGGAATATTGTCTTTTTCGGGATACCATGTAAACGTAGTCATTCAGAAACAAGCGCTTCATATGTTTCACAAGCAATAGCCACTACAAAGTGCTTCATGTTTTCCTCAGTTTTGCTTATTGCTTCAGAATTTCTCCTTAAAAAGAACACACAATGCTTTCTGCAACTGAACTCTTCAAATGAAGCCTATTCAAGCCTATCCGTTCAGAAAAACTTTAAAAGGTCACTGTATTCTTATCTGTGCCTGTTTTCACAGCTAATCGGATAAGTCTGTGATTGTCCGTTTCACGTCGTGCATTCCATTCATGAATTCAAAAGAGCAGATTGTGCTGAATCTGGCCTCAGACAGCAACTGTGAAAAAGACAGAAGCAGCTCGGGTTGTGGGTTTTTTTTTTCTTCTCCTTTCTGTCTCTTCCTCTATCTTTCAGAAATCATAACCACCTTAGTCACTTTTCTCCACTTAGCGCAGTCTCACGCTGCCAAGCATCAAGCCATCCCTGAAATGTAATTTAAGTCAACATCGCCAACAACAATAACATCTCCGAGACAGTCTGCCCTGTGAATCATCACACACACACACACACACACACAAAGACACAGACAGAGTAAGACAGTGTAAGACAGATTCACAGACACAGTTACTACCTCTCACGCACACTGTCACCGGTTTGCATGTGTGGTTCATATGCTGAGGTTACTCATAAAACAAACGGCTCCCCTCCACCTTACCGTTTTCTATTCTTAGCAGCAGCAGCAGGGTGAGTCTCTCTGCATATCAATGCCCAGCTCATCTTTAAACATCATCTGGTGGGATGACAGTGATGACGGCGCCATCAAGTGTGTTTGTACATTCATTTTTTGTGAGATTGAAGTTGCTCTGTATTCACTTTTTGCGAGTCTGAGTGTACTCATTCTAGTTTGTGAGTGTTTTTGCATATGTCTGAGTCTGCAGGCATGCTGGGCAATGATGGTAACTACTGTATATGCAGACCTGAGGGCTCAAGGACACTGAGATGATGAGTGCAGCAGCAGTCATGTGGGATTGTAGCTAATCTTTAAAGATCAATGAGATAAACTAGTTGAGGGGTTTTGGCAGACTGGTCCCTCCATGACTCATTCTGCCCAGGAGTCATCAGCCAGCAGCCATGCATGACCAGAGACTAACATGGTACATGTTAACCCTATTTCAAAAATCTGTATTAATTTGAAAGTGTTTTGAGAAAATTGTTCAATTATTAAATGACTGTTTAAATAAGCAAGTCAGAAATTACTGACAAACTACAATCCAACTCTGAACAGTGCATTCTAGAGAGGATTTTAGAAATACTGAGGTTACAGTACAAGCCCGAGTGCCCCCGTCCCCCAGAACATTTTTAATATTTAGCTGTTTTTAAACATTTTATTTACTGTAACTGTTCAGTTGTATTGTCTGTGACTTCTATTTCCAAACATTAAGAGAAAATGCATTTTCAAAGTTGTGTCCATGCTGACAATAATAAGATTCTAGTGGCCATACAGATTCTTGGACTGACTCGGTGCGGTAATGGTTTCTGCCTTCAGATAACCAATACCCCCTGATGGCTATCCTCTACCTCTGACCTAGGTATCGAACTGGCTCCCACAATCTACATGCGAGACCGCCTGCTTAGCCTGCTTTGGGAACCAAGATTCAGCCTGGCTTCTATGATCACCAGCTGTCGTTGAACCATTGAAACCTATTTATTCAAGAATGCCTGACAGCTGGATTACAACGAAGATGTGTGGGTGCAAATAGGTGTTGGAGGTTTGAAAGTACCCCAAGATGGCCCTCTAACAGGTCATCATTGGAGGAGGCCCACTCTGACGGTCGACAGCACTTGCCCAGTTTTATAGGACTGCATCAATGCCCTGGCCCTAACAGTTCAGCCAATTAAACACATTATAGTGAACCTTCCAATCTGATTCTGTGCAGAAATTATACCTCTATCACAGGTGTATCAGGATAATCTCAATCAACAAATCTAAACCTTTCCAAATCTGTTAATTAAAACATTGGATGTTTAACCTTAGCAATTCCCATCATAAATTTTCAATATAAATGAATTTAGATCTCATGTCAGCCATACCCCAGGAAGGCAGCTTCTTAATTGGAAGGAGCTACCAGAGGACCTCAGAGATGAGCACAAGTCAGGCACAAAAATAAGTAGGTATTACAAAATATTTAAAAAAAAAAAAAATAATAAAAAAAAAAAACTTGAATGTAAAAGTGAAAAAGAAGAAAACCCCCTCTAGGATTTAAAGAAGTCAAAAAAGCCTTAAAGTCAAAAAGGCCTAAAAGCAGCAAACCTCCAAAAGGCCAAAAAGCAAAAAAAGGCAGAAAAAGTCAAAAACAAAAAAAGCCCAGAGACCTCTCTGGCCTCTGCTTTTATATCATTCGTCTTGGAGCATCTACATCTAAAACTCCATATATGGTCACCAACCAGAACATCAGCAAACTATTGGATAATTATTGTTTGTGTTGCACAATACCATTCTTAGAACTCTAACAATACAAGACTTAGTCTTACTCTACATCTTTGACTTAGATGAAGGATGTAGAGTGTCTGTGTCAGGGGCAGAAACCACAGCTTGCTTTGTAGGCCACCAGCTTCCTGCTGATCTAAGCAGGGGTGTTAACTTGTACTTGCACAAAAGTTTAGTTACAATTCAGCTCAACTGAAAAAAAATTTCCATCATGTGTTTTAGTTCATTGTCAATTTTCACTGAGTCTTTGCAGAGAATTATTTTAGAGGTAGGTTTGGGTGGAGTGTGTCTTGGGTATACCATGGTGAAACCTTCAACAGCGCAATCAAGCAACACTTGAAAACTGCTCTTCCGTGAACACCTCAATACTTGAACCTTTTAACACTCTGTTGATTGTTTCACTACTTTAAACACTTATCTACTTCCAGTTGTTTCTTACTTTTTGAGTCACTGTATTCTTGCTTTATTGCCTTGATTTGCCTATAAGTTGCTTATATAGTTGATAAAATGTAATGTAAATATAGTGTGGAAATACTGAAATGTTTATGTATAGGCCTAAAAATAGAGGAATTATATACAGAGTGAGTATAAAAATACTGCAATCAGCCTGTAAAATATCAACCAAGTGTGTCTTGTCGGTTGAGGACTTTGCCTCTGCCATATTTTGCAAGAGGTGCAGTGAATATATGCCACCAATAAGTGATATATAACCACACATTATTGTTGAGAGAAGAGAAATATTGAAAGATCTAACTGTTCCTTCTATGATCACACTCCCTAGTTTGGTCAATATGTGGACTAAGCAAAATGGTGCAAGCCGCATTCAGCGCTACCGGCTGTTAAGACTCAGTCCATCATTGGCCACCTTCCCTCTGAAGGACTAAGTGTGAGGGCCAGATCGGTCTGCTGTGCAAGTGAGATCACTGTTAGTACATCTAAAACTGCTGCCCAGCTTGAAAATCACAGCATTTGGCAATAAATGTGTCAAATGAATCCCTGAAGTGATGCTTTGGGAGTGATTGGAAACTGAGTGGAATGAATGATGTGAGGCCTGGCCAACCTGTTTGGCCCCGTGAGGGAAATCAGGGTGATATTAGGTCAGCACTACTCATCTTTATTGGATTTTTTTTTCTTTAATCTCAGAGGGGTGTTTCATCCAGAATATATCTGAACTCTATATTGTTGCAGTCCTCTGTGTAAGTGATTATTGATTTTTTTAGCAGAGCATTTAGTTTCCTTTGATATATGATTGTGGTGCTTTACTTTGATCTTACATCCTTCTAGGCCTTAGTCACATTGTATAGAACTGATTTTTAACTTTTCTTTGTTTCCCAACAGTCTCCTGCTGAAGTCAACTCTTCCAAATGATATCACTTGGTCATATATGACTGCACTGACTGCACAGTTTCAGGACAGACAGACCATGTTGCAAAAAAGCACCACCCTCTGGCCTTTATTCACAGTAGACTCTCCACCAGTGCAGCGAGTGTTGAGGTGCCAATATGTGATGTGGCGTTTGGGCAGAGCAGGCAGCGTATTGGGCACCTTCCATGAATGTCAAAGACTGCATCAAATAAAACGGGATAGGCCAAAGGCTTTGTTTCGCAGCCAGACAAGAGATGAACACCGTGATATATCACTGTCCTCGCATTCTATTGTAATAGTGACTTAATTAATCAACCTGTAGGCAGGAGGCCATGCTGTTCAAAGCCTCGAGGGGGAACTCGCAGTTAGGTTGCAGTAAGATTAAAATGCCTCCTGAAATTATCTCGATTAAAGCAGAAGTCTAAACAGATGAAGGAGATAGAGTGGACTTTCTAATTTTTGGATCGAACCACTTTCCGAACACAAAATAAACTTAATTAAAATGTTTTTGGCGAGTTGGTCAGAGAGGTTGAGATAGGAGCTGAAAGTTTAATGATTCCTGTGGTGGAAATGCTTGAGCACACAGGTTGTATTTTGCTGCACACATCAGGCAAAGGCCAATATCTTAAAAAAACATGAAAATTATGACTTTCAGAATCAATAAGGAAAACATCATCAGGGGCTGAGTCTTTTTAGAGGGGGGGCATGAGGGGACCATATAAAAGACTTGGCTTGTGTTAAAGAGTCACTTAACGTCAAGCTGAAAAGCAGTGTTTCACTGCCCTCTCTAGTCGAAAATGTCAAGACGGTTTCTCTGAGGCATCTCTGCCGGATTTGGTTGGCAGTCTACTCGGTTGCGCCTGTAACCACACCCATCAGTGATGTCATGGTATACTGACATGCCCAGGAGTACACCTCTACATCACTGGAGGTCAGGACAAACAAGACTTTCAGGGGTTTGTTAGTTATTCTTTATTTAAAGAAACAGCTTACTTTTGACTCATTAGTACTACTTGTAGAGCCCAGTATTACGATCGTTACAATATTAGACGATTCTGCACCTCATGATTGACATCCGTGACATAGATTGACTTTCATGCGTCAGACATATAATTAAAACAATGTTTCTGTTTCCATTCAGTGTTTCTCACCAAAGCACAATGATTTTTTGAACCTTTTAAAACCTACATTGTTTATATACATGTTTACTTGCTATCTGGTCTTCCTTCATTACTACATGTGTGAAACCACTGGTAGGATTGTGTATTGTATCACCTGTGTCCGCATGCATGTGCATCCTTGTGCATGATGCAAACAAAACGGGGACGCACTCACTCATAAAAACATTGCTCCATTGCACTGCTAGTGGTCAAAACTCTACAGGGTACCTTTAATGTTTCTTTTTTATAACCTTGACCACAATCTTTCCGTAACCATAACCAAGTGTTTTACTTGCATAACCTTAACCATATCGTCTTGGAAAAAGAAGCTGTTAATCTTCTTTATTTCTTCTGTTTCCACTTTCCAGTCATTGCCAATTACATCTTCCACCTGCCACACCATTCAGAACACAAGAAATCTGTCTCCGGGGATAACAACCCCCCACTGACACTACTAACAGCATGAAGCACACACACAAACATAACATGCACACACACACACACACAGGAGAGAAGAGGATTATGACCACAGGGACTTTCCTATCCCTCTCAGCGAATGGCCAGACATGCTAATGCTGACAGTAGCGGGATCCCCAGGTTCAGTAACCAACAACAACACAGGTAACCAGAGACCGGTTCCAGCGATACACATAACCAGATTAACATGGACAAGAATAGAGCCAAGATGTGGGTTACCTTCTTTCCAGCGAGGAAGTGAGTGTGTTGTTTAAGTCATTAATGGATTAGTTGAGGATACAGTCACAGGAAAGGAAGACACAGACAAAGAGGTAAAGTCTTGGATATTTTTGGCATCAGCACAAACACATAGAGACTTAGAAGGTACAGAGGCAGCATGCTTATGCGCATATAGCACACACACACCTAGAGGCAAACTATAAATATGACAGGGTTAGCCTGACCAAATCAATGTCAATATTGACATTTCAATATCCTCCCACAAAGCAATGAATAAATGCATGTGTTTTTATTTCCAAACACCTGGTTTCTCTGGGTAGGCAGTCATTTACTGTCAGTGCTCATCCGGGATGAATAGCAGGACAGGTGGAACAAAATCAACACAGATGACACACAAAACAAACTGTTGCAGTGTGCGAGATAGTTACAAGCAGAAGTAAACACAAAATGAACTCTGCCGCTGAGGGAAATCCACTCAGAATCATCAACAAAGTGTCACATTGTCTCAAAAAGTTGTGTCTGCGTCATGGCCTATAAAACAAGGCAACTTTTCAACATCTTAACTCAAAGAAGTACCCTTTTTTTTAAAACTTTGATTATTAAATCATTAAATCTTGCTGCCAGAAAACATTTAAATAAATGAATACAGCTTCGTCTGTGTTGTCCAAGATGTTGCCTCATGTATCACCACCCTGCAGACATGACCCACACTGGATTGTACAGTCAGTAAATGCCCACTGGATCATAGCAGCGAGACGACACCAAAGCTGCTTAACACAAAGACTTATTGTTGCTGATGTAAGCTGAAAAATGCTTTGAGATATGCAAATTAATTTATAGCCTACATTTCCTTAGACAGCTTGGCTCTTTGAATTATTGAGTGGGCGACATGTCTTTAGTTTAATTATTTATCATTGTTGAAAAAGTCATCGCCATCATCATGCTGCCCTCAGTTCAAATACTGTCATTAAACTTCCACCACAGTCATCTTCATCACCATCACCATTATCATCTAACAACCATTTTCATCATCACCAGCACCAACGTCATCATTGTCTTCCTAACAGCAGCCTCATCATCATCATCATCATCATCATCATCACCACCACTGTGCTGCCATTCGCTCAGCTGTCATCCCTGTCAAAATTACCATCTCTAGAATCTTCATCCTCATCATCACCAGTGCCATCGTCATCATCGTCATCATCATCATCATTATCACCACCATCATCTTCCTCATCACCAGCCTGCTCCTCTTCATCCTCATCGTAATCACCAGCACATCAACACCATCATCATCTTCATCACCATCATCACCCTCATCACCATCTACTGTATATTATGGTCATTCATAAATTACAAAAAAACACAACAACGATGATGACTACCTTCATCATGATATATTCCCGATGTAATCAATATGATTAATTAAACCAACTGGTGCTAATGTGCGTTCCAGTTTACTCCATCATCATCTTCATCTTCGTCAATCCAGCCTCAGCGTTATTTCCTGAACTCAGATTCAATGTATCTTCTGCTTGGCTGTAATTGTCCCTGGTGCGTTTCTCTAGCGCAGCCTGACCCGGTGCGCAGTTCTCCGGGTATGTTCACTAACCCCTAACCCCTAATCTCGTCCTCCTCCGCCGCCCACCGCTCGACCCGCTCGACCGGGTTATACCCCCGCAGCTTTGAGGGAATATCACTCACCGTTTTCCACCGAGGCTCTCCCTCCAGCAGAGAGCATCACTCTGTTCAGCCGGCGCCGGCCAAGATCTCCGGTTTACGCACGTACGCTGTCTCAGTAGTGGAAGATTCGCGCTGTATAAAAGCTGAACAGGAGCTCTAACTGAAGGCGTGCCTGTGTACCGGACAGGGCAGCACTCTGCTGTGTCGCGCACACCTGAAAACCCCCCCGCGGTCATGCATGGCAGTCCGGTGCCCGGTAGATTCCTCCGCGGTCTCTCCGTCAGCTACATGATTGTTTTCTCTGTGATTCCCTGGCGTTCACCCTCCGTCTGAGCTGATCTCTCTGACAGGTTTTGTGCTCCTCATTTACGCACGCACGCACCAATCTGTGCAATTGACACCACTCTGCAATTAACGAAACTGTCAAAGTGATCGCACCTCGTGCATCACATTTCTCTGTATACTTCTTACACACACCGACTGTCTCCAGTCACACACGGCTCAAATATGACAATGAGAGCAACTAAAACAATTATATATAATTATAAATGCATATAAATTCACCGTATAATACACACGTTGTTTGCGTCTTCTCACCGGTTCGGTGCACTGGAAGAAGCCCAGATCTGGTTCCGTTCATTCAGTTATTCACTCATCCCTCTGTCTGTTCATCCTTCCCTCCGCTCCGTCCCTCATTCAGCAGCTGAATAAACGGATCTTCTCCTCTGAAGCGGCGGCGGCAACGACAGAGCAAGCGCACTTCACCCGTTTGCTCTTGCGCCCTCCTCTCTCTCTCTCTCTCTCTCTCTCTCTCTCTCTCTCTCTCTCTCTCTCTCTCTCTCTCTCTCTCTCTCTCTCCCTCTGTAAAGGAACATCTCCCTCCTCTTCCTCCCTCTCTCTAGTACAGAACAACAACACAGAGAGACGAGGAGAAAGATGTGGAACTAAGAAAGAGGGGAAAAAAAGAGATGGAGACTGAGGCTGGATGAGCTGATGTGAGCAAGAGTAGGGGGACAGAGAGCTGAACTGTGTGACCGTTACTTTGTGTGTGTGTGTGTGTGTGTGTGTGTTTGTGTGTGTGAGAGTTGGGGTCATAGGATGAATATTAACCAAAGGAGCGTGCACTGCCAGCAGCATCTCCACAGCACTGCACTGATAAAAAACATAGATCGTTGGAGGAGAGGAGAGGAGAAGAGAGGAGAAGAATTACTGAGCTGAAAAGCAGCAGAGGTGAAAAAACGTAAGACAATGATGGAAAAAAAGATGGATGGAGGGAGGTTTAAAGTTTGTAAGTTCAGAGCTGCAACTACTATTTGCATTATTGATCAATCTACCAACTATTTCCTGGATCAATCTTAATTTTCTGAAATGTCAAAAGAATAATGAAAACGCTTATCACAGTTTCCCAGAGCCGAAGGTTGTGTTTTCAAATTGCTCGTTTCTTCCAACTGACGAAGAAAAGAAGCACATTCTCGTATTTGAGAAGCTGCAATCAGAAAATCTTTTCTTTTTTTGCTTGAAAAATGACAAAAACAATTAACTGATTATAAAAATAGATGCAGATTAATTTTCAGATCATCAACTAATTAACAACCTGTTTCAGCTCTATTCAAGTGTTGGCGTCATTTCTTGAGAAAACCTCATATTTTGACAGGTCAAAGGTCACTGTACAGGAGATAACATAGAAAACATCAGTAATGATGCAGAAAATACAAACACTGATGTTTGTATGAATTTAAAGTGTTTCACCAGAAAACAATGTTGTTTGGATGGGAATTTATTTTGAGATTGGGTAAGTGCTGTTCCGCTTCGCCTCACCTCACTACAGAGGAGGAGGTGAAGAAGAAGGATAGCCTCAGATGAAATGAGATGAGGAGTGAGGGGCGAGAGATGGATGAGGGAGAGAAGGGCCGTGAGAATATTGGAAAAGTGGACAAGGCGAGGCGAAAGAGCAGAGCAGAAGAGGATGGAGGCCAGGGAGGAGAGATGAGAAAGGAAAGGGAGGAGGTAGAGAGAAAGAGAGGTAGGCGATGAGGGAGATGTGGAGATGGGGGGGAAAAAGGAGCGGGAGAGAAGAGAGGAGCGCTGGAGTCGCTGTAAATAATGAGAGAGAGGAGAGGAGTAGTTTTACATTATCCGTCTTTTCGACACAGTTGATCAGAGTTCTGTCTCAGTGTGAAGCATGGCCTTTACACCGCAAGCTAATTCACACCCCGAGGAGACACACACACACACACACACACACAAGGATGCACAAACAATTCCAGTCAAACTCTTACATACATCGAGAGAACATCGAGCTTCACACACACATAACCATCCACAACCAAATGTGTTCCAGCTAAATGCATAAACCGCCGAATCTGAGCTGGACAAACACACACAAACACACACACACACAACAGTACAAAACACGCATGAAAGAACAATACACATCCAGCATGCCTACATACACATTTCTATAATAGCTGCTGGGGAGAGGAAAGTCTAGAAATTAATAGAACTGAGGATTCTGTGAATAGCTGTACATGTTATATTAAAATACTTTACTAATGAATAACATGGTGGGCTGTGTTTAGAATGGGGAAATATTCTCCTTGAGAATAATTAAAAAGGCAAAGATACTAAGCTCTCTTTCATCTCCTTTGTTGGAGGAAAACGCTACAGATATTCTGTAAAACATACTTATGAATATTATATTCCATTTCTACCAATAGATCCCCTTAAATCCTACACACTGGTTCTTTTAAAGTGCAGCAAGATCTTCTCTCTGTTGCTTCTGTTAGATTTCATCAATCTTTGGTGTTCAGGGGCATTCCAAGATTTGATTTAGATCAAATATTGTTTTCTTGACCTTGTCAAATTCAGTTTATGATTTCCCCTCCTTTCCCAGAATGTCTTTTTATTGACCCCTTGAAATGGCACGGTCTTCTCGGCTTCCAGCAGAAGTTATTGTATGCGTACGAGGCCTTGCCTGATCTAGACAGACTCAACATACAATATCTTAAAGTATACAATCTGGTGTAGAAATGTATATTTTTGCATGTTCTATAACATATTTCTTCCTCCTGTATGTCTGTTGAACAAACTGGTACAAAATGGTCTTAGAGAGAAGCCCTCGCTTTTCCCTCTGCATTCAAACTTCACTAAAGAAAAGGTTTAAAGAAAGGGCTGTGCTGGAAATACTGTTTTGTATCTCAAAACGCCATCATGTTCCTTTGGAATTTGAATCAATTTTTTTTAGTTTACATGCAGTGAGATGCAGAGAAAGAAAAAGTGCAAGAGAAAGATTTAAGGCACTGGCTTAAATAGAAAGAAAAAAACGTATCCTACAATTCAATACAGGCTTCAGTGATAATGTTTTACATTGCTCTTGTTGATACATACATACAACAAGTACACACAAAGCAAAAAATGGACAAAGAAATACAACATCAATAGTCGTTTAGAGTGAAAAAGAATGTTTTTTAGGCTCATTTTTTCTTTTAAACTCCAAAAGCTACAAGTCACTGATTGTGCCTCCAGACTGAAGCACTCAGACAGCTCATATGGTAAAGCCCATTGGCTTAAAGCTACAGGGTGAGAGCCAATTGATTAGAACATAAAGGTGATACATCATTGAAAATAAGTATCTATCACTCAAATTAAGGACAGAGGGTCTGCAAACACACTTGTCTGGCTCTGATGAGTGTATTTCCAATTAATGAATTGAACTCATAGTCACTTACTCAAAGTCAATGAACATGATCCAAAGTAAAACTTGAATCTAATAAAATCATTAGAATCTGTATATGATTATATTATGAAATATTTATTTAAAACTAGAAAAATGACTCCAAAATCAAGTTTTTAATAACTAGCATCCAATATCTTCAATTCAGATTACTAAAAATGTGCCACTTGCAAATCTTTGCTCCCTAACTCTGCTGTATTTCTTCCTCTGAGCATGGCATCAAAGCATCACAGATTCAGTGCCTATTAACCCTCCCCCATCTCCTCGTAGTGTGTCTGCCTATCTCACTACTATATTGCCAAACATACCACAATGATATCTTTAGAGAAAGCTACATTTCTACCCAGTTTCTATGGCAATAAGAGAATAAGCATCGCCCGCTGTCTTACTACTGTTATATAGCTGAAAACAGTGACTATACCACAGTGCATAGGCGTCTTTGAAGGCAGCAGTGCGAACCGTTTCAGCCCGGAGGATAATTGCTGTTTTCCATGAAATATTAAGTTGGTTCTTTAAGCTCGAGAGTCATGAAACTGTAGCACATTGGTTACACTTTTGCTCGTCATATACTGTAACAGGATGATTCCTGTCTATGCTTCATGTGATCTCAACATGGTGTATTATATATATGTACACCCACGCATTTTATTTCAGAACAGGCTAACTTTCTGGAGACCAATTTTCCTTTTTCTGCAAAATTTCCTACTTTCTTACTCCAGGCTAGCAAACTAGTTCTAATTAGAGATGCATTGAATGTGAACGTCATTTTGCCCTTTAAGCTCTCTTGCAGCTGAAGCCCACAGCTCAGCTTTGCATTTCAGCAGTGAATAAAAACAGCCCCTTATCTGATCAGAAACAAATGATGGAGTACATTAAATACATCACTTTACATTAAATAAACTGGTATGTTGCTCTTGACCTCAGCCTCAGTAACTTTTTCAGGCCTATGAAAAAGTGTATGTTTCTTCTAATAAGTTATCATGTTATTCATCTTTTTCGTGTGAAATAATGAGGATTTTCACATGTGAAACACAGCTGTTACCTCAGAATACTGTATTTCAATTAGCCTGGGTCAGATTAAATTTGAGTTGATGCTTATTAGTTGGTGCTAAGATGACAGCAGTCTTCCAAAGATCCATGAAGACAGATAACACAGGCTGAAATTTAAAGTGTTACCAAAACTCCAGCGGGAAAATTAAAGATTAGGAAAATAATCAGAATCAGAATCATCTTTAATGGCCAAGTATGTACATATATACAAGGATTTAGTGGCTCTCAATGTGTCTACACAGGATAAAAGTAGAAAGTAGGCCTGCCTTTGGTACCAAAGCAGCAGGCTGTGAAACCTGTGTTGCATTTTTCAATAGAGGCACTACTTAACAGCCATAATTTTTCAGGACTGACTCTCTGGATGAACAATACATGCTGTTCTCTGTCATGTATTCCACAGACTTTGGCAGACTATCAGTTGGCACGACACAAAAGCCAGTTAAACTAGTTCTTCTTCACACTGATTTGGCCCTTGTTGCTGTTCCTTATACTCATCCTCTTTGTAGTCAATATAAGCTGGTCCACACTGGCTGCATTCAATGGACATAACAGTAACAAATACAACATATGTGATACTATTGTATTCAACACTTGAACATATTTCCTATTCAGCGTGCATTTATTATATTGTGGGGAGGGTAATTTACAATATGACAGGGACCTCCTATATACCAAGAGAGTCGGAAGATCAATACCACTCTTAAATGTAAGAGTAGTATCCGTCTTCTCATCTAACTATCGACAAGGAAGCAAATAATTCCCAAAATGGTCAATAATTCCTTAAACTTTGGGGATTTTTAAGAAACAGTGTTTTAAACAACTTTATTTGCACTAGTAAGAAGAGGAGACCTCAATGCTTTAGCAGTTGTTTTTTGTTTTTTTGTTGTTTTTTTTAGCAAAGGAGTAATCCGTTAAACCCCACCTTGTTGTTTTTACACTTTGGTTTTTGTATGGATAAAACAAATGAGATATAATGTGTTAGTGAGCTTTAGAGGTGCTGGTAAATGGATTTTGGTGCCTTTAGACAGAACCTGGATAGCTTTTTCCCCCTGTGACCAGCTGCTGGGTGAACCATAGCTTCATATAGCATACAAACATGTCTGTTAGATGTGAAGCTACAGCTAGCAGCCAGTTAGCATAAAGACTAAAAAAATAAAAATAAAAAAATAAAAAGTTGTGGTTTTACAGGGAGGTATGTGTGGAGCATTTCTTGGCCAGGCTGCTGGCTGTTGCCTCACATTTAATAGACAGATATACCGTATGTGGATTGTATATCATAGATGAATGTGAGAATGGTATCAATATTATCTATCTGTCAGCAACAAAGCAAATAAGCTTTATTCCCCAAAACGTCAAACTCTTGCTTTAAATCCAAGATGAACAATAAACTTTTGGCCTTGTTCGCCCATTTTCCATTTCGGTAAACACCTATTTCACAATAAGTGTCTTAATATGTGCAAGATGTGCAACCCAAGTTTCACACCGCAATCACATCACTTTCACTTCTTGGATTGTTCACTTTAGTGCTTTCCAGAGATCATAAGATAAGAGAGGAACTTCAGCCACTAATGCTAGCACAGAATGACATGAGTTTGTAGCAGGGTGTTGCTAAGAAGGAACCTGTGTGATAAGAGAAATTATATTTGGTAAATAAAGGCTAATAGAGGCCATAAGTCCCCAAATCCCATTTCAGAATCCTCTCATGAACAAGTGAACACAGCTCAAATATTGGACATGATTACACAGTAGCCCTCTAATCAAGCCTTTCTGCTTTATCTTGAACCTTATAACACATTGTTGGCTCCTGATTATTCATGAGCTGCCTCAGACTCATTGTGTCAGGCTACTAAAGCAATTGTAAGTCATGCTGAGTGTGGTCCAGGGGAGCTGTGAAACAGAACTAAATGATGAGGAGGAGGATTGCAAGCAAATGAGGCTTGATAATTTGAAAGGGAAAAGATGAGCATCACGGCCACACTACACTGTTTCTCTCTCACAGCAGCTGAAATATGTATAATACATTCTTCTGAGCTTGTACATACACCTGCAGTCATGTCCGCACACATGTAACTGCACAAATGGATCCAGAATCACTAAAACACACATTTCCAACACCCACCGGTTGATTGTTTTCTGTCCACTCAAGGTTATTAAAGCGTTAACGGCCAAACAAGTGCATCAAAGCATCCGTCGCTGTGGCGATCTGGCCGTTAGGCACACCGTCAATCACGACAAAAGTCAATTGCTAAGTGCTTACGTGGCACTGGGACTGCACACTCTATAATGTAGTGTCTGTGGCTGTATATCTGTGCCCTGAACACACACACACACACACACACACACACACACACACACACACACACACACACACACACACACACACACACACACACACACACACACACACACACATTTTTAGCAGATGCATACATTCAAACTGGCATTTCTTGATTCTCTATAATATGACACACATGAGCAGACGCAGCCACACTCAAACACACAGACAGATGATTCAGATGAGATGTGGACCACCTCCATCAGCCTGCAAGGTTATTGATCATCGTTGAAACGGAGCTGCTGATTAATCAGGCAGCAGAAACCAATCAGATCCATGACACACACACACACCACACAAAGGCACACACACACAAAATCCCTGTGGGTATCCTGCCTGATGTCATTGTAAGTCATATAAATGTGGAAATGAAAATGCACTTTGCAGGCAACATGATGCCAAAGGTTACGCTGAACTTTCATCCAAAACTGTATGTCAACAACAAAACAAGGATTGTTTTCTTAATGTCAGTCATTAATCTATGACGTACATTGTCACCACAGCCATGAAAAAAAAAATTCTCATCTTATCATGTCTGCTTTTTGTTGCTCTTGCCTAACTGAAAAGAAGAAAGAGAAGTGAAACATGTCATAGCGGAGAGTTCCAGTTACTGACATAATGTCCTTCAAGATTGCATCAGGAATTTTTGCAACCTCATCCATAACAATTCACACCAAAAAGCATCCTCCACTCACACCCCCCCACACACACACGTATGCATGCAACTGTTCTTTCACTGTCTCATACTCACATCCACACTGTTCAATATAACCTGGGGTGTTACAACGGTCACAAAGTGCAATATATCACTTCTGTCTCTGTTTCCTCTCGCCTCAAGCAATACTGACCTTTCACTCTGATTCGTATCACTACACACATGAACAGCACGTGGACACTAACACACACACACATACACACACATAGACATGTGTAAATGTACAGACACACATCTTGCATGTTCAAATTTGAAGCATTATAAAACGAAAGTATCCGACATTACAAAAGTATCATGAGGTGATGAAAACATCTAACAGCCTGCCGCAGGGACTGGACTTGTAGTCAAGTTGGATAATATAATGAGCTTTAAGAAACAGAGGTACTTAAGGATGAAAAATACATCAGGTTATTGGCAAATGTGCTCCTATTCCTCTCCTTGTAATGACGGCCATCTATCACAGCCTTTATTTCATTATTTATATGCAGATTTGTATTGTTATGCTAATATTACAGTTACTTATCCCATTTCTGTTCTGCTGACTGGGACTTGATGGAGCCAGCAGTGCAAGTTCTCATTAGTATTCAATGGTTTGTTAATGTAAATGCACCGTTCCCTCTGCAGTACTTTACAGCACTTTTCTAACTTTGCTTAGAAAAATGCAATCAGAGTAAAGCAAAAGTTGTACAATAGTGTGAAAGCGCCAAGATGTAATCACTATCGAACTACACCATTTTGTGTCACCAAGCTGAAACATTCAGTCACCTCAAGAACTTGCCTCCTTGTTTTTTTTAGCTTGGTCTTGTTCATGGTTAGGCTCTTAAGATTTAGTTACCACCTGACTGAGTCCAACAAGCAGCTTGTTCCTATCAAACAACATCAATTAAACAAGGGCAATGACGCCACCAGCTTGCAAGCTCCACATGAACTAGTTCAGACAGCAACCCAGATACAAAAGGGGGGAGGCAAGGATGGGGGAGAGAGAATAGGGGGGCAAAATTGATAATGTAAGACAGAGAGGTAGAGGAAGGAGGGGAAAGGGAGGAAGAGAGAGAGAGAGCACAGGGGATGATTGGTGAGGGAAGCGTGAGAATGACAGACAGAAAATGAGACGGGGGAGAGAACAAGAAGAAATAGAGACACGGAGATATAGACAGGCAGATGGATAAAAATTAATGGAAGGCACGAGGGCAGAGAATTGGAAAGTAGAGCGAGTGAACGAATGAAGAGGCAAATGTAGAGAGTTGATGAGAAGGTGAAATGAGAGAGATGGAGGAGAGAATTAAGAAAAGAGACGGGCAGTAACAATGAGGAAAACAAATCTACTAATGCAGATACCATGTACTCTCATCTGGGCTGAAAATGCGCCTTGTTTTGTATCGTGTTACGCCTCTCCATCCAATTTCCTGCCTCTCATCACTGTCAAAACAAAACAAATAAAATCTTTAAGGAGGATGGATGACCCACTCTTCATATGAAATATGGGGAGGAAAACAGAGGCATGGAGAAGAGCTACTGGGAGTGTCACCTGACCTAATAATTGTTATATACAATTTCAGTCAAAGATGTGATTCAAAGCCTGTAATTACTGTAGCAGGTTGACACCACAATTATATATATATCAGTCTAGGAGGTTTTCTGCAATACTAAAGGCTAACAATCTCAGAAATGTCATTTTCTGCTTGTTGTACTGTAGAGCAATCTCATATCTTTTTATAATACTTAATATTTAATTAATTACCAACACTTATGTCCAACCAAACACCTCGACTCATTATGTTGTTCAGTAAAAGTTCTAAACAACAAAGATTTACATACCTTAAAATATAAAATGTAATAAAAGACTTGTGTTACAGTAAATTAGGATTTAATTGGTTGATAGCGTTGGAATGACTTTACTGTATGGTACTATATAGTGGCTCTACCATAACTAAATGAAGCATGAAAATATGTTTTGCTGCAAGCAAGGCTGCACAGTGGTAAACATAAACAAATTACACAACAAAAGCCAAATTAACTGCAGACAATTAAGGCTGCATTGTGATAATGACTATATTAGAGTGATATGCAATGCTTACTTAATGCTCTGTTATTTAGTTGCAGCAAAGTGTGAATAATTGAAAATGTGAACTGGTGACTATCTATATCAGGGAAGGTGAGAACTAAGGACATTACATTCATATCATGGTCTTGTTTTCCCAGCCTGAACCAGTTAAAATGCCCTTTTTGAGTGGAAATATACTACAACTATTAAATAACTATCATTAGGAGATATAATGACAGGCAAGCGTTGGTGTACACCTTAAATTTCACATATGGAGTACAAATGTTTCAGACCAGTGCGCATATATATACAGTGGCTCTCTGAACACACACACACACACACGGCTACTGCTCCAGCCACATGAAAACAACCCAACCATAATTGATGATATTACAGGGTTGAAAGAGGGCTGTACGAGTGTGTGTGTGGCTTGTAAATTGACAAGATAGAGAACAGGCATGTTTATGGGTGTGTGTCGAACGAAGTCAGGGCAGAGGTTAATTACAGTTTTAAACCTGCTTTCATTCAAGCCATGTCTCATTGTGGAACACAGAATATACCGCTGCTTCTTACAGAAAAAAAATGAAATGTTTAGTATTAGTCTATTGCTGTAAAGGAATGATTTGACATTTTGGGAAATATACCTTTTTACTTTCTGGCCAAGACTTAGATGGATTCCACTCTCATGTCTTTTTCTTTAAATGTGCAGCTTCAGCCAGCTGATGGTTAGCTTAGCATAGCATAAAGGCTTGAAACAGAAACAGCTAGCTTGAGTCAAAAAAATCCACTTAGCAGCACATCTAAAGCTCAGTAATTTAATTGTATATCTCTTTTATAAAATTCGTACAAAAACTGAAGTATAACGAGTTTACGGAACGCTATGCAGCGGATTGTTTCTTGGTTGGGAGCAGTGACTTCCTTGCAACTGCTCGTTTTTATGCTTTAGTTTCAGTACGGACTAAACAAACAAAATGTAAATTATATTAATAAGTGAGCTTTAGAGGTTCTGGTAGGCTGATTTTTTACCTTTGGACATAGCCAGACTAGCTGTTTCCCTTTGCTTTGAGTCTTTAAGCTAGGCTAAGCTAACAGATTGACGGACCCACATGAGGGCTGGTGGCTATTTTCTCATCTAATTCTCAGCAAGAAAGCAAATAAGAGTATTTCCCAAAATAACTAAATCTGTTTTCCATTATGTTTGAGAATTTCCAAGAAACAAGTGTTAGTTTCTTGAAACAAAACTTTTTTTTTCTGAGAAGCGTTACTCATTCCTACTGTATGACAAATTTTTCACTTCTTGTAAGGGCAGAAGGATTTCAAGACTAGTCCTGGATCAAATATCTTGTTGAGCTGGGCATTTTTGTATTTTTACCAGCAAGCAAAAACACCAGCAACCTATGTTTAGTCCCAAACTTTAGTTTCAGAAGAACTCGGTCATAAGACACACATGGGTGGGGTGGATTGAATTAGAAAGCTGCCATATGTCAACCTTGTGATCACAGAGTAACTTTGCTGTACAGCGAGGGAGTGGCCCGTATATAATGAGCATGTACTGAGAGCTATGATGAAAGGGCTCAGATTGAATGAGACCGGAGGAGTGTATCCTCTTTAATGTAGGTTAAGTTCCCTGTTTCTGTCTCTTTCACCTGTGCCATTCTTCTGGTTTCTCTTTCTATGGCAGCCTCGCAAAAGTCTCGCATTTACTGCCACCTTTTCAGATCTTCTACAACTCTAATTCTCTCTCTGCACTCACAGATACTTCTCTCATCTCTCGGTCTGCCTTTACTTATGATCTTTCATCTGTTGCTTTTCTTTTTTTTTCAGTTTCTTTGTCTGTGTCTCTCCCTCTCACCACTCCTGGTACATAGTGTCTGTATTTCCGATGTGCTTCTCATCTTTTTTTGGAATTGGGGGACCAAATCGTCCTCTCTTTTCATAACCGTCTTTCTTTTCTTCTCTGTCAGCACTCCCACTTCAAATAATTCAAAACCTGCTCATAACATATTCCTCAGCTGCCTCACAGAGCTACCTGACTGAACATGGGTCTGCAGAGAGGGGAAAATATTTGAAAGGACAGAGAGTGAAGCTGTGGCGGCGGCAGCAGACAGCCAGTGTCCTGGCATTGAAATGGAAAGAACATTTCGGGAGCTGCTTGGAAACACTGCTGCATTCGCTCTCTAACAGCCACACACACACACACAGGCACACTCACATACTGAGTGGTGGTTTGGAGACAGTGTGGGAGTGCATATGCCTCTATTTCCCAAAATAACCACCAGATGAGGGGCAGGGAGGCAGGGCGAGGTTGCTGCACGGAGATATAAATGGACACTAATTGTAAGGCTCCTTCAGATTATACTCAAATCCACCAGACCTATACACAAACACACTCCCTGTCCTTCTGTGTATGTGAAAATGATCCTGCTTGTACGTGAAAGTGCATAAAATCATTCTCTCTCATTCACACACTCTCCACCACTGGAAGGATGGTAATTTTATGGCTCTTAAATGCTACAAAGTTTAGCATACATGGATTTATTTTGTGTCTCGGAAACACACACACATATTAAAATGGGTAAATAATTGTATGGCTCTCAAATAACACAGGAATCCAACCAAACTCCCATGTATTATTTCTATAATCCCTCCAAAAATAGAGTTCAAAAGAGACGAGTCTCAACAGTCATTGTCAAGAGCTGCTGCATCCTTCCCCTAGTGTATGAAAAGCTGACTGTGTGGACTCTGCATGTTTGTCTAAGCTTAGAAACTCAAATAACTCTATTTGGATGCACTAACGGTTCTGAATTAGAAGAAGCTGCATCACATCGCCTTGAATCCTGTCACAGTCTCTACGCAAAAAAACAAAACTAAAAAAACAGTTTGCTTCTCCTACTCAAGTGTCTATTACTGACTTTGCAAAACAGACTAATTTTGTTTCTAACCTCACAAGAGGCTCATAATGTGAGAGATGCAGAGGAAAGAATGACGTAGAGGAGAAGAATAGAGGCAGCTCTACATATAAATGGTAGATAATTACATGCTTGACTCTCCTGCGTCGATGTGAGGAAAGTGGAGGAGAGCAAAGTGAAGAGACAGTCAGAAGAGGATACTGTATCATACACACCCCATGTATCGCTCTATTGTAAGGTTTTCACACAATAAGGGACAGGAAACATGCTTGGATGTGTGTTTTTCACTTAAGCAAATCATTATTTCTACAGTTTAGCTTCTCAGGAAATGAGAAATTGGTATTTTGATGTGGGTTTTTTGACGCAATTTCCATGGGTAACTCTGATTCTGACCTAATGGGATGTTTACATGTTGCAATAGATGTAATAACAGTCATCAGTCAGTGAGTAGTCAGTGCAGTCAGTGAAATTAAGCAAGATATTTGAGGTTTTTCCTTTTTTTTTTTTTTTTCCAGAAGTCACTGACAAGCTGTGACGGGGAAGAAGCAGCTGTGAGATGGAAAAGGATCACAGCTAAGGAAAAGTCATGAAGACCCGTTTGTAGTCCTACCTCCCCACCTGCTGCTCATACAGGGTATGACAACAAACTGCTCGGTGGGAATTTCTGTCTTTCTGTCCTCCTCTTTCATGTCTCAGAAAGGAAAAAGAAGAGAAGCCAAGATCTGATTTAACACAGTTTTGGTTCCCTTCCTCCTTCTTACTATCAGTTTGGTGAATGTTTAACATGTCTTTCTAAATATAAATCCATTATTACTTTATTGGATGCCTACTCAGTCATGTAAAGTAACAGCCGGTGTATGTGTATACACTTGCCCCGCCCTCTTCCTATCAGACTCAACATCTGTCAGAAGCAAATCTTCCATAACTGTTGTGTAACACTGCGGCTGCCCTCCCTGTGTATTTCCTTCTGATTCACCTTTAGCCTGCATGTTTAAACACTCTATAAATCTCTCTCAGAAAGAAAGAAACCAAACCCAGACAGCAAATATTAATATTATAGATGGTGTGTATGTATGCATGAATGTTTACATATTTATTTATGTTGTCAACAGCTGATTCAAAGGTCAAACTCAACCTTTAAGCCCACATGGACAAGAAGCCCTTGAAGTGCTCAGACAAAAACTGAAATTTAAACATACAGTAAACAGTATCAGTCACACTTTCTCATTGGTGTGTCCAAACTTTTGACTGGTACTGTACAATCTCATGGCAACTCTGCTAAGGAAGATTATATGATATGATCAAAAGCTCCAAAACAGATACTAAATTGATCTTGACGTGAGGTTTTGTCAAATATTTATTAATATATTAAGGTCTTGGTTAGTAAATTTGAATCCCATTTTGCATTTTGCATTGTGTGTGTGTGTGTGTGTGTGTGTGATGCTAAGAACACAATGTCAGACTGATTAATGAAGTGAAAACAAAATGGCAGTTGACGACTGTTTCCTTAATTGGAAAAACAACTGAGCCAATCAGAGCACTGTAGGTGGGAGGTCAGAATCCATTCTGAACAAGAATGTCAACAAGTGTTCATATCAGTGCAGCTATCAATCGCTCTGTGTCAACAGAAACTGACGTCGACTGTACGGATCCACACTTGTGTATGCATGTGTGTGTGTGTGTGTGTGTGTGTGTGCATGTGTCTGTGAAGGGAAGGAAGGAAGGAAGCCCAGTGAGGCAATAGAACAAAGGGGGCAACCACTGTAGCACTGTTAATATACAGTTGATTTCCTAATTTCTTTCTGCATCTTTGTCAGTTTAGACTGTTGTTGGGATTTGTTGACATATTTGACATCCCATACCAGTAGAAGCTACAGAAATTGAAATAGACAGGGCCAAATGAACCTGCTGCAGGGTCAAATTTGAGCTGCTGGGTGCCTACAAACCTTTTATTAATCCCACTCTTTGTGCATTGTGTACAGTTTTTGTACTTATTTTCAATCAAATTAGCCAACCAATTGACACACAGTAACCCTGTAGCTTTCAATGCCCCATGTAGAAATAGAAATAGAAATTGTTTAAAGTCCCCCTCCACTCAAAAATATGTTTTTCTTCTTGTTGCTTCAGTTGGATGCTTGCACATACATCTTTCTGCACAGTGAAGCTCAGAGTTTGACACTGGAAGGCTGTTTTCTCGTTCATCTGCCGAAAGTAGAAAAATGTTCTGTGGAGCAGGCCTAAGAGCACGATTTGTGACATCACAAATAGTTTTGAAGCCGACCCTGGTCCAATAATCAACTTACACAAGTGTGATGTGGAAACTTGAAGCCTCCAGTGCACATAATATGAGAATTGACTTTTCAGTGAACAAGGGAACATTTTTTGTCCCGCAGTTAAACTTCTGAAATTAAAAATATTTGCATTGTCATAGATAATAGAATTTTTGATGAGGGAGAAGGAGTAGATATAATTTTAAGGATTTTAACAAGATTTTGGTGGAAAAATATCAGTCACAAGTTATTATTGAAAGTAGGTATTTTATATACATCTTAAAGGTGCAATATGTAAGAATCAGAAATTACTTCTAATTAATGACACTGATGGCCCTTAAGTGAGCTACAGTAAGCATCCTGTTGCTCATGCTCTAAAATTAGTCAGCTAAAACCACAGTATCACAATATATTTCACATGCTTTGCAGTAATGTTAGCTTACCAGCTCAGGTTCGACTTTAGCAGTCCAATCCATTTCTAAACTAACGTTAGCTAGTTTTGCACCCTGTTGGCACTGGGAGAGAGGAAAGGCACTTGGGAGCACACGTAAGCATCACATCCTTTGATTTTTCCCAGCAAAACTGTCCCGACCCCTTTACACAAAAATCAGTTCGTAAGTTGTTATAGACAACGGAGAAAGTCAGGGAATATCTTATTTTATTGTTTCTTCACATTCTGTTGTTATTTTTTTATGTTTTAAACTAAAATTCTTATATAATTCTTACATATTGCACCTTTAAAACATGTAACATGTATGGAGGGGATGTCTAACTTCTGGTCATCCAAAATCCAACTGCGCCTCTATAACGTTCATTACGGTAAGCCGGTGAGACAAACAAAGCCCCAGCCCAGTCCTAGCTCGCAACAGTGACGTCAGCGCGCAGCGGCGGTGGAGTGACGCGCGGCGATTGGGTGAACGCGGAGCTAAACTGTATTGTACAGTAAAAAGAGAAGACACCGACAACAACAACAACAGCTGCGGCCGTATGAGGCTAACTAAAGACACGCTCGCACTTTTCGGGCTCACGTTATAAAGATTTCGGGTAAGGAAACCTAACCATAATCATTTTTTCTCCATTCGTTGTCAGCTACAATAGCCTCGCTCCAGCTTCCGCCCTGTAGGAAGTTTCTTTTGTCCTCTTCAGTCAACAACAACAAAACAAGCGAGTGAGAGTGTTGGCCGGAGAGAGAGCTGTGTGTGCTGACTGGTTATTAAACAGTCTAACTATAAGTCGTTTATGATATGAAATGTGGGTGTGTGTGTGTGTTGTCAAAACAGCTCGGTTATCTGCTCGGTTGTTAAAGTGAATACCTTTGGACTGGCTAATATCAGGGCAGCAAAGCTAAATAGATAGCCTGCTGGGTGTGTTAGATAGGAGCAGCATCAGGGATACAATGGATGATGCCATTTTATGATTGTTGAATAATTAGCTAATGTGGTGTTTGACTGTAAAACGCTAGAACAATTGTTATATCACCACTTACATGCACCTGGATTTCCTTTATTACAGAGATATATTGGAACAAATGTTGTTTTGGTCATCATTTGTTTGGACGACGTGTCTGTTTTTCTAGTTTTGCCAGACAGGTCAAATGCTGGGCAACACTAATAGTAACCAACTGAATGCTGATTTGTGTATGTGTTTCTACTGTATGTGTACATATTTCCCTCTCTGTTCATAAAGTAATTTGTTTTGCATCGTTGGTATTCCATCTAAAAATAACATTCCTCATTTTTATTGATCCCTCCTTCTTCAGATGTCACGATGGCTGCAAACTTCACTATTTCCGACAGCGACTCAGAGCCCTCCGAGGAGGTAGACGAAGGAGATAACAACCAATCATCATCTGGGCAAGCGCAGCAGGTTACTCAAGGCAACACCCTCACCCTACCTGAACTAAGATCGGGAGGTAGGTAACATCAAAGGTTTATGGGAAATTGGAATTAGAAGAAGGGGAGGGTTTCCAAATCGGCAATAACAGCACAGAACATGCCTCAGCAATGCTGGTTTTAACCACACCCAAACATCTTACCTGCCTAAATATCCTTGAGCACCCTTATGCACAGTCTGGTCCAGATGCGATTCAAAATACATCTAATCAAAGCAATAACTTCAGTACTTCGTTCACATTTTGTCTATTCCTGGGGGCATTCATGTGCGGGTTCATCTTTAAATAGCATTTTAAACAATCAGGGCTTACAGAATACGTTGTGTGCTGACGTTTATTGCATACAATACTTGTACTGTCCCTCAGCAGCCTTTTTTCAGAAAGAAAAATCATTGTTTGTTGTGTTTCTGGACCAGTTGTTAACCACAAATGCATGCTCAAGTTATCCAACACTTAGGTTGGTGTGTGTTGTCATAATATGCTGAAATGTATCATGGCAGCGCTACATATATAAAAACACTAACTCCTGAATGCTGGTGGTCATTAATGATAGCTTGAATCTCATTTCAGTTTATTTAGAAAAAAAAGTATTATCAGTTTCTTCTCCTGTTTCATTTTATGTAATTGCAGCTGTTGCATAATGAATCCTACTCTCAAAATAGTTTGTCAATGTTTCAGACTGACTCAGCACTTATTCATCAGTTTCTCAAACTTTTCCATCTGTTTTTTTTTCATTGTTCTGACTCTTCTTGGCGTCATCTCTTAGGCCTCATTTTGCAGACTTTGAGTCTAGCTAGAGCTGAAAAAGTCATTTAATCAATCAGTGATCTACACAATATAAATGGGCTAGTATTTTCATAGTCAATTCTTTCAATCTGTTTCTTTCAAATGTTAATATTTTGCTGCTTTCATTTGTTTAAGATAGCAAAAAATTGAATGTGTTGAATTTATATTCTGGAGTGTCAGTCAGCCAAAACAAGCAATTAAAATGAGATTGCACAGTTTAAATGTTAGCTAATCGATTTTGCATTTAGACTAGCTCTACTTTAAGCAGTAAATGTTATTTGTATTTTTCCCCACAGTTTCCTTTATTTGAACACTTTGTTCCAGTCATTACTCATTAATATCCCTCTATTCCTACTTGATTCCCTTATTGCCTCTTATCCTGATCTGTTCCTTTTCCTGTGAAACATCACAAACCCCCTCTCACCCTCTTCTCTCCCATGTAGTGACAGGTCGAATCAGGCTGAACTCGGAGTCCCACGCTTCCACTGTCTCCAGAGACGAGGAGCTCCAGGCCAGAGGGGAGGATGAGGCTGGTACACCAACTGAGGGAGCTCCATTCCGGGGACGGTCCAAGTCAGCTCCCCCTGCCCTCTGGGCAGCCAAGAAATACGGCCGGCAGCTCCGGAGGATGAGTGACGAGTTCGACAGCCTGTTAGACAAAGGGGTGAGAATGAGGATGGATATTAAAAACAACAAGAGAGAGATGAAGGGCTATGTGGTTGTGTTTGGCATGGTTTGGGAACTGATAAAGGATGTGTTTGGGCTATAAAAAAAATTTCAGATCATGCCAGGATCAGGCTATATGATGCTTTGATCCAACAAACATGGATGATAAAACAACATGTAACATTTTTAATTTGTCCCTCACTTTATATCGTGCCACAGGAGATGAGGAAGGTGAAGAGCGCTGGTTCGGCCAGACAGATGCACCACTCTAAAACCTGGTGGAGCTACCTATTCAGTCACCAAGAGACGGAGGGAGAGAACAACCACCACGATAACCACACTCACCGCACTGAGTAGGCACTGAAAAGAGGAGGAAAGAGCGACACAAGGTTGGAAGGATTGAGAGATCGTTGGAAATGAGATGACAAGAACGGGGGAAAGCCAAGAGAACAACCGATGAGAACAAATCGACCTGCTCTGAGTAGGGACGGAAGAAAGGAAGGTTGGTGTGATCAAAAAAAAAAAAGAGAGAGAGAGAAAGATCACAAAGAAGATGGCAAAGTGGGACAAACAGTAATTAACACTGAGCTCGATGTGTCCCGCTCATTTTTTATATGTCATTGGTAAGCTACATTCTAATAAATTTTTGTATTTGTGATGGTTGTGATGTTAACAATATTGTTGGGCAGGCCACTGTGAAATGGTAAAAGACAGACAGGCATGAGGACAGACTGTTAGTATCTGAACCCCATAAAACGGATTAACAAAAAAAAAATAATAATAAATGAGCAAGGAGATGAGAGTATAACATAGAAAGGGATTTTAGAGGTGAACACTCAGTTAAGAGATGCTTACCATTTCAGCTGTCTCTCACATCAACACTATGCAATATACTGTAGATGGAGAGAGTAATGTGCTGAGATCACACACCGGACTGTTGGAGGCCACCTTGAACGCTTTTAGAAATTCCTTCCCTCCTCATTTTCTTGAGGAAAATCACCGATGCTCATGTGTTTCTAACGCTTGGTTCGCTCCAAATGTTTGTGCTTTCCTTGCACAAGCTTATGGAGATCACTGTAACTGTGTGTGTGTGCCAAAGTAGTCACACGGAGGAGAGCTACACATGTGCAAAGGAAGGTTTTTTTTTTATTAAAGGTGCAGTGTGTAGAATTTAGTGGCATCTGACGGGACTGACTCGGCAGAATATTCATAAGTATGTATAATCATCTGAAAATGAGAATCATCGTGTTCTCGTTAACTTATAATGAGCCCTTTATATCTACATAAGGAGCAGGTCCTCTTCCACAGAGCCCGCCATGTTGCACTGCCATGTTACTACAGTAGCCCAGAACGGACATACCAAACACTGGCTCTAGAGAGGACCTTTTGTGTTTTTCCTGAGTTTTGTGGCCACCTAAGGTTGCCCCACGCACTTGGAAGTGGGAGGGTTATTCAGTTTGTTGCAATCTGCAACATCACCACTAGACGCCACGAAATCCTACACAGTGGTCCTTTAAGTATTCAAATGGGGCCTTTATCCAGCTTCCGTTCTGGCACACGCAATCCACTACCACTCAAACAACTGTACTCGACTATCATTAACAGCTTTATATCTCAAATTTATCAAAAGAAAGAACAATCTTGTACAAGGACAATCTCTGATAATGCAGAAATAATAATATCTTTTGTAAAATGTCAGGTTTAGATTATATCTGAAGAAAATTAACATTAAACATACATATAAAAAGCACAAACCAATATGAATCTATCTTTTTAAAGCCTTGGATGAGCAAAAAAAAAAAAAAAAGAATAAATAAAACAGACTTTGGAATTTTTATGTGTAAATATTTTGTTAATATTGTATCAGATGACAGGGGTTGGGATTATAAGCAATGTGGTTTTTCGGCCAGAATTTTTATTTTACAAGTTCCTATTTTACAGGGTTACCATGCTGTTTTATACGCATGGCCAACCTAGCAATAGGCAGTGTACAATCCATGGCTGTTGTGATAAATGTTATGTGCATATTTAAAGACGTTGGTGGGGATGAATTAACTGCTGTACAAGGAGTCAACACACTAGCCGTAGGCCCCGTTTACTCAGCACTCAGTGCATTTAGAAGGTTTATGTAGAGACTTGTCACATTTAAACACAGGTGCAAACTACTTTTTGAGCTTGATTCCAGTCCTGGTGGGATGTGAATTTGTTTAAATGTGGGCTCATCTACAGTACAGTGGGGTGTGACTAAATCTTATTCTGTCGAGCCTTTGATCTAGACGTACTGATCTATTACTAGATTTGCAATTTACGCATTATATTCATGCTTTTGGGGGATTATTAGCACTGACTGCACAGGGGGGGGGCGACTGCTCAAAATTCATATTCACTTTTATAAACTAAGATCAGCACGTCTACACAGCTTGGTAAATATGATTGGGCTATATGTGACTTGTTTATCAATATGTGATTATTGGAAATGGTAATAGATTTGTTCTTCTCGTGTCTTATTCTCTTCCTCTCGACTTGTTGGGTTGAGTTGTGAGGCGCAGGCTGATGGGCTGCATTTGTACTGTCTTTGAACTGCAAGTTCATTCCATCTTTTCTTTCACAGCTTTTCAAATCAGAAAGAGAGAATTCTAGACAATCTGAACGGCACCACCTTTTTCTTAGATTCAACCACGTCTGCCATGTGTTTGGTAACATATGCATGAACCTGACTGTGTAAGATGAGTTGGCTGAAAGATTTTTGGTAACCCTTTAAATTAATAAGTGTAAAGTGTCCAGCAAAAAGGAGTGACTCCACAGTTTTATGAAATCAGATTTTAACAGGGAGGCCAAGAATAAGTGTTTTAAATAATTGTAATTGTACAATTGTGTTTTACATTTTAATGTCACTCCTGTATCTGTACTTTGACCCAAAGAGTACAGCTGGCAAAGAATAAGTCTGTGGTGTTGAGAGCCTGTGGCCAGATATGAATGCTTTACTCTCTGGAAAATAAAAAAAAAAATCAGCTGGAATTTAATATTGTCATGAACTGCCTTGAACATGTTCTGAACATGCCGTAACCTGTGATGTAACACCACATAGCCAGCATTACCGCCTTAAACTTTACCGCTCGCTGTCACATATTACGCTCAAGAAGAAGCGCAATAGCATGGAGGTGCATTTGCTGTCACAACTGTAAGAAAAATGTTACCACAAACAACAGATAGTGACTAGAAAAGAAGTCATGAAACCATTAATGGTTTTGACTTTTAGGCATTTGTGGCAGTGAACACATCCCAGAGGAAAAAACTGCCTGGGCATCTGTAGTTTTGCAACCATCCTTGGTATTACTTGAATCTGGAGAAGTGTGTGTGGAGAAAATTGAGTTTTAATATTTCCTTTTTTTTTTTTCATTTTTAATGACTTTTGTAAATGTATTTTCTCTACAGCTGTGAAACTTCTGGTATATGCTGTCCTGAATAAATAATTTTAAGAGTGGTTTTAAAGTGAGTGTCATTCTTTAAGATATTCAAATACAGAGGACGCTTTGAAAAATGTCATTAAGTTTTTCATTGTAAATTTGAGGTCATTCATACAATTCGAATGGCAAGACTAGAACATAAAGGCCCTATTATTACTACCATGGTGAAAGAACAATATGAAGCAACATATTTATAAGGAAAAGTCTCAAACTGGTGACACTTGGATAGATTTGTAAACAACAGGATTTTATTCAGTCATGAGGTCCCAAACATATGAGTACTGTGTGGAAAGGTTGCCAGTTTGTCATGGCACATCAGTCATAGTTAAGATATCAACTTATGGCCAATACTGTCTAAAATGTTACTTCAGCAGTCAGTTTTATCAGAATATTAATATAATTAATATAAGTCCTCAAAACATTAGCTTAGTTTCCCACCACTTCATCACAGCCAGAACTGAAGAAAAGCAGTGAAAAGGCATCATTGAAGTCAATGTGTGTCCCACTGGTGGCTTATCAGGCCACCTCTGAGGGATCCCAGCAGTACCTGTGTCCACAGTCCAAAGCTGACAGTTTTTTCATGTCTGTGTCGCTCAGTGTAAAGTCAAAAAGCCTGGCGTTGTCCTTTATTCTGTCTGGATGCGATGACTTGGGGAGCACTGGGACGCCCTGCTGCACCGCCCAGCGCAACAGGACCTGGTGGGGGAACAAAAAACTTGAACTGTGTTTTGTTTGTGGGCCCCTAAAAAGACATAAATCAAAATTGCTGGGGGTGTGTGTGTTTACCTGTGCAGGTGTGCGTTCACAGTTCTTTGCCACCTCCATGACCACAGGGTCAGTGACCAGCTCTCCTTTCCCCAATGAGGAGTAGGCTTGGAAACACACTCCATACTCCTCACACACACTCCTCAGCTCCGTCTGGCACAGCCGTGGGTGGAACTCCACCTGAAGAAAACATTTTTTGTGTGTGTGTGTTTGTGTACAATTTTGTATTTCATGTTATCTATCCTACTCTCGCTCTGGCGCGTTATACCTGTAGCACCGCAGGAGGAATCTTACAACTTTGCATCAATTCCCTCATGTGTGCCGGTGTGTAGTTGGACACCCCGATGGCCTTCAGCTTCCCCTGGGCATGCAGCTCCTCCAGTGTGGCCCAGCTCTTGGCTCGGTTGCCTGGGATTAAATATTAATTAGGACCTCATCATCAGTGTTACTCAAGTACAACTACATCAAGGAGGCAGAATGTGAGACTCGATACACCAGCCCAAAGCACAGAGTTATACTTTCTTCAGTTCTCAAAAGTTAAATGTAGTTCACACCTTTATTTTAAAGTGCAAAGTAACAAGAGTTAAAAAGCTTAATCGACTTGATCATAACTCCTGACCTGGGTTGCGTTGGTCACCCACCACCAGTCCCTGTGTGCCAGGCCAGTGGATCAGGTAGAGGTCGATGTAGCCCAAGTCCAGCTGAGACAGGCTGTGAAGGGCTCCCTCCATGGCCTTCTCACCCTGATCTTTGGGGCCCAGCTTACTGCAGGGAGGAAGAGAGAGATGAATGGTCTTGTGATGACGGTGTGACATCCAAGCAGACAGAGGCATGCTTTGTTCATTTAAATCAGCGAGAACAGTTAGACAAAGAAAACACTTTAAGGATTTTAATGTATAGCAAATGAGTATATTTAGCTTCATGTCAAAATACAAATATTGCAGCAATTTGTTTATCTTGTTTGTAAAAATGCTGATGCTCTTATGCAGTCTTATGTACCATGATATCCCCAAGACTACTGCTTTTTTTTTTTTTTTTTTTTTTTTTTTTTTACTGACGTGCCCTTTTGAAAAGCACTTACACATCAAACATACCTGGTTATGAATACATCCTCTCTGGTCAGGCCATGTTTGGGCAGCAGCTCCCTCAGGGCTCGGCCCAAGTCAGCCTCATTCTGATAGACGGCTGCGCTGTCAAAGGCCCGATAACCACAAGCCAGGGAAGCATCCACAGCTCTGTACACATCCTCAGCACCGCGCAGTTTGTAGGTCCCCAAACCCAGGAGTGGCATCTGAACCCCCGTATTTAGGAGGACAGAAGGGTTCGCAGAGGAGGACATCTGGACTGAAAGGCACTTATTTGTCTTTGTACCCCGCCTGTGGTCTGTAGTACAGTGTTAAAACGCTGTACGCCACAATGAAGTACAAACATTGTTACAAAGATGTTACTTTAATTGGTATTTGACAGCTTGTACATTACAATGAAAGTATAATACGTTGGAACTTCACAGCATTTGTCGCCAGTAAAAGATATTAAATTATTTTCATCTCACCTTTTGGGTCCTTTCAGCTGAATACTTAAACTTACAGGAATGTTTACAGCTACTCATTTCTGCCACACGTGGTCAGCTGACAGTCATGTGACTGGTTTGGGCGGTTTTCGCCGTCACCATAGTGACTCCTGCTCTGACGCAGCTGATTGGAAGACGATATAGCCAATGAAAGAAGCGGAAGGCGGGAATTCGCCCTATCCTGCAAATCAGGATCGGGTCAAGCGTTTGATTGATAGGTGCGGTTTTAACTGTTGACGTCTTGGTGGAGGGTGAAGTTAGTTTACTGGACGACCGAGCAATTTCATGCTCCATATTTTCTCTAGACATTACGGTACTTTTGAGGGAGGGAGCGAAAGAGAGACAGTAGTTGCCTAGGTTATATTATTATATAGTATAGTATATATATGTATAGTATAGTATAATATAGTATATATTGAAACTTATTACAGGAGTAAAGGCAGAGGTTAGGTTGCATCTGAAATGTTGTTCATGATAGCTAGCTAGCTAGCTAAACAATTCATGTATTATGCTTGTTCATTGAACCAACCACCTCATCAGTTCATTCATTCGTTAATCTGTTTATTTTATGACCACTGTAGGTCAGCCATGTCACTACAGGCCTTCCTCTTCCCTCTCCCTGAAACTCGATTCTTCAAAGCAGGTAGTTACATCTACAAGTTCAAGATCAGAGGAGGCAGCAGCTACAGGCAAGACAGAAAAAGCTATTTACATCTTACTCCACAGCCTCCTGTTTATCTAATATCTACTTTTTGCTCCAGTTGTTTTCCTTTTGGTTAGAGCAAGGTCCCTAAGAGATCACAGTCAGGTTTAACTCAAGGCTGAGTCTAAAGGGGAGCAGAAACCATGAAGACAGTGACCCGGCTATTTCCACTAAATGCTATTTTAAAACCCAAGTTTGAGATGGGATTCAGTGGAAGTAGTGGGGTGTAAAGTGCTCTAGTTGCAAGTCTTGGTGATGTCCTTCCATATATGAGCATGCATCGCAAGCTTAGGATGAAATACAAATGATTTTGAGACCAAGATAGCAACTACAGGCATAAGAGTAAGTCTCTTTCTGTCATTCTTCACATATTTTCTTCAGAGTAGAGCAAAACTGCATGCAATCTCAAAATCAGTAAGTCAAACAAATACAGGCCAATCTTCCTTTCCCCTTCTCTCCTCCAGATTCAGTCCTTTAAACCATTGCAAAACGCTCCTCAATTGCAAAAGCAGTTGGGGATACATCTGGGCTTCAGGCAAGAGAGGAAACATTGATCTCTTCCTTCTTTTCAACTCTATTCGTTCAATACTGTTCTCTAAAATGGCTACTGTTACATGTTCTGATGTGAGTTTTTCTTGACTCGATAACGTTTCTTGAGAAAGAAAAAAGGATTCCAACCCCCACAGGATCTGACAGCTTTTATTCAATGACAACATCTTAGAGTAAAGGTTCTAACACATCCTGGAAAACCCTCGTGACTAAAGAAGACACTTTTATCTAAACTATACCAGATGTTTTTGACACTGGAGACTCAGCAGCATAAGCAGTGTTATCTTTTCCTTACCGTTTGATTTTTGAGCTCAAATGTCTTCAAGCTCAAAAACCTTTTAATGCTGCATCAGAAAGGATTTTGACTGATTATAATCAGCTTTATATTTGAAACAAGCTACCAAAACTGGAACTGCTACAACTGAATAACAATACTAGTGTGTTGTGAACATATTGTAATGCATTTAACATATTTCACCAGTGGAGAGGAGGTGATAGAAAGACACAGCTTCAACCAAGAACTGGAGGTAATTATGGATCCTGCTTGCCGTCCTAGTCAGTCTGTCAGTATTCACATTTGTTGTGTTGACTAAATGATTCGATCTGTTCTTCATGAAATTAATTATCTATGTTCACTGTGAATTTATTCATTCTGACCTTTTTTTTCATGTTTCTCTTTCTCTCTTTATTTTACCTTTATTCTTTCTTTCTCTTATTCTCTGTTTTCAGGAAATTATCAGAACTGTTCTGGGCAACCTGGACAGTCTCCAGCCCTTCTCTAGCACCAACTTCAATGTCTTCCCATGTATCCTTCACTCAAACTGCATCAGTTTATTCATCTACATGTCTGTCCATCCAGTTATCCCATCATTCCTTTTTCATATCCTTCATATATTCCCTTCATCACACTTCCAGCCTTACACAACAGTATTTACACATCTCACCTTTGTCTCCTGTCCACTAAGTCATCCAGATGGACGTAACGCCTCTATACAGTATCTTAGAATCACTATAATACTAAATACCGCTCAAGTAATACAGCTACTGATAACCTACTTTCAAATGTACTAGACTACTAGTACACTGTATTCACTGTTTTTTGTTAACTGTGGCTACCAGATAAGAAGCGGTGGGAGGGAATGTCTATGGTGATGTGCAAACACAGTGAGGGGAAGCAGAGAGCCTACCCGTTTATTCTTCTCCTCTACCTGGAGAAAAACATGCAGGATGGTGAGGATGAGTGCACATGTGCTAACACAGCACAGTACACTCAGTACAGCACCCGTTCATTATTCACTCAATGTGCTTGTTTAAGTCAAGTCAGTTTATATAGCACAGTTTAAAAACAACCAGCGGTTGACCAAAGTGCTTTACACAGAGAGAAAATAAAATGTAAAGAGCAGTTACCAATGACACACAGACAATGACAAAAACACATAAACACACCTAGAAAGCTGAAGAATACAAGTTGGTATTTAGCCTTGATTTAAAACATTTGATGGTGGGAGCTGATCGAACATGGAGAAGGAGGCTATTCCACAACTTGGGCTCTGCCACAGAAAAAGCATGGTCACCTTTACACCTCAAACGACTGTTTGGGATGGAAAGTAGCATCTTATCAGATGACCTCAGAGCTCTGGGAAGAGATCTGATATATGTTGGAGCTAGCCCGTTTACAGCTTTAAGAACGAACAGTAAAATTTTAAAATCAAGTCTTAATTTCACTGGTAACCAGTGCAGTGACATTAAAATCAGAGTAATATGGCACAATTTTTTAGATTTAGTCAGCAGACGTGCGGCTGCATTTTGCACCAGTTGAAGGTGCAACAGGGTGGTCTGACTGACTCCAAAATACAGGTGAGAGGAGATAAAAGCATGGATTATTGTCTCAAATCACTAAAAGAAAACATGTTTAGATGAAGTTGTGGTCACAGGAAATTGTGAACACTGACACATACTGTCTCATTGAAGGTCACAGATCAACATGTTAGTTCTATGAACACAGATCAAGCTATGTATTGGGGCAGTTTACGCTCCATAGGCCTGATGTGCTGGTCAGCCATAAAGGACCCTTCACATAAGATACTGTTCAGGCATGATGATGTCTCACGTGGATTTATTTATCTTGTTCTAGGAAAGCAAGCAGAGAAGCAGTTGAGCCCAGTGAGTTGATCTTGTATTATAACGCATACATATTAAACTAAGTGAGAATACAGGCAGGATAGTTTATGTTTTCATATCAAATTGTTTCATACATCATATTGTATGATGTGCCTAATATTTAGCCACAGCTTGTATACACTGTACTGTATATGTCCCCTATGTATGAATGTATGTTGAAGCACAAAATAATGACCATAGTTTATGTTTTTTTAGGAGAAAGAGGAAGTGCAGCATGTCCCATCTGTTTCTCAGCCACAGTCAAAGCGCTGTAGGAGATATTCACCACTAGAGGACGCCATAATAAAGGACTTAATGAAGGACATGGAGGCTGGAAGCAAGGGTTCCACTGTTGGGTGAGTGTCTGCTGTATTACTGTGGCCTTCAGCTACATTTAGTCTTTATCACATTTGACTGTGAGTAAACACAAATTTGTGGTTCTTACAACGTTCCATGAAACTGCACTAAATGTTAGTAAGTAAGTTAAGAAGTTTATGTATATTTCAACAAAAACCTTATTAAAGTTTCAGGGCTACAGGGTGAAAATACCGTTTGCTCCAAAACATCCATCCTGTGCTAATACAAAAACACACTGGCTCCTAGTTTGTGTTTTCAAGTGTGTGTCTGTCTATATGGTGGCTATCCATAAATATGTTATCAAAACATAATGCTTTTTGTAGTTGAATCAGTTATGAGTTAAACTGAGTTATTCTTATTCTCTCATCTGGGGTTGGGTGATATAAATTTGTCTACCGTCAGAGATTTTGCCTGTTTATACTCTTGTAGCTATCATTTTAATATCTCTGTGTCTGTTAGGTCATTGTGGGCACAGTTGCAAATCACTGAGCAGGACCGCTTAATGACAATTTTAGATTTTTGTGTGATTTTTTTTTAAAATTAAAACTTCAAAAACAGATGTTTTCATCTTGCTATTTTATCAGTTTTACATAGACTTTTCCAGAAAATGTACAATAGCATGCTATATATCAATATTACGATACCATATTACACTATTTAGCATTTTATCCATATTGCTTACAATGTACTCTAAAAATGCAACATTCAACAAAAGTGTGAGGTTGCTAACTGGACAGGCTGAAGGTAAGGAAAGAGGAGGACACAAAAAGCCCCTCTCTCTCAGCTATGTGTGATATAAGAATAACAAAAAACTGTGTCTTTGTATCATCATCGCCTTAATGAAAAGACTGTGAAACAGGCATTATTGTCAGTTTTTTTTTTTTTTTTTAAAACAATGAGCAGTAACAACCATGTTTATACTGACAAAGTTAAGGATGGTTGAATTGATTTGTAAAGCTTCATTCCTTATGGTCTTTATTGCTATTAAAAGCATCACTTGTTCACGCTAGGATCACTCACGTTTGCACACACTTGTATGCACGTATTGTAGAGGTGAAGATAAGTTTTCCCATTCATAGACATCCATCCTGACAACATCTTGTCTTACAAGAACACACACACTCATACGCTCCAGTGAGTCTCGCAGTTATGAAACAGACAAGAGGCGAACGGGCGCCACCTCAATCACTCTGACAGTCAGATCAGTGGGGCTTAAATGATTATTTAAAATGCACCCCCACACACACACAAACAAGGTTTTGTCCTCCAATTAGCTTGTATTTAACTTATATAAACAGAATTGTCTCTGTTGTTTCAACGTGAGGAACACACTCAGATGCACAAACTGTGTAAACATCCTGCAAACAGCAGGGCCTCAAGCATCATTATCAGTTCACAGGAAAACAAGTTTCATTGAGCAACTCTCATTGCATTACATTCACCACACTGACCATCACACTTACACATACTTAATAAAGGTACCGCACATAAACACAAGAATACACATGCTGTAGAAAAACAATTAACTGTACGTGTTTTTAAAAATATATCAAGCATACAGTGCACACTGACAGCAGTGTCCTTTCTAATCTTAGAAGCTTCCCACAGACTGCTGAATCATTGATGGCATTCATCTGTGTGTGTGTGTGTGACTGTGTATTAGTGTCTACATGATGCCCTGGAGAGACAGCTGGTTTGTTTTTGTGTTAAACCTGCTGGAAAAATGGGAACAGAAAAGTTTCTAGGGTTTGAGTTGAGTTTCAAAGAACAAGTGTGGACGTTGAACTAACAAAAATAGACAACTTTCTGCTCATCAGCACTTTCTTTGTTTCCATACATCTTTAATGTCATTGACTGTAGTGCAGTTAATGACAAAATGTAAAGGCAGAATATTATTTTAAATATACGTCTGACATATTTTAACGATGGTAAACTCAAACTGTATGCTCAGGTCCTTTGTTCACTTTCTCTTTCACCTCCCATGTTTTCTACTTTAAAGGGGCCATATTATGCCCCTTTTCCACAAGTCAACACAGTTCCCTGGGGTCTTAATAAAATATATCTGACATGCTTTGGTCAAAATACAACAAGGATCAAGCACCACAGCTGCCTTCTCATCCTGTCTAAACACCCCTTTTCAGAACGGCCAGTTTGAGTGTAAATAAACTTAGATTTTGCTGTGATTTTAATTGCAATAAACGGATCAAAAGGATGCCGAAATAACTACATTGTGATGTCGATTTGTAAAAAGCTTGAATTCAGGACAAATTGCAAGACGACAAGCAAACAACTTTTAAAATACTTGTTTTCTGAATGAAGTTCAGATTGATCAGCTATGCTAACATTGTAGCTGCTCCATCCACACTCAAAATAATGTCACCTAAGGCGTTATTAAGGCAGCAACGTTATTGTTTATACATATAGATATCTATATACCGTGTAACTTAAAATTATATAAATTATATAAACTCACCAGCATTTAAGATGTTTATTACTGATGACAGCAGCTGAGGTGGTGTGTAACTCCGGTGTTAGCTCTGGCTAGGTTGAGAAGATAAATCCACTTAATCCCAAAAGTTAAAAAAAAAAAAACGCCGGTAAACTGCTCCGGATCAGAGCAGAATCTGGTGTTTATTCCTCCAGAGGACAAGACAACAGCAGCAGCGCCACAGGACTCTGCTTCCCAGCCTCCCCGTCTGTCGGCAAGCAGCGGCTCTGACCCCTGGTCCAGCCCCACGATGTGCAAATTTTTACACCCTTAGCTTAGTTTAGCCTAGCTTCGCCCCCATGTGACATAAGAAGGGGCATCAAATCTGAATGGCTTGTTGAAACAGAGCAGGCAAGCCCACACTAAACTGACTGGGTGATCTTATTTTACATTTTGAATGTTAGTAGCCACATCAGAGACCCAAATACATACACACAAGCACTGAAAAAGTTTTTCATAATATGGCCCCTTTAAGGCAGGGCTCCTTTAATGCAGACCCTTGTCTCATTCTTATCTTCAGCCATGACGCTTGTCGCACTTTTTGCACTATTTGACTCAGACTTTGGCAAATTAATTGAAATTGTCATTACCTTATATACTCGTAATAAGGTAAGGGATATTATGTGTATTTTTATATAGTAACTGCAACATCAGTGTCTTTGTCAATACCACATTGATGTGTATTTGTTTCAGTAAATGAATTCAGTGATATTTAAGCTAAGCTACTGTAGGTCTATTGAATGCCTTCGGTCTGTCAACGCTTTTGAATATTTGAGATGGTGCATATCTAATTTTATAATGCCGTACCCAAATTGGTCACACTCTTACTGACAGTAGCTAGATTTGTTTTATAGTACTGGTTTGACATACAAGTTGAATAAATTGTATAAATGAAATGGAGCAAAATTTAGAAAGAAAACCTAATTGCAAAGATTTGGATTGTCTTTCTCTCTTCATTCTTTACCAATAAAAAACAAGTTTTCATTTACAACAGAGTAACCTTGTTCATTTTATGTAATTTTTACATATTAAGTCTCCAATTAGTCTAAGAATCCAGATAAATAGGACTACATGTGGTATATTCTGATTCTGATGATCACTACATAACTATAAAATCAGTAACAAAACTTTATTTTAAAGTAAAAAGGAAAGTTGCTTGAATATTTAACTTGTATAGAGCTTTTGAGTTTTATGTGACAATCACTGCTTTCAAAAGAAATGTTTTTCTCTAACAGCAGGGCTCACATGGACAATCCACATGCAGAGGGAAAAGTCAAGGAAGATCCAGGACATACTGACAAGGTGATTCTTTTTTTATTCATTCATCAAGTTCAATCTTTTACTCATCACATTTAACTGGTGAACTGATTTGTCACACTCTTAAATGTCAAATAAAAAAAGACAGGTGATTTCATTTTCCCATCGTTGTTTAGAATGACTTGACAATTCATCTTTTAGTTTCCATCTTACAACACTCTCTTGTTTCCTCTCTACCACATATATAAACACACACTCGTAGCATCTCTGTCTTTATTGCAGCCCCAGGCTAACATTAGTGCAGACAGGTAGGATAACAAGTGTGATTAAGGTTAATAATAGCATTACATCAGACAGAGAGTGTACGTGTTTCAGTGCAATTGTGTGTATGTAGAAGAGTGTGTGTTTCTGGTGATGTGCTTCAGTTTGATTAGCAACAAAGTCCCAAAATTACCCTCCACCCAGTGCTCTTCTTGTCCACGGCCTTTCATGTCATCTGACCCTGTTCTTTTTTTATATACTTGTCCACTTTGACTTTTTTTCTATCTTCCCTTCTCTAGCTGTACCCCCCACCCCCCCACCCCCCCACCCCATACACACACACACACACACACACACACACACACACACACACTTGTTTCAAGTGGAAAAAATGATTTAAACTAATTATGTCAGCCCAGCGAGTTATTTATTTTCTTTACTGAGAGGGAAGTGCCATTAACAAGGCTACAAAGCTTTAAAAAGGATTAGGTTTGAACACTGTGGTGATCTCAAGGTGGTTCAGTGGTGAGCCTCACAGCAAGAAGGTCCTGGGTTGAAACCCCAGCCGTCCCAGGTCCTTTCTGTGTGGAGTTTGCATGTCCTCCCCGTGTCTGCATGGGTTTCCTCCTACCATCAAAGATATGTATGTTTGACATGTATGTTGGGGTTACTCCTGTCAGTGCCCCTGACCAAGGCCTGGGAAAAGAACTTTAGTTGGTCCCAAGGCACTGCACCGCGGCTGCTCCTCGTATAAAGGATGGGTCAAATGCAGGGGACAAATTTTGTTTCAATGTATGAGTGCTAAGAAATGACAATAAAGAAATCTTAATCTTTCAGGTTATGTGATTATTGCACAAAAAAACAGAAGAATAGTAAACAGACTTGGGAAAATATTGGGTTTTCAAATATACTGTACATTTAAATTCAAGCTCATTCAGTTTAATTCACGGTAAACAAGACAGCAGATTTACCTCTCAAAATGTGTGGGTTTTTTAAGCAATGGGCTCTCAATTTCAGACAGAAGTAGACAAAAGCAGGCTTCTGATTTTTTGTTAGCGACCGTTGATTTTACAGACTAAATGACGGCGTTTGTCAGCAGATCTAATTAGTTGTAGCTACCTACGTAGCTAACTAACATTTACTCTCTCCAGTTGAGTTTTAATGTTTTTCGCTGACTCATGTGACATTGAGAATCCTGCAAAACGGCCTTAAATATACATTTGATATACATAATGTCATGCTAACTCGGTGCCTTGTAACATTAACACAAACTCCAATACAGCATTCAGGACTGTTGCTACACTAGTTACCATGCAGAGGATTGGTAAATTATGAACAGGGCTAATCTGTAAAATAATAACATAGTTAGCTAATGATATGCTAATTCTTCACCTTGGAAGTAATTGCTAGCTACTACTATAGGTGGTAAGCTAGTTAGCCGGACTTGCTAACATTAGTGGCTTACAATACAGCAGATAAACATTTTTTAATTTATTCTGCTCTTGAATTTTTGGTTTTGGAAAGACAGTAAAAAAGACATGACTGCCCAATCTCTCCTGTATATACAGAGTATCACTCTTACTACAGTCCCATACACACCGCGTCAAGATGGGGTATCCAGTTAGCTACGGTTGCTAAGCTATTGGACAATTGCTGTTTGGATGCAGGGTCGTTAGCAAAAACTCAAATTAAATTTGCATTTCTGTAAAAAGTTCCTCTCAGTTTCACTATTATTTCAATTTCTCAATCCTCTTCTACAGAAAGGGACCAAAGGGTTTGCTGAACCCCAAGAAGAATCAGGTGTCAACACGTTCAGGGGAAGTTCAGGAGAAGTGCCTCCTGGGACAACAGAGGACATGGAGGAGGAGGAGGAGGAGGAGGAGGAGGAGGAAGAGGAGGAGGGCGATGAAGAGGGAGAAAATGTAGACTCTGTCCCCAGGTCACCTGGGAGGCCAGGAATTCTGACTCGACTGGCCAGGTTGGTATAACAGCACAGTGGTCAGTGAGCAGCTACACTAGAGAACTTCCACTAGAGTAGCCAGCAAATACTGAATGTTTAAATAGTTTGTCTATCGCATGCTACGGGCCAAAACTGACAGTTAACATAACAGCAGATCAGGAAATCTGCAAGGATATGAGTCAGACCTGTGGAGATGATTGATATTACAGAATATTTGATTGACTTTTACACAGGAGCAACAAAAGCTGATTAGTGCTGCAGATCTGCAAGAAAAAAAGTTGTCAAAGATTAAAATGGATTGGGGGAAATCCAACTTTGATGAGTAGAAATCACAATATCCCTGTGCAATGTCTGTTGAGACAAGCTTAGACGCCAGATGTCCCCAGGCACATCAAAAGTAACTCCACTTTGAAAGAACGTGCCAAACAATCTTACAAATGTTGTGTTTTTAAGGTAGTAAAGAGCAGCCATATGGACATACAGTAGCATTAACCAAGTGTGCAGTTTGTTCACTAGAACCCGTCTTTCTCTTTGCAGCCATATCTTCCCCTTCTCCTTGTTCTTCAGAGACCTCTGAGAGCTGTCGCAGAGAGACAGGAGGTTTTACTCCTCTCTGGGTTTGTTTGGTTAAAATTCTGCTCCGAGCGAGTGTTTTGGTTTCTCCAGGAACAAGATTTCATAGACTGTTCATTTTCTTATTCATTCATCCTCATTTGATCATCTTTTTTGTGTTTTTCTGAAATTTTCTCCTATTATTCTCTTGTCATACATGTTAGACTTTTCAATAGAGAGATTTTTTGTATTTTTTTTATTTTCTTAAATATGCCCTGTTGCTTCAGTCCATCAGTCCATCTTTCTGTTTGTAGCGTCATCAACAGGCAAATAAATATTATTACTCTTTTCTTTTCTTTACTATTCTGTTCATGGTTGTTTTTGTGATTTTAAGTCATTATATTGTTCTATTATGATTGCTGTTGGCTTGCTTACTGGAACAGTATCAACGTCCGTATACTGGATGGTTGTATCTTTGGTTTTTGGTTTTTATAGTGTCCTTTAGTTCCCTTTTTACCAAATACAGAATCAGAGACTGATCTCCCTTCTGCGTCTTCTATTACTCCATAGATGTGGGTATTATTTTCTCTTAGATCTACTTAAATCAATCTTATAATCACACTATGCGAGCTTCTGCCCTGATCGTGTGTTTTTTTCTATTTTAATACAATGAAAATGCAGTTTAATGCAGTTTATGGATTTATATTACGTGAAATGTGAATAAGCAACTAGTGGTTTCAGGTTTCCTCAGCGTGCAGACTGTCAAATGAGTTCACAGGAACACATTCCGAGGCTTTATTCTGGTAATTGATGGAGACAATGCCGGCTCTTTCTTAATATTTCCACTCCTCTGTTTGTGTGTGTGTGTGTGTGTGTGTGTGTATTGAGTGTGTGTCCACATAAGTGCACACCTTGAGCTTCAGTGAGTATCAACTCCACTTTCCTGTCAATCTAAATTAGTTAAATGTTCTACCCGTGCGGTTGTGAGTGTGTCAGATGAAGACGTCTTATTATCCGAAGCATTTTAAAGACTTTAGATGATCACGTACACACAAAACAAAAACAACCAAATGTGTTAATTGATTCATTTTAACAAAGGGACGTGTGTGTGCGTGTGTGTGTGTGGGGGTGTGGGTGTGTGTGTGCCTGCATGCATGCACGTGTCCATGCTTCATGTATGTGTTTATATATGGGGTAAATGGGTCAGCTGGACTGAAACATCATCTTAGAAACAGGAAAACTTTGCCTAATCCTCTCCTTATATTGTCATAGAGCACAAAATAACACACACATAATTTATCTTACACACACAATATCCTTTCAGACATAATGATACACACACATAGAGTACTTCACATAACAGACACAAGTGTATACATATACACATCTCATACGCTACTACACACACATACACCATAGTAACATACATTCAGTTTTACACACACATACACATCATATAGTCTCACAAACACACACACACACGCAGAAATACACACACACACACACACACACTGATGTTAAAATAACAGGGCAGAAGTGGAAGCGGACACATTAATGATATTATAGTTATTCAAGACGCCACGGTTTCCAAGGCAGCCGAGAATGACGGGGCCACTGAGCGATACAAACATCAGTCACCCCGCTGAGTCACACTGGAGAAATGTGTGTGTCTGTGTGTATCTGTGTGTGTGTGCATTTTAAGTATAAGAGAGTCGCCAGTTTAACAAAGTTCATTCACGTCTGTCCCATCTGACGAGGGGCTGGTGGCCATTCAGATGAATAGTCTCTCTCTCTGTCTCTCTCTCTCTGGTTGGCATGGAATCAGAAGAAACACACACTGCGGCCGTCCGTGCAAATTCACAGTCAATACACTAATAGTTTTGTGTGTTTGTGTGTGTGTGTGTAGGTGGGGGTTTAGGTGATGGTGTCACACATTCCGTTTTCCATTGACATAACTAGATTGGGAATGTTTGGGGTAGAGGGGCCATAAGATGATAATTGTGTTTTCCTTAGGTGTGTGTGAGAGAAAGAGAGAGAGAGAGAGAGAGAGAGAATATGTGTGTGTGTGAGTGTGTGTGTGCGTGTGTGTGTGTGTATGCGACAGTGGAAGCCATAGTCCACCACAGCATCTATCCTGCATTTGTAAATATCTTATTAAAATGTTAAAATGATGTATCATTATTGCTAATTATTGCTGTCTCTACTGTTAGAAGAAACGTGTGTTTACCAAATTCACATCTTCAATCTGAAAAACAGAATTTCAATGTCAAATTTTTCCTCTGTAACTAAGATTCTACAAGCATTTAATAATTCAGCCTTAAAATTAAACCATCCGTGTAAAGGGTAAATGTTTTCTTTCCGTCAGTTTCTTATCAGGTCTTTTTTTGTGTGTGTAATCAGGGCCGTAGCTGCCACTGAGGACGCAGGTTCATGTTCAGGCTATTGTTACATGTTATAATTTAAAGTTATACTGTACATAGTGGGTTGTCAAAAGACAAGTAACAATATTTTCTAGACACAGATTTGATAAATTTCAAAGTTTAATTAGGAAATTTTCCCACTTGGTAGAGTAGAAAAAAGAGATTATATTTTATGAGTTTCATGAAAAGGAACTCCTTGATATGTATATGTAAAATTTTTACAGAATTGTCATGCTTCTTAAAAATGATTTACAGATGGAGGGGCAACTTTGACCAAAGACTTCAGTATACTTGTAAAATCTTGGACGACACTGACTGTATATCAGTGTTACAGTGAAAATAAGACTTTCTTAAAACTAGTGAAAATATCTGCCAGTGCAGTGAGAATATTTTCAACCTGTTTCCAGTGCAAAAATCAACTAGTTTTAAATATATTTCTAAAGTTAAGTTTCATTATTCTTGATCCTTGAGCCTTATTCTTTCCTTAAAATACAGACATTTATTTCCAGAAGATTCTAGTTGAATTCTTTTGGAAATAGTTTGAAATGTTCTTACTGCTCTGGCAGACTTTTTGCACAAGAAAATAAGGTTTTAGGACTCAAATAAAGACAGAAATGATTTGGAAAGCTGAGCTTTTGTAGTGGACAAATAAGCTTGAAAGAATTAAAGAAGTCCTTGTTTTTCCTGCTCAAATCTGACTGAATACAGTACTGATCCTCTAAAATTGTTTGGAGGGTTACATTTTTGTCATTTCATAAAGCCATTTGTATCTGCAGTCTGCATTTCAGAGTCTGTGGCAAAAAAAACCATACAGTGGAACAGCAGTGATGACTGCACAAAGATGCATCCGGGATCCAAAGATTAGTAAGTTAAACAAAATGAGTGTTTGCATCACATGCACCGGATCACCTCCAGCTACTGATAATTGACTGTGTTTTTATCATTTAGTGAGTTCATCGCATTAAATCTCTTTGCAAGACATTGATAGGTTCCTAAAGTAAAGTCATTTATTTATATAAATAGCCCAGTATCAGTGGGCTTTAGAGTCTATGTGGGTTTTGCAGGACCACAACTCTCCGGGAGGACAAGAAAAGGCTCATTGAAAAACCAAAAGCATTAAAGTAACCTCAGGAGAGGAAATTCAATTGGAGACCCCCCCGCCCCCTCCTTCTGATGACTGGAGTTGCTGATCCAGCAAATAAGACATTTATTCATTCACCCTGAAACCCAGATTCTCATGGAAACCCACCAAAAGTGAACAAAGCAAACCAATTTTGGGTCTTTGCAATGCTTTTAAAGAACTAAAACATATGGGGAGAGACGGGGACAGTCATCAGTGGTCAGATGTGGCAATGTCTGCCCTTTCTTACCATGTCACAGTAACTGCTGCAAAAAAATCCAACAAATAATCTGTAAGAAAGACTCTATTAAAAGGATTTCTTTACCCGCTGGAAGTTGGTTGCTAAGCTGACTTCCTCCGTTGAAGACAAGGAAGAGAAGAAGCAGAGCCAGGCGTTCCCCAGAATATACCCATCATGTGCCACACACACAGTTGACCCAAACCCACAATATCTTCTGACCCGACCCTGCCCTTCCTCCTGCAGCCACAAATGGAAAACCCAGGCACACTAAGTGTGTGTGTGTATGTGTGTGTATATGTGTGTGTGTGACAGAGAGAGAGAGTTCTTAAATTCAATTTAGTGTATTTTTTCAATTGTAGTGTGTTTCAATTGGCAGTCGAGGCCTAGAATATTATTTTTTCTGTGATTTTGTGTGCGTTCATGCCTTTATGTGACTTATTTGTGTGTGTGTGCGTCTCCATGCATGCATGTATGAGGTACAGCTGTGTGTGTTCTTACTATTGTGGCAGTCCGTTGATGGAAAACTTATCTAGTTTTCCTCTGTGTCACAGCGGTCCCCCTAAAGGTTTCAACCAGAGAGGGAGGAGGGGCAGGGTGGAGGGACACAGAGATGGTTACACACTCCAGGAGAAAGACGAAGAGAGGATTTTTATTTTAATTTTTTTTATGATTTTCAAAAGACTGTTTACAAAGAGAAAAAAGGGGGACCCGTAAGAAAGGTAAAAAAAAAAAAAAAAAAAAAAGATTCACACACTCTCAGCTCTCTAATTGTGGGTGTGTCCACAGCTACTGTATAAGTGCCTTCGCTCTTACCTGTGTTACTTATATCCCAGCACGAGGCTCAGAACAGACACACTCATACACACCTGTCAGTCGACACACCTGCTCTACACTCATCCAGGCTCGACAAGCTGCGCTCTCCACTCTACGACTCCAGGTAAGACTGAGCTCCTTTTTACACCTGACTTTAAATTAGGCTCAACTGTTGGTGGGATAGACTTTTAAATCCTTTGATTTACAATTTATAGAGACACAATCTTTCCTAGAGATTATAGAAGAACAGTCTTGTACAAGCCAGACTGCACTGAAAGTGTGGTAAATTTGGGGAAAATACCCCTTTAAACCCTTTTATATCTACTAATATGTCAGACTTTGCAAGCCTGCAGGATTTTGCATGTATTCTTATTAGCTGCCACACTCCTATTTTTATATCAACATATTAGATGTAAATGTGTAAATTGCACATTTTTAGAACATTTACTTCTTTTTGTTAAGTTTTGCAGTGTGTGGAGAGGGTTTTTAGTGTTGAGGGTTTTATTTTAAAACGCCTCACAATTATTGCATTAAGCACTAGTGCTAAACATTATTATTCCAATGACATCTTAATTCAAAAAATACTGGAAGACAAAGACATGATAATATGTGTCTCTTTTGAGTCTTTGGCATTTTGGGGATTTATTTTCCCCTCAGTAAGACTGTACATACAGTAGATAATGATTACAGGAAGACTGCATTCTATTAGCGTTGCTTAATACTGACTTAAATTAGGAATTTCAAGTTCTTGTGGTTGCAAAGATTGCACTCATGCAAATACGGGCAGTTGAAGCAGCCTCTATGTAACAGCAATTGCAAAGTTTCACTGCTTAAACTATTCAAAACAAAATGGTCTAATGTGATTTCAAGGTCAGTCTTTTAGAAACTACAGACCTGAATTGTTCATATATTTTTAATTTAAGAGGACATTTTAATGTAATTTATATTGAAGCATTCTGAGCTTTCTTGCTGAATGTGTACATATTCACAAATGAAAAGTTATGTAAACAATAGTACCTTTTCCCCAAGGGTTTAGGAAAGTTTTTTAGGTCTATTTTGAGCATTTTTGTCAATATTGAATTACTGACACTGGCTCAAATTACAGCATCTTGGGCATTCTCACTTAACCTTCTTCTGCAGAAACTTTCTGAAACTGATAGATGGTGTTTGTGTTCAGGAAAGATTGGAAACTAAACGATTATAGGTTTCTGAGTGTGTCTATTCTGTACGCTGTATTGGTGGTCTTGTGTTTCCCAACCAGACTGAACACCAGCCCTCCCACCTTCACCTCCCATAGCAATTTGTAGCATATTACAACCCATTTTCCTCAAAGACAAACCAAACCTTCAGGCGTGGAAACCCCACATAAGAGGAAAAAGCCGGGCATTTCCCCCTTTCCGACCAGCTGACACAGGGTTAATTGCCACACACACACACAGTCTTGACCCGTTAATTTGGTCGTACCGGCAGCGTTAATGACGTCCCCAGGGCCGCTCCGCCATCATCACAGCCAGAGATTCCCAACGCTCCAGTTAGAGGGAAACGGAGCTGGAAAGAGCTGCCATAGTAGAGGGCAAGGGTCAGGAACATGAAATTCCCAGGAAAACATGACTTTATTGTTTACACACGTGTTGGAGCGTGTGTGTGTGTGTGTGAAGGGGGGCATGAGCACATGTGTACACAGACCCTCACTCAGGATCAAGCATGCATGTATGACACATGTAAAACATATATTCAAAGTCAGGACTTTCATTCATGTACAGTATCTGATAATGTATTTGCTGTCATGTGTGCAGCCTACGTGTGCGTCTAGTCGGTAAAGTTGTGTACGTGTGTCAGCAGGTAGCTGTTAAATGAGGCAGACTGAAAAGATTAAGAGAGTATTGTTTTTATTCACATTAGCTGTTCCTCAGCTGAGTGACACACAGGCAGATGTGCAGGATGGGAAATCACCTCGGTAGATGAAGGAGGGAGCTCAGGGCAACGCTTTGATTTGAGGAGAAAGCTCAGAAGCAGAAGATCACCTCAGGTTGTGTGGTCACTCAATCATGGTTTCTGCTGTTTCTTCAGCTCAGGAAACCACGTTAAGATGTGTCTGAAGAAACGCTGGTTCCCAACCTTTTTATGTGCAGCATGTCTGTGAGCGTGGAGCAGTTCAACCAGAGATGTTTCTTTTTTAGATTGTTTCATGTTTCATGTGGTCTAAAGAGGTAAAACTCTCCAGTATCTCACAAGAAAAAAACAAAGATTTGAGAAAAGTCAGAAAAATAAACATAATTTGAAGCAGAAATACCCCCCTCCACCCAATATTTTTAATCATTTCAATCAACGATGTTGTGTACTATTTTGTATGATTTTTGTAAAAGTTGGAACTATTTTGCATAAAAACCTCTTAAAAATTTGATGCTGGGGTCTTACATACTTTACCATTCTGTTTGGGTCCTCCAGGCTGCCATCCAGATGTCGCTGTGCATGACCTCACATCTCTGCCTGCTGGTCCTACCAGTGATGTCACTGATGCTGCTCTTCTCTCCAATTGGTTGGAGCTACGAGAACCTCACCCCAGGGTGTCACCTATATCGTAAGTTTTACACGTTTTACACATTTGTTGGCATATTTTCATGATGAAATCTGAGGAAGAGAATCTATAAGCTTCTTTTTTGGGGGGTTTATGGGAAATGTGGTCTTGAGAACAGTAGAGTCAGCAGTTCCTCTAGTTGTATATTGTAGATGAAGGTATCACAATAACTTAAACATTGATGTACTGATAAATTTCAAACACACCTTCATGCTCGCTCATCCATCTGTCCTCTCCTTCCTCCTCCTCCAGCCTTCAACGTGACCATCCGCAGTGACCGTCGTGGCACGTGTAAAGGCACCCACCTGGTCCACGCCTGCGTCGGCTACTGCGAGTCCAGCGCCTTCCCGTCCAGATACTCTGTACTGGTGGCCTCCAACTTTACCCACAACATCACCTCCGCTTCACGATGCTGCACCATCAGCAAGGACGCCAAGGTGAGGGGGGAGGAGATCTGGGTGATAATGGGAGATGTACTTCAACATTGTATCGTTTTTGACCATTGGCTTGTCTTCTCTCAGGTCAAAGTTCGCCTGGACTGCCCTCAAGGTCGTCACCATGACGAAATAGAGATCCTGACAGCGAGGGCGTGTCGCTGCGACATGTGCCGCAAGTCCCGCTACTGAAACACCAAGACAGTATGCTGCATATCAAATGAACAACAAGATAACAACCAAATTACAGTTTAGTCAGTCCAGCGGTACAAACTTTGGTAAATAACTGAAATATGAGAGGGCAGGTTTTATTTTCAATGACGCATCAGTAACTATCTTTTTTCTATCTACAGTTTGTTGATTTGCTCTGAATGTTGAAGAAAATACACTTTAACTTATTTAAGTAAAACATGAATTGGCCTTCCACCATGTTACTGTGAAAATCAGGCTTTCCTTCATCAGTTTTCTGAGAACGAAAGGAAAAATTTCAGTTGAAATCAATTCGAGCAGTAAAAACTGCGCTGATCAGTCACTCGGTTCTATAATATTGAAATGGCCATTTTGGACTTTTGTATACGTGTTAAGATGCACTGTTTGTATGTGTGAGTGTGTCTGTGTGTTTGTGCAAGGGAGGCTTTTTAGGAAATTTGACTGGGACACATTTGTGTTTCTGTCACATTCACTACACATAAACTGAACCTTTTTTTTATATATTTTTGCTTTTAGGTTTGGCAAACACTTGACTTATTACGCAGCTAGAAATGAAATTAGCCATGTTTCCCTTCATACTGAGTAAGTTTTAAAAAAGTGTAAGAGACTCCAGCATTGTAATCAATCAAACTGATTTCACCTCTCTTTCATATTTTGAAATACAGTACATTACACTGACAGTTAAGACAAGGGTGTTGGTTTACAGGTCGTCACTTAATTCACTTATATTAAACAAAAAAAGTCAAACAATTGTCAACTTAACATCAACAATAACCACTAAACACAGACAAGAGACTAAAGAATGTACAAAATTTATTTATATTTATGAATTTGAACTTAAGGACATTTTGTAAATAATATCTATTGATGAAACCAAAGAATGTTTGAGATGTCAATGAAATGAAAACAGAGAGACTGCACTGTATAATTTGTGATGAAACTGTATGTCAATAAATTTCTATTCTGCAAATGTAAATTGATTTAAGTGATTTCTTGATTTTTGTTCTTTCTTTACACACAAACAAACACATACACACACACTGTGTTAACCACATCTCGCAGTCTTAATCAGCAGATGTAGTTTCTTCAGATAACTGAGCAAACTTTAACTGATGAAGGACTTAAGATGTAGTTTAAAGCCCAGCAAAAGGGCAAAAGGCTAGTAAGTGGCCCTTGAGTATTTTTTTAAGATGTTATAGTTAAAATACTTAGTTAAAAAATAGTTTTAAAATACTACTTCCAAGGTCAAGGTGTTCTTCTTTCTCCTAGTGTGTTGTCATTCAGCAAACAGGTAAAAAAAAAAGTCTCATCTAAAGATTTAAGTAATTTAGATTTTTAAAATGACCAATAACAAAAAAGTAATAATAATTAATTGGGTCCAGCTGTCTAGCATTGTGAAGATATCAGCTATTACTGTTTTACAATCTGTGGAGAACAGATGCAGCCAAATACTAAATAAGAGCTTCAGGCAATATTTTCTTTATTTTTTCTACATAAAATGCAAACATGCCTGTTTTCAGATATACTGTTCTGAAATTCTGCATAGTTAACATCACGTACTGTAAGGAATAAGGAATCACAGAGCTCTCATTTTGAAGTCAAATGCTTTCTCTGTTCATTTCTTTCTCCTTTCTTACATACAGACATACATCACTACACACATGGTCTTCAATCTACAGAAACTTGATTGAACTTGATTGAATCTGTGTTTGGATGTATTGTTGGGTTACTAAATGTCAAATTCCTGATAATATTGATTGAGTATGATTCTTTTAACTATATTTCAGGACATTTTCTGTTATTAGATGGGCTATATACAAACCATCTCCAGAATTTAGCCAATGCTCTCACACTCTGACCCGGAAAAAGTCATTCACACACTTATTTTCTCTAGACTTGACTACTAGAACTCTCCCATCTGGCTTAAACCAAAACTCACTCTCTCACCTCTCACCAACTAATTCAGAATGCAGCAGCTGGGCTTCTTACTGGTTTTAACAGACGACATCACATCAGCTCAATTCTGGCTTCTCTCCATTGGCTCCCTGTTTGATTCAGAGTTGATTTTAAGATCTGCTGATCACTTTTAAAGCACGTCTGGGTCTGGCCCAAGCTACATAACAGAAATGTTGACCCAATATGAGCCAGTTGGGAGCGTTAGATCCTCAGGTGGGGCCTTTCTGCTGTTTCAAAGTCAAGGCTTAAATCTAAAGGTGACTTTTGCCATCAGGGCCTCTCGGCTGTGGAACGACCTACCTGAGGAGATAAGGCTCGCAGAATCAGTGACTTCTTTTATATCACTTCTTAAAACCCATTTTTATAGACCAGCTTTTATGTGATGTTGTCTTTTTATTGTTTTCATTCTTTTCATTTGTATTTATTTATATATTTGATGTTTTTTATTGTCTTTTATCTTTCACCGTCTTTATCTTTCATCATCCCTCTGTCTTCTCTCTACTGTGTTTTTGTGTTCTTTTGTCTTCTTGTTTAAACTTCATCTCAACTTTACCTTAATTTTGTCTTGCTTTTGTTAGACCTCACTGAGTATCCTGCTTTTGCTTTGTCTCTCAAAGCACTTTGTAAACTCTTTTCAAACACTTTTAAAGGTGCTACATAAATACATTTATTATTATACCACTTTCTAACATTTCTTGCTAGAGAAAGTCAGAAAGTCACACACAGTCAAATATCTTGATTCCATCATTTTAATCTGTGTCATTCATATCATGTGTTGACAACATTGTTTTCTGAAAGTGGCGTCCTGCCCCTCAGAAGGTCTCACACTCGGTGTCCTGCGTGGAGCAGACGGCACAGTGGCAGTGCAGAGCCATGGGATAGTGGTAGAGAGAGGAGATGTTGGGCTGGCAGCCCGGCAGGCGGGCGGTCATGTGACGGGTACGACTGTACGTACACACACGGTGTTGTCGGTGGATGTAGGGAGGATCCGGCACAGGTTTCTGCAAGGTTCACACACACACACACACACACACACACACATGTTATTTTTACAGATTTACCAACAAAGTTTCTATGTTCAAAGGTCGATTAACAGAAGACGTGGAGCTGGTTGTGGTTCTCGCTGTGAGATAACCTCATTCTTATTATTAAAGTGAGAGGTAAACCTTTTCATTCTTTTTACTCAACACACAGACAAATATGTTGGTGTTTCAATCGTAGTAATAGTTGTATTTAATGCATTTTACATTAATCTCAACAGTTAATGGTTTCTTATTTTATTAATTAGCTTTAGTTACCTACTGTAACCCCAAAACCCCAAATTTTCATTTTTACATTTCAGTTTTTGTACAAATTGAACAAACAAGACATGTGAATTAGTGAGCTTTAGTGGTGCTAATCCTAACCCTTTATTTTTAGCTTTGGACAGAGCTAGCTAGTTGTTTCCCTGTGTTTCCAGTCTTTATGCTAAGCTAAGCTAACCTATCCAGCCTCTGGCTCCTGCTACATATTTACGGTATAAAAATATTCTCGAATGCAACAGTACAAAATGGCATTTCTAAAGAAAAATATTCTGTACTGTCTTCCTTGTTCTAACTTGTATCTTGAGCACAGTTTTGGTCTCAGTGAGGTCACAGCGGTTGATGACACACACTCAGTACAACAACCTAGCGGGATGACATGTGATGACACGTTACTGTGAAACTGCAGCATGAAGAGCTGATATTGTTCAACATTAGTCAGAGATCTTTACAATATAAAATATTTGCTACAGTTGCTTTGCATTTGTCCACATTTTGTGATTATGTGTTGATTTCATTTGTCATTCTTGACCTTGGAAATAGTAGTTCAACTTAAGGTCCTCTTACAAGCTTTTTCTGAGCTTTCAGTTGCATCTTACCATCCATGGAAAGAAGTCCATGAGATCCAATTGAAACCTTCAGAAAAAGTTAGACAGTAGACCTTGAGTTGAGATTTGTTTAGTCAAATCAGCAAACTCGATTCACTAAAGAAGACTGATATACACAAAATGGTAGTGATCATAAGTTAAGGTCCACTTCTTGGTTTTTTCTCAGCTTTCAATTGCTTTCTTACTGTTTTCCAGAGATGGAAGTCTATGAGATGCAATGGAAAGATCCAGAAAAAGCTAATAAGTGGACCTTAAGTTAGGATTTTTGTTGTTAGACTAGCAAACACCATCAACCTGAGGAATACAGTGAAATTGCAATATGTTTCTTTTACTATGTGACAGCTCCGTTGTTGCAAATTCAGAGCTTTTGACCTCCTGAACTTTTTCACTTGGGGGTCAAGGGGAATGTGTGTGTGTGTGTGTGAGTGTGAGCGATACCTCCCAGGTGTGACAGCGCCCCCAGCAGGCCTCCGTGGTGATACGCAATCCCTTGCAGCCAGGCTTCTGGGCCACAAAGGAGAACTCTCGCACCGCACAGCCCCGGAAACTGTGGAGCGTGCTGGTCGTCACAGCAACACACACCACGGCTGCCCGGGCAACCAGGAGGAGTAGGAATGAGAGGGACAAGGGGTGCAGATGCATGCTGGGAATGATGGGTAGAGGAAGAAATAAAAAAGAGGGTTAAGTTAACTACGTTTGAGGGAGGGAATGATATTCTAGTTTTTATATTAATATTATTATTTTATTTTATATTATTCATCAGCTACAAGTGACCTACCAGGGTCTGATACAGTTCACCTTAAAGGAAAAATGCCTTTTTTTCATGTTTATATTATTAGTGAAGAAACATTGTATTGATTTAAAAAATAATTAATGTTTTCATGAGTTGTATGTCTTGTGCTCCTCCCCTCCCTTTCATTTGTCATGTCATTTTAAAATTAAAATAAAAGTTATTTTGTTCCTGAGTTTTTATAATCAGAACAGACTAAAATATTCAGTTTGGCATCTTGTGTAAAATTGATAATAAAAGGTTTAATTGCCAATATTTTACATCTTCAGGGGAAGCTCTTTACTGACTTGCCAGAGCAGCATATACTGTGACAGCCAGCATGACTCCCCCTGGTGTTTATTACAATGATGGCAGCCAAAAGTACTGATACACTGTAAAAAAATATATTTATTTTAAAGGGTAATTGATAATCCAAAAATGAACCTTCAAAACAACAACAAAAATGCATTTCAATGCCATTTAAGTGAAAAATCTGACAGTGGACTGACACTTAATTTCAGCTGCATGAAAATCATTTTTTCTCTTCTTGTCTGAGTCAGAATCGAGAGTCATTTCCTAAATGCTTGTATTTTTAAGCAAAACACTTAAACTGCACTGAAATAACTGGAATCAGCTCAACTCAGCCAGACTGTAGAACGTTTCACTTGTTTTAAGAGATATAGCACTGGAGTGAAAATACTTTCCACACTAACATTACACTATGTTCTCTTATGTGTACAAAGACTTCATATAGGCTATGAAACTACACTAACGTGGCGTAAAATAGCCTACTTTCTTATAATTATGTACACTTTTTAACCCTAAAGCAGTTAAAAGTCTCTTAGAAATGAATGATTAGTAAAGTTTTAATGCTATATACCTGTACTATACTACTTAATGAATGTTAAAAACACATCTCACCTTCTCAGTTGAGGGTCTTGCAGAGATTTGAGCTGCTGGAGTCCTGTGTGTCTCTGCTCGCACAACAACCAGTGAATGGAACCAATCTGTCTTTGTTGTTGTTTTTAGAAGGCCATTAGGGCGGACGGACACTCTGACATCATAGCAATTACAATGAAATACCATTAGAGACCCCAAGCCAGAAATAATGGAGACTCCCTGGAAAATACTGTTGCTTGTCTATGTTTTGTTAACCTCAGCCTGTATCTCTGTGTGTGTGTGAGCCAGTGTGTGTTCAGTTCTTTATCCAACTTTGCTCAGTGATGTGAAGAGTGTCAGTACTCAGCTTGACACCTACTCTGACTATGTGATTGTTGGTAATATGCAGAAAGAATTGTAATTTTAAACTTTTAACCCACAGAAATGGGTAAAAGCTACATTTCTATGACTTTAACAAGAAATGACAGACTTTACAAACTGTGCTGTTTCAGATTTTTGGATGTCATTTTGCTACTGTTTCAGATAGCCTTTGGTTTCCATTCATCTGCACAATGCAGACTTTGCAAATTGAATCTCAACACAACAATATTAATGACAAAACATCACGCTGATGGATTGAGATGGATTCCACTGTGATGGATTACATTACAATATTGCTACATACAGGCCTACATCTGCTGGATGTTTAAATAAGCAACAGTTTGCTAAAACAGTTCACCAGTTCATATTATCAGTTTAAAAGGTGATAATATGTCAGTGTTAAGTGTGCAGCTTGTTTCTGCTGCCCTCAAGTGCCCCCACAACCCCCCCCCCCCCCCCCCCCCCCCAAAAAAAAAGAAAAAATCAGGTAATGTAGCTTTATGGAGCTAAAATGTACAAAAACAGTGCCAAAGTCTCATAAAACATGAATATTAAAATATCAAAGCTGCATTAATTAATCATTTACATGACTTGGAGGCAGCAGAACAGGCTGGAAACACAACACTGACATATCACTTTATAATGCTATTACGGTGAACACGTTAGCAAACATTTGATTATTTACACATTCAGCAGAGATGGAGCAACATCACCCTTCATTTCGAATTGTTTTTCTGGCCCTTTAGCTACCAATTGCTCCACTATGTTTACCAGCTAGTCGCTAAGCTGCCAGGTAGCATATTTATCAGAGCTTTTCCACTAAAACAGCTGCTGCGTGGAGTTTGCAGGCTGAAAAACTGAAACAATCAGCTAAAGGACACTGAAGGACAGCTCTGCAAAAGCTTAATCTAACAGCAGAGTGAAAGGACAATTCTTTGAGGATTCGTCACTTTGAGCAACATCTTTCACATTGCAAACAGTCATTTGATCCATTCTTAATATAAAAATATTGATTAGCGCAGCTTTAAGTAATGCAAATCATGCCTGTAGATGAAAGGATGTAGATATCTGACCCAGGAGACAAGAAGGTGACACAAGAAACAGCGCAGACTCCCAAAGTGTTTTCTCAAAGTGAAGTTTCATTTTTAGCACATAGGTTTTTTTTCTCCATTCTACACCCCCCTGTAATGTTACGTACAGTAGTAAGCCTCTCTACATTCAAACCCCCCACCGCTGTGTTGGTCCCCAAAATATACATCATCTTCTTCTTCTTCTGCATCGTCTTAATCATCTTCTCTAAGGTTTTTCTTCAACACAACAAACACAGACCATTGGGCAGACAGTGCAAATCTAGAAATTCAGTGAAATTGCTACGTAATGCGGTTGTAGGTTTCGGTAACATTATATTCTCATTCTGTTACTGTTGCTCTGACTTATTGCCATTCTATCATTTCTAACTCTATGTCTTTTCTTTACTCTGTCTTTCTCCTCCTCTGTTTTTCATCTTCACCGGCTGCTTTCGGTGAATCGGTTCACACCTCCCCTCTGATTTAAAGCATTTGTTTAAATTTTAGCCACATGAAAATGGCCGCAGAGGGGAAACGTGACGAACCGAAAGCAGCATTATAATGGCTGTCTGTGAGGCGATACCAGAGCTCTCCACGCACATTCTCTCCTCTCTCACTGCCTGTTCTGGAGCAGTTCTAGAATGGACAACAGGACTCTAGAACAAGGAATAGTATTGTTCGTTGTCATTAAAGAATTCTAGAACAGTGGGAGCAGGGGTTCTAATTTCCCCGAGTCAGCTGACCGACTGACAATAACAATCAAGAGGGTTTTTGAGTAAGCTAGCCAAAACAAAAATCATAAAAAAAAAGCTTTCATGACAGCGAGGTCAAGTTTTGTCTCTTTTCAGTTGTGTTTTTGAGTGTATTTTTGCCTGAATCAAAACAACGTTTGAAATCCAACCAAATTCGTTCCAACCAAAATCCAACCAAGTTTGTTTTTGGTCTGCCCAGAGTGCCAGCCAGGTGGTGTTTACAGGTGTTAACTGGTATGAGGCTGCTATTACACCTAATCCATCATTGCATTCTCTGTGGGTGCCGTGAAGCAAGCCTGATGCTCCTCTATGCGCTTTATGTCTACATTCCTGTCGTGTCCAGAAACAGCAAAAGCAAAGAAAAAAAAAAGCTGCCTTAAAAAGAAAAAAAAAATGCAGCATTGTGGAATTGTACTTGGAGAAGAGACCTGAGGGGTGGGACCCCATAAGGGGGTCTAAAATAAATCTGAAGGGTCACAAGTTAATTGTAAGTAATACTAATAATACAAAATAACATTAGATTGAACAAAATTATTTTATTATCCTGACTTTTTTAAAAATGTTGCTTTTTTCTTGTTAAATACTGGATACTTTTAAAGTAATTCTTTGGTTGAAGTGCTCAAAAAAATGTGTTTTTTTAACCCATTAACCCAAGGTCCAATGTCTATCAATTAATCAATTTCTAAGTTTTTCTTTCAACTGTAAGCTGAGTTTGCTCAGTTGTCATGGAGATGGCCACATTTCGATGCTATGTTTCGAACACCTGTCAAACTGCTGAAAACTGAGCCGTCTCTTTGACAACTGAGCGAATGCCATCCACTGATGAAGACCATGGCATGTGGTTGTAACTATGGGAAAAGCCAGCAAGTGGCCCTCAGAAGTTGAAAACTGGATGTTGGATGCAAAGTCTGCCAGTGATGTGAAATGCAAAACAATAGCGTCTATGTTTGAAACCAACAACCTGCTTTGTACAAAGAAAAGATGGCAGAATAGGTGTGATCGCAGCCTGAAAGGATCAGAACAAGTCAATCAAACTCAAACCAAAGTTAAAGCGCTCAAGAAAAAAAAAGTAAAACTTGAAATGCCAAATCTGAGAGCTTCAAGTCGAATGGATTTCAAAACCTTGTTGACTCAGGCATGATTTGAAGTGAGCATTTTGAAAAACTGCTGGTCTGAAGAGTTTTTGAATGTTTGGTTACGAAGCAGCCGACAGGTAGATCTGCGTCTCAAGCATTAAAAAAAACAATCAATCAATTTGTTTTACGATACATTCGGATTCTAACCCTGTCCCTCAGGAAGGAGAGAAGCAGAGAGAGAGAAAAAGAAGCAAAGAGGGAACTGTTTTCTCTCGTTCTCTGTCACTCTGTCTACACATATCTCCTGCTCACTGATTCACTCACTGTATACACACCAACGCGCACACACACGCACGCATGCACACACACACACACACGCACACACACACACACAACCTGACCATCATCTTCAAATAAGGTTACATTTCCTGATCAAATAGAAAATAAATAGCATCAGTATCAGTTTTCCACAAAATGAACAAGATCATACAAAAACCAAGAAAAAAAACAACATAATTACAAAGCAAAATCATTTTCATCAAATAAATTTACACATAAAGTACCTTTAAGACAATGTGAATATCAAGGACGCAACAGGAGTAAAAACAAGAGTGGGGGGTAAACATTTGAGTGTGACACCCACTTCCTGTTTAACCCCCTAAAAACACACAGATTATCCTGAAATGAAAATATTGCTAAAATAATTTTTTTTTCATTTTTTTTCCCCCTCTCTTTATCCCATCACTCTATCATCATGATCAGACAAGAATAAACAGATTTTTGTTGGTTCACACCGAAAAAAAAGTTATAATCGTCATGGTCGCCATCTAGCAGCGTCAGGTCTGCTGAGCCTAAAGAAACAGACGCTCCAGGTTCGGAATTCCAACTGGATTACGGTGTTTTTCTTTTGGTTTGAGACACTTGTGGTGCGCTTCATTCGTCCTCCTGTAACATCTGTGTCGGGCTGGGCTTACTGGTCTGTCTGGTTTATTTTTTGGTTGGATGCTGGGAGATTGTAACCTTGTCAAATTAATAAAATTGCAAAACTTTTCACCAAAATATAACGAAAAAAAAAATCATTTGTGTCGCAACATCAACATTAAAGGTGCCCTGAGGAGCAGCTCTATGGAGCAATGTTTTTATGAGCGGGGTCCCTGTTTTGTTTGCATCGTGCAAGAGCACAAGGACACAATGCATATTTCTGGCGGCAGTTTCACACTATTCCACTTATCTATTTCGTGGCGTTAACGTGCAAAGAAATTTAAAAACGTGCCAACAAAGGCAGTGATGAAGAAGACAGCTAGAGAGCAAACATGAATGTAAACAATGCACAATTTAAAATATTCCAAAAATTGGCTTTGCAAACATTTTAAGAGGAAGAAAATGCATCATTTCACAGCCTCAAAGATACACACAATGCATTTTGGTGTGTAACACTAAATGTAAACAGAAACTTTGTCTACAGCAAAACTCCATAGGACACCTTTAAACAAAAAACAATTAGATAGTAATGACCTTTAAAAGTGGAATGTTTTTTGATTTTTATGCAATAACCCTTTAAAATACATCCACCGCACCACAAACATCCAAAGTTTCAAAATGCAAGAAAAACACCCACCACCAATCCAGTTCATTCCTCCCCTCATTAAGGTCTGTTAAAGGGGAATTCTGCTGAATTTCAGCACTCACATTATGGCCTCATACAGTTAACATGTGATGTGAATTTAAAATTCGAGCCAGCCTTCCCCTTTATGGTATCTGCTACACTAGTGTTTCTTCCATAATACACTACAGAAATATCCAGAGACATATGTATATATATAAAAACATTATCATCATCATCATCAGTAGTACTTAGAGTAGAGTAGAGTAGTAGTAGTAGAGTAACAAGTAAGAAGAAGGAACATTATTGTACTTTATATCATTATCATCATCTTCATCAGTGGTTTTTTAACCTTGAGGGACTTAAGGCTCGTCCTTTGGTGGAATCCGACAGAATGGGAGAGAAGTTAGCGCCAGAACCAGGTGTGTGTGTGAGACTGTGTCAAAAAGAAATTCATGTTCATGCGTGTATGAAATATTTTGGTGCATCAATTGATTGTTGGTGTGTGAGATTTGTTTTACCTGTACACACTCTCTGCCTGTCTCTCTGTAGCTCTGTCTTCTCATATTTACAGTAAATATGTACCTGCATCTGTGTGTGTGTGTGTGTGTGTGTGTTTGTCTGTCTGGTCTGTGCGGCAATAGTTTTGGGACATTTGTGTGAAATTGCTTCTTTTGTTTGTCAATGTATTGTGCTATCCACGCATGAAATAAGCATCTCTGACCAAAAGATAAATACGAGGCCACAGTACAGCCTTTGACGGTTGGTTAAATGTTAAGACAAGTTAGACACATGTTAAACTTGGTTAGTGTTGCACCAAAAGAGAAATTTCATCTCTTATTTTGAGGCTGATTTAAAGCAGGCCAGCCACCAATGTTTGGATACTGACCTGCAGCTTAATAAACTGCTGTTCATTAAAATGACAGTCTGCATTTTTGGACAATATTCATCTTCTGATCTGCAACATAATGTGTGTACAGCAAAAAGTGAACCAGTTTCACACAACTCGGTCAGAAAAAAGGTACAGTTTTTACGTTGGATCACCGAGTTTGTGCGCTTCTTTACAAAAAGCTACCACCTCGATGATACAAGACACAAAAAACTGTGGATTTATTTTGTACCTTTTTCTGTCTGAGCTTTCCCAACACTTTTACCATCAACTTTCATATCTTCTCCCTGTCCCCTAACCACCATGTTATCCCATCTCTGAGGAGCGGCATCTAGGTGGCGCACTCCCCGGCTCCAGAGGAGGCCCCGCTGGGCTTGGGCTCGGGCTGGTCGGAGTGAGCCGTCTGCGGGGACGAAGGGGTCGGCGGGTCCCCTCTCTCGCCTCGCTCCTGGAGGTTGCGCTGGTTCCTGGCGGCCTCAGTGAGCATCTGCAGCCAGCGCTCCTGGTGCTCCTCAAGGCCTCGCCACAGCTCGGCGCGCTCCCTCTCTCGCTTCATCTCCCTGGGGAAGCAAGGTGAAGGGAAGAGGAGAAGAAGAGAGGGAAAAAGAAAGAGAGATGAGCTGTTAGAGGGAGCCTGATGAACAAGCTAATGATGCATCCGATGAACTGAAGGCAGCACATTTATATTTGTCTCCATTGTCAAGCAAAGGTTGTAAAAACTGTTGAAGTAAGAAGAGAGGAAGAGTATGGTTGGAGAAAAGACTGAAGAAGGAAGAAAAGTAAAGGTAGAAAGATACCAATATTATGATTCTATTTACAGTTGTTTAACACTCAAAATTAGCTCATTTGCTTTCTTAACGAGACTGAGATGAGAAGATCGACATCAATTTCATGTCTGTGTATTAAACATGGAGCTAGAATCAGGATGTGATTAGCCTAGCTTAGCATCAATTTAGTATCCCATTTGTTTAATCTGTACACAAACAGAAATATGAGGAACAACTTTATTAGTTGACCGACGCATTTCGGCTTGTGGCCTTCATCAGGGTCCCTGAAACGCGTCGGTCAACTAATAAAGTTGTTCCTCATACTACAAGTGTTGCAGGAGTTCTCATCTTTCTAGACTTATTTCCCTTCTCTGTGCACCTTGGAAGTAGGTGAAGTTGTGCCAGAGACCCTCACTCTGCATCACAAACAGAAATATAAAACCACAGAAGTCCATGGTGGATTAATAAGCTCCAACAACTTCCCCTAAAATCACAAATTGTCATTTTACATTTCTCATTTCATACAGTTTAATCAAATTACATCAATCATGTAAATAAGTCAAATGTTGGACAGAGCCAGGCTGGCTGTTTCCCACTGCTTCTGGCCTTTATGCTAAACTACGCTAATTGGCTCCCGACGCCAGCTCTGCACTTAACACACAGACATGAAATTCATATTGATCTTTTCATCTCACTCGCAGAAAACGAAGAACAAAGCATATCATTTTATTTCCCAAACTCAGAAAAGGGATAACGAATAAGCGGAATCATGATGTGACCCGTGTTGAAAAGATGACCTAAGTGATACATACTTACAAGGTGAAATATAATGTGACGTATAATGGAACAAATACCGTCTAAAACATGACTTAAGACTATTTCTTCCTCTTGTTGTCAGTGTTGTATCCAGTGACACAAATACACACACACACACACACACACACACACACACAGAGTGAGTCATACTCACTTCTGTTTCTCCACTTTGTAGGAGGCAGTGAGGTCATCAAACAGCTTGCTGTTCATCTCCATGAAGGTCTTCAGCACGTTGTAGATCAGAGACACAATAGTCCTGCAGGGGTGGAGTTCATAAATAATAATGGATCTGGTTGATCATCTGTCCCACAGGATCATGGGTCAGGAGATAGAAATTAAAGGACTAGCCCTTGTTGGGACATGGGCCAGTTGGTCAATTTATCTGTTACCTAAACAATACTGTAGCACTTCGGTCTTTGTGTGTCTATCCATGCTAATACTTCAGGATACACTGATAGGATTCTCTTAATATACTGTATAAAAGTTTGAATTCATAGCATCTGTGAAGCATAATGTTAAGTAATCTTCATAAACATTAGTAGTGGTTACTATGCTACAGTATAGTTCTACTTCACAACATTTCAGAGGGAAATATTGTACTTTTTACTCCAGTTACTTTGCATATTAAGACTTTACATTCAAAAAACATATGGTCAGTTAATAAAATATGATGCAATATTCTCGACTGATTAAATATATAAAGCAGGTAAAATTGGCTCCACCTTGACCAGCTACAACGTTAAATTGCTGCTTAGATGTTAATGCATCAGCAATAATAATGCAACAGCACATTATATATAATAATATAACACTCTGAAAGTGACAATTCTACATAATGAGTACTTTTACTTTAAATATTTAATTACAGGACTTCTGTACTTTTACTGTATTCTTTTTCCGTCCAAGGTTAAACCCAAATTGACCAGAAGCAGAAATCAAAAGCTACTATATGGTCAAAGTTGTGGCTTATATTTGTATGTACTAATGTGTGAGAGTGTGTGTTACTGACTGGTTCCAGTGCTCCTTGGAGACTCTGTAGAGGGTTGCAAATACCAGCGGCAGGATGACTTGACAGTTCTCCTCTATCAGACTGAGGATGTATTCGTTGTTCCAGAAGTAAAGAGCCCGCTCCGCTACCTAAAACAGACACAGAGAGAATAGTTGACTTTCATTTCTCGAAGTCCTGACAGGATTCTTTTTAATAGACTAGAGTTCACAGCCACTGATGTTTGTTCTCTACAGTGACATAATAAATCTGGTTTCATAATACAGTTACACATTTCAGCGCTGTTTAAATGAGCGGTGTTCACCTGGAAGTGAGGGCTGGAGATACAGGCTGCGATCTGTTTGAAGAGCGGCTCCTGGACCCGGATGAACTGAGATGGCTCGATCACGTCCAGGATCTCCTCGATCTCCCCCAGGAACATCACCTGGACACACACGACAACGCACACATCTTTTATTTGTGAAGAACACAACAGAGACATCCAAAGGGCTCCTGGAAGTACATTTTTAAAGCAGTCTCAGTCAGTGACTAACAGCTCTGTATTCCTTATCAGCCGTCTCACCTCTTTCTGCGTGCAGGTTTTTGGCCAGTACTTGAGCAGTCCTCTGATGATCTGCAGAGAAAACCCATTAAAATAAATAAACACTGCAGCAATTAGCTCAGCAGGGTAGCTGGCTGGCATCCATATGTACCATTAACACATATTCATACTCATGGCTAGTACATTATGAAATATGTCATTAACTTTGCACTTTGAGTCTCATCTTTAATGTACTGATGTTGATGAATGAAGCAAACTACAGCTAATACTCTAATCAACCTTTGACCACATGAAGGTCTTTACAGCTGTAGGACTGACATTAATTATAGTGTTTGATTTTCTTGTGACTGTGATATTAAAGGATACTTCTTGTTTATTACAACTTGGGTCTTATTGTTTAGTTTTGACCATCATTTTTATGATTTTTATGAACATTTTTAGTCACCAAAGTAACGGCTGACAGCTGGGAACACAGTAACATCACTACAACAAAGACCAACAGGGCAAGAAACACGAGTGTTCAGACGCTCAGACAAGTTGTAAAAAGCCGACAGTTTAGCCAGATTATCTAAACCACTTTATTTGGAGGTAACACTGAGAATGAGCACACCTAAAATGTCTGTAATAATCCCTCATAGCACAGGAAAACTTTGCACACTAGGTCCACCTTGAACCAGGAAGTCAGCCTTTCAACTGTGTGGCTTTGCCATCATTTTCTCTTTAAAATAACTTTTTATCTGCAACCAAAATATTGCCTATTTACACATTCAGTAGATATGACAAACTCAAGTTCACAAGCTAGTTGCTAACGTCTGTCTGCCGTTTGGTGCTGGTACTGTGCGTTTATCAGAGCGTTTCTCTGACAGCTGTGGCTGGAAGCAAGGTTAATGAGAGCGGTGAGCCAAAACTGTTAAGTTTCAGGCCTTAAAATGAAAAGAATGAGCTGAAAGATGCGGAAACGCTCCATAGAGCAGAGTTGGGTGATAATTCTCTTTGAGCTACACCTTTTACATTAGACATTTGATCCATTGGTCATATGAAAATATTGGTTAGGGCAGCTTTAAAACTTGTATGATTGTTTCTTGACTTGCCAAAATTCTTTTTAGTGATGCCGCTGCGTTCCCAGATTCCAGCAATTAACTTTGAATATACAAAAATAAGAAGCAAGTTTTAACAGACCAGAATCATCCATTAATTTTGATTCCCGACAATGTGGTAGAAAGTATGGTGAGGTGCAAAAATAAACTTACATATTCAGTCACAGTAGCATCTTTCTCCATAAACTGCACCACACAGTAGGCCAGCTGTAAGGACAGAAGAGACGTGGTGAGAACACACACACACACCCACACACACACACACACACATGCACACACATACACACACACACACACACACACACACATGCACACACACATACACATACACACACACATTCCCTGAAGCTGACAAGGAGACAAGAGAGATCTTTGCACTTATCCCTCAGGATTACACACAGCTAAAGATCGGAAAGACAAGTTTTCCGAGGGGAGCTGTGTGTGTCACAAGTATGTATGTGTGTGTTTTTGTGTCTCCTGCAACATCAACTCTCGTCTCCTCTTATATGATCTGCAATCATTTCCTATTATTCAGCGAGTGTGTGCGTACACGTGTGTCTACATACTGTATGTGTGTGTGTGTCTGTGTGTTTTGCGGTTGCCCCCTCCACCCAGGCCGGTTGCCGTGGCGAGTGGGCACCGTGGCGACGGAGACTGTGTGTATGCGTGTGTTTACTTCGGAAGGAGTGATGTCACACACACGAAGTCCCTTAAGGGCAATCTGAGATAGAGTTTAGACCTCTTGTCTCTCCCTCTCTGTCTCTCCTCTTCTTTCCTACTTATACTTTTGCCTTGTTCACATTTTTACTGTGCTGGTCCATTTTGTGACTTTCAGATAAGTTATTCTTCAAAATAAAAGTATGCTAGACAGTCCAGTTTTATAGATACAGATCGTAGATGTGTATTGTCAGATTGTTGTTGCTTTTCTCAACTTTTTGCATTTTTGTAGGACAATCAGATTTACTTTCTTTCTTCTCTTTTTTTTGTTTCTTTCTTTGTCTCGTTCCTGACCTGTAGCTGCAGTGTCTCTCTGTCTGTCTGGCTTTCACATCTTCTGCAGCTTTCATCTCTTTTACTGTTTTTTCCCTCGTCTAATCCATTTTCCTTCTTACGGGGCACCTTTCATGTTTGTCTTCTCCTCTTGCTGCAGCCCTTACTTTCCTGTCCTTCACTCGCACCATAACATGGTTACAGAGGCAGAAAGAAGGAGGGAGAGTAGGCTAAAAAAAGGGACTGGTGAAAGGAGGGATGTCAAGCTTGAATAAAAAGAAAAGCAGGAAAGAGAGGAGGATTAAAATAAAGGTACTAAGCGGTCAAACTATTTAAAGTATTAGCAAGGCTTTAGAGAAACTGCCTGGGGTAAATATGATGTTGGATTCTGTTGTCAGGCCGGGCTTTGTGGGTGCAGGAGGCCGTTGTTAGGCTAAGGATTATGAACACTGCGGTCTTTTTTAAGGCTGAGATTTTACCAGTATTGATTTTTCAAGGTGACAGGTCAAAAATGGCTCTATTTTTGGATGAAGCCATTCTAGAGAGTTATAATGGTGGCATCTTGCCTGTACATTTTTTGCAGCCTTCACATCAAAAAGTAACCTTCCAGTGCTTTTACAATTCTTTAATCTACATTGTCAGATAGAAACATGGTTATTGACAATCTGTGAATGGTGGTTATGTTTCCCAAAGCCAGAACCGGAGAAAAAGGTTTGTGCAACACCAACCCATGAAGGCAGAGGAGACATGCTGTCAAATTCCGTGGTGCTACTGACCTACGAAAGCCTACAAAAGTTGTTTCAAGGTGTTCTTCCCCCTCCTTTTTCAACAAGCCAACTAACTGTTGGTTTGTCCATTGGTAATTTAAGACTCTTGTCCCTTTACAACATTCAACATTTGGGAGGACAGATTGTGCTGTTCGTATTCTAATCGGAACGTAGCAGCTAGCAAGCTAAGCAAAGGTATGGTTGCTAGCATTCGCACTGATTTCCACTAGACATTACTTTTCATTTGTGGTAGTTTACTGCTGAGTTCTGTTTGTCTTACATTATAAAAAGTTAGTTAGTGATAGCTGTCTCTCTTCCATGGGTCCAATTATGGTGATAGCAAATGACCTGACTGTCAAAACTCAGAAACAAACAGTCCTTGAACTTCAGCACTCCGTACGTTAATCTGTGAATCAAATCACGACACAGAGTAACTAATGTGTTAATGTCATGGAGAAACATAGAGAGTGCTCAAATTATAGGTGGGATTAAGTTGACAATGTCTGCCTGTAAACTAGTTTACTGCCTGTGTGGCTGTGGCATTGTAAGTTAAGTGATATTATGAATTCTTCTTAGCCAATTAAATTATCAGTAGTGATTACTGACTAACTAAATAACACCCCTTAACAGTAATATAGGGAGCGCTGTCACTGCAGAAAAATATATAAAACTCATTTTCAATACAATTTTGACCAAAACTCAAAACAAACACCTATGATATATGAAGACTACTGGTTCCTTATCAAAAAATGAAATTCATTTTAAGTTCAACTTTAAAATAGGAGCCTCTGATGTGAGCTTAATGTGTGAATGCATTGCATTTGCTTTTTGCTATTTGAAAATCCAGGATTATTATTACTCAAACCATGTTGCGGCTACACACTTTAGCTCCAACAGATGTTATTTCATTACAGCGACATGAATAAAAATGAGCAAACCCTTCACAGACCACAGGAAGGATGATTCAGATGTATTTCACAGCGCTGAAATACCTTTAAGATGATTACAAGGTGCTGCTGTGATATTATATTTTGATATTTGGATCCAGATCTGGGTCACTGCTGCACAGCCACACCTACTGAGTGCAAAACTGCCGTCCACTAGCACTGTTTCCCCCGTGACCCTGTCAAACTGAGTGTATATGTGTGTGTTTGAGTGTGTGAATAATGTATGTGTGTGAACCACTGGGAGAGAGACGGGGAGGAGAAATGTAGGGCACGGTGATGCTGAGACCCAGAATACACACACACACACAAAACCACACACACACACTTCAGACCACTTTGTGGAGAACAAATTGTACCTTCTGCATAATCAAATAATGTGTGACACAAATAAAACACACACACACACAATAGACTGGTGACCGTCTGTATCATCAAATATTATGATAACCCAAACACACATACTCATACAGGCACACACACAAACCAAAGACACCAAAGGCACACACACACACACACACACACACACACATACACACACACTGTGCATTCAAAGGTGAGTGCATCTCTCTGCAGGATTATCTGTGACTCAACTCTGCCTCCTAGTGGTTGATGTTGCATATTGCAGAAACCATTGACTATGATTTGTGCTAATACTTTGGCTTAGAGAGGGATTTGTGTACATATAGTTGATTTCTCAAGGTAAGAAAGACAACTGGCTCTCTTCTTCCTGGATTTTATCCTCATACACATTTTATATTCAAGCCAAAAAGTTTTAGACTCTGCTAACAGTTGCATAAAACCCAAAAGACCAATCAAACTTTTCATTAAGAGACTGGTGATGCCGACAGTAACCAAATCCCAAACCCTACAACACAATTCAGACTAAAAGGTACAGTTAATGATCCAGTAAACAAACAAGCCAATCTGATTCTATGGCAGGTGGAGAATTAAAACCTTCACTAAAGCAAGTTTAAATCAGGAGACAAGCTGCAAATCCACTTTTATGAATGTAAGTAATCTGGGTTTCAGTTAAAAGTTTTGGGTGGCTTTCACAACCAAAATTTAGAGAGCTCTTTTGCTTGAAAATGGATGGAAATGATGTCCACAACATTGGGACAAAATATGAGCGTATAGCCTCAGTGTTGGTGTTAAAAAATCTATATAAACACGTGGAGCGGCGTTGTGATGTCACATCATGTCAAACATGAGTGTCACTGCTCCAACGGGGAAAATGGTCCAAGCTGATCCGAGCTAATCAACAGAAACGAGTGGCAGTGGGAGCCATTCTTAAACAAAAATGTACAATGTCACTGACCTGTGCGTGGAAGATGGAAAGGGACTTTGCTGTGTGTAGCGGGATGAGAACTCGGACCAGGAACTGCTTATGTTCAGCTTTCAGAGGCAGAGCGAAGCCATTTATGATGCTGGAGGAGAGGAGAGGAGAGAAAAGGAGAGGAGAGGAGAGGAGAGGAGAGGAGATACTATGTCACAAAAAAATCAATCTAAATTTGTTTAGCCAAACAATGTTTTTTCCTCTTTTCTATCCCATTAATTACCTTATGACCCCTCAGATTTCTTTTGTTATCTGTTGGAGGGTTCACCAGGTTGGGAACCACAGATTTAGGGGAATATGTCAAATACTTGTACATGCTGATTAGATGCTTCAGACGATCCAGATCAGCTCTTACAGTAGTATTATCAAATTCGAGAGAGCTAGTACACACTGAATATTGCAAACTTCCAAAAGTTTAATGAGGCAACAATTTTGACGATGAAGGTCTTTTTTAGGCAAAGATCCTGTCTTCTACAAGAACATCCAGTTTCCATACTCAACTATTGTGCAACAAACAGAATATGTTTTCATGATGTTAGAGGATTGTTGGAAGAGTAATTGAGGGTTCTGGAGATACCGTCAGAGCGACGTTAAGTCTTGTTATATTGCTATTTTGCTATATTGTTATTTTGAAGAATGATGAGTTTTTATTTTTCCAAAAATCTGATGCTTAACTGTTTGACTCTTTGACTCACTTTGTTCTTTTTGACTAATGGTGATACATGAGTTCATTACTATTTTTGTTTCCATTTCCAAGTGACTGGTGGTCTGCTCAGTTCACTACCACGCTGACTGAAATACTGTACTTTGCCTACTGAGGGCAAAATATGAGTAGAGGAAGAATGGGAACTAAACTTGGAGAGCCTAAAACTAATTTAGCATCTCTCTGAGCTGTCATTTTGCACAAACTGCTCATCTGTCTGTCTGCCTTCATTTTCTAAAAGCATCTTTGTCTGCTTAATAGAACATTTCTTTGCTAATATCTCCCTCCTGACGTTCCTCTAATCTCTCTTTCTGCCTCCTTCTCACCCTTTTTTCTGAATATCTCTCTTCTTCCTCTCTCTCTTTCTCTCTTTCTCTACAATGCATCCTCCCTCGCCCATCTCTCTCTCCCTCTCTCGCTGTGTGGGAGGAGCTATAAATACCACTGTTACCACCAACATGAATACAAACCTCTCTCTCTCCTCTCCTGCTCTCCCTCCTCCTTCCTCCACGCCTGACTCACTGTTCACTCACTCATCTTCCATCCATCTCCATGTATCCCTCTCTCTCTCTCATCCCTCCCTTCCTCCCTCTTTTCTCGCCTTGGATTCAACCCTTCGCTCTACATTAACCCTGTCGTTCTCGAACCTAAATCGAAATGACGCTCTAAAATATTAGAAGCAAAAAAATCGTCTCCATAAAATGCACTAATTGGGAGAATCAGGGTAAAAGCCGCCATCAGTTTTTAATTTCATGTTTTGATCACTAAAGGAAGATGGAGGTGACAGGTGAGAAGGAGAGAATCAGTTTCTCCTCTCAGACCTTTATGTCAGGAACAATTAAATCAATCATAATACTTTTGCTGAAATATTCTGGCACTTACCAGCATTCAGACAAACTACTCAAGTCTCTCTAAATCTCTTTGAATCTGAGCCTCGTTTCAATTTTCTCCCTTTTCTTCTATGTTTAACATCAATACAGATTATTTACAGGCACGTCTGCCTCATTAGTGTCAGATATTGAAAGACAAAGACATTGTGCACAAGCTAGACTCTAGCCACCAGAATGCCCTTGAGAAAAATGAAAAATGTATTGGCTCCAATACTGATTTATTTACTTTCTGCTGTGTCTTCTTCCATCATCTTCTGTTTGGTTTGTCTTTCTCCTTTAAATTGTCGATGTCTTCTTTCAACACTATCAACACTTTTGTTTGTGTATCAAAAGCAACTGAAGTTTGTCAGTATCATGAGCTAATGTCACAGCTATATTCTCAGTCTCAACCTTGAGTCAGGATTGATAAAGTGTCATTATTGTTGGGAGATACATTTATTTCCTTCCTTTTTGAGAAGAACGCAAATAAGTACACAGACAGTAACTAATCTCTCCTTTTATGTAGTTTAACAAGGCTACCTAGAGCTAGTTTAACATGTAGCTAGGATTATTACTCAGCATCATAGTGCTAACAGCAAAAGCTAGCTGGTGAAAATGTTCTTTAGAGAAAGACACACAACTCTGAGATGAACAAAATGACAGTCATTCTCTGTGGTTGCTATAGGAGCAAGCTAACACTGTTAGCACTTGCTCGTTAGTTTAATGCTGAGTAATAATCCAAGCTCAGGCAAACTCCAGTCTCTCTGAAGTCTCTTAAGTCCAGCCAGCCTCTTTCAATTCCGTTATGTATAACAATAAGTGCACAGAAACATGTCTGTGTAATTATTAGAGGAGAGCTGATCTGTGATTTGAGCTCAGATTATTATGGCTCATTACTCAGAAGAGCCAACAGCAGATAGCTGGTTATTAAGAGTCACATCAGCAATTTGATTCTAAAAATGTTAAATCAAATTATGAGAAGACAACTAACAGTTTTTTCTTTGCAGTCGCTGAGTAACAATCTAAACCCATAGCCCAGTCTAGCTAGTTAGCCATTCATGCTTAACAATCAAGTCATAAATAAACTGTCGATAAGACAGTTTCAGAGGTGTGATAGACTTGAGTATGAAAGCAAAAAGTCACATTTCCCAAAATGTTGATTAGTTTGCAGTGAGGGAGGAACACAAGCTAGAGAATATCACTCATATTGTTTGTGTTCACCCTCCATTTTCTCTCTCTCTCTCCTTATCACTGTCGTCTTTCCATCTGTCATCTTTCCATCCTTGTTCCCATGGATTTGTGTGCGAGCATCGGCAAAGAGCAAAGACATGTTTATGAGTTTGGTTTCGTTCCTTGTCCGCCCTTCATGTCTTTCATCCTCATACTTCTGTTACAGGCCTCAGAGACAAAGCAACATACTACATAAAACTGAGTCATTTCTCATCTATGTCTTTAACCCCCTTCTTGTTTCCATCTCTCCTTCCTGCCACCTCCTACCTTTACTCATTTCCCTCCCTTTCTCATGCTTCATTTCTTGCTCCGCTGGGTTTTTCACCCGCAGTTGTCTTAACCTGATAAGACAGGGAGCGATTATAATTTGAAAAATGAAAACTGTATGCATACTGTTTTTGTGTTGAGCAGTTGCAGCGGTTGTTATGCTTTATCGACATTCTTCTTAGTTGCTTAATTTGCTGGGTTACCAGCTGTCCAGCTGTGTGTGTGTGTGTTTGTTATTCAGTTTTCTTCCTAATGCATTCTCCAGACCTTAACACTTCACCAAAGCAACAAAGTATGCTCTAAGGTGTGTGTTTGTGTGCTTGTGCGTACAAACCTGCCAAGGATTTCCAGCAGCTCTGCGACTCCGTTGAAGTGCTCAGTTTCATATATGAACCTGGAGAAACAACACACACAAAAAACACACATGACTTACAATTATACATTAGTAGATGAAGCAACTGTCTCCAGATCAGCAAAAGTAGAAGCAAGTAAAAAAGGACTACAGTCATTCAAATAGTAAAATTCCCATGGAACTGATCCGTATCTTTGATGTACCCTGTCTAGAATACACCTCTGTGACCTCTGTAAGGTTATTATGTGAGAGAGAAACAAGAGAAATAGAAGGAAGTACACATGCAGTTAAGGAGATATGGTATGCTTATACTTTATCTTTTAACTGTCATAAGGCACAAAAAATGATACTGAAACCAATTAACTGAGATAGAAACAAAGGTCTCCTGTGCTTGAATTATATTGCAAACAGGATAAAAGACAACAATTCAGCCACGCTTGGTGACGGGAAAAGAAGAAACACGACTGTATATCACAGCAATCTTGTTAGTAAGAGCTCTTTCACCAATCATTTGTGTCTCAACATAATGATTTAGCTCTTACGATAGATGCAGGATAGAGATACATGGCTGATACAGTAAGTGACATGACTGCAAATGTGCACAGTCATGTTTGTGTGTAGCCTGTGTATGGCAGGATATGTATCTGAGCAAGACAATTGATTTAAGGTCCCTTAAACGCTGGTACTCAGCTTGTGAATCTCTTGTGACAATAAGCTACTCATTCCCTGCTATCCTCCTCGTTCTTTCTTGCGTCACATTCAAGCCAAATCATACAAAAAATAATCATAAGCAGCCCATTAGGAAAACTATCAGCCTTCACAGTGTCATGGTTACAAAGCCATCAACACTAGCTTTCAAATTTAAGAAAAATCTAATATTAACACTATATTGATTCAGCTCAGTATAAAGGAGATGGATGCTGTTTGTTTGTATCTGGTTTTACTTGTTCAAGGCTCCCTAAAAATATATAAAACAATGAAAATAGTTCATTTCTGTTGTGACTGCAAGGCTATCGAGCTTTACGTGTTCTGATGACATGGTGTGAATGCAGCTTTAATCTCAGCAGCCAATGATAGTCCGTCATGACAATAAACATGAATTCTGATATCATGTTTAAAGTAAGAATCTTCCTGTTTAATGCTGTAAAATCATCATTATTTGAAAAAACTGCATTACGGAGGTCACAGAGGCAGCTCTGCTCCTTGCTGATGCTTTTTCTTTGTTGGGTAATGTTTGATTTATTGATGTTGAAATGCTATAAATATCGCCTTTAAACCCCGAGCATTGGATTGGTGGATTGCTGCCTGTACCTGAGGAAGATGTTGTTGATCTGTTTGCGGATGTAGGCTCGGAGGCCCAGTAGTTTTCCATAGACACGGTGCAGGATGGTCTTTAGGTACTCCCTCTCCCTGGGGTCCTCACTGTCAAACAGCTCCAGGAGCTAAACATGCACACACATGATATAATTGCAAACACAAATACAGCATTCACACTCTAATCTTCTCACTTTTGCAACCAATCCCTAACCCTACACTAATGTTAACTATTTTTAACCTTAACTATAGACCTAACCCTAAAACAGCTCCTCCAGGAGGTAAAGACTAGCAAAGTGACCTCTAATGTTATGGTCTTTGGTATTTCATGGTCATAGAAATACATTTGAACCACACACACAGCAACATTAATATTACATCAACCATTTTATGTCCTCATAAATTCTAAAATAAAGTAGGATATGAAACATAAAAGTTGTACGACAACAACTGTGGAGTCAATCTTTATAGGTGCCCCCAACCTAGATACAAAAAAATTGAGAGCACTTCAGCGGGGGTAATACTAGCTTCTTCATTTATTTATACCTTTCCATTTGTGAGTATTTTAGAAACATCTCTGAGATTTGAATTTGACAAACTGCAATTTTTGAGGAGGGAAAGGAGAGAGGATTACCTGCAGGACAAACTTCTGGTCGACGTAGCGTTTGGCCATGGAGGGCTGGAAGTCTGGGCTCTCCAGGAAACGCAGAAAGAACTCGTACACCAGCTAACAGAGGGACAGATGGTAGGAAGTCAGGCGTCATTTAGGCAACATGATGGTTGCTTCAAATGAAAGGTGAGAAAACTGCACCACATTTAGACAGTGATGCTTTGTACCAAATGATAACGACAGAGCGAGACAGGGAAAAGGATCTAACGTTGCTGTTTCATGACAGCTTGGACTTATGTCTTGAATCTTCTCTTGCTAAAGACGGAGAAGTGACTGTACGCTACAGCTAAATGTCATCTAGACAAACATCACATCAAGTCTGTTGAGGAGATGGGACAAGCTCCATTTTGTGATTCAGGCTGATAAAGCAGGTATATTTTCCCTTAAAGTGCAGTTTTAACTGATCTAAGGCTCAGGTATGGCGTGTTTGTGTACAGATAAATGCTGAACGCTGCATTAAAAGCAACACCTGGTGGGAGTTGTGTGCATTATGACAATGTCCACCCTCCTAAATATAGTATATAATATATAGAAGGACCCATTTGTCATGGCACTCGCTGACACTGCATTTCACTTTAATAACAAAGTAAATTCATTACAGCAGTGATTTTTGGTAAAAAAAGGCCAACACATTTTGCTGAACATATCCTTTCACATAAGAGCAACTGTTGTTTTCTCCCTTTACCTCTGCAGGGGAAATGCATAAACTCATGTAAATCCACAGAATCTCATCGTAATTTTATCACAACAAGAGTACCTGCAGATGCGGCCAGGAGGCCTCAAGTGTCGGCTCGTCTTCCTCGGGGTCAAACTCTGGATTCTCGCTGGGCGGGAGAGTCCGGAAGATATTTACCGAGATCTGGAAAACCACAAATGAGGAGGAGGAGGAGGGACAGAAAATAGGAAGTGGAAAAGATGAAAATGGATGAGGGGTGAAGATAGATGCAGGATGAATATTTGGTGTTATAAAACAATATAAATTATCAAATAAGTCTTAAGTTTCTAAGTGTCCCATATTAAAAGAAAACCTAAGCATTAAGAGGGTTTCCACTAACCGGAGTCAAGCAAATAAAATACAGCTGTTTTAGGTGGGTGGCAGTATTGTGCTATTATGTCAGTCGGCAGCTGATGGTAAAAAAAAAAAAATCTTGGTCTTCATGAATTGTTTCTTTCACATCAGCTAATGTCGGCCATATTTGATGCTGTTATGAGAAGAAAAGCCTATAAGTCATGCAACCTGACTGCTCGCTATGTCATGATTTATTCAACAAATGCATTTACATTGCCCACTTGTGCATGAACTATATTGCAAAAAGCAAACGTGGTAAATCCCAGCGCCCCAATTCAGCAGCATTTTTTCCTCCGTCCTTCCCTTCTCTACACCGCCGCTTGTTTTAGTGAAACGTGTAACTGCGGGAGGCTATGGGCTCATTTCATGTGACCGTTTAAACCTCACTGGGATATAAAAAGGTTCTAATCATTCAGCCAGTCTTTCTCATATATGGTTCTCTTGACATTTAAATCCTATAAGGTTAAGACACATCAAAGCTGTGACTCTTAACGTCACCTGACCTGTCATCTCTCCATCCTCTTCCTCTCACTGCCTTCTCTCCTAATGTCACCCTCCTTCCTCCTCCTTTTCTCCACCTTTCTCTTCATTATTCTATCTATAGCATACATTTTATATATATTGTTTGCCTTAGTACAGCCTCACAGAGCTGCTAGCATGACTGTGGACATCTTGTTCTTACATTAGGAGCCAATTTCCATGATTTCCAATTGTGAAGTAACTTAAATTAGACAAAAATGACCCAAACTTTACAAAACATGTTGGGAAATGCTCATTTTAAATGTTTTCAGTTTGCTCTCTGTTATCGTTGTCCAGGACCTTCTAGCCTTCCTTTCTTTTCCAGCCTCTTTCTCCTACATTACATTCGCTCTGTGGTGCATTTACAGTCCTGTGGGCTTCTTCTAGTATTGATCATCTAAGAATTTAAGCTTTTTTAAACTAGTGGCCACATATTAAAGCATTCCTCCCCTTTTCCTTTGTCCCCTCTGTCTTATCAGGGTTTTCATATCCTCTGCATATAGTGATTCCATAGCATAAGCTATATCCTCTGTTGGCCTTCCTTTCCCATGTACTAGACACCCTAAATCTCTCCTTCCTCTCCTCCTCTTTAGATCCTCTGGGACCTCTGGTGCTGTTTTGGTGGCCACACTCTCCACCACACTCCTAGCTTTCTTTTCCATCCCTCTCTCTCTCGCCATCTGTGCAGCCCATTGCTTCTTAGCACCCTTTGCAACCGTTCTATCTCTCCCTCCTTCCCCTTATCTATCTCTCCCTCTCTTCCTTTCTCCTCTCCTCTCTCACCACCTTTGTTTATAGCCTCTGGTGACTTCACCAGAGCTCCTCGGCTGGATATCACACTGTCTGCCACCTCTGTACCATCATCCTCTCATCCCTCTCTCCTCCTATTTTCTTGCCGTGGGCAGAGCTTCCAGGTGTTGCATTTGATGAGGATTGATTCACTTGTGGAAACGTTTTTTTCTGGCTTTCTATATTTCTTGTCCCTCCATCCATTCAATTATTGAACCCTTTGCTCATCCACCATAAAGTTGTTTGTCACTGTCTGTGTTACAAATTTTTGGCGTTTGGATACTTAGCATTTATTCATCTGTCTTTCATTTCAAATCCTTCATCTATCCATCCACTAGTCCATAATTTCAACCCCCAAACCTCCCTCCTCCCTCTCCCCTCATACCATCTTAATAGCCTCTGGGTAGAGAGGCTCTATGAGGACTCCTCTGCTAGTGGCCACGCTCTCCACCAGCTCATTGAGTGCCGCACGTTTGATCTCCTTCCCCTTCAGGTCAGCCACGCAGTCCAGGAAATCAAACAGCACACAGCACTGCTGCAGCTTCTTACAGAACAGGTCATGTAACTCTGCCACCGGGGCGTCTGGATGATTGAGAGGTAGGAAGAAAGAGAAAAATAGACATGTTAGACGAGTAGGTTAAAGGACAAAAAGAGGGCGATGCTGCTCAGCTAAAATGGATGGCGTTCCCGAAAGGCACTTTGTTTGATAGTGAATCGTTTGGGCCATTTATGAAAGTGGGAGTGTGAGGAAGCAAGCTGGAGTATACAGAGATGTATTCTAAAGGCTAGGTCTTCTCTCAAAGGTAATGAGGGAAAAAGAGCAGACTATTACTCTACAAACACATTTGTATCTCAGTCCTATTACCTGTCAGATTCGTTCTCCAGCTCTGTTCGTCAAAACGAAACAATCTCCTACTGGCCGACAGATTAAAACCTTGCACCTCCAAAATCTCCACTTCTCATAGATATAGAGAAAGCATCTAATTTCCACGGATTACTGAACAAGTACAATGAGTTTTAAATTGATTCCACATGCCTGCGGGGGTGTGAAACTTAGCAGCTCGGCCTGTAAAGCATCATGCAAAAATGTAACTCAAATTAAAAAAAAAAAAATGGAACAAACACCAAGATAGAGTCAGAAGCTGTGACAGCAGCCAAATGGGAATGCTCGGTTCTTTTTCTGAGTAAGCAGATGATTGATGACTCAGTAGCTAAATACAGCAGTGAAATATCCAGACTTTAGATTGCTATATAAGCAAGTGAGATGTATGTGAGGTTTGGTTTGAACACTAATATGCTGATCTACATTGAAACAAATGACATAAAAAATACGCTGGAAATATAAAAACAAATGTTATACATAAAGGTCTGTGACGGATTTGTGTTGAACCAAAGACTTTTTGTTCATGTTGCAGATATTTCAGACTGTATTCATATATTCATTACATGATATATGTTCAATTTCCCATAATTACCAAGAAAATGAAGAGAAGGTGAGATATAATGGCAGACCCTAAAGGACCTCATTACTGGATTTTTAACTGTATAACCACTATATCCAGCTGGACCTAGGTAGACCAGAATGTGGCACCAATTTCTTTTTCTTTTCCTTGTGCTGAACCATTTTGCACTTTTGACAAGTTTAGATGGGTGCACAATGCTTTGACACATGTGCAAAATAGTGTATTTTAGTGTGGTCTGTAATTCACAGTTCTCCTTTTTCTTTCAATTGGGGAAATTTGTCACTATTTCTACCCACAACACTATTAGGGGCTTATTTTTGATAATATACATACATTTAGCTATAAGCAAATATCCTCTAACTTCAGTTTATTCATTATCAGTATCAGAAATTGTTTTATCTAGTATTGAGGGATTACTGTATAAAACACATTACATTGACATTATTTATCATTCCTAATAGCACACTTTCAAGCAATAAGTGAGGGAGTGACCCAAAACAGCATAAATTGTGACCCAAAACCTGAACGAGACACCAATTTCTGTGACACCACAAAGTGAATACTGGTCCTATCGGAGTTACCGTAATTATGAGTTTCCAACTTGTAAACAGAGTTCATGTCACCAAGTTGTAGTTACAACTGGGAAATTGGGATTTATCTGAAAGTGCGTCACGTTAGCCAGAGTCCATCATCTGATGTAATTAAACCCAAATTTTGTTGATATAATGTAATCAATGTACAGTATTTTAAAGCCTCATAGCCAACTCAGTTATCAAACAACCTTGAAAATGGGAATCTTTGCGATCCTTCCCATCCTTCTGACATAGCATGAATGCAGCATTAGTCTGGCCACCCCGATGACAATTGTTTGGCTTTGCCATTGGTAGCACTGGGACCAATTCCTTTCTATTTCCCTAATTTAGATAGAGACGGGATTCAACACTATTAGCATACAGAAGAAGTATTTGCAGCTTTAGTAGGGCTTCTGCACACAAAATACCTGGACAGAGGTTTTTCATTTTCACAACAAAGAAAAACACTCTGCTATCAAGACAGAGGTCAACCTGATAAACTGGTAACTCAATGTGCTTACAGGCTCGTGCAAATAATCTCCCTCTGTCCGTGAAAAACAATACATGTTACCAAGAGGATACTGCACAATGGCTGGGAAGCAGTCTAGACTGACTGTGCAGTTGGACAGAGGATGATCCAGTACTCACAGACACACACACACACACACAGTGGGAGCGGATTAGGTTTAACCCTTCTTAACCCCTAGGTGGGAGACACAGGAGGGGTAAAGGGGCTGACTGGAGCTCTTCCAGCCCCCAGACCCCCTCACCTCTTGTGGGCACACCAGGACCATCTGCTCTCTTTGGCACAGAGCTGCACAACAATAGACGAGGGCTGCCCTTTGCTTGAGGTGTCGAGAAACTAGACATATATTCTGTGAGACCATGTGGCTTCTTATTCCCTCAATTATGACGAACTTTACAATCCATACTGTTAAACTGTCTGTATATTCTATAAGATATCTTTGTAATATGAGAACATCCACAAGAGTAACTTAAATCCAAGATTATGATCCTGATTTTCGGTCTAACAACTGGTAAACTGTTTGTGATCTTTTCCCTGAGTAAAAGCAATGGCGTGCACTGCATACATTTTTCAGTGACTTTTCTGTAACCTTCCTGGCAGCCAGCACAGTGTCTTATTTTGACCACTTTACATCTACTGTTCACCTCTATGAGCCTGTTCATTGAGCTGTGCTGAGTAGTCAATTTGTTCTTGAATTGCAGCCATTTCTCAGTGACTGGACAAACGTGTGACAGCCATGTTCACATGATTTTCTGACTATTTGTGATGAAAATCAAGTGTTAAAAGTTTAAAAGGGTGAACTGTTTCTTCTTCTGAGTGTGAGTCTAAATCTGAAAGGCAACCACAAATTGTATTTGTGTCTTTTGGTTGGGTCGAGATAAATGCTATTTGCAACTACCACTCTCCATCTTTTTAGAGTATCATCCTTTCCTTTCTTTCTCCACTCCTCTATTTCATTTCCCCCTTCTTTGCTCGGCCCCATCTTAATCCGCCTCCTCCTATCCCTCCTATCTCTTTGTCCTTCTCTCCTGATTCCTCCCTCCCTCCCTCCTGCTCTCCCTCTGTAGACAGACTGTGAAGGTGAAATCTAATCCATTTTTAATGGAGAGTAATTGTATGAAGATGTGCCGTGCTGGGACTGAGAAAAAAAAAGAACAGAGCGAGGTGAAAAGATGAAGGGAATAGAAAAATCACGTATGTGTGTTTGGGACACAAGAGAGTGAGATGGGAGGTGAGAAAAAGAGAGGGAAGGATGAAGGAAATGAAGAGACTTGGTGGGTCATGTGAGAGCAAGTGTGGGAGAGAGCGAATGAGGGAGCTGAGATGAAAGTACAGGGAGTTGACAGGCACAGACGGAACCACAATACATGTTTTGAGGCAAAGAAAATGAATAGAATCACTGACATGGGGTCGGTAAACAGGCACAAACTGTTTTTTGGGTTGTGTTTGCTAAACTGGCCACTGGTGTTACCTTACTGTCTGTTATTGTGTCGCATGCAGGTAGAAATGTGTCAAAAAAATGGATAAGTGTGCAAGGAAAATGTCTGAAGGCACGAACAGGCAGTGGAAAAATAAAACTATTCATACTTATTATATATTGAGCAAAAGAGAATTTAATTTTTTTACTTGTGGCTGCGATATTATTAGGTCATCGCGGGTCACTCAAGACTCATTTATTCAAAGCAGCTTTTAATATCACATCAGTGCATTGATTAGAATATTAACTGAGATCTTAATCACAGCAAGTGAGTCCTTTTTGAGTCAGCTAGTTTCATGTTTCTGACAATCCAAATTAGTGTTTTGAATCACTAACGTGCCTGTCTGTGATTATAGATTCAAAAGTACAACTCTAAATGCTTGTAGTGAAATCAAATTTCATTATATTTCATATCTGGTGCGGCCATTTACGCAAGAGCGTCTTTTATCTGCAGTCATAGTCGATAAATGTTTTGAGTTTTTGGCTCTGAAAGCAAATATTGCACGTAATACTTCAATTACTGTGGTTGCAGTGTACAGACCCCCTTCTGCCTCCTCCTCAGCTATTGATGAGCTAGCTGATCTTTTAGCTCCTTATATAAATTCATTTTAGGGGATTTTAATTTAAACTGGATGAGCTCTGACTCTGATTATCTAAAAGAAGTCTGTAAAAAACTTTAATCTCTCACAGCTAATTACTGATCCTACCGGGCCAAACTTAAATGACTTCTCTAAATCGACTTTAATTGACTTAATTTTAACTAATAGAAATGACAAAATCACTAAATCGGGAGTATTGAGCTTGGTTTTAGTGATCATTGTCTGACAGCTTGTATTAGAAATACAAATATAGAAAAATAATGCCCTTGCATGGTGATTAGTAGGAATTTTAAACATTTGTTGAGAAAGCCTTTCTGTCTGATCTCTGTGAAAGTGACAATCATGATACTTTTAAAATCCCTGATGTTGACTTAGCTCTTGACCACTTTTGTAAGTCTTTTAACTCTGTAGTTGATAAGCTTGCACCCTTTAAAAAACATAGGGTGCAGAACAGGTCAAGTCCCTGGTTCTCTGCTGAAATCTCATCCTTGCCGAAAGAGAGAAATAAAGCCTGAGCTCTTGCCAGGCTTACTGGCGAGCCTGGTCACTGGCTTACTTTCAGACACCTTAGAAATAAATGCACCGTCGCAATAAGGAAGGCTAAAGCTAATTATTATTTGCTTTTAATTCCAAATTCATATTCAAATCCATCAAAATTTTGGAAGGCAGTGAATTCTCTGAACCGTAAGTCTTCACTCTCATTTCCTCCTCTCACGTCAGCTGATGGATCCTCAATATCAGATTATAAAGAGATTTGTGTTGCTTTTAATAAAAAGTTTTTAGCTGCTGGCAACCTCTTTCAAGAAACTTTTACAGGACCCCCTCTGCCCACTACTTCTCCTGACTCTCAGACGATGCCAATGCCTCGTTTTACGCTACAGCTCTTTCTCTTCCGATGACATGGCCACTACCTTATTAGCATTGGATTTGAAATATTCAGTTGGCGACGATAAACTTGATCCTTACTTCTTAGAAGCTTGTGGCCCCAATTGTAGTAAGCTACAGTACATAACATATATTTTTAACCTTTCTGTCTTATCTGGTACAGTTCCCACGGTTTGGAAGGCTGCCTATGTGAGTCAGCAGTGTGAATTAATAGGATCTGTTAAATCTGAATTTGTTCAGGTTGCAAAAGGTGTCCCACAAGGCTCAGTCCTTGGTCCTGTTCTGTTTGCTCTTTATGTAAAAGATATTGTTTCTGCTGTAACTGGATATAATATTCATCTTTACACTGATGATCAAATTTGGTGAGTAAACTAAGGCAAAAGATTGACATTTTCCCTTGTTGAGGCAACTTTTTTATCAGTTTTAGACTATGGTGACATCTTGTACAGGCATGCTTCAGTTGCGACTTTAAAGCCCCTTGATGCTGTCTACCATTCTGCACTCAGGTTCATTACTCATGATGTTTATAACACTCATCACTGCATCCTGTACTAAAGGTTGGGTGGTCCTCTCTCTCTGAGAGGCATGATTTGCATATGTATTTGTTTATTTGCAAGGCTCTTATTGGAAAGCTGCCTTCTTATATTACTTCCATGCTAGTTTGGTCCACTGGACCACATTACACTAGGACTAATGACTTACACTCAATGTTCCTCGTATTCATACACAGCTTGAAAGAACTGCTTTTGACATCTTTGCACCATCAACCTGGAACACACTACAACTCTGTTTGTACCTGTTTTAACTGATTTTGTTGTTACTTTATTTATTAGTTGTATTTATATGTTTGTGTTAATTGTCTTCTTTCTTGCTTGACGTCATTGTAAATGGGGGCTTTGCCCTCCATGATTTTCGAGTTTAAAATACAGACAAAAAAAAATCAAAAGGTCTAAAAGGTTGAGGTTTATAATCTTTTTGAAGGGAGGCCTCCTCCACATGGCACAAAAAAGTTACCACAATCATAAATGCAACTAAATACGAAATAAAGAATAAATAAGAAAGGCAGGTATACACACCTGATTTTTAAATGCTATTATTTCATATATTATGTTAAGCTATCAGTGCTGATACACAGTGCTTAGAGTTTTGTATTCTTCTTTGAATTTCTATAGTTCTTCATATGGCTGTGCAGATAAAGAATCAAAATGCATATCCACAAAGAATAATTAAATATTCATTTTTTGTCTTTTGTTTCTCTTCAGTTATTACCTGAATAATTTACAGCTCTACATTTTCTTTTTTAAAGCTGCTCTCAACACTATGTTTAAATAAACAATGGATTTACATGTTACCTGTAACTGAGGACTTGAACTAAAACTTGATTTCATAGTAAGTGTTACAGTGGAAATCATGATATATGAGATTGAATTACATCAGAAAGATCTTCAGTTAAGCAATTTGCTCTGCAGTTTGGTCACTCATTAATTGACATAAATTAAAAGACATAAATGTGTTAGCCATTAACAGATGTCCGTCCTGCATGTCAAGTCTTGCACATACAAAGACTCTTTGGGCTTTACAGGCCCACGTTAACAATAGTTCCCCAGCCCTGGCTAAGAGGAAGATTAAAAAAAAATCCTTTAGTCTAGTAGATATTACACTGAGAAGCTTGTATCACAAAACAAGCAACTCCTTGTGTGTGTTGCAATAAAAATTCCTTCTATCCCTGTTTGGATAAGTTCCCTTCACCCATATTTTTCTCTCCTGGAGCAGTGTATCAATGTGATGTAAACAGATGAATCATCCCAGTTTTTCAATAGTATCTCCTAAAACAGTCCAAATGATTCTACTGTCTGAACTTTATCCTCTACAGACAGAGAATTTAAAAATGCCAGAATATTGCATTTATATGCAGTTGTGTACCAACAACACCATAAAAAGAATGACTTCTACAACAATCTGTATATCTGAATAAAAGCCCTACATTTAGGTGTAAAGAATAAGGCTGGCAGTGTGCTATATTTTCTTATTATCAACAAAATCCCATGAGAAACAAATATCTCTCATTACTTTCCAACTTCCCTTCCCTGTCTGTGGCACTCAGCCCAAAGACCAACCACTCCTAGTGAAGATAAAAACACTTCACAAATACATAGTTTCATTTACTTTAATTTTCTAGGACAACTGGGCACTGTAGTTTTTACAAAACGTTACCAAAACATGAATAAACAGTGTGTTTGTTGGGGACTATTTTCAGCTGCCGATTAACACACATTTGGTGCACTAGTGAGTATTTACAGCAGTGGGGTGGGTGTGGAATTAACTCAAAATAAAATTCAGTGCCCATAATCACAGCAGTTAAAGAACATGTCATCCAGTTCAACAGTGTAGCTCATTACTGTGTATTTAATAGTTTTTAGACAACTATGACACAGAGAAAGAAGCTACATCAGGCTTTTGGCTACATTTCTTAGCAGGATCAATTGATCGTTAGTTCAGGTCTGCACATGGGATTTGTTGACTGTAAGACAAATATAGAGTATAGATTATCATCAGACTGATCCTTTAAATACGTAGAGGAGGAAAAGATGGGGGGAAAAAGCAACCTGAAACATAGAGAGGAAAAAAAACAGCATGTGACGTAAAAAAGATGGTGAGAGAGGAGAGGAGAGGAGAGGAGCGGGGTGGATTTGGTAAAAGGAGCAGCAACATATAAGAATGAGCAGTGCCAAACACTCTGCAACAGCATCAAAACACAAACACACACAGCTGCACAAATCTAAATATAGAGCTGCTGGAGAGAGACAGAAAGAGAGAAGAGGAAAGGAGAGGAGAGAAGAGGAAAAGAGAGGAGAGGAGGGGAGAGGAGAGGAGAGGAGAGGAAAGGAGAGGAGAGAAGAGGAGAAGAGAGGAGAGGAGGGGAGAGGAGAGGAGAGGAGATGAGAGAATCTCGGGAGGAAACAGGAGGGAGGAGAGGGGAGTGGTATGGGGTTAAAAGATGACATCATCCCCTTCCTCGTCCTCTCATCTTTCCATCACTAGGTGCCTCCCTTCTCCTCCCTCCCTCCCTCCCTCCCCTTCGTCACTCCCTCCATCTTTCCCTTCCTCTCCTCCACCCATCTATCTCTCCAAGGCTTTTTCTTTTTGTTAAATGAGCGAGTACAGCTCTAGTCTTTAAATAACAGTTATTCTGTTTGGGTCTGAGTGTGTGTGTGTGTGTGTGTGTGTGTATAACAGAGAGTCACAGAAAGCAAGGAGGACAGCTTCTGTTTTAGCTACCATCCGAGCCGCCTCTGCACCTCTGTCATTAAGCACACACACTCATGCTCAATGCACAGACACAGTGACGCAGAGAGGAAGAGAGGATGGGGAGGGAGGGGAAAGGGGAGAAAGAGGCAGATAAAGAAGGAAAGCAAGAGAAACACGGTTATAAATAGTATACGGGAACTACAGCAGAGAATTGAGAGAAGTCAGGGCAGTATAAATATCACCTTAAGGGGTTTAAGTGACGTGCTGTAAGTCCATCTCTAAATAATCTAATCCGCCTAATAACACACGTTCTGTCCACATCATGACAAACATGTACACCATTATCCATTATCCCGCTCATAAACAGAGTGATTAGAATGGAAAATGAGGGGGGATGTTATCACATGTGATTGACTACATCCCCCTCCTGTCTCCCATCCTCAGATTTATAAGAAGAGTGAGGAGAAAGCAGCAATTTACCTGCTGAGAAAGAACAGGACGAATCACCCCGCTGCTTTAAATTAGAGCAGGAAATACTTGGAAGTCGTCACTTGGTGATGGTACTGGGAATGGGTAATGAGACCGGCTGGGTATTATTAGCATACAACATGTGAATAGAGTTGTATGTACAGTCTGTTACTGATAATCAAGTCTGTCCTGCTGACAAAAATGGACACATAATGGACATGTTTGTGTTCTCTGTCGAGGATGAGGTGTTTTATGCCTCTCTGTCAGCCTGTCTGTCTGACAGCAGGAGATCTTGCCATAATATGAACAGATTTTTATGACATTTGGTGGACAGATCGGTCTTGGGCCAAGAAACAAGTCATTACATTTTGATACATACAATTTGCACTCCACTCACTAAAATAATGAAAATAGAGACGAAATCCCATGATCTATTGAATGTTTGCAGGTTCAAAAACTTTTCAAAAAAAGTTTCACCTAAAATTACAGGAATTATGTCTTTGCATTCAGTATTGATGGAACTTTGTGACTGACGTCTAGGTTTTGAGAGAGTGACAACTTTTTTTTTTTATTTGTTGGGCAAAGATGCACAGATGAGACATTTTGAGTGCATAAAAAGAGGATGTAATCATAATGGCACAAGCTTCCAAAATGTTTAACTCTATCTTCAGACAGAACACAGACAGACGGATAATTTCTTTCTACAATATCTGCAAATGGCAACTACAGTATGGTTAAGGTTAAGGAACAATCGCAGTTATAGCAAATTAACAAGGTTAAGGTAAGGTTAAAGCTGCACTAATCAATCTTTTTATATTATTAATATATCAAATGACTATGTGTAATGTGAAAGGGGATGCTTGTAGTGACAACCCCACAGAGAATTATCACCTGATTGCAGGTACCTTCACCTCTACACAGTGTTAGTGTCTTTCAGCAAGTTGTTTTGGTTTTACAGCCTCCAATTTGGTTCAGTCTCACTACTTTATCAACCTCATTTCCAGCAGCAACAAAGCTCAAACAAACCACCGCACACTACTTGCCAGCACCAAACAACAGACAGACAAAGTTAGTAACTAGCTAGTGAACATAGAGGAGGATTTAGCAGCTAAAGACCTAATTATGTTTCTTAGGAGTTGGCTGAGACTACAATAGACCTAAAAGGGAAGTAACATTCATCAGGATGCCAGAGAAACAACTGTAAATGTGTGCTAATGTTTCTCCATATCTGCTGGATGTGTAAATAAGTAACTCATTGCTAACATGTTAGTCATATCTACATTATACTGTAAGGTGATAATATGTCAGTGTTGTTTGAACAGCTTGTTCCACTGCACACAAAGGAGGAAAAAATCAATTCAGGCTGCTTCAAGGTCTACTTACTGGCTTCTATTGGAGCTTTCAGCCACATCTCACACTCCTCATCAGCAAATTGAAGTTTTTATCACATGACGTACTGTAAGTGTGGAACCTCGGTCACATGATAACAAGTGGTCGTATGCAGCATGGAGAACTGTACCAACTTCAGTTTGCTATGAAGAATGAAGAATGTGAGATGGTGTTGAAAGCGCTGAAAAAAGCTAGTAAATGGACCTTCAGTTAAAGCTCATTGATTTTAAGAGATATTATGTCAAAAATAGTGACATTTAAGATTCCTGCGAAATCAATTTCACCTAAAAAGAAGCTGTCTTTAGGTTCAGTGTTGATGGAAGTTTGTGCTTACTGACTTCTAGTTTAACAAAAGTTTGGTTAAAAACACAGGTGTAAAATACCTTAAAACCGGACGTAATTATTATGATTATGATTCCAAATTACAATAAGACATCTACCATCTGAAAAAATATAAATCGGTGAAGTAAAACTCATTAATGAAAAACAATGAAAGTGACAGTTAGTGTATCTGAAGACCTTTTACAACAACTTGTGTTTTTGATGGCAGTAGATTTCAAAACATGGCAGAAAGTCTTTATGCACTGTATTCAATGGATGCATAGACAGAAAAGTCCCATTCTCTCTGTGACAAAGGCTGTGAGAGGAGGATAAGTCATGGCAAAAGATTAAGAGGCGTGCTAAGCCCATCTTTAAATAATCCAATGTTTCTAATAATACACGTTTCCACCACACAGCATACTGGTTAGAGACTGTCTGGGTGTTACAGGCTGTGGTTCATAGCTGTACGATGCGTTGGCTGTAATTTTTGTTGTTTACTCTCCCTATAATCAGCTGAATCACTATCAATAAATAGATTTCCATGAGCATCAATAAAACCAGACTTTCACAGCTGTTTGAGTTACCTCTTCTCTTCTTTCCAAAAAATCCAAATTCTCCTTGACCGCATGACTAGCAGGCACTTTAGATATTAAAATGATCCCCTGAGAGCAATATTTGCAGCCTGAAATGCAAACACAAATTGGAGACAGTTCGTAAACAAATATGGGAGACGGTTATCCCAGCTGGAGACATCCTCGACATTTGATTAGCGGCTTTGTAACGCTCACTTGTTGAATAATAATTTGTCGGTTTGCTCTGCAGCATATAGGCTACATCACACAGTGTTTTCCTGCTGCTGCTGCTCGTCACAGACAAGGAAATGTGATTAATGAAAAAACAAATTCTCACATCTCCTAGTCCTTGATTAAGGCGATTATGTCCAACAAAATACACTTTTTCTCAGATATTCTGGACTGGCTCACAACATGTCACCTCTGCATGTCCAGTATTTGATTTTCTTTGTTTACTGCCTCCGAGACAAAAGAGAATATTTAATAGTGAACGCCCACAAAGGTGAAACTTGTGGTGATTCAATCAAAGAGCTTATTTGCCCGAGCATCAGCGTATTCCTTTAAGAATCAACTCTTTCTTCCGTGACACAGCAGTGGTTGTGCTTATTGCATCGCTAGCCGTTTCATTACATCCTCTCCCCTGCAATATCCTCTGGCTTTTTTTTTTTTTTTTTTCTTATCTCACCATCGCTCCTCCTCCCACTCTTCCTCCTCCACCTGTCAACTTAATGTCCACTCATTTCCTCTTTGCTCATCCACTCCATTTCTACCCCCCCCCCCCCCCCCCCCCTCCCTCACTTTCTCTCCCTCTTTCCCTTTTAATTGATCTGAGACAGTCATAGAGCAAAAACTACTCCATGCCTTCTGTAACCCAATACCAGGCCCATCCAGCTGGCCTCTCCCTTCCACACACAAACACACACACACACACACACACACTCACAGTCATCCAATCTCCCACATACAATCTGTATGAGAAGGTGACTGTTTTACAGTAAACAGCACATTTAAAACAAAGCCTGCCATACGGCCATTACTATAATGTGGATACACACACATGCTGGACAAATTTAAAAAATGAAAACACACACAAACATCATATCTTCTCATGCAGGTTAACATGTTACATATTTGTCATTTCTGACAAGTACAGTAGAGTATTCACATTATGGCCTAAAGATGTAATATCCAAGCAAGGAAATGCGCCTGATTAATGGAGGGCTCTTTGTCAGAAACAGTAACTCGAGGTCATTTTCACTACATGAATCACTATTTCTGCAACATTCGTCTGTTAGGGTTACATACAGCATACTACAATAGTTTTCTTTTTTCTCATTACACACAGTTCTAACTGAAAGTATTTACAGCATCTAAGCAAACTTTAGATACTGTAAATATTACTGACTTTATGTTTCCTCTCTACTTTTGCTACTGTTAGACTATGTTTTAGCATTTACCATTATTCCATAATTGTTACATGTGCCCACACTGTTCAGCAACAGTTATATTTAACCACTGAGTTATTGTAAGAGAAAACAGTTACTGAGCACTGTTAGCATTCCTCATTCAAGCTAATGTTTTCTTATTATTTTTGTTGCTTTGTTTATTTGTTTGCTGTTTTTTGTCTAAAATTAAGGCCTGCTTGCACAAAAATGACAATAACTTCACAGAGTTTATTCAAGAGCTATATTTGTGCCACTCCTGTCATATCTGTCTGCAAACTATGCCTCTTTTGGAGCAGTTTATACTCTGACATAGCTGGGTGCATAAGAGCGGCTGGTGCGACACAGCTAATAAGTTACCAGAGTTGATGTGAAAGATTCACATGAATTTACTTCTTCTCCACAAGGGAATCCATTCATCACTGTGATTCTATTGAAATAAAATGATCTGTTGTTGTGACAAGATGTTTACAGTAAGAGAGTTAAAGTGTTACAGAATGGAAATGTTTAAAAATGTTCCTGTTCAATGAAAAGAGGCTTTTTGAACATGAGTTTTCACATTTAAAAGCTTACTTTACTGTCTTTGTGCACCTCCATAAGGCTGAAACAGCATCTCCTTAAATCTTGCTCACTCTATTCTGTTTTATGAGGTGGTATTTAAGATTTTATAACGCATATGTCTGATGGCATGTTTTCCTTCTAATCCTCTCATTGTTAGCAGTGAAAATGGCCCACTTTTGAGTGCATTATGAAACACTAGCAGCGGTGTATTTTTGTTCTTCAGCAGACAGCAGTGGGAACATTACGCATTTCATAGCAGTCCATAGAAACAGAGGAACTACAAAAACACACTTTTGACCTGTTAACCAGCATCCAGTGGGCTGATAGCAAACACTGGACACATGTTAAGATGCAAAACTGAAAGAAACCCTTGTTTCAAGGCTACAAAAAAGATTCACCATTTGATGGTCTGCAATAAGGATCATTTCTGACTTTTTAATAGACTACAAGCACATGAACTGATCATTCACAATAACATTTTACCTACAATCTCTAACAACATTTATTTCCTCCTGTTATCCCACTCTGCATCAGCACACCATCTGTTCCTCTGTGCAACAGAGCCTGATTCACTTACGTTGTCTGTAGTGCTTGTCTTCTATCTGCAGGGTGTTTCGTGGGTTTTAGAGATGCTTAAATGCTAACGCCAGCCAGCAGGATGGTGTTTCGTGCAGGTACAGGAGATTTAACACTAACACTAAGCTCACACAACATCCTTTAGGGCCCGACAGAGTTATTTGAAGCCACTCAGCAGTTCTTTGTAAAGCCACAACTGCTGGAAGCCACTGATTGAAACATCAAGGACAGAGCTCATCACGCATGGCTATATTGTTGTATGAATATTCCTTTTGCATGGTTAAAATAGCAATTAGAAATGCTGGTGCTAGCTTGCATGCTGGATGTTGTTTGCACGCAACGTCTATCTATTAATTACTTGATGTGAGTGCTTTCCTATTGATTATTTTTTTGTTGAGCTGTTTCGAGGATTCAGCACCAAGATAAGCGTACTGGAGCTGAGCGTGTTGATTCATTTTCAAAACAGCAATTAGGCGTGCTGCTGTTCTGCGGCTCTGCTGCTTTCACATTGGTTTGGGAGATAATAATAAACAACTATCATCAATTTTTGATGAGAATAAATCCAACAACACATTTGACTGTAAGAAAATTGGACTATTCTACATTTTTTGGCTTCATCTGCTGCTGTTTTCCCGTTCTGACTGCAGGCCTGACAAAATTCAGTTTCTCTTTTAACTAGGACGATAAAAGTAGAGCCTCTCGTGACATGCAGTTTACAGGAATAGTTTTAGTATGATCATCTTGTGACTCACTAATACAGATACATTTTTGCTGATGCCCTAATTTTAAATTTAGAATATGAGGCACATTGTAGGATTTTTTTAGTTAATAAAACAGGCACGCCATGACCTTTCTTGTATTGGGTCTCCTGTCCTGTCAGCTCAGGTCTATAGCGTTTACTATGGTCAAAAATGCAATCTGAGCTTTGTAAAACAGTTCAGCAGCGCAGGCTGGCAGGATGTGCCGCTGGGCCGAGCTGAGCAGAAAGTCTGTTTTTGTGTGTTTTCTCTCTGAGCTCCTGCTGAGGTAGCTGCTGGCTGCAACAATGTTCCCCAAAATTTCAAGATAGACCAGAACATGTCCCATGATCACCCTGCATACATATAAAGTTTGCAGAATGACAAAAACACACTCAGAGCTTAATAAATTCTACAATGTTTTTAGTACGGTTTCATCCTCACTCAGCTCAGAATAGATTAACTGACTTATTGAATAGTAAAACCCACAGAGGTCAAACCTATTCCCAACCTACATCCCTTATCGTGGTCATTTGCTACCCGGATTACATTTCTTCTAGTAATAACATTTCTATGCACTATGTGATACAATTTCTACCCTCAGTGAAAATATTTTTACTCACAATGATGATGTTTCTATCTAGTAATGGTGATATTTCTACACACAGTGACGCCTCTAATGTGATGGGTTTTTCTACTGGTAATCATTTTTAAAGATCCCCTGCAGACATGTTTTAAAACATATAAAATACTCTGCTTTGAATGATAATTTGTGTCCATGGTTGTTTTTACATAAAAAAAAGTTCAATTACCTTGTTAGAAATTCTTAAAATGACATATACTTCTTCTCCCTTATTGAAAAATTCAGAATCTATAAATATGCAAATATTTTTCATTTCAGAAGTTTCACTGCTGGACACAAGATGTCTCCTACTTCACTGTAAAGTCCATTCTCAGTGTTTGTGCACTGGAGGCTTAATGTTTCTACATCACACTTGTGTAAGTTGCATATTGGACCATGATTGGCTCCAAACTAGTGGTGATGTCACAAATCCTGCTCATTTGTACACGCCTTAGAGTCAGATTTTCAGTGAGTGAAGAGAATCTTTTCACTTTCAGCAGATGAATGTGAAAACAGCCTTGAAGTGTTAAACTCTGCACATACATCATTCTGCACAGTGAAGGTCAAAAACTGAAGGAATAAGAAAAAAACACATTTTTGACCAGAGGTGACTTTAAATATGTTTCTACCTGTGGTAATGACGTATTTCATATCCCTCAGGTGGATACTTTTTCACAAATACAGTCACACTGTGTGGATCATATTTTCACCTGGATGACTCATACTTTAAGTCAAACACCAATTGCAGTGCATGCTGAGTGCATATATAACGTGTATTAACAAACACACAGTTTTTATACATATTTTTCAAGAAGATTCAGACAAATTTTATGTTTCACAAATCACAGAGAAAACAGCAAAGGGAAATTTGGGAAATCTACAAATAAACTATAGAGGGATTTGTGGCCAGGCCTATCTCAAGGTCAAAGGAATCTGGTGCTGCATGATTGCTAGATCCTCAGAGATAACTGGTTCAATAATCTCAGAAATCATCCTGAACCACATTCATGCAAATTGTCTTTGATGTGTGAAGAAGGCATAAATCTTTATCATAAGTTTGTTTATCTGCTGACTAGATTTTGGACAGGAATGTGACCTTAGTCTGATTAGCCTGCCAGCGACAGCACAACACCCGTGACTGGGAAGCCTGACTGGTGTCTGTAGCCTCAGGGGAGAGCATCGCAGCTGGGGAGGAGCGCTGAGCTAACAGCCTGTGCTCTGGTTAGACTGAGAGCTGCAGTGTAACTGAAGACACAGAGGAGGACAACTAGGAGAGCCAAGGACCAAGCTAATAATCCACTTTGATCAAGATGCAACAAATAAAACCAGTTAAATATAGAATATAACCAGTTAGTTGTCTTCTATAGTTACATTTTTAGAGAAATAATTTTCTAAACAACTACATTAGCAGGTTAAGTTGCTAATGCTACACAGACAAATAGCTGAACAGCTAGCTAGCTAGCTCAATAACTAAAGAGACAAATGGCAAAAATTGAAAAATGCAAATATTTACTGTTTTCCTTAATCCCATCATGCTTTCTCCAAGCACATTTTTTTTTTTATTTTATTCGACCAACAATCCAAAACCCCAAACTATTCAGTTTGATATCTTAGAGGACCAAGGAAAACAGCAAATATTCACATTAGACAGATACTGTTTCTCATTTTGTACAAATGTAAACTGTACAGAGATGACAGCCAGTTAGCTCTACTGGACCAGTTTCCAGAAACATTACTTCCACCACTATCTTTACTGGACACCATCCTCAATTATTTCACTATTTAATGTGAAAATTAAAGTGGAGAGATACAGGGAGGAGAAGCTTCCACCGTGTCTAAAAACATTTTTGATACCCATCTGGTGGCTTCCTACTGTGTGACAGCAGATATTAAATATTTTAATTTGCATGGGTCCCAGAGAAACACCAAGTTTATTGAGCCCTGGTGCCTCGGTTATGATTTAATAATCATCATCTCATTTGGGGCCCAGTCTAAAAATTTCAGCAGTATTTAAATTAAAGCCTATATTTCTAACAGGAAAATTTAGACAGTTACTACTGTAAAATAATGATAAAGGCAGTATTTCATACTAAATAGTTTGTAGTAACATTAAGAATACAGAAAGACAAGGTTCAGGCTCACAAAACTGAGAGGAGTGCTGTGTTTTTACGAGACAAACCTTGAAGGAAGAACTCACTCATAGATCACATGTTTTAAACAACTACATCCATTGATATAGAAATAAACTGCACACAGAGTGCAGCCACTTTGAAGTCCACAACTGGTCTAAGAACACAGTGTCCAGAAGGGGTTCATGCATGTGTTTGTATGTGTGGATGCACATATGCTGCAGGCCTGTGGCCAAACATGTAAAGGGGATTATAGGAAGCCTGTACCCTTCATCTGTCATCTGTGGGTTCATTGGCTGCCTTGACCATCCCTGCTGCTCTTTTATAGGTAAGTTTATTGTTTACTACGATAGTGTGGTCATCTCACCTGAAGATCATCTAATCCGTGTCTATGGTTTATTCTTGTATCACTTAACAATTCGTTTACTGAAAAAATCCTTCAGATCCTTCAGATATTCTTTACTGCAACTTCGGTGTGTCTCACTTCGGTGCATAAACTGTGTGCAGGAAATATCAGTAGCACAGTTATTATGCTGTGACACTAATCCCCTTTAGGGAAACTCTTCGAGGTTCGGAGGTCAGTGTCGACTACAGAACAGCAGCCCTGAAAGTCACTGGACGGAAAGTCAATGTGTGGATCAGTGACATTTCAGCCAGGTGGATCCGTGCTTGTGCAGGGTTTGAAGATTGCTCCAGGTGAATGGCAATCTGTGCGGGTGATGTCTATGCATTTCTAATTTTGGTGATTTTCACAAATAATAAGTAAGCCTGCTAACAAATAGTATTAAAGCATTACATGTAAATGCATGAGTTGAGATTTCAACCCAATGAGAAATTAAAATGAAATTACGCAATGAGTAATGCCATAAATATCTACGATAAATTTTCTATGATATCTGTGCATGGCAACTACAGTATGGTTAAGGTCATAGGGAAAGATTGTGGTTACTGATACAGTAAATGCAGGTCTGTGTACATTAAAACTCTGGTCTCCAGCATAAAAGTCAGATGCGCTACACACACACATCCACCACACCCTTAATGCTCTGCACTGGCTCTAAATGTTGGCATTGGTTGCTAATTTGTGAGATGCAGAATCATCAAATTTAAACATTATTTCCAGGATACTGGGCTGCATCTATCGTAGATCTGGTGCCAACTAGAAATCTTGCCACATACAACAATGCTTCTCAACAACCACCACTAAAGAGAGCACTCCATGCTATACTTTCCATGTTAAAAAGTCATTTTAAAGGCCAGTATCTTTCAAACACTACTGATGACAGATTTGCAAAGATACGAGCTGTGACTGCATTGCATTCTGGTCGACTGAGTTTACTGTCGATGCAGGAATCAGCAGCTCTGCCTCTTCTATGATGGATTTCTTTATGTCCTGATTGTTGAAATTTGTCCAAATTATTGTTGCTCTTTCTGAGACTAATATCTAAAACTCAGTGTTTACTATTGGAAATTTTAAACATCTCCTGCTATTGATCTCCATTGTATCTGTGCTGAAAATGTACATATTTGGCTAGTCATCTCTGGAAATAAGACAAATAAAAGATAAAACAACAAAATGGATCCATAAGAATGCACTGAACTTCACCAGTAGCTGTTTCTTGACAGCTTTTTCTTTTGTCATATCTTCTGTGTTGTTATATGTCCATGATGTTTCATATTCAGCATGAAACTACAAGCGAGAATGAAGCTCTGCTCAGAGTTTAAAGTGAAAGAGATGTGCCGCCGTTAACAGGAGGAGGAGTTGAAATTAACAATAGGAATGTGATTCCCTGGAGGGCAAAACACCCACAAGTCTGTCTACACTTGGCCTACATACTGCCCGTTACAGACTTCCCCACACCAGGCTTTTCTCCTGCGCCTGTGCTGCAGGATCTTACTATCAGTTCCTCCTGGGATCCAGAAAGAGTGCCGCAGCGGTGCAGCAGCCACGTAATAACTGGGACTTGTGTCAATGAAGGCTATAGGACGTATGCACAGAGAGGTCTGAGCCGAAAGTGTTGTGGAGTCGCGTCCAAAACCCTCCATCGTCATGCCGCACACGTCCATCACTCACAGACCAGAGAGGAAGTTAACGCCGGGTAAATGAGGTGTAAAAACACACATAAGAGCTTAAACACAGGAGCATGCACCTCATACCATCTCTAAAAGCAGAAAGGTCTTCTCTTCATAGAGGGTTAATGGAAAGAGATTGCAGGCTACATGAAAAGAGGAGTAACCTTATAAAGAGTGGTCAGAGGCATATATGAGGACTTCAAATGTGCCCTTGTGCTTTACACACAGGCGAGAGAGAGAGATAAAGAAGACAACGAAGGTGAGGAACAGGCACAGATGGAGATGTAGAGCAGCTCTTGAGGAAACAAGCATGACAAATCGTGGAGGGACGGTGGTTTTGACTGAATGAGCCAAAAGAAGAGATGGAAAAATACAAACGTGGACAACTTTGACATGAGCTCGCTACCTGCATGCAATGTCTCACCAAGGAAATGTCTTTTCAGGGTTCTAGTCTGAACTTGAAGAGACTTGAGAGGTAATTTTATCAGTGATGAATACCTTTTCATGATACGCCCATTCACTATTGATGCAGAGGTTTACTCTAGGGCTGCAACTAACGATTATTTTCATTATGGATTCATCTTTTCAATTCATTTTTATATTAATTTATTAATGTGTAAAAGGTAACAAAGAGTGAAAAATTCCCGGAGCCCAAGGTGATGTTTTCAGATGTCTTTTCTTGTCAACAAAATAGTCCAACACCCAATGAAATTCCATTAACAATGTTATAAAACAGTGAAAAGCAGCAAATTGTCACATTTGTGAAGCTGGAAGCAGAAAATGTTGGGTATTTTTGCTCAATAAATTGCTTGATTCATTTTCTTGCATCATCCCTATCTTGGCTGGAGAAAAACTAAATCAAATCTATCTTCTGCTTCTTTTCTGTGGTTGTCTGTTTCTAACCACACCAAACCCCACCCAGGCCTGTCTGTCTGTCTGCAGGTTGAGCCCTGAGTCTGTAGTGGTCTGGCAGACGGAGACAGCACTACACTGGATTTGAAAATGAAAGAAAATGGGTCCAATGTCCTTTGTAGCATCGTGCCTTCAGTCTGAGATGATATCGAACAAGCTCCCATAGATCAAAGTGGCCTCTGTGTAGTAACAGCAGCTCTGGGATTAGAGCTATGGCAACAACACACCTGCAAATAGTACAGCTCCGACTGCCTATATGTAGGGATGTCATCAGTCTGAATGTCAGGATCTTTACATACCATATATCCAAATTATACAAGTTCTGTTCCTTAAATGATGTATTTTTGCTTAAGGGTTTGTATTGTATTTTTTATATGTGTGCACAAGTGGTTCAAGCTCAGTGATTCTGCATACATGAATTTGAACTTGGACATCTGGGCATTTCTTAGCCACTGTCTTCCAAAAAAAACACAAAAAATTTAAAAATAAACTAGATTATAAGAATAAGAAAGAATACTGTGTTAGTTTGAGAAGGCTGTTGTGAAACCCTTTGAAATGTAAAGCTATTGGAGGCAACATACAGTAGTGTGTTGAGTGGATGATTGACAGAATTGACAAAAAAAGGACAAAAATTCTCTGTTTCTAACTCCTCAGACATGAGATTTTGCTGCTTTTCTCTGTTTCACATCATTATAAACTAAATTTCTTTGGGTTTTGGTCTGCTTGCCAGAGAGACATTTTTGAAGACTTCACCTTGGACTCTGGGAAACTGGGGTGGCCATTTTTCACTGTTTTCTGATATTTAATAGACAAGACGATTCATCTGGAATACAACTGGCAGATGAATGAATAATGAAAAGAGCAGTAACACTTTATTTTATGGGTCCCTTAGTTTCCGACTGATTTGCAGGATCTGTGTTCTCAATAATTTCCTATAAACATAACTGCTTTGTAACTGTTCATTATTAGGACATTTCTTTGAGAGAGGCTGGGAGAAAGTCAGTGGACATAACTTAATGTAAGGGGTTATGTCATTTGGTAGTAAATGGGAAACTGAGTCATTATACGATTTTTAAGAAAGAACCTAATATGCAACTACACACTGAAAAGTAAGTTTTATTCTGTCAGTTAAAAATTGTTAAGAATCTAATTTATTAAGATGTTTTGCAAATTAATTCACCCAAATAGAACGAGACCAACAAAACCAACTTAGCGCTTTTTACATTTTTCTTACAATTTATTCCAAATTGCGCTTAAAAATGTCCTAAAATTACACTGTTACATACTGTAACCGCAAATTACTCAAAAAATGTCCAGGAAATTTGTATAAAATTAAGGCAACTGTAAAATGAAGCGGTACCAAAAGAGCCATTGCCCTGGTGCAGAATATTCCAATAGTGGGCCTTAAAAAAAACCCAAACCAGATCAGCTCCTGTCAGTTCAATAAATCAAAGCCATTGCTATCACCTCTGTCAGTCAAAAAGGACAAAAACAGAAAAGACAATATGAATCATTGGACACCTATCAATAGAAAATACAATACACCAATAGGCCTTCTTCACAGTACTGATCAATAGGTGTGTTATGTAAAGTCATCTGATGTTTAAATAATGAAGAAGACACACACAAAGTGAAAATAGAGCCTTTGATGGTGACCTTACTGGACTTTTCATCCCATGGTATCACTATAATATATTCTTGACATTGACCCACAGGACGGCTGCCACAGTAAATCAGTGCCTCACCTTTGAGCAGGGGCAGCGGTGTGAGCTCCACCTGGGAGCTCTGGTAGCGGAACTGGGAGGAGCTGTGGGACCTCCTCTGCCGGGCTCTGCGCATGGACCTGCGCGGGAAGCCGTCCACCTTCTCCGCTGAGGGCACCGAGAAGCTGGTGGTCGGCGAGGACGGGCTGGACGGAGGCAGCTTGGTCGTCTCCATGATGGCTGTAGATGGCGGTGGTGGTGGTGCTACTGCGTGCGTGCGTGCGTGCGTGCGTGCGTGCCTTTGCGCGTGTGAGTGCGTAAAGAGGCGTTTAAGAGGATGTACGGGTGAATGGAGGAGAGGATGGAGGAGTGGGTGGCTTTCTGAATCACAGATGGATTATCAATTGATCAGAATGAATAGACTCTCTGGAGTGGTGGTGGTGGAGGAGGAGGAGGAGGTGGTGGAGGAGAGGGGAGAGAGATACAGGGGGGAGAAGGTGCAGAGGCGGAGGAGAGGAGAGATATTTTCTGGATGTCCAGTCCCGTGTTGTGCGCCTCGCTGTCTATATCAGAGCCGGACTGGAAATGGCAGCAGCGGCAGCAACATCCCTGAATCTTCTATTTTTCACGCACAGATGAGAAATGGCTTGTGTATCATCCCCGTGGAGGAGCAGAGCCTGCACAGCTTCCAGATGATGCTCAGACAGGCGCGTCTCCTCACACACACATACACGCAAACACACACACGCGCACAGACACACACACACACACGCCTCTCTGCTGCTGTACTGGCGTCACACACAGACTAAATTTGGATGTTTATTTTCTACGATTAACCTATTGATCCTATAGCTCCTTATGTAGAAGAAAAATCAGTGTAATCAAGCACAGATGATCCTCCTCCTGCTTATCCAGAAAAAAAACCCCACACACAAACACTCCGGGTCAGTTTATAGCATATAACCTTCTCATCGATGAGACTCCTTATCAATAAAATCAGTGATCGGTCCTGGCGGTGGATGACGGTGATGATATCATAAAATCATCAATCTGGGCCCACCTCGGCTGCCGCATCACTGTTGTCCTTCTCGCTCGTTTTTAACGGATCCTCTGTTGACCGTTAAAACGGCCGCACCTGATTAATATTTTTTTTTTGGTTTTTCTCACAGGTTGATGATGTTGTTCTTCTGGCGGTTTAAACCCCTCCACACAGCCTCCTCCTGCCGTCCTCCAACCGTATCAGGGCGGGGAAACAAACGGTCCCTCACAGCGCCGACATGTGCAGGTCCTCCGCCAGCAGCGGCCGATGCAACACCGAGCCCCGCTGCGCCCTCTGCTCCTGTCTCCACCTCCTCGGTTAGAAAAAACAGAGAAGAGAAATAAAATAAAAGCAGCCGCTCCTCCGCGCGGCGGCAGCTCAGAGAGGAAAAAAACTGAAGGCCTGTGTTATACAATAGCACCCCGTCTGTGTCTGTCAGACTGACGCGTTCTGCTCCTGTCCCCCTTCTCGGTTCCCGTTATCCGGTCGTCCTAGAGTCTCAGAGAGCTGCGTCAAGACGCACGTAGTGAGCCCGGAAGACACAGGAAGTAAGACGACCTGTCTGTCAAAATAAGAATACAATACAATACAATACAACTGAATACAGTACAATAGAAAAGAACAGAACAGAATGGAATAGAACAGAACAGAACAGAACAGAATGGAATAGAACAGAACAGAACAGAATAGAATAGAACGGAATAGAACAGAATAGAATAGAACAGAACAGAACAGAACAGAATAGAATGTAATAGAACAGAACAGAACAGAACAGAATGGAATAGAACAGAACAGAACAGAATAGAATAGAACGGAATAGAACAGAATAGAATAGAACAGAACAGAACAGAACAGAATAGAATAGAATAGAACAGAACAGAATAGAATAGAATAGAATAGAATAGAATAGAATAGAACAGAACAGAACAGAATAGAATAGAACAGAACAGAACAGAACAGAATAGAATAGAATAAACTTTATTGTCCAGCCCAGGCAAGAAAACTGTCGTTGGTCTCACCAGTAAAGTATAAACATACACAAGATGAAAACATCACATTAACAGAACAAAGATCTCAGTTGTACATTAGTTCATTCATCTCCATGTTGTACAGCTAAGTTTACTGTTTCTTGACCACATTAACTGCATCTGGGATAAAATAACCCTTGTAGATCTTTGTCTTTAGCAGGACTTTCTGCAGCGTCGCCCTGATGGGAGCAGCTCACACTCAGGGTGGAGGTGATGTGTTCTGTCAGGGATGATTGACAGGACTTTCCTGTGTGCAGCTGTGCTGTAAAGGTCATCTAATGGCTGTTGTTGGTGGTCTACTATCTTCCCTGCTGTCTTAACCCTGGTCAGCTTGTTTCTATGTACTAAAGGCAAGTATCCATTAGGGGTGTGCCCGAATACAAAAACATTATTCGGCGAAGCACAAATAGTAGGTTTTTTATGAATATTTGTTTCATACAAATATTTTAAACATTATTTGTATTCGGAAAGAAAAAAAACCCGTCAAATATCAGCGCGCAGGTCGGTCACATCATTATCTCAGTCTCTCTCCTCTGCTCCGCTGTTACGTCTGTCAGCATGTTTCAACAAGGAGAGTCACATCCAACCGCTACATGACACACATTTCCTAATTTGAACATCACTCCCCGGAGTCGGGGGTGTTCCCCAGAGATAAAGCTGTGCTATTGACACACGCAAAGTGCTCCCAAGGTACTCTCCATAACCTGTTTTTCCCTTTCTCCTTTCCACAAAGTTAGGTTCTAAAAAATAGGCAATAAATGAAAAGTGCAAAGCAAGAATCACCTTTGAAGTTCTTTCCTACTCATTACATGGTGTGCTGTCTCTGTCTTATGGGTGTATAAATAGCTAGAGGTCTGTCTGCAATTAGGCGATGAGTAGAGTTTTAGCTCAATAGTCGGAACAGTCATCTATGATCTGGGAGACTCCAGTTTGACACCCAGTGTGGGGACCTCCTTCGTGAGGTAGTTTATTCATAAATACTTTAACACTTTAATTTTCTGAAATTAAAAGCGTAATAAAAACAAAAACAGGATTTTTAAGCCTCTTTCCAGTTTTATTCAAATACAAATACTAATACAAATAATCTACTGCCTCAACAAATACAGATACGAATACAAATACTGGGCTCTCTGCACATCCCTAGTATCCATGCCAGACAGAGATATTAAAAACAAAGATGCTCTCTATTATACACTTTTTCCAAAACATCAAGACTGACCTCAAAGCCCTTCAGTTTCCTAATTAAAAAAACAGTCTCTGACCACATATAAAATCATTACATATAAAATCAACATTGTCTGTGAAACTCAGTTTGTCATCTATGTGTGTAAAAGAGTGAATTTGATAATAGAAATGTCCTATTTTTAAAAAATCTTTTTCCTGTCCATTATAATTATAAAAAGACACCAATAGGCATTTTTCACTGTACACATTTTGACAAGTCACAGTATCAAAAGCACAGCTGTAAATACTAAAATGAATGATGGCTGAGTTCCATTAGCTGCTTCAATTTCAAGGTCCTGGTATTGTGCATGCTGGCTCACTGTCACACTGGTGTACTGGGACATTTGAATAAAACTGAGCTTGTTAATGTTATTAGTAACACCTGTGTTTTTACTGCTATGACAAGTTAAAAATTAAAGTTAATGTTAAGTCAGCTTGTTTTTAAGGCCACTTGTTCAAATGTAACACTGTGTTTTCAACGCATCTCTTCCAGCACAAAGTTCAAATTTGGTCCTATGTGGGTATACTATGGCTCAAAGCAGTATCCCCTTACAGTTTGGTAACTGTGAACCTGCTGTGTTTGATTTACTGGCATAACAAGATGTTTTGTCTTGTAGTAACATCAGACTATCAGCATGTGCAGAATGATTTATGAGGAATAAAAACAGCCCTTTTCATTTTTTTTTCAGTCATTCCCTCTCAAACTCAGCATTTATATCAGTGTTGCCACTGTCTAAGTAACAAACTCTCACGGCATTTATTAGCATCTAATCGCCTCATTAAATAAGTCAATGCCCAAAACGTCTGAACCTGTAGGTCTATATTTAAACAGACAAGGAAAGACTGTAGCAGGTCACATAATAAGAACTGAGCATTACAACCTTAGAAAGATCAAGAAGGCCATTTACAACTGAAGGGTTATGATCTTCCCCTACCCATGTGTGACTTCTTGTTTTTATTTTCTCTTATATATATTTTTTATACTCTTTATTGAAATCGTTCATATAAAGTCGTGTACAACTGCATGATTACCAAGTATTGTTTCAGAAAAGTGCCCAATGTGAAACCCCAGTAGATGAAAGGAGAGATTAAGTTCACAGAACAAAAGGATTAAAGAAAAATACAAAAAATGAATAGTGCTCCATTTTCTGATGTAGTAGATAATCTATGCATTGATTTAATATTATTCCATTCATCTTTTTTATCATATAAACAAAATTTGCCTCTTATTGTGTATGTTTCTTGTTCCATACATTGAATTTGCCTCATCATTTCTCTCCATTCTGGCAGCTGTGGACATATTTTTTGCAGTCTCTTCTTCATAATTAATTTCACAGCCGTTATTCTTTATATTCTCAACATTGATCCACCATCTCCTTTGTCATTCTTCTCAAAAATTACAAAATTATTGTTATTACAATATGAAAATTGAAAATGAGTTTTGCTACCGGCTTGTCTCAGCTGGAATAATGAGAGTATTATTTTTAAAGCTTGGACCGGATGCTCTCGTGTCTCCCTCTGACTGTCTTGACATTGGCTCCTCAGCCTAAAGGTGGTGCAAGGAGAGAGAGGAATGAGGCTCCTCACTGCGGATGACGCTATAGGATGGATTTATTTATTTATTTGTCTTTATTTACGTGTCCCGGCTCTGCCTCTTAAACCCGGGTCATTATAAGCAGATGCGTCATTAGCGCCCCGCTGCTCCGCTCTCACTCCGTCACCTCTGCCGAACCTCTGGATTCATCCCGTTATCAAATGTTCGCTCCTGTGCTCCATCGGTGCTCCTGTCTGACTCGCCGCCTCCCCCACTCCTCCTCCCCTCCCTCTCCCCTCCTTTTCCCCATCTTCCTCCATGCGTGTGTGTGTGTGTGTGTGTGTGTGTGTGTGTGTGTGTGTGTGTGTGTGTGTTTGTGTGTGTGTCTACTTGGCTTTGAGGATCAAGTCACATCCATTATTCTTCTGTTTGCTAAGCCACTTGTTCTCTCTCTCTCTCTCTCTGTCACACACACACACACACACCAACGCGCACTCAAAAGCGCAATTATCCATGCGCTTTTATCTCACACCTTGACTGGCAGTGAGTGTGTTCTGCTGTTGTGTTTGCGCTGTGAGCCTTGAACCTCTTTACTGCTCCTCTCACCATAAACACACTCACACAGTCTTATAGCCTATATCAAAGCGAGAGGAACACCGTGCGCCTGCGCCCCTTTCTCTCCTCCTATATTCCTCTTCCTCACCCCTCCTCCTCCTCCTCCTCCTCTGTGTTGTGTCGCAGGTGAGCTCAACCGGTTGCCTTCTGGGAAAAAAAACACCGGCAGTCAGTTAAATGTTTGACTGTCTGCATCATATGTGTTGTCACCTGAGAATATTAATACAGTCTGTTAGAGGACAGACTGAAAACACTGTGTTTAATAGTAGTTACTCATCTATATGTAACGAATTATCTTTTTTATATTCCATCCATAAAAAAAACTGTCAACTGTTACGTTATACTATATTAGAATATCAAAATATTTAAAGAAGTGAACACTAAAACGAATGAGCCAAACAAAATGCTTTTATTATTCATCTATTACAACCTGCTTTACAGCATAAATATATTTATCTGATGCATGATAAATACAAAGCATACACAAAGCCTGACACTAATTCATATGCTGGTAGAGTAATCATTCATATACTATATAAAAATGATTGTATCTGTATTGAAGCTAAGTAATCTACATATTAGGGCCGTAGCTACTACTGAGAACACTGAGGTCATTTGCTTTTCCTGGGAATTTGTGAGTTTTAGCAGCCTGAAGGAGTTTACATTCTATAATTATACTTTTATATTCTGGTTTCTGTATTTTTTGACTCAATATATTAAAATATATTCAAAAAACAGGGGAAAACATATAGGGGTGGCTGTGGCTCAGGAGTTAGAGCAGGTCATCCACCAATCAGGTTTGATCTCTGGCTCCTCCAGTCCACATGTCCAAGTGTCCTTGGGCAAGATACCGAACCCCAGATTGCTGTGTGAGTGTGTGTGTGTGTGTGTGTGTGTGTGTGTGTGAACAGGTGAGTGAGCATTAGAAACATTGCACTATATCGCTCCTGATGACAGTTAAGTTGTTTTTTATTTTGGGGTGGGTCTGGGTGGGATACATTACAGGACCTACACATGTGACCTCAGTATTTCTAAATCCTGACTGTGGCCTTGCAAAATTAAAAAAGAAAGAATCATTTGAAAAACCAAAACAGTCATTTTAATGCAATCAAGGTGCGTAAACCCAGCTAAATTTCCTATAACTTAAAAAAAAATTACAACCCAGCAGTTGTTTGTATGACAGGTTTGAGCAGCCTCTTCGTCCTCTTATTGTCAGCTAGAAGGATAGAAATAGAACTATATATTATTTCTCTTTCTCGTCATCTTTTCCTTTTACCATTTCCCCCTCAAAGATCAGTGAAATCCAACATGAACATCTTACAACAGCTTAGTTTGTAATACAGACTGGTGAAACATTTACAACAAGCTTTACAACATTGTTACAAACTAACACAATAATATCTCATACATACATATATTTGGCTGGATTTTGTCATGTAGTAACTGTAAATGAGGGTTGTTACTTGTCTCAGATGTAGTTTACTTAAATCATGGCCGCATTAACCCACTAGAGGGCTGTTGGTGGCCACACGTTTATTTAGCAATATGAAAATACAAAATATCAACTGATACTGGGCTTCAGAGCAGTTGGTAATCCACTCTTGCATTTAATTTTATGAAAAAAAATTTTTTTGCACAAAGCAGAGCTTGGTAAAAGATGTAAATTAACAATGTATCATATAGGAGCATGATTACAGTAAATAGAAAAATATGCAATTATGTGATTTGAAGAACAGAAAAAAATGAGATAAATTGATTTTACTTTGTAAAAAAAATGTTGAAAAATAAATAATTATATATGATTAAAAAATTAATTCAGTAATTGACTAACTTTAATTTTGTCCCAGATACAAATATTGGGAAGTCATCTTAAATAGCAGCAGAATATTGAGACTGTATGTGAATCGATGGTGTGTCTCATTATATATTTTAAATGTGATTAAAAAAAAAATAAAAAATCCTCTACTTAAACCGTTCTGTTCAGCCATCCCAGAGTTGTGTGGCAAACATTGGCTCTGTGTCCACAGGAAGGCTCTAAGAACAGATTGAAATTTCTCCTCATGACATTTCCACGAAGTTACAAGGAAGTGAGCAGTCCACCCTATCTAAAATTATAGATTTCAGATGTTGAGTCAGTTTCTTGTCTTTTGATTAAGAAAGAGATAGCGCCCTTTTCTGATTTTCTTTCATTCACAGTGCATTTTCTTGTAAATTATCGACTCTCAAATCGCTCTATTATTTGACAGAGTTTTGGCTAGCAAAGAGTCAGACATTGTAGCAGGTACAGGGAAGGATTCCTTGAAACTTTATCAGGGCACTTTTTGCCATCATTTAAGGGGAACTCCACTGATTTCACATGTAAAAGTCAGTTTATTTATCCTACTCATCCTGTGAAAACACCTATATAATGTCCAATGCACTGCAGGTGCTTTGTCAAGTGAGGAAATAACCCCTGATGATGTCATCATGATGTCATCAGGGTGTAGCCCAGACATGTGTTTGGCCCTTAGTTCATTTTCTGATACCAGGTTTTCATATATGAGTACATCTGGTTGTCTGATGTAAAAATCTTTCAGCTTATACTCATAAAACCTTGCATGTTGGCATTGTGTAGTGCTAAAGGTTGCTATTCCCACTTAGGATCCAATCATTGACCTCCAGGAGCTCAGAAAGGGAGACATCGCTTAAGGGATCACCCAGCAGTGGCAGCGAGGATGGAGGTTGAGCAAGAAGTCCATCAAAGCTCCTGGAGGTAGGCTGAGGAACATTAAGAGGACTGGGGACAGTGAGCAAGGAGAGCAGAGACGCAGAAGTAGGCGTCATTTGTTGGATGTAACTTGGCTTTATTTCGAAAGCACGGGCAGGGGAAGGATTCTGGTTTGCCTGCTGGGAAACCGAAAGAGACTGAAAAGCAGGCTCTTGAAGAGGTGATGGTAAAACAATACATGGTGGGCTTGAAAGTTTTGGATTTCTGCTGAATTGACATGGATGAAGCTTGGGCACATTCATGGGGAAACCTTGTGCTGCTAGACCTGTGTTTTCTGCCACTGGAGGTCTTAAATGGGAGTATGGGGGCACTGCATTCGATGAAGCAGTTTGAAAAGAGGCTTTCATTAGAAAGGCATCCGGTACTGGAGAATGAGGTGTAGAGGGAGTTGGGTGAGAGGAGGGAAGCAAAGTAGGGCCGTTTATATGGAGAAGAGCATTCGTTGACGCTGAAGAACGTTCATGAATGTCTTGCTCAGATGGAGGCTGAGCAACTGCGGGGGAAATCGGGTTTGAAATGAGGCTGGCGCACAGCGACGTCAGGGCAGCATTTGTTGGCCTTGAGGCAATTAGAGAAGGAGGCTCTTCACTAAACAAAGAGTGTGGGGCGGCAACTGAAAAAGAAACAGCCATTGCAGTGGAGGAGGACGAGGTGGTGAAGAGTTCAGCCGGTGACCCGGAAGACGGTGAAGGTGAGAGACGGGTGTTTTCAAGGCAGTCATGGGTGTGATGACCCAGGCTGGGAGTTGAGGAGGTAGAGAGCAAAGGCACAGCAGCTAAACTGGAACATGTAGTCCGGGGAGGGTTCTGGGGAGGGCTGGAGCAGTTGTGAGGGAGCGTGGCGTCAACCGACGATGGGGAAACAGAGAGGCAGTTGGATGAGCTGGACCTGGACGCTCTGAGGCAGCAGGAAGGCTCGTGGCGATCCAGAGCCGTCGTATAGAGAAGGACTTCTTTTTTCAATGCAGCTATCTCCTTTTGAAAGGCAGAGTTTGATTGCTCCAGTTTCTGGAGTTCCTAAGAAACGGAAGGCAAAGGAAAGAAGGAAAAACAGAAAGAGAGATGACAAATAGTTAATCTCAAGATGAGTCAGGTATTTATCTTTATTATTCATGAGAAGTGTCCTCATCACCAATAAAAACTGACTGAAGACATATATCAAAAGACAAATAAACTCAACCACATCCCATCCACATAAAAATATCCCAGCAGACCTGGCTTATCCTGTGATACTGTTGACACATTGATTACAGGCAATACTGATGACTCTTTCTTTAAGATTCCTCTAATAGAAAGCACAACCAGAGAGCCAAAGGAGAACTGAAATATTACTGTTAAGTGACATTCAGCAGGAAGTGAGTGGGCAGTGCGGTCAGAGCGATGAGGCTGTTCAGAAATCACATAAGAAAAAAGAAAAAGAAGTAATTTTTCTTTGCTGGTCAAGTGTGTTTAATTTGACAAATAAAAAAAGTCTAAGGTCCCCCCCAGTCATGTTTAACGACATTAACAAATCCTCTGCTTGGAATTATAATTTGTGTTTGTTAAGGTTTTCCCACAAAAAAAGTTTAATTACCTTGTTAAAAATCCTAAAAATGACATCTCCTCCTTCTCATTCATTAAAAATCCTGAATCCATGAATATGCAAATATATTACATCTCAGAAGTTTGACTGCCACACACAAGACGTCTTCTACTTCACTGTAAAAGTCCATTCTCAGTGATTGTGCTCTAGAGCCTTCAAGTTTCCACATTACTCTTGTGTAAGTTGTAAACTGGACCACGATTGGCCCCAAACTAGTTGTGATTTCACAAATCATTATCACAGGTATGCGCCTTTAACTCAGAGAAACTTTCCACTATCAGCAAATTAATGTGAAGAGTGTCTTCAAGTGTCAAAGTCTGCACATACATCATTTCTGTACAGTAAAGGTCAGACCTCCAACTGAAGAAACAAAAAGAAAAACACATTTTTTGACTTTTTAATGTGTCTAGAATTGTTTGCTCCCACTTTGTTAATCAACTAAACTCAATAAGCATGAATAACGCATAAGGATCAGCATTTCTCTTGTGTGCAATTAAGTTTCTCCTATTTTCTCTTAAGGTCATAAAGTTGACATTCAAAGCATCACGTGCGCTGACCCTTTAAACCTTGAACTGCTGACATCGACTGTCTCCTTTTTGTAAGTAACTGGTTTGCTTCTTCAAAATCAACCTGAAGGACAAGGAGGAGCAGAAGTGAAAGAGAAGAAGAGAGTGAAAGTGAAAGTCTGGACTCCCTCCAAACAACACACACCTATTCACAAATCCAGTAAATGTACACTTATCCAACTGGTTACGACAGGTAGGATTTTATGTGGGAGGAAGAATAAAACCAACTGTAATGGGCATGAAAGAAGAAAAGCAGGAGAAACATCTTCAGCCATTAACCATATCTTATGGGTGTGTGTATCGAGAGCCTTATTCAGAGTAATGAATCACGTGACAGTTTTATGAAAATCTGATGGTAACTTTTGTTATATTTATAGAGAAATAAAACTACAATAAGATTATTGACACTACTGAGGAGCAAATTATTTCTTGAACTGCAGAACAACCCAGAGGACAAGCAGTCATAGTTTTAATGTTAATCAGTAACAACCTTATCCAACCATTCACCCTGAAGTGAATTATTACACTTCCCTATTTTAAGAAATGACTCCTTCCACCTTGTTTAAAATAGTTGTGTGTAAAGGTATAGAGCCTGAAACTAAAATACATCATCAAGAGTGGATCACTTAAAGGAATAGTTCAACATTTTGGGGAAAAATGAGCTCATTCACTTTCTTGCCGAGAGTTATAGAAGAAGATCGATACCACCCTCGTGTCTGTGCGCTAAAAAGGAAGCTAAAGCCAGGAAACTGTTAGCTTAGCTTAGCATTAAGACTGGAAACAGGAGAAAACAACTAGACTGGCTAAAAAGGTAACTAAATCCTCCTTCCAGCACCTCTAAAGCTCACGAATTAACACGCTGTGTCTTGTTTATCTATTAAAAAAGCAAAGTGTAAAAAATTGTGGTTTTGTGGGGGATTACGCAGCGACTTACAGCGCAGCGACTTACAATCTGTTATTTTCACACTTAAGTTGTATGAATTAATCAAGATATAACATGTAAATCTGTGAGCTTTGCTGGTTTCCCCCAGACTAGCAGTTTCCCCCTGTTTCCAGCTTTTGTGCTAAGCTAAGCTAACAAACCGCTGACGCTAGTAGCTTTATGTTTACTGTGCAGGTAATGATCTCATTATCAATCAGCATTATGACAAAAAATCTGAAAACTCTTGGTGACGCTTCTTCAGAATGAAAACAAAACATTTCAACTTCAATATCATCAAAGATGCAGACTGTAGTTGGTTATGAGTCAGATCTTTGACTATCCTACAACACTGGATTTCTACAATGTGTCCTATTAAAGCTAAAGTTTTTACTTAAAGCCGAAAACAAAGATTTTTGACAATGAAGAGGTGCTTGAATAAACTGCATCAAATCTTGCTTTTTCACAGCGATATTCAGAGAGGATATAATTATGTCTGATGGAATACATATACATATATATACACTATATACATAAATAGTTGTCTTTGGTTCACATGTGAAGTTTCTGAGTCAGGACATTATTTCCATTCAAATCCATTCAGAAATTTAACTCACAGAGCCTGTTCTACGTGTCTGTGTACTTACCTGTGGAATTTGACCCTCAGGAGAATTAGACACATGAGTGTGTGTGTGTGTGTGTGTGTGTGTGTGTGTGTGTGTGTGTGTGTGTAGAGCGGAAAGGAAAGGGAGGGCACATCAGAGGGAGTGAAAGCCCTTCTCTTAAAGCGGAGTATTTCCAAGAAACGGCTACGAGCATGCTGCCAGATTACACAACACACACACACCGCTAGTCACACAGCCTCTGTGTGTTTCTGTGTGTGTGGGAGAGAGAGAGAGAGAGAGAGAGAGAGAGAGAGAGAGAGACAGAAAGTGGCATGTTGTAGGAAGAGAGGGACAGAAAGAAGTTAAGAAGTGAATATTTCATATACCTCATGGAGCTCATCCGCCCTCTCTGTCTGTTTTTTCCGGCTCTTCCTCGCTGCTTCTCTGTTCTTCTGTCGTCTTTTAGTCCCTCTGTTTTCCGTCCCTTGTCCCTCTCCCTCTCTCTCCTGTCAAGATGAACAGCCATGAACATCCACCTTTTTTAAGGCATCAATAACTTTTTGATATTGCATAATGTTTTGAAACCTGTCATAGTGCACAAGGTTATGAGACAAACTTATCACATGAAATGACATGTGGTCTCCCAATGCCAGCCTGTCAATAAAGAAGTAAATAGACCTGAACTTGGATGGAGAGGAACTTGTTGTTTTGTAGTGTGTGATGTTAAAGGGGAAACTTTGGTATTTTTCAACCTGGATCGTATTTTCCCATCCTCTTGTGTCTACGTGACTAATTGTGACAACAACAAGTTTTGAAAGTGGTCCAGTATTGAGAGTATTAAGAGAATTAAGAGAGCTGCATCTGACAGCTGCAAAACAGCTGCAATGTAATCCTTTGGGGCAACAGCGCCTCTTCCATGTACGTCTATCAAAAGTGCTTGTTTTTGCCAGTGACAGGCTCAGATTGTTCTTATAAGTGTCTGACAACATTCTGGAAAGAACCACACAGAAAAATAAAATGTTTTTCTTTACCTTTCATTTGATCAGTTCTGTTTGTTATTGTGTCTAAACAAGTCTCGCTCAAGGAAAAGTCTCATCCTGAAATCTTGTTATCAAGGAAATCAGCTAAATATTCAGCCATGACAGAGTTGGAGACAGGAGTGCTGGGAGGAGTTTGTTGTGTTGGAGTACAGAAAGTGTAGCTTAGTCTTATCTAAAAGATTATCAAAGTCATGGCTGAATATTTAGCTGATTTCAACAACAACTGAACTCTGGTGAGATTTCAGTGTGAGACAGTATTTTAGAGCAATTTCAAAACTTATTGTCCCCATTAGTCACTTAGACACAAAATGATGAGAAAATATGGTCCAGGTTGAAAAATACAGAAGTTTCCATTTAAAGTGGGTGCTTGTTGAGCACTGGAGCAAAGTTATAACAGACACAGATAAGCAACAGATGAAGTTCAGACATGAACTTCCTCCATCACTGAGTCTGACTCACATCAAAATGATACAAGAACAAGGAAAAGTGATTAGGATTTTTCACAAGAACATGTCAGCACCAGGTATAACATCTGAAGATGTGAATAATATGTCAACCCTAAACCACATCTGGTTATTTTCTTTACACATATGAGAGGACAGGTGCTAAGTAGCCAGGTTGGGGGAAAATATATGCATCAATCAGTGTTCACTGACTCCTATGAGGTGCAGGAAAGGGGAAATGCATTAAAGCCAAGTGAAAGATCGTTATCAATTGTCATAACTGGCGCCAACTATTCCAACAGCTGCAGATATTCTGAGATAGAAATTTGCACGTTGGTATTTGAAACTCCACAGTGAGTCTTGGAACTACTTTATGGTTTTCTGCTTTTTTTTTTCAGTCCATTTTTATTAAGGTAATGGTGATAAAAATGCCTTATTCTTGATGAAAATGCAATACTCTTATAATAGGGTCTATGGAGTGACTTATTACTACTTACTCTCTAAAAATGTTTTATTTATAAAGCTTTACTTTTAAAAGACAAGTTGCATCAAATAAAATTTAAAAAATAATTTGTTCAAGTGATTATTTTACTTTACTTAATTTCTTTTCTTATCATAACATTAATTCATATTCTAACAGGACCTGTGATTCTGACTGTAGGTCTGCAGTAGTATGTTCTATTTATTTATGCATTAATTTCTTGGCTTGCTTGCTCCAATGACTGTTTGATTGATTGATCAGGAGAAGGAGGACTTACCGAGCCAGCAGTGTTGCTGTTGCACTCAGCTGATAGCGAGCCGGGGCTGTTGGGCTCGTACCCGGTGTCCATGAATAAAGGGGACATCTCTTGCACCCCCTCGACACGGCAGACCCACTGGTTGGTTGAATGATTTTTCAGCAGCAGGATGAACTTTCAGCCAGTCGTCACCGGTGCAGCATGTTCGCAGGTAAAACCGCCGCCTGTCATATGAACTCTGAAGTCAGCGCACCACCCGCGCGCGTCTCTGCAATTTGTAATAATTTTTGGATGACTCGGGACGACCGAAAATATAGGTAATGCTATATTTCTATGCTGCAATCCAATGGTGATGGTTGCTTAGTGACTTGTTTCTCTGTGACCGCTCAGTCGGCGTGTCTGATGGGTTTTGAGCGCAGGGGTTCTGGCAGACAGCGTCTGATGATGCAACATGATGGGATGCTTTCAGTTTCTTTTTATTTTAAACTGACCCTTTGCAAGGTAAGGGTGGCGGAGGGGGGCGGTGCTAAATGTTCCTTTCATTTTCAAATCCTGTATGGGTACATTTAAGCACTAGTAAAATTATTTTTAGCTATTATTATTATTTACTTATCCGTTTATTTTAAAAAAAAATACTAGAAATACACCCTGTGGTAAAAGTGTATTTCTAAGAAGCAGCCATATGAACATGACAAATTCACATTTACCATGTAACAGATGTTTTATTCAATAAAACATTTATTCTGACATAGTCTAAACCCTAAAAAATAAACTTCTAAAACAGCTCTAGGCTCTTTTTGTTTGCAAATTTCTTTATTTCCCTGCCTTCATGAAGTTTACATTAGTTTACTGTCCAGTGTCTGTCTGATGGGTAATGTCTGGTCGACTAATGAATTCTAAGATTTCCAAAAGGTCCTGAGGGCAGTACATCGGAAGGATTGGGAAGACGGTTTGGGACAGGAAATAGTTTGGGGGCTGGTGACCATATTAGGAAGAAGGGTTGTGCGCTTCCTTCACGTGCAGGGAATTTCTAAAAGTGCCTTGCCGGGAATGAGATGGCCAAGCCCCCAGCACAGCAGCCAACAGCATTTACCAGTTCTCCACAGGAAATGATGCAATTCAAGGTATAAAAAGGGCATTACTTCATACTTCTCCCACACGCTTACAGACAGCCAGACATATGTTGTCAATATCTCAGAATCTCCTGCTGACATAAACATTTTCTAATGAAATGTCCTATTATCTCTATAGCTAAGTTGCTCTTGTAGATCAATATTTTCTTTCAAGCTGGGGGTGTTATTTGTTAAAGTCTTAGGGGGAGCACTTGTGTAGAGGTGATATGAATGAAATTAGAGAAATTCTTCTGAACTTCTTTGCAGTCACTTATGACTACTTCAAAAGCTGAGTAGTAACAGTATAAAAAAAATGACTCAGATCTCCCACAGCTGTAGAGTATAATTCAAGCTTCTTTATAAGATTAATCTCCATTATTTTAACTGCACTCTGACAGTGTCTAAACAACAACTGAGCTTTTTAGTATGAATGAGGAGAAAACGGAGAGGTTTTGCATTGCAGAATGTTTGCACACTGATTTATTTTACATTTCCGGACCACAGTGAAAGACAAGCTAACAGAAATTCTTCTGAAGTCAGTGCCCTGTTGTCTAAATGTCTCTGCCTTCCTCACAAAAAACACATGTTGTAGTTACTTCATTATCTTGCATGATATAGGCTTTTTCTTCTCCATTGAAGTCTATTCATTACTGTCTAAATGATTTAAGAAATGTATTTTTCAAAAAGGCTCCAATTCTCACCCATTTATGTGGCATTTGTGGAAACAAAACAGGCCCAGGACCCTCACTGACACAGACTCTATCCCATCCATGGACGCTACATTAACATAAGATCTATAATCTTATATTGCATGTCTGTGAACCCGTCACATCTAACATGGCGCATTACATTAACGCAATTATTTGTATTCTTTGTATTATTACACTTGCACATTAGATATACTGTTTATACTGTGACCTTTTGCACATTCCCAGTTAACATCTTGTTCTTTTTTTTTTTTAAACTCAACAGCTCTCTTCACATAGAATAGATTGTTACTTCTTCTTTGTTGACAAAGTCTATTTATATACTTATAACACTTCTGTCTTTTGAGGTTGTATTTTTCTTACTTTGTACAGATACTTTTTCTCTTCTACTCTTTGATTGTCACGCACCACAATAGCAACACAAATTCCTTGTATGTGCAAACTTACTTGCCAATAAATCTGATTCTGGTCAATATTCTGTATATTTTCAAGGCAGTCAAATGTGTCCAAATCCAATATCACCCACGCCTTAAAATGCGTCTGGCGAATCAACCCACCTTGAAATTTCAGCAGAAATCATTGCAATCATTTTTGTTCATTTACAATCATCATTTGTTCAGAATGAGCAGCAGCTCTCAGAGGTTAGTCATCAAGGCAAAAGATCAAAGATCAGAGAAGATCTCATGATAGAAATTCACATTCTGCTTTTAAGATTACAAAGGATGGGTTTAGAAGTGCAGTTTTGTTGGGTCCTTGCTCATATAGGTGTTAAAGGTAATGAACATGCAGATTTTTTTTTAGACTTTATTAAAGAAGGACCATGCACAACAAACAATCTCAAAATTAGAAGAGATGATTAATGCCAGATTTAGCTATTAGCTAATTTCTATCTGCAGTCCCTGGGAAAGTACCCAGAGCAATCACCAGATACTTAAAACATTCATTTACATGCAACATCATTACATACTAATAATTATACAGACTAATCTAAAAACGCAATCAACATATAAATACCAGCACATTCATCCTGTGCAACTATAGAACTACAATTCATTACAAATTAAAATCTGAATCATGGTGAAACTAATGTGGGCGTGACTAGTTGCTCAATATCCCTTTTTTTTTTTTTTTTTGCACCATGGGAAAAAGAATGAAAATCAGTGCAAGTTTTAAGCTCAGCTGAAAGCATAATTCAATGTTTGATGGCTGTAGATGAAAAAGCAGATTGTGCAAAGGCAGTCCGCTGCAGTTGGATGTGTAAGTCAGGGTTTAGAGCAGATCAAGGTTCTGGTTCTGCTCATTTGCTCAGAGCAGAAGTGAAAACAGCTCTTCAACGGTAGAGGAGCAGCATTGTGAATTATCTGGAATACCAATCGAATTTCTGAAAACAGAACGAGATTTTCAAAACTTAAACGGCTGTATTTGGACAATATGTTACAATGATTTAATGATTTCCTATCAAAAACTTTTAAAGTTTGATTAAAAAGAATATCAGTTGGTTTCAGCACAGTCTCACTGGCCTGGGTCCAGCAGGATATACAATAATGAAGATGTGAAAAAATCATAGCATGCAAAAATGTTTTTGGTGCTTCTGTTGTTGCTAATATGTCTAAATTTAACAATGTTATTTTTTTTTTTTTTTACTCATCTTTTTAATATGTCTTTCAAAATCATACCTTTACATTTAATCTCATTTTTTATTATTTGTCCAATAGCACTAAGCATGGACACACAGTTTTTGTTTATTAGCAAAATACATTGTCACTGTTTTTTTGTGATCAAGGTAAGACACGAGTCATTCAGCCACTTAGCAACTTCATGAAGCATTAATGAAAGCTTAGTGGCCACTTGTTCAGCATCTCTCCCATGAGTGTATACGACTGTGTCATCAGTATATATCTGAATATTCACATCCTCACAAACAGATGGGAGATCATTGATGTATAAACTGAACAACAGTGGCCCAAGAACAGAGCCTTGTGGCACACTTATTGATGACAATTCATTATTTATACAAACACATTGTGAACGACCAGATAAATATTTTTCATTTGAATTTGATATAAATATTGGATGATTGTATCAAATGCTTTATGCAGGTCAAGAAACACAGTTCCTACCACTCCTTCTTGATCTAATCTAGTCTTGGTTACTTCCACGAAATAGCAACATGCAGACTCAGTCGAGTAATTATTCCTAAATCTGAACTGCATAGGGTGGAGCAGATCATTGTTAAGATATGACACCAGCTGTTCTGCAACTACCCTTTCAACCTCCTTTGAAACCAGAAGAAGTATGCTAATTGTCCTATAGTTGCTTACTTCTTTTTTGTCACCATGTTCATATACTTGGGTTACAACTGTATTTTTAAAAGCTAGTCTAAGAAAGACTGTGTCAAGTTCGTGGTGATCCCTTGCCTTAGAATTTTATAAAGTTGAGATTATTTTTCAATTTCATTTGAGTTCTAAATTTTCACTTTCTTTTCCTCTTTTTTTGTTCTTTTCCCATAAGTTTATCAATACTTCTCTATAGCATTTGATAATTCCCTTTTGCCTGTCGAATATTATCTGAAAAGAAATTTGCTTCCTCAATTGTGTTGTAACTGTATTTCTGAGACTTTTGTACATTAATTGATCTGTTTCCAAACTTGATTTTCAAGATTTATTTTAAGAGCTGCATCCCACTTTTTCATTAATTGCTATAAGGCATTGTTAAACCACGACAACTGTCTAACCATCTGCCTCTGGGGCATTGTTTTCATAGCTATGGTTTGTTTTAATGTAGACCTGAAATTATCACAAGTCCACTCACAATTTTTAACATATGTTATATCAATCCACTCAGTTTGCCATATTTCATATTCCAATATTCCCTGGTCCCGCTTTAGAATACATGAAAAATATTTTTTCCCTTCTGTTATATTTCTATTTTTGCATCTTGGATAGTTTCTTAGCAACTAAAGTGAGATTGTGACCGGAAATAATGAGATTGTATGTTTTTGAGATGCAGTCCACTTTATTTGTAAAAATTAAATCCAATAAGGTTTGCAAGGGTTTTGTAATTCTTGTTGGACTTATAATCATTGAGTCATCTGATATCTAATCTTACTAATATCCTTTAACTTTTTTCTGCATTTTTTATCTAACCAATTAACGTTAAAATCACCCATTTTAAACTGGCAAAGAAGGCTCTTAAAGTATATGACAACAAAGTGATAAAAGTAGCATATGTTAGGAGAGAGGCAAAATCATTCATTAGAACAGCCATAATTAACGTCTGGCAGAAGGACATACAGACAATAAAGGGAGACATTATTATAATATACAGTCAGTTCATGTTAAACACTTTAAAGGAGGTTATCATAGAGGAGGTAATCATTACACGATTAAGATTCGGGCATGCAGTCAATCAAATCTGTGTCAGTGGTGTAACACTCAGGAAGATGTAGAGCACATTATCATGCATTGCAGTAAATAGCCTATAATTCAGAGAGGGAGACATTAAGAAATATGAGACAGGTCAGGGAAATCTGAATTCAGAAGGAGGTTGATAGGTTATATAATATAGGCAGTATTAGGAAATAAGTGTTGTGGAAATTGTCTGAAAACACTAAACACACATGAAATAATACACAAAACACTGCTGGGTTGATGATTAAAAAATATTATCGAACAATAAGGAGACAGAACACACAAAGATTTGCATCAGTTCATCTCACCGAACAAAGAGTAAACCTATTCTATCATAGTGTTAGAAGGAACAGAGAAATGATCTGTGATCGGTCAATGTATGAGCTTATATGATTACAGCCAATGGCAAACAGCCACGAGGTATAAATGTGCATGCCCATGTATGCTAGATAAGAGCCACGTCTCCCAAAGACACAGGAAGGGAAGAGCCTCGAGCTATATGTGGCCTTTGACCCCTTAACCTGTCCTGTTTATTCCAAGACCCAGAATGTTACCTTATCTGAGCCTAAGCCAGAACAGAAAGAGAGAACTGGGCCTCCTAAAACACATTCCTTCTCTCAAGTACGTGCACACATTAACAGAGTAAATGAACATCCTTACACAACTCTGCACATTCAAATGATAAGCCAATCCTTTGGTCTTTCATTATGTTTACATAGGGTGTGTGTGTGTGTGTGTGGGTGTGTGGGTGTGTGTTTCTATAGTATTATATAGTATTCAGATGTTTTAATGTCATGAATGTGCACACTCCGATACAGTAGGTGGCGGTATGCACCTTTAAAGTTAGTTTGTGATCAGCCAATAAACGCAAAGAAGAGCCCGCTTCGAACGTCCCCTTTAACCAATCAACGCTCGCCTTGTACCAGACAGGCCAATTGGAGGCAGTGTGGGGCGGGATTATCGTTTACAGTCACTTCCTAGTGCGCAATGATTTTTGTGGATGCTCAACATCTTCCACACAAAGCTACAAACCAGTAAAAACTAATCTGTTACAATAACTACAGCTGAGCGGAACACTGTCGTGATGGGTTTGCTTACGATTTTGAAGAAGATGAAGCAGAAGGAGCGGGAGATGAGACTGCTGATGTTGTATCCTGTGTGTAATACAGTTTAACTTAGCTTAGCTGGAAACAGTAGCGTTCATGTGCTGATGCTCTGAAATAAACTATATATATATATATGTATAACTTACTGTATCGACAAGAGGCGCGAACAGTGAATTATATTAATTTTCTGGTGAATTAATATAAGACAATAATTGTGTGTGACGTTTGTTCGGGGTATTTTGTGCTGTATCATGCTACAGTTAAGCTCCCATTAATAACAAGTCAGCAGCAGCCAGGTGTGGCTCCGTGTGTGTGTGTGTGTGTGTGTGTGTGTGTGTGTGTTTGTGTGTGTTTATTCTTTAACCTGGCTCGTGCAGAGGTCTGGACAATGCCGGGAAAACGACCATCCTAAAGAAGTTTAACGGAGAGGATGTCAGCACCATCTCTCCCACACTGGGCTTCAACATCAAAACACTGGAGCACAGAGGGTAACACAGTACACTACAGTACAGTATATCCTGGCTGTTACAGGAATTACTACACATTATAGGCTACACACACACACACACACACTTTTCTCTCTCATGCAAAGGTTGCTTACCTTCCTGTTTTTCCACCTCTAGTCATTAGCCAGATTTAGGGTAACTAATATTTAATCAAAGATTCCTATGGCCTATTAAATATTAGAAAATAGGAGGGGATTAGAGATCCAGACCCAGATGTAATAGTAGCAGGGAGAAGACTATCAGTAGTGCTTGAGTTTGAATGTTTAGGCATAATAACAGATTCATAACTCACATTCAAAACGTTGAACAGAATCAAATTCAATTTGGCATTTTTGACACATTAGGAACAATTTAACTAGAGGCCTCAAAGTTTTACATCAGTGATTCTCTTACACATGAACTACTGATTTACCAGCTGGACACAGACAAGTAGGACCACATTTTATAAGCAGGCTATGACAACACTGGATAAAAAGTCAAATTCATATCATCATTGTAAAAATGTAACTAAACATGATTTCTTAAACTGGGAAAACATGATCAAATTTGCAGATATTTTACCTGTGTATAAATTTTTCATGGCCTGGCCCCTCTCTCCACTCAATGAATTCATTACACAAAATCAAAACTCATCTAGCAGAGCTACTACTAGAGAGGATTATAAAATACCACATAGAAAAAGTACCTTTGGATAGTCAGCCTTTTCCTATCGAGCAGCACATACCTGGAACAGAGAAGTAAGGAACATGACATCTCTCAACAATCAAACATGCTGTCATAATCTGGAGTAGTGCTTATGTCATTTTTTACTACTTGTCTGTGCTTATGTGCTCTTGTATGTTTTTATTTTAATGTTCTTATAATGCCATCAACCTGCCAGGGTCTGCAGATAAAAATTAGCCTGTATGGCAAAATCTGACACATTAACATGAAGGACCCAAGTGTTCATGTTAATGAATGTGCATTGTCCCTTCTTAAATGAAATAAACATAAATGCACATCACAAATTCCCAATTAGACATCTAATTTCTTGATTTGTCAGCTCAGTTGCCAACTATCAAATTAATCGCCAGCTATTTTGATAATCGAGTAATAATTTCGAATTTTGATTTTTATTTTTTTAAGAAAAAAATGTCCAAATTATCTGACTCCAGCTTCTCAAATGTGAATATTTTCTGGTTTCTTTAGTGTTGTGTGCATTGTGGACAAAACACTAAGGACGTTTTGGGAACAGTGATCGACATTTTTCACCACTTTCTGACATTTGGACCAAACAACTAATCAATCAACTGTTAGTTGTAGCCCTAATATGTAATATAATAAATGACTTAAATGGACGTTTAAGTTGACTACAATCAGACCTTTGAAATTTTACATCAGTGCTTAAATTCCCTGGCTACTAAGAAACCTTTGATTATTATTAACTCCTGTTATTTTCAGTCAGTCCCCTTCTTATCCTGCCAACAGCCAGAACAAATCATCGTTTGTTTGTTTTTCTCCTCTTGTTTTGACTGTACTGTATTCTTGTTCAAACCAAGAATCTGAGGCATGTCTATAATTAGTTCACAATTCTGCTGCACCATTACTAACAAAGAGTCCACTGTGCTGGCTTTGTTAAATTAGCATCCTATTAAATATAGGAATTCAAAATCCTTCTAATTACTCTCAAGCCACTTCATAATTTGGCTCCACCATTTATTAGTGAATTGCTGAAGCCATATAGATCCACTTTGCCTCTCAGGTCATCAGAACTGGTTGTGCCTCTGCTCAATAACCAAGCTTTTGCTGTCCTGGCTGAATATCTGTCCAGGGGTCTGAGCAACAAACTCCTGAAAAATCTTACCTCAAGCCTTATTTATGAAGCACATTTGTCATAGTTTGCTCTTATAACAATCTTATTTGTCTTTGATTTAAGTATTTATAACTGCTTTTTTGTTGTTTCAGTTGTTTCTGTGTTATGAACTTAAATTTGTGTAACTGTGCGGGACAGTGTGACTCTGGTTTTAGAAACTGCTGTATGAAGTTTCACTTACTCCACACTCCTCTGTTCTAATTTCTGTCTCTGTTTTCTAGGTTCAAATTGAATATTTGGGACGTAGGGGGTCAGAAGTCACTGCGCTCCTACTGGAGGAACTACTTTGAGAGCACAGACGGGCTGGTGTGGGTGGTGGACAGCGCAGACAGACTCCGACTGGAGGACTGCAGGCAGGAGCTCAGTGCACTGCTGCTGGAGGAGGTATACACAAACACATTGACACACACACACAGGAGTTGTAGGGAAGCACATCTACAGTAATTAGGGTTTAGTGGTTAATTGTGGATCTTTTATGTTGTCTTTGTTTCATATTGCCCCCTTAATCTGCAGCCTCATTTTGGTCTTGTGTTTAAAGCTGAAATGTTTAATGCATCATTATTATATTCAGCTGTATTGTTAAGTGTGGAGAAACATAAAAAAAAGATGATCTTTGGTGTAATGTAAACATGCAGATAGTAAAATATATTAGCATACTGTAATTACTGTATCACATACAGGTGTCAATTGAAGCTGATCAACATGTCTCCTTAAAGCTACAGTATTTAATCGGAATCAATGTGCACTTCAAATACTGCAATATGTCAAATGAAAGACAGCGTCAACATGTGCTGTATCATCCTTTCCTCCCTGCAGAGGTTAGCTGGGGCCACGTTGCTGGTGTTTGCCAACAAACAGGATTTACCAGGAGCCCTGTCAAAAGAGGCAATACGAGAGGTGAGCTCCTCTCACATTATTATTGTACTGATACAGTATTGATTCATACTCTTGGTATCAGACTGTAGTTGATTTAAAAAGAAATTGTAAATCTAATTATTTCTTCATTATTTACAGCAATAGTCACTCCTCTGCTGTGTTTTCCCACAGGCGCTGGCTCTGGATGAGATTAAAAGTCATCACTGGTGTATCATTGGTTGCAGTGCAGTAACAGGAGAGAACTTGTTAGCTGGAGTGGACTGGCTACTAGATGATATCGCTGCAAGGATCTTCACCGCTGACTGACTGTGTGTCCTATTTAAAATGGCGAAACTGCAGCCTCTTGTTTGGCGAGCTCTGTCATGACTTCTTGATCAGACTGCAGGCATCAGAAGTATTGACACAGAGCTTAACAGCAGTCTACATTTTGTTCCCTCACCTGCTGTGTGCAGTAACCAGACAACAGCGCTTTCTGTCTGTGATCACTGGAACAACACACAGCTGCACATCCTTTGCTTTTAGTGTTATGTTTGAGGGAAGGAGACACATTTAACCAGCGGAAATGTGTCTAATTGAAACAAACCTGAATGAATTTTGTTTACATATAACTATGTATGCAATGTGATGACTGAACACTTCTCACGAGTCCCCACTTTTATACTGTGGTACATCAGATGATTTGTGCATCATGCTTTTTTTCTTAATAAATGTAAATGCTTAAGTTATTGTGTCGATGAAATCAATGACTTGTAGAGGTTTATTATATAGATCCTCAAGCGACTACTCACTATATTTCATCCAATATTATAGTAGTACTATGTCATAACACATTGTATTCAGTATTTGTTCCCATCTCATGTAAGTCTACTATAACATAAGTTTTCCTTCATGTCTGTCAACCATCTTTAAAAGCTTGTTACATATGTGCTGCTGAAGGTCAGTTGCAGCACAGGAGCTAAATTTTCTGTGTGTAAAGAACACTATGTACTCTGAATCCACTCAGACTATTTAAACTGTCAGGAACCAATAAAATGACTCGTTCCACTTAACCCTATTTAGACCTAATAGTTTTAATGTGGCATTTCTGACTTTAGTGTCCTGATGTTTTTTGTAGAACTTTGGGCCTGTGAAGACACTGAAGTATTGGACTACACAAGCTAGTTTGACACTTTTATTTGAAATTTGCACCATCAAAACAGTTCACCAGAAACTCAGTTCAGTCAATCAGGAAGGTATTAAATAATAAAAGAAAGCAACACTTGTTTAAAGTACAACACTTTAAATTCTTCCAAAATTATCAGTCACAGCAACTTCTATTCCATGAATGACCAAGGTACCTGGTATATTTAAGTACTGCAGGCCTATAGCCTGTATTGAGCTCTAGAGGAACTTCAACTGCAGCTGTCAGCAGCATAAGATGGTTGATAGATCTTCCATATTGGCACTCAGATCTGTCCAGCGTCTGCAGAGGAGAAAAAAAAATCTTAGAAAAGGGGTGGAAGACAGCTGAACTTGGTTAGAGCTAAAATAGTTTTGATCAGAGGGGTACCAATCAGTCATGAATCTTCAGACTGGGGCGGTAAAAGAAACTCATCATTTCTACATCAGCTTCGGAAATTCCAGTCTAAAGTTCTTACCAAGCACTCCAAAGCAGCGGACAGTGGAGCAATAGATCCAGCTGGTTTGGGCAGAGACCTGAAACACGAGAATGTACTTTTAAAATGTGTGACTAATACGACTAAGACACTGAAGCTTTCAGTCTCATGATCAGAGGGGTACCAATCAGTCATGAATCTTCAGACTGGGGCGGTAAAAGAAACTCATCACTTCTACTTTAAGACTGGACACTTGAAGATTCAACACTTCCAGATTCTGAAACATCTTCCAAATCAAAAAGACTACAACTTACCAACTGTGGCTGCCGGTGAGCACAAGACCAAGAGAATGTGATGACTTCATGCTGCCAGACCTGAAAGAAAAACATCTTGTTATGAACCAGATACATTGACAGGTCAACTAGAAGACCCGAACTTTTCAAAACTATGTTCAGCATGGCATGCCCCAGTCGCCTACTGGTAAAGACCTTTGCAATGTCTGCAGTTCAATTCTAGCAGAGGATCTTTGCCGCATGTCACCTCATCTCTTTCCCCTTTACTTCATGTCTTCTGTCTAAATTATGTTCAGCATTTGTCCACTTACAACCTTTTACCATTAGAACTAAAATTGCTAAATTTCACCTTTGTGAAGTCACACAGAAACAATGCATTCTCTTGGCTGCTAATGTTTTGGAGTATTGTGGTGTCTTAGGCTGGAGACACCATGGCCCTTACATTTTGTCAAGGACATGCCTAACTAGAAATGAGTGGGTTTGGGAATGGGTTGTCAAATCATTGTTATACCTGCCAATTTACCTGTTGCAGGCGTTTCAGCACTGTTCCAAACACTGTGGACCACAACAGCGTCAAACCTGCAACAACAGAAAAGGGTTTAGTCAATCCAGTTCGATTAGTGAAGGAGGTGATTTCTTGAAGTCTCTGGATCAGAGGGGTACCAATCAGTCATGAATTTTCAGACTGGGGCGGTAAAAGAAACTCATCACTTGTACTCAAGAAAGGCCAGTAAACACGACAGCACTGACAGATGCTTACCTCAACTCTGGGACAAGCTCGAACAATCCAGAAGACCTCTAAAACTTGATGTCAACCTAGAAGTTTAAGAGCAAAAAGAAGAACACTTTACACCTGCCTGCTGGTACACAGAATTACTGTTGAGGAATGTGATAAGCATAATCATACATCCAGGTAACAAAAAGTCCAATCCATCAGAACCTCCTATGAGGGAACCGGAAGATCACCTTACACCTGGCATAGCTCAAACCAGGGTTCTCAGTGTCTTATCGGGCCAATAGAGGTCTGATGGAGGGGTATGTTGGAAAGCTTGGTACCAGGAAGGTAAGACGACTGATGAGAGCAGATCATCCCTTCAGCATTCCACAGTGTTCATGTGACTGTGGTGGTTGAGGTTAAAACGTACCTCCATCATCTTGCTTCATGGATAGTTTGACAGGCAGCTTGGTCCTAAAGGTGCAGACAAGTTATTCAGGTTAGTGTGCATCCTTTTCACCAAGATGCTAAAATTGAGCTTCAGTGACTAATTTTCACTAATTACATTCAATTTGATGCAATTTGTAACTAAAAACACACAAGTCTAATAATACCAGAACTGTGTAATCACCCACATCAAGTCTTTCATAACTACATCTAAAGTCAGTTGTCACACCCATCTTAAGCTTGTTCCCATTCAGACTGTTGGTAACCCCAACAGGTTTTCCCCTTATTGCCAAGGCAACACCAGTGGGTCCACCTTTTCAGGTCTAGCGTTGACACAAGGCGTAAGACATGTGCGGGTGTCATCATGAAGGAAACCGGATGTGACCGTGGCCTTCATTGATTTGGACTTGATGTTACTGTGTAACAGACAGACTCACCTGTGAAGACACTTGACGGAGGAAGAGAGGATCACAGCATCTTCCCAAATGTCCAAAGGCAGGTACCTGTGACAGACAAGAAACCGTCAGGTCTGAGCACAAAATGTCAGCGTTGCACACTACTTCATTGTTGACCTTCACTGATGTCAGATATTCCATTTCTCAACAGCAGTTCAGACGAACGAGATTCCAAATATATCTCATCATTTTCAGCAGGTCTGAGAATTTGGGCTACTGGTAACATATTTCCACAGTCATGTGACATCTTACCTCCAGCTAGAGCACCTCAGTGATGTTGCTGAAGCAGTCGCTGCACCATCTGTTAACAGAACACAAGTTCACTCAATACAAATTCAAAGCCAATTTAGAGTTAAACTGGAGTTGCAGTTGCAGTTTCTCAGAAGTTCATGTCGTTTCACATTGGTTCAAAGTGAGCTAAGTATCATCATCATTGGAACTGCATTACTGGTGACGTCATGTAATCTAGAAATATAAAATCTTACCATGAAACTAATGGTGTCCTCATCTTCAAGGATCCGCTGAAGAGATCCTGCAAAGAAACGCAACTTAATACAAAGCAGAAATAACTTCAGGCGGCACATTTAAGACTTTAATGTTTGATCAGGGCTTTGGTGACAAACTGCCATGTGACATTAGTCGTCCAGCTGTTTGATGGGTATTACCCCATGTCATCCTTTCAAACAGTCAGAAACACCTTGTTTTTCATTTTAAGAATGCAGGAAACAAACTGCAACATACATTGAACCCTGAGGAAGCATTGGGTTGTTAGTTTTTGTTTTTTTAGCTAATCTGACCAATTTTGATTTGGCCAAAACCTTTATGTTTTAGGTGCCTGGTAGGAAAGGTTTTTCTGATAAGTGTTTTTTCACAAAAACAAATCACATTGAAACTTACATGTTGAGATGGTCACCAGGCAGCATCCTTCCTCAAACCTCTAGTCAAACTCCCACCTAGCAGAGAAACAGCAATAAGTAAATCTAAAGCTTAGGAATTAAAGATTTAATACAAGCTCCATCAAAGGGCAATCAGATTAAAGGTTGACATCAGTAGATTCAGGCATATGCTTGTCATTAAAAGTAATCATCATTTTTATGCCCCAGTACACAATATGGACTTCAAAAAAAAAAAAAAACCAACGTACCTCTGTGCATGTTTCAGCTGCTTTGGTGAGTTCAGTGAGAAGATCGTGCAGACAGACCTACAAAGATGATCAGTGGTTAGTCAAAAAACCCAAGTTTACACTGAGCTTCAGTATCTTAAAGGGCTGATCAGATTAAAAAGGCTAGCATCACTTGAATCAGGCATATGCTTGTCTATTTGAAAACTCATCAGTTATGACCCTTGTGGAATTTGGACCTGGAGTTTTGTACTTGTTACTCACCTCTCAAGGCTGAGCCTTAAGCTTTCTGGACCAGTGCTGCTCATCTGTTGAGGAAAAGAACAAAACTTCAAGTTTCCATGGAAACAGTTTCTTAAGTCAGAGACCATTTCTGAAGACTACTTTAGGAAATTTTAAGTGTTCATTGGAGCCCATGTATGCCACTCAGAATCTGGTAAAGAAGTTTCTTCAAAGGCTGATTCAGTAAGAGAGAGTTCAGAGATTCATCACTGCAGCACTGAGCGCCTTGAATAGACCCCAGACTCAAAAAAAAAAAAAAAAAAAAAGGCCAAAAACCTCTGTTCAGGAAGGCCTTTCTAACTTAGCCATTATTTAGTGTTGTTTAATGTAGCACCTTGAGTTTCAATATAAATGAAAAGTAAAAATTAAGTATGATTAACTAAAGGCTGGTCAATAGAAAAGTTACTGAACTGAAATTAACTGAGAATAAAGGTATAATTAAAATATTCAGAATATTTTTTTTGAAATTACCTTTGTTGAGTTTCACTATGTTCCGCTGACACCTGAAGAGCAAAAATAAGCATTTTGTGGGTTTAAATGGCAGATTCATGTGCACACTTCTAAATGAACAGCTTCATGCTACTCAGTATTTTGAGTAATAAAGTTTCCTCAAGAGATTCAGTGAGAGAGTTCAAAGAGAGCATCATTGTAGCATGAGACTTCATGTCATGTGTCATGCTATTCCAATCATATCACTTTTATTTGCTTTTAACACTAATGCGTGTCCAGTTTAACAAAATAAAGGAGAAATTACCTCTGCAGCAGGCCTGCTCTGAATGTGTCTTCACCACCTGGAGGAGAAAGTGTGCAGAGATATTTTAGCTACAGCTGCTAACATGACGCTAACATGCAGCGTGCTCAGGACGGCATGAGGCGTTCAAAAGCACCTTTATTTTACAAAGCGTCTCGCATCAGAATAAAAAAGTGCAATCACAGTCATTCAGTACAGGTCTGTGAAAGTTTTCATCATTAAGAGACGCTGCTAGCAGCCCCGCCAACAAGGAGGAGCGGTCATTTCTAAAAATGGGCATTAAATCACGTTGGGCTTGTTTTTTCTAATAAATACTACATGGAGCATTTAGAAAATATGTTGTCGTTCATGTATATAAAGTCAATCTGATTAAATTACTCAGTGTTACTGCAGGATGGTTGTGGATTTAAGCTAATGCTGGCCGGTGTTGCTGCTAAAACACCACTCGAGCAAATAAACAAGTTGAAACAGCTGTGTCTCCACTGCGGTACAGTATGTTTTATATTAAAAGCAACATCTTTCAGGTCCTTCTTTTCCTTCACTTTATCTAATATAATGAAAAAGTTTGCCCCTGCATGTACTAACAGAAACGTGTGCGCTCTTACCTCGACCAGACGAGAACAGGAGGAGAAAGCTGGCAGTGTGGCCAGATCTCGCGAGAGAAATATATTCTTCTTCTTTTGTTCAATAGCGAGTGGCAACAGCGCCACCCACTGTGCTGGAGTGTGAGCCAGAGTTCCCTATTTCCATTAGGACTGGGAGGAAAAAAACTAAATCATCTCCAGGTCAGCTTACCTGCTCTAACTGTTTCCCATACATCTTTATACCAGCTTCTCACTACCTTTGTCTTTTCTACTGAAAACTTAAATCTCTATGAGTATGACCATTTCTCAACCACCCTCACTGCTTCTTGTGCCTGGCCTTGAATTAGTGTTATATTCTTCCCCCTTTTCCATATCGGCCCATCAGCAGCAAATAATGATTTTTAAAATGTCACAACATATGTCAGAGAACACATCATTTATCATAATGGAAAAAAGTATTGGGCTGATCACAAGGCCCTGAGGAGTTATCTGCCTTATACTGAGTAGATAATGCTGTTCCAATTTTAACCTGAATATATCTATCAAATAAAAAACATGAATCCAATTAAAAGTTCTTCCTGTTATTCTCATTTTATCTAATTTAATCATTAAAATGAATCGTTTCCATACAATATCATCAGCTTTCTCTACATTAAAAAACACTGCCAGTATGGATTCTTTATTAATTTGGGATTTTCTCATTTCTGTCTCTAAACAAATTACTGGATCCATTGTTTCCCGCCCTTTCTGGTAAAGAGAAATCAATCCTCTACTTTCTATACAGAATGTCATTCTCTCTGTAATTATCCTTTCCATTATTTTCCCAACGTGTGAGGTAAGTACAACTGGTCCATAGTTTGTTGGACCTTCCTGGTTTTATTATAGGTATTACATCTGTATCTTTCCAACTGGTAGGTAATCTTCCTTCTTCCCATACTTTATATATATATAAAGTGGACTGCAGTACAGCAATGCCCCATTTTTCACCATGGCTGACCATGAGGCAAGAAAGAAATGTTTTTTAATCTATTAATCTATTAATCATATTGTTCAAGTACATAATTTGTGTTTAAACTGTGTTAAAGGTGAACCTGTGTAGGAACATCCACATTAATAATACAAAATCCTCGTTTGATCACAGCACCACTTCCCTTTTTATCCTTCAACTGTGCCGAGAAAAAACATAGAAACACTTTTATCAATCTCACGTCTGAATTAGTGTGTTACGATACAGGGATCTTATACTCTGCTTTGAATCGAAGCCACAGACAATGAAATACTGATAAATGCATATTTATTTAATAAAACTGGTTAACAAGTGAATAAATGATTTATTAGTGCAAACAGATAAATGAGTAATCAACCAGAATGAGCGTGATATGTGCTCAATGGTGAGTTATAAGTCATGAATGACTGATAGTGGAAAGTCAAATGATAATGTAATTACCAGAAAATTAGTTGAGGCTGACGTAAATCAACTAACCAACTTCTCTAAGAATTTGACTGGAGAGCTCAATTCAAACGACACCAACTCTTAATCATAGAAGAAGATGGAGATGGTTTATGGAATCAAATAATGGTCAATAATATTTTGAGCTTGTGAAATGGTTTGTGAATGTGTAATAAAGTTTTGCAGCTGTAGAAATATTTTGTGCAGGTGTGAAAAACTTCTGTGCACAAAGATATAATGTGCACGTGTAAAAATGTTTTGCAGCTGTAGAAATATTTTGTGCATTTGTGAAAAAGTTTTGTGCACGCAGATATAATGTGCACATTAGGGCTGTCACAATATCAGATTTTGACAACACGATTATCGTGGCCAAAAGAATTGATGATAACGATATTATCTAGATATCTAGAGAAAATGTTGAAAAAAAAGTTATCAGTCAGATCATCTTTAACTTTGTTAATAGCGCATTTTGCCTCTTTTCTGACAATTGAATTACACTCAAAATATGAGTGTAGGGAGGTGGAGAGAAAGTCAGTAACCATAATTGTACATAGTTTGAAAGAAGTTTGAACAAACTGAAGTATAAGATTTTTATCTCCACCTGAATATATTTTGGAAACAGATGCCTGCAGAAGCTGTAGAAATATTTTGTGTATGTCTAATTAAAATTTGTGCAGGAATTTTTTCAAAAGTGTCCGACAGTGAAGTTACATGAGAGATGGACACACAGATTGGTTTACAGTCTTCTTTACCAGCTTCAACCAGTCAAGAGTCATTGTAAACACACAGATCAGCAGCAATATATCACTGACTCCACTGCTGTACAAGAGGTGGTTGTTACACTTAAGTCATACATACAAAATATGAATATTGTTCATCCAGTTAATCTATTTAGTATGGGCATCAGTTCTGGTCAAACTATCAGTGCTGCTTTCTGAAAACAGAAACGTGACAAAATATTTCAAAACAATACAGGGCAGGTGTTTTTGGGTGGAGACGGATATTCTCCTGTGCAAAACAGAAAATACTCTGTCCTTGTTCTCAGGTAAACAAGCAAAAAGCATTGCAGTACAGTAGACTGACTGAGATTAATCTAAAAGCCAGTTTCTCAATGTTTTTCAAGTCATAAAAAGTTGTCCTACAGCCCTGGAACAGCGTAACAGTGAAGTTATCACAAAAACAAACAAAAAAATTCACATACAGTACCATTTTAAAATTATTCTGTATATTTTTGATAAAAGTTTTTCTTTCTTTTCCCCAAACTGTGCTTCTTGAACCAAATTGTAAAATCAAGTCATTATTGTTAAAAATGTGTAATTCTTTAACTAGTCCATATGGGGAAGTTGATGGAGTTTTTTTAATAGCACTTTGGTAAAGCTGGTGAGGCTAGAATAGTTTTCAATCAATGAGGTGATTCACGGTCGTTCTCTCAGTGCAACAGATAATCTGCTGATCATCACTACACCTCTTGCTGGATATTTTTTTGCTTTCTGAAAACAGAAAAATAACAAAATATTTCAAAACAATACAGGGCAGGTGTTTTTGGGTGGAGACGGATATTCTCCTGTGCAAAACAGAAAATACTCTGTCCTTGTTCTCAGGTAAACAAGCAAAAAGCATTGCAGTACAGTAGACTGACTGAGATTAATCTAAAAGCCAGTTTCTCAATGTTTTTCAAGTCATAAAAAGTTGTCCTACAGCCCTGGAACAGTGTAACAGTGAAGTTATCACAAAAACAAACAAAAAAATCACATACAGTACCATTTTAAAATTATTCTGTATATTTTTGATAAAAGTTTTTCTTTCTTTTCCCCAAACTGTGCTTCTTGAACCAAATTGTAAAATCAAGTCATTATTGTTAAAAATGTGTAATTCTTTAACTAGTCCATATGGGGAAGTTGATGGAGTTTTTTTAATAGCACTTTGGTAAAGCTGGTGAGGCTAGAATAGTTTTCGATCATTGAGGTGATTCACGGTCGTTCTCTCAGTGCAACAGATAATCTGCTGATCATCACTACACCTCTTGCTGGATATTTTTTTGCTTTCTGAAAACAGAAAAATAACAAAATATTTCAAAACAATACAGGGCAGGTGTTTTTGGGTGGAGACGAATATTCTCCTGTGGATATTTTTCAGGCTTCTGCTGCTTGGTTCATCATCATTTGGATGTTGTTTGGCACCATCTCTCCTTCTTGCCCCTTCCTACGATTCTCTGAGAGAACATGACAACCAGTTTGTGACACACTGAATTCATGCTATTTCAAAGGAAGCTTGTGTATACATTATCACCACAATGATATTTTATGATATATATATACACACATCACAATAAGGCAAAAGTCTGCAAAATAACAAAACTGATTTTCAAAGAAATGAACTGTGCATCATTGTTGTGCATTATTGAACTGCAAACTCTTCACTTAAAAACTTAATTGTCCGTTTTTAGATTTTATTGTATAGAAATGACATTATAAACATTATATTAGCATGTATGTATGCAATGTTATTGCCCTGAAAGTCAATGAACGATAATATTGAACAAGATAATATTGGGTTTCAGTATAAATGCCTTAAAATATTACTCAGACATAGTAAATGTGGAGTCTCAGTGTTTGATCTCACCTCTGATTTCCTGCAGAGCAAAAAGCCAAAGAACCTATTGTGTTACTGTTAATCCTTCATCATCTAACAGAGATCTGCTTCACAGTGATCACAGTTCAGGACTTAAAATGTTGATAATAAAATGCTGTAAAAATGTATAACTTACTGATCATTCCACGTTTCACCAGCACTCCAACAATAACAATGAGACCAACAATGGGAAAGGCAATGGCATAAGAAGTCCTCTCCTTTGCAGCATCTGAAGAAATATAAGAAAGTGTTGAGTTAAGAAAAAGGGCAGGCTTAAGATTTTTATGCATTTTTTTTCCAACAATATGGTTATCCATTCTGATAATTAATTATTAAATGGTTAAAAAAGAGGATATAAAAAAACAAAATATCTCTTTGGTGTATCAAAGAAACTATAACTTTCTGGAATAACTCAGACATTTACCACGATGTGCCTCAGTATCATCTTCCACTGGAGGTCCATTTGTGCTAACGTCATCAATTCTCTTTGGTACTGTTTCAAATAAGATTCAAAACTGTTTAAGTACTTTTTCAAATGGAAAACGTCTTAAATGAAAACAGAATTCTACATTTTCAGTGTATAAGGAAATAAAAAAAAACAAAATGATCTGTTCAGTATTAAATGCAGGGTGCTCACCAACACTGACGTTAACAACACATCTGGCCGTTAGTTTTGGAACAAAACACCTGTATCGTCCACTGTCATTCAGCTGTACTGAGGAGATACGCAGTGTCAGGTTTCCTCTGCTCAGGCCGTCATGGTTGAAAGTTGTCCTGCCTCGGTATCTCTCCATCTGTGCATCATGGTGGTCCTGCATATGTCGATAGGAGTAGACTACCTTGTTGAGGTCAACTCTCTTCCAATCCACTGTGTAAGCAGACACGTTTTTTGGCGGGTCCAGCTGACATGGTAGAGTGACATCATCACCCTCTACTGCCTCCATTGGCTGAGTTGGGCAAATGGCAGAAGTCGCTTCTGAGGAAACTAACATAACGTTTAGATTGTTTTAAATCTAAATAAAAGCGTAATACTTTTTCCAAACTTTATTTGCATTATACAGATCTATGGGGGCAAGAGCAGGCAGCTGCCACCCCCATTATAAGGCCACGTTAAAACAGAAAACGGCAGTGTGTGAAAAACTGCAGCCGCCCCCCCATCCCCACCCCCAAATTAAATACTGGTATTGGATCGGTACTTGGTATTGGCCGATACCCAAAGCTCTGGTATCGAGGTATCAGTATCGGAACTAAAAAAGTCGGATTGGTGCATCCCTAAAAAGAACTGCACTGGTCATCCAGAAAAAAGTTTAACTGGGCTCAACTTTTGCTGCAACGCAAAAGGTGCTGCGTTTTTCCAAGTTGTGGGAGGAAGTTGAAACTCCTAGAGAGAACCCACACGGGCACGGGGAGAACATGCGAGCTCCACCCAGAGAGGCCCAAACCAGCCAGCGGCTTTGAACCCAGAACCTTCTTGCTGCGAGGCAACATTGCCAACCACTGCACCACCTGGAAAAATGTCTTTCAGCTCCAAGAGCGAAATCCTCACTCAGACTTTGGGGGGTGGGACATAAAGGGTCTGTATAAGATAAATACGTTTTTGGAACTGTAAATCATGCAAAGCTACTCTTGTGGAGTCCAAAAATAAAAATTTAGAGCTAAAATGAACATAATAGGTTCTCTAAAATAGTACTCGAATTTGGTAAATGTGGAGTCTCAGTGTTTGATCTCAGCTCTGGTTTCCCGCACAGCAAAAAGCCAAAGAACCTATTGTGTTACTGTTAATCCTTCATCATCCAACGGAGATCTGCTCAACAGTGATCACAGTTCAGGACTTTAAATGTTGATAATAAAATGCTTTAAAAGTTTGTAACTTACCGATCATTACACTTTTCACCAGCACTCCAACAATAATAAAGAGACCAACAATGGGAGAGGCAGTCCTCCAGTTTGCAGTGTCTGAAGAAATATTAGAAAGTGTTGAGTTGAGAAAAAGGGTGTGTGTGTGTGTGAATGTGTGAGAGAGAATAATGATGCATCCAGTTGTGTATGGAAGCAAATAATTTCCATAATAAGTGAGTGAATGGTTGAGTGAGAGAGCAAGTGGCAGAAAAGTGACGGTAAATTCGAGCTGAGCAGAGGAAAGGGTTAGCAGTAAGTTTTCAGTCTGGTAGTAAATGTACAGTACAGGCTACAGTGTGTCAGTTAATAAATGCTGCAGCTTGTCAAGACCAAGAAAAGTCACATCTGTTGTTTCCCCACCTGCTGGAAAAATGAAGGAGGATAGCTCCAAAGTTAGCGATAATGGGTTAGCCTAACCTGAAGATGCTAAACAGAGAAATAGAGAACGGAAAAATACGTGGTTGCTGAGTCTTTCGACTTTTGCTCTGATTGCAAGGCAAGCAGTGATAGTGGATCAAATCATTTATGTACTGACAAACAAGAACCATACACGTAAAATTAACATTATCATGTCATGTCATGTTTTTAGTCTGCTTTTAAAGGAAGACATGGTGTAACAGACCTGAGTACATGTCAAACTTCACTTTTTAAAATAAATAATAACCTCAAGAACGGATTAAGAAATAAGGGTGTAAAATGGCAAGAGTAACTTGTATAATAATAATAATAATAATAATAATAATAATAATAAGTTTATTTAGTATAGCACCTTTCACAGAAATGAAATTCACAAAGTGCTTCACAGGAACAAGAGTTGAAAATATGACCATAAAAACATACATAGTGTAAAAACATATGCCACAAGTTAGAATAAAATAAAATAAAAATAAATAAATAAATAAATAAAAATTAAAATTAAAATTAAAAGATCGTGGAGCAATGGGAGTTAAAAGATTGGACTAGACAATCTGTTTCTGCTTGAGGAAACGAAACTGCACTTGGGTTAAAAGCTGCAGAAAATTGCCCAGCAGTGAGGTGATTTAAGATGCGAGAGCATTTCAAACTTTTACTGGGCAGAGAATCTAGTTTAAAAGACAGGATGAACAAAACACAACTATGGTCAATAATAGGCAGCACCTCAGAACAAACAGTCAGTAAGAAAGATAAAGCCAGGAGAAGATTTGGCCATAATGGTGTAAAGTGACCCTAAACAGTTATAAAGAAAAAGAAAAAGAGCATGACTGGATAGGGCTGAACTGGATATGCCTAGGCATAAGTTAGCTTGCCTTGTAATTTATTATAATAATGTTAATTATATATACACACACACACACATATATAAATACATTATATATATATATTAAGGTATATATATATATATATAAGATCGTATCACGGATTTGAGTCACGGATCAGATCATTTTTCGGGTCAGCAAAAAAAAAAAAGGGGGGGGGGGGGGGGGGCATATAAAATTTTGCATTCCATATATTCTGTAAAACATTTAAAGCAAGGAACTTTTGTCAATGGTCAGAGAAATAGACCATTGACAAAAGTCGCCAGCCTTGGTTCACTGTTTCCGACATCATATCGCTTTCGTGCCCCTCGGTTCCATTTATCATTTCCCTCTTTTTGGAGGGCAACCACTTTCTTCACTTGTAGCTCAACTAATACTTTGCTGTAAGAAATAGGCGTGTGAGTTACTTTGACGTGAAGCCAGACGCTGCTGTTATCACGTTTAGTTCTGCTGTGTGATAGGCTGTTAGATCTATCGATTTAAAAATGTTCGCACTTTATCATCGTAATCGATAACTTTTACTGTAATCCCATACAGAGTATTTGTTGTAGCCCTAATACAGCACGCGACATGCTGTCAACAATATTGTTGTGTGAGTGTTGTTTGAGTAACACAGTGTCTTAGTGCTCACCTCGGACTTGCATCTTCTCAGTCCGCTCTCTGTCCTCCTCTTCTGCCTCTGGTCTTCCTACTGGAGCGTGTGCGGGAAGTACAGTACTGTGCATTAGTTTTAGGCACCCTAGATGTCTAGATTCTTATCCATTATGCTATGCAATCAGGGAGGAGTCTGATCGGTCCCAAATTTATTCATGACACAGCACACAGCCAGAGTCATAAACAATTATATTCAGCAACAAGAAAAATGATGAGTCCTGCAACAGATGGTTTGGCTCCCACAGAGCCCTGATCTCAACATCATGGAGTCAATCTGGGATTACATGAAGAAGCACCTGAGATGGCCTAAATAATAAATCCACAGAAGAACATTCTTTCTCCAGGATGGTTACAACAACCTACCTGCAAGTTACCATGAAAAACTGTGTTAAAGTGTACTGAGGAGAACTGCTGCTGTTTTAAAGGCAACGCTGCTCACAGCAAATATTGATTTCATTTAGGTTTCTGCTGTTTACTCAACTTTGTAAGAGGTTAATTGATAAATTAAAACAATTTATAGCAATATTTTGTAAGCATTCTCACTTTACTTTTAGTGCCTAAAACCTTTGCACAGTACTGTATCTTCTATTTTTGTGAAACACCACTAACTAAGTACTAATACAATCAATTCTGCTTCCAACCGACCGAGTGTAATATAGAAAACACAGAAAAGTAACTGACAGTGCAGTTTCATGAGCTTGAACCTGTGTCAGTGGATGTTTTTTTTTGTTTTTTTTAATAAATTGCATCAGATATCACAGCATGTGGATTGCAGTACGTTTGGGGGGGTGCAAATAAAGGTTATAATACAGAAATATATTGTATGTGGGTCTATATTAATAAGTTTCATTCTGATAGAAAAACGAGATTTATTCTCTATTCAACTGTGGTGCCTTAAAATACATCAGCAACCACGTTCAGGTTATTAAGTCATTTCACATATGCTTGGCTATGTTGCAATTGGGCCTACTAGTACAGAGAAAATAGATATAAAGTAAGGATGTCAATGATTAATCAATTATAGGTTAATTGCCGTTAGTGATTTGACAGATTATTGCACAATGTCTGTATGTATTGTGGCAAAAAATCCCCCTGCGGCCAAAAAGTATATTCCCCATAGACCACCATTGGGAAAGAGATGTCTGTAAAACCTCTTTATTTTCTTTAGAAAATAAACAGAGGTTTTTCCCTTTTACTTGACAACCAAACAAAACATTCTCTATTTGCTTTCCCACTTTCCCAGTATGGTCATAGGGCCTTCACAGCTGGATTGTCTCATTCCCTGTACACTATATCTGCTGCTTATATCTTAGTTTAAGTGGTATTTCTCCCGTCTGCGCTTGGCTTGCTATAGCTGGAGAAGTCTTTAACAGCACAATCTCAGTGTCTGAGTTTGTGGAACTTACAGCTTCTTTGTTAATGTCTTTGCTGCTGACTTTTACACTACACTTCCATAATCAATCACTGATCTTGTTCAAGCGACATAAATGCTCCTCAAAGCACTTCTACTTGCTCCCCATTCAGACCATGTCTGACATCTCATCACATTTAGAACCATCTTGCTTTTTTTATCCTTTTTATTTATATGATCACTCCAGGTCAGTTTACCTGCTCTAACTGTTTCCCATACATCTTTATACCAGCTTCTCACTACCTTTGTCTTTTCTACTGAAAACTTAAATCTCTATGAGTATGACCATTTCTCAACCACCCTCACTGCTTCTTGTGTATGGCCTTGAATTAGTGTCATATTCTTCCCCCTTTTCCATATCGGTACTGGTCATCCAGAAAAAAGTTTAACTGGGCTCAACTTTTGCTGCAACGCAACCCAACATCATCCAGCAAGGTGCTGCGTTTTTCCAAGTTGTGGGAGGAAGTCGAAACTCCCAGAGAGAACCCACACGGGCACGGGGAGAACATGCGAGCTCCACCCAGAGAGGCCCAAACCAGCCAGCGCTTTGAACCCAGAACCTTCTTGCTGCGAGGCAACATTGCCAACCACTGCACCACCTGGAAAAATGTCTTTCAACTCCAAGAGCGAAATCCTCACTCAGACTTTGGGCGGTGGGACATAAAGGGTCTGTATAAGATAAATACGTTTTTGGAACTGTAAATCATGCAAAGCTACTCTTGTGGAGTCCAAAAATAAAAATTTAGAGCTAAAATGAACATAATAGGTTCTCTAAAATAGTACTCGAATTTGGTTAATGTGGAGTCTCAGTGTTTGATCTCAGCTCTGGTTTCCCGCACAGCAAAAAGCCAAAGAACCTATTGTGTTACTGTTAATCCTTCATCATCCAACAGAGATCTGCTCAACAGTGATCACAGTTCAGGATTTTAAATGTTGATAATAAAATGCTGTAAAAGTTTGTAACTTACCGATCATTACACTTTTCATCAGCACTCCAACAATAATAAAGAGACCAACAATGGGAGAGGCAGTCCTCCTGTTTGCAGTGTCTGAAGAAATATTAGAAAGTGTTGAGTTGAGAAAAAGGGTGTGTGTGTGTGAATGTGTGAGAGAGAATAATGATGCATCTAGTTGTGTATGGAAGCAAATAATTGGCATAATAAGTGAGTGAGTGGTTGAGTGAGAGAGCAAGTGGCAGAAAAGTGACGGTAAATTCGAGCTGAGCAGAGGAAAAGGTTAGCAGTAAGTTTTCAGTCTGGCAGTAAATGTACAGTACAGCCTACAGTGTGTCAGTTAATAAATGCTGCAGCTTGTCAAGACCAAGAAAAGTCACATCTGTTGTTTCCCCACCTGCTGGAAAAATGAAGGAGGATAGCTGCAAAGTTAGCGATAATGGGTTAGCCTAACCTGAAGATGCTAAACAGAGAAATAGAGAACGGAAAAATATGTGGTTGCTGAGTCTTTCGACTTTTGCTCTGATTGCAAGGCAAGCAGTGATAGTGGATCAAATCATTTATTTACTGACAAACAAGAACCATACACATAAAATTAACATTATCATGTCATGTCATGTTTTTAGTCTGCTTTTAAAGGAAGACATGGTGTAACAGACCTGAGTACATGTCAAACTTCACTTTTTAAAACAAATAATAACCTCAAGAAAGGATTAAGAAATAAGGGTTTAAAATGGCAAGAGTAACTTGTTTAATAATAATAATAATAATAATAATAATAAAAATACATAAATAAATAAAAATAAAAACACAACAAAAAACACAATCAAACAAACTCAAGAAGACACAAAAGCCAATTTAAAAAGATGGGTCTTCAATAGTCCAAACCTCTTCACCGGTCACATTTCTATATGATGCAGTCTGAATATTGTGTCATATATTTCATCGAGTATATCTGGTCTGTTTTGGGATGACATGGACTGCAATGATCCCAGAGCTGATAATGAGTCTGAGCATAATATGACCTTTTTTTTAGCTTATTTTGCTCTATCCACTGCAATGCCGTTACAGTAGCTAACATCTCAACTGTATATACTGTTAAGTGATCACATGTTCTTTCCTTAATATTTATATTTAAATTAGGGACAACAAAAGCAAACCCAGTCCTTTCATTCTTAGACTCTTTTGATTCGTCTGTATATATTGGAATAAATTATTTATGTGTTGTTCTTAGTCTTTCAGTTTCTTTCTAAGGACACAGGAGCTTATGACTTTGGGTTTTTTTTCTATTTTACTTGACAACCAAACAAAACATTCTCCCTTTGCTTTCCCACTTTCCCAGCATGGTCATAGGGCCTTCACAGCTGGATTGTCTCATTCCCTGTACACTAGCCCATTGAATCATTAGCTGCTTGTATCTTAGGCTCAGTGGTATTTCTCCCATCTGCACTTGGCTTGCTATAGCTGTAGAAGTCTTAATAGCCACACAGCACAATCTCAGTGTCTGAGTTTGTGGAACTTACAGCTTCTTTGTTAATGTCTTTGCTGCTGACTTTTACACTACACTTCCATAATCAATCACTGATCTTGTTCAAGCAACATAAATGCTCCTCAAAGCACTTCTACTTGCTCCCCATTCAGACCATGTCTGACATCTCATCACATTTAGAACCATCTTGCTTTTTTTATCCATTTTATTTATATGATTACTCCAGGTCAGTTTACCTGCTCTAACTGTTTCCCATACATCTTTATACCAGCTTCTCACTACCTTTGTCTTTTCTACTGAAAACTTAAATCTCTATGAGTATGACCATTTCTCAACCACCCTCACTGCTTCTTGTGTATGGCCTTGAATTAGTGTCATATTCTTCCCCCTTTTCCATATCGGCACTGGTCATCCAGAAAAAAGTTTAACTGGGCTCAACTTTTGCTGCAACGCAACCCAACGTCATCCAGCAAGGTGCTGCGTTTTTCCAAGTTGTGGGAGGAAGTCGAAACTCCCAGAGAGAACCCACACGGGCACGGGGAGAACATGCGAGCTCCACCCAGAGAGGCCCAAACCAGCCAGCGGCTTTGAACCCAGAACCTTCTTGCTGCGAGGCAACATTGCCAACCACTGCACCACCTGGAAAAATGTCTTTCAACTCCAAGAGCGAAATCCTCACTCAGACTTTGGGCGGTGGGACATAAAGGGTCTGTATAAGATAAATATGTTTTTGGAACTGTAAATCATGCAAAGCTACTCTTGTGGAGTCCAAAAATAAAAATTTAGAACCATACACATAAAATTAACATTATCATGTCATGTCATGTTTTTAGTCTGCTTTTAAAGGAAGACATGGTGTAACAGACCTGAGTACATGTCAAACTTCACTTTTTAAAATAAATAATAACCTCAAGAAAGGATTAAGAAATAAGGGTGTAAAATGGCAAGAGTAACTTGTATAATAATAATAATAATTATTATTATTATTATAATTATTATTATTATTATTATTATTATTATTATTATTATTATAGTTTATTTAGTATAGCACCTTTCACAGAAATGAAATTCACAAAGTGCTTCACAGGAAGAGAGTTGAAAAGAGTTGAAAATAAGACCATAAAAACATACATAGTGTAAAAACATATGCCACAAGTTAGAATAAAATAAAATAAAAATAAATAAATAAATAAATAAATAAAAATTAAAATTAAAATTAACAAAACACAATCAAACAAACAACTCAAGAAGACACAAAAGCCAATTTAAAAAGATGGGTCTTCAATAGTTTTTTAAAAGCTTCTGCAGAGACTGCTGACCGTATTTGTACAGGGAGAAAGTTCCATAGGGTTGGAGCCACAAATGCAAAGGCACGATCACCTTTGGTTTTCAGCCGTAAGCGAGGGACAGCCAGTAGGTCCTGGTTGGAAGACCTGAGTGACCTACTGGCGACGTAGGGATGGATAAGTTCCATAATGTATTCTGGAGACTGTCCATACAGGGCTCTATATGTAATAGTAAGAACCTTAAAATGAATCCTAAAGCGAAAGGGCAACCAGTGCAAAGATCTTAAAATAGGAGTGATGTGAGTCATCCTGCTGGACCTGGTTAGCAGTCTTGCCGCTGCATTTTGGACCGTTTGTAGCTGTCTCACAGACGCTTTGCTGAGACAAGTGAAAATGGAATTACAATAGTCCAAACGGGATGATATGAACGCATGGATGATCATTTCTAGTTCTCATCGTGAGATGATGGACTTGAGTTTGGTGATATATCGTAGATGGAAAAACAGACAGTGAACATTGAGCTTAGTGGATTTCCACAGTCGCTCTGCCCTCCGACATCTACGCCGGAGACAACGAATGGTGTCATTTAACCAAGGAGTTGAATTTATGGATGGAATAGGACGCAATTTATAAGGAGCCACTTTGTCCAAGATTGTGGAGCAATGGGAGTTAAAAGATTGGACTAGACAATCTGTGTCTGCTTGAGGAAATGAAACTACACTTGGGTTAAAAGCTGCAGAAAATTGCCCAGCAGTGAGGTGATTTAAGATGCGAGAGCATTTCAAACTTTTACTGGGCAGAGAATCTAGTTGAACAAAACACAACAATGGTCAATAATAGGCAGCACCTAAGAACAAACAGAGTCAGTAAGAAAGATAAAGCCAGGAGAAGATTTGGCCATAATGGTGTAAAGTGACCCTAAACAGTTATAAAGAAAAAGAAAAAGAGCATGACTGGATAGAACTGGATAGAACTAGATAGAACTGGATAGAACTGGATAGAACTAGATAGAACTGGATAGAACTGGATATGCCTAGGCATATCCAGTTTAGCCCAAAACCTATTTTAGAGATTTTGGGTCTGCAACAGATGATGTAAAGAAATTATAATGGTGTAATTGGCTAGTATAAAGAGGTTGGACAAAAGGTGCGACCTATGGAGACCCAAATGGTATTAAAGACCACGCCCTAAGGCTAGGAACTCAGAACATATGTGGTGAGCCTTGTGTGCACTATATATTGTTCTCCTTTTTTGCCGGCATTAAAGTACATTTTGCTGCTCAGAACTCTGACTCCTGATGATTTTTCCTTTTTTGAACATCAAAGAAAAGTTTTGTCCTTGAGCTGATCTGAAACTTTTTTCAACTGAGATCCAAAGATTTATTACAATAAGGGTTCATTGTTTAAACTTTAGAATAATTTCTTAACATAAAAAATATAATAACATAATCTAACTTTGCAAACATGCTTAATCTGTCGAACAAATTAACACAAGTTAGCTTGCCTTGTAATTTATTATAATAATGTTAATTATATACACACACACACACACACATATATACATACATTATATATATATATATATATTAAGGTATATATATATATAAGATCGTATCACGGATTTGAGTCACGGATCAGATCATTTTTCCGGTCAGCAAAAAAAAAGGGGGGGGCATATAAAATTTTGCATTCCATATATTCTGTAAAACATTTAAAGCAAGGAACTTTTGTCCATGGTCTTAAATGAAAACAACATTCAAGATGTCCAATGTTTAAATAAAATCTTAAAATATATAAAATATTCAAAGCTCAAATGTTAAAATGTTAAATTAAATTGCAATATGAAACATGATACCTTCCTCTTTTAAAAATGGTAGTGAATGAAACAACAGCCTGTGTCCACATCATCAAAACACGTCTTGTCCTGCAGCTCAGTCTGTTGAACGAGCCACCAAACATTCACCAACCTCTGCTCATCTGCAGCACATTAATCATTATGTAAATAACGTTATACCTGGAGATGTCCCTTCGGACCCGTTAGACGCTGGTTTGATCGTTGCTCCTCAAAATCCCTGTTAGCGACACGCTGTCTGTTCATGACTTGTACTTACAGCAGTTTGTTTGCTTTGTCTAAAATGACACATTACATTTTGTAATTAATCCGCGGTTCACCTTTTTTTTTTTGCTAATCCGAAAAATGATCCGATCCGTGACTCAAATCCGTGATACGATCCGAACCGTGAGTTTTGTGATCCGTTGCACCCCTAGAGACAATAGCTGCCAGGCAACATTGCCAACCACTGCACCACCTGGAAAAATGTCTTTCAGCTCCAAGAGCGAAATCCTCACTCAGACTTTGGGGGGTGGGACATAAAGGGTCTGTATAAGATAAATACGTTTTTGGAACTGTAAATCATGCAAAGCTACTCTTGTGGAGTCCAAAAATAAAAATTTAGAGCTAAAATGAACATAATAGGTTCTCTAAAATAGTACTCGAATTTGGTAAATGTGGAGTCTCAGTGTTTGATCTCAGCTCTGGTTTCCCGTACAGCAAAAAGCCAAAGAACCTATTGTGTTACTGTTAATCCTTCATCATCCAACGGAGATCTGCTCAACAGTGATCACAGTTCAGGATTTTAAATGTTGATAATAAAATGCTGTAAAAGTTTGTAACTTACCGATCATTACACTTTTCATCAGCACTCCAACAATAATAAAGAGACCATCAAAGGGAGAGGCAGTCCTCCTGTTTACAGTGTCTGAAGAAATATTAGAAAGTGTTGAGTTGAGAAAAAGGGTGTGTGTGTGAGAATAATGATGCATCTAGTTGTGTACGGAAGCAAATAATCGCCATAATAAGTGAGTGAGTGGTTGAGTGAGAGAGCAAGTGGCAGAAAAGTGACGGTAAATTCGAGCTGAGCAGAGGAAAAGGTTAGCAGTAAGTTTTCAGTCTGGTAGTAAATGTACAGTACAGCGTACAGTGTGTCAGTTAATAAATGCTGCAGCTTGTCAAGACCAAGAAAAGTCACATCTGTTGTTTCCCCACCTGCTGGAAAAATGATAATGGGTTAGCCTAACCTGAAGATGCTAAACAGAGAAATAGAGAACGGAAAAATACGTGGTTGCTGAGTCTTTCGACTTTTGCTCTGATTGCCAGGCAAGCAGTGATAGTGGATCAAATCATTTATGTACTGACAAACAAGAACCATACACATAAAATTAACATTATCATGTCATGTTTTTAGTCTGCTTTTAAAGGAAGACATGGTGTAACAGACCTGAGTACATGTCAAACTTCACTTTTTAAAATAAATAATAACCTCAAGAAAGGATTAAGAAATAAGGGTGTAAAATGGCAAGAGTAACTTGTATAATAATAATAATAATAATAATGATAATAATAAAAATAAATAAATAAATAAAAATAAAAAAAACACAATCAAACAAACTCAAGAAGACACAAAAGCCAATTTAAAAAGATGGGTCTTCAATAGTCCAAACCTCTTCACCGGTCACATTTCTAAATGATGCAGTCTGAATATTGTGTCATATATTTCATCGAGTATATCTGGTCTGTTTTGGGATGACATGGACTGCAATGATCCCAGAGTTGATAATGAGTCTGAGCATAATATGACCTTTTTTTTAGCTTATTTTGCTCTATCCACTGCAATGCCGTTACAGTAGCTAACATCTCAACTGTATATACTGTTAAGTGATCACATGTTCTTTCCTTAATGTTTATATTTAAATTAGGGACAACAAAAGCAAACCCAGTCCTTTCATTCTTAGACTCTTTTGATCCGTCTGTATATATTGGAATAAATTATTCATGTGTTGTTCTGAGTCTTTCAGTTTCTTTCTAAGGACACAGGAGCTTATGACTTTGGGTTTTTTTTCTATTTTACTTGACAACCAAACAAAACATTCTCCCTTTGCTTTCCCACTTTCCCAGCATGGTCATAGGGCCTTCCCAGCTCAATTGTCTTATTCCCTGTATACTTGTGAATCACCAGTTTACACTACACTTCCATAATCAATCACTGATCTTATTCAAGCAACATAAATGCTCCTCAAAGCACTTCTACTTGCTCCCCATTCAGACCATGTCTGACATCTCATCACATTTAGAACCATCTTGCTTTTTTTATCCTTTTTATTTATATGATCACTCCAGGTCAGTTTACCTGCTCCAACTGTTTCCCGCACATCTTTATACCAGCTTCTCACTACCTTTGTCTTTCCTACTGAAAACTTAAATCTCTATGAGTATGACCATTTCTCAACCACCCTCACTGCTTCTTGTGTATGGCCTTGAATTAGTGTTATATTCTTCCCCCTTTTCCATATCGGCACTGGTCATCCAGAAAAAAGTTTAACTGGGCTCAACTTTTGCTGCAACGCAACCCAACGTCATCCAGCAAGGTGCTGCGTTTTTCCAAGTTGTGGGAGGAAGTTGAAACTCCCAGAGAGAACCCACACGGGCACGGGGAGAACATGCGAGCTCCACCCAGAGAGGCCCAAACCAGCCAGCGGCTTTGAACCCAGAACCTTCTTGCTGCGAGGCAACATTGCCAACCACTGCACCACCTGGAAAAATGTCTTTCAGCTTCAAGAGCGAAATCCTCACTCAGACTTTGGGGGGTGGGACATAAAGGGTCTGTATAAGATAAATACGTTTTTGGAACTGTAAATCATGCAAAGCTACTCTTGTGGAGTCCAAAAATAAAAATTTAGAACCATACACATAAAATTAACATTATCATGTCATGTTTTTAGTCTGCTTTTAAAGGAAGACATGGTGTAACAGACCTGAGTACATGTCAAATTTCACTTTTTAAAATAAATAATAACCTCAAGAAAGGATTAAGAAATAAGGGTGTAAAATGGCAAGAGTAACTTGTATAATAATAATAATAATTATAATTATAATTATTATTATTATTATTGTTATTATTATTATTATTATAGTTTATTTAGTATAGCACCTTTCACAGAAATGAAATTCACAAAGTGCTTCACAGGAACAAGAGTTGAAAATAAGACCATAAAAACATACATAGTGTAAAAACATATGCCACAAATTAGAATAAAATAAAATAAAAATAAATAAATAAATAAAAATAAAAATAAAAAAAACACAATCAAACAAACTCAAGAAGACACAAAAGCCAATTTAAAAAGATGGGTCTTCAATAGTCCAAACCTCTTCACCGGTCACATTTCTATATGATGCAGTCTGAATATTGTGTCATATATTTCATCGAGTATATCTGGTCTGTTTTGGGATGACATGGACTGCAATGATCCCAGAGCTGATAATGAGTCTGAGCATAATATGACCTTTTTTTTAGCTTATTTTGCTCTATCCACTGCAATGCCGTTACAGTAGCTAACATCTCAACTGTATATACTGTTAAGTGATCACATGTTCTTTCCTTAATGTTTATATTTAAATTAGGGACAACAAAAGCAAACCCAGTCCTTTCATTCTTAGACTCTTTTGATCCGTCTGTATATATTGGAATAAATTATTCATGTGTTGTTCTTAGTCTTTCAGTTTCTTTCTAAGGACACAGGAGCTTATGACTTTGGGTTTTTTTTCTATTTTACTTGACAACCAAACAAAACATTCTCCCTTTGCTTTCCCACTTTCCCAGCATGGTCATAGGGCCTTCACAGCTGGATTGTCTCATTCCCTGTACACTAGACCATTGAATCATTAGCTGCTTGTATCTTAGGCTCAGTGGTATTTCTCCCATCTGCACTTGGCTTGCTATAGCTGGAGAAGTCTTAATAGCCACACAGCACAATCTCAGTGTCAATCAATCACTGATCTTGAGTATGACCATTTCTCAACCACCCTCACTGCTTCTTGTGTCTGGCCTTGAATTAGTGTTATATTCTTCCCCCTTTTCCATATCGGCCCATCATCAGCAAATAATGATTTTTAAAATGTCACAACGTATGTCAGAGAACCCATCATTAATCATAATGGAAAAAAGTATTGGGCTGATCACAAGGCCCTGAGGAGTTATCTGCCTTATACCGAATAGATAATGCTGTTCCAATTTTAACCTGAATATATCTATCAAATAAAAAAAATGAATCCAATTAAAAGTTCTTCCTGTTATTCCCATTTTATCTAATTTAATCATTAAAATGAATCATTTCCATACCATATTATCAGCTTTCTCTACATTAAAAAACACTGCCAGTATGGATTCTTTATTAATTTGGGATTTTCTCATTTCTGTCTCTAAACAAATTACTGGATCCATTGTTCCCCGTCCTTTCCTAAATCCACTTTGGTAAGGAGAAATCAATCCTCTACTTTCTATAGAGATCATCATTCTCTCTGTAATTATCCTTTCCATTATTTTCCCAACATGTGAAGTAAGTGCAACTGGTCTGTAGTTTGTTGGACTTTCCTGGTTTTATTATAGGTATGATCTGATATGGTTGTCTCTGGTAGCACAGCGTTGAAGATGTCTTGATCTGTGGAAGAGCGGCCGTTTTACTATGAAGTCTCCTAACTGACCACACTGACTTTCTTAATAATAACTCAAAAAATTATTTCACTGGCCAAAATGAAACTGTACTTTAAGACATTAAGCGCGAAAGAATTTCAACATAAAGTTTGTTTTTCTGAAGTTACAATATTGAACGTAGCTAAAAAGAAAAGAAAGTTAACTTAAGAGAAGAAAGTTAAGATGGCGGAAGTCCATTCCTTGGAGATCCAAGAACAGAGAAGCATATGGGTGTAGGTTGACAGTATTTTGTTCTGGCCTACGGTATGGGGCATGTTTTTGGCTGGAGATGTATATTCTCCAATGCAAAAAAGAAAATCCTTTGTCTAAGAGAAAACATGTGATCTCACCTGAGTTAATTAAGTCACACATTTAAACATGAATAAAATAGTTCAACATGTCACTCGAATATTCAGAGACATCCTATCTATGTCACACCTGAGTGAAAAACAAAAGGGGAGGAAAAGTGTGTTGGTATGTGTCGGCAAGGTTAGAAGGAGAGAAAGAATTTGGAATAGATAGGATTGTCCCAACTCATCAAAACAAACTGATAGGGTTAAATTGTGGTAAAACAGTCTCTCCAATGAAAAATCCTTTAATCTAGTGTTTCCTGAGACTTGACTTGCTAAAGAATGTAGTTGTTTTTAGTTTGTACCATAAATCTCAGCTGGAGAGTCTCTGGAGGTAGGATAGGAGGGACTGTTCTGGGGAGAGTCAGAACTGACACTTAAATGTTGAGAAAGGACTCAGACCCCCTGACCATTCCATGTTTAGCTTTGAAGGCATTTCCAAACCAAAGTTGAATATACATCCACATTCTTGAGTTTAGAGGTTTTCGTTGATTGAGCCCAGACCTTCTTTGGGCTTTCACGGACACTGGCAGAAAACAAAGGTGTCAGACTCTGGGAAGCAGGAGTGGACCCAAACGCAGAGGCCGGAATGCAGATATGATGAAAAACTCTTTTAATAGTGGATGGTCACGGACAGGTAAACAGGGCTGAACAGAACTAGCAGAAGGAACAACACAAAATGATCCAACAAGGACTGAACAGAAAACCAGAACTTGAAGAAACTGAACTAACAAGGAGATGAGGTGCAGGTGGGGAGATGGGTGGAGAACTCGAGAGGGGAATAAACATACAGGGAACTGATTGGCTGAGGACACACAGGGAGCGGGGCAGGGCTGACAAGGCTAACACAGGGCAGGTGTGGGGAAGACAGCAGGGCAGGGCTAACGAGTCCAAATGCAGGGCAGGTGTGGAGGAGTACATGAACACACAAGGGAAACAGAACAAAAACCCAGAAAACAAACAAACATCTACACTAACCCATCCAAAACCAACCACAAACACAAACCCAAGCACACAACCCAACAAACCAATGATGCAGTCCTCCAAAACCCACCACCCAAATCACACAAGAAAACCCCCATGAACCGAGGGGCCAAACAGACGTGCAAAACCAGGAGACCCCACAGAACACAACATAAGACCAAAAAAACACCCAAAGTTCAGGCAAGATGTGACACAAAGGGAGGGATACTGGTTCACCTACCCCTGAGATACTATATTACACATGTCAAAATATCATAAGAAAGAATTATAGCTTTTACTTAGCTTTTACTACCATTGGAATGGTCAGGGGATCTTAATGCTTGTTTAATACAAAATATATGTGCAATGTGTTTTATAGCATCATCTTATTCGTTGATATGAGTTAACCATTCATGAAAAAAAAATAAACTCATGTTTTTTGTTGAAAAAAGGTTTATTCTTATTATAAAAGACTTATTCTCATGTCTCATTCTTACTATTAGGTGGTTCTCGTGTTGAAATTCTCTGTCCATTGGAATGGACAGAAAAGACTCAAAAGTATTTTAATCTTTTATTATTATTATTATTATTGATAATGATTTATGAGTGCATTCAGAGTAGAAGTCCACCATTACAATTTCTTTTGTGTTTGGAACATAATTGGGTTCTGAATGGCTCTCGTGGGTTATAATGCAAGGCAAAGATACAGCACATTTCATGCCCAAAAGCAACGCATAGTGCTTTACAGAGTACACAGGCAAAAGCACAAAAAACAAATGATAAAAACAGTAAAAGCAAGCAAGCCAAGTACAAAGCTAACAAGAGCATGTAAAGATTAAATAACAGGTCCGAGAATCGACCCTTGCAGTACAGAGATGCTGTGATGTATAACTGCCAATTGATACAAGTACAACAACACTTTAAATTCTTCCAAAATTATCAGTCACAGCGACTTCTATTCCATGTATGACCAAGATGCCTGGGTATATTTCAATACTGGGTGATTTACTGCAAGTAGAAAAAACAAGGATGCAAACTCATCAGGGGTGAAAAAAGTGACAAAGATGCAAACCCCCTACACAACGCCGACATATTATCTTGAATGCTTATACTCTTTGGTAGATGCATTTGTGGCAGGCGACCACAACACCGACGCATGAATCCTGTGCACATATATTCTTTGGTAGAGGGGGTATGACGTCATTGACAGGCAAACAAATGAAATGGACCATTACCTTGATTAAAATTACAGAATTCTCTGGTTTGAAAATTGTTGGAAACATTTGGGATGATGTAAGTACACAACTCAACAAACTATATAACATAGATCTAGTCATTTTTAGACATTTTAATGCACAATAAATACATATTATAGCTTTAATACAATATGTAAAATTATGAGATTTCAGCACCACTCCACTTGCTTGTCTCAGTTTTTACTCTTTCAAATAATCAATCATCTATATAACTCTTCAGTACATTTTTTATTATTAATATACCCATAAGATTAAGGAAAGACAACACACCTGAAATTGCTATATTTGTTCTGACTTGTTTCATGAGTTTGCCTAATTTTCATAATTTCAAGATTAAAAACTAAAGGTTATAATACAGAAAAATATTGTTTGTGGGTCTATATTAAGTTTCATTCTGATAGAATAACCAGATTTATTTTGTCTCTATTCAACTGTGGTGCTTTAAAACACATCCACACCCACGTTCAGGTTATTTAATTTCACAAAGGCTTGGCTATGTTGCAAATTGGGCCAACTAGTGCAGAGAAAATAGATAATATAAAGTAGGGATGTCAATGATTAATTGATTAACGGTTAATTGCCGTTAATAATTTAACAGATTAAAAATATATTAACCCATAATGCAGAAGACAAGGAATATGTAGTGTAACTGTTAGAAAATGTTGTGTAGATTTGCTGTAGTTTGCTGTTGCGCCACCAGGAAGACCCTCTTACATTTTAATGAGATTGAGTTACAGGTGTGTTTGATGACCACTTGTAAGAGCCGTATGAACTGTAAAACAAACGCACCTCCCTGCCTTCAGAGGAAGAAAGAAGTCACAGCGCGTCTCAATCTGCTCACTGTGTCATGTTGATGTACACTAAAGCACAAAGTTGTGAAAACTCCATGAAGTTGTTATTTGGCAGATGTCTGGTTAAGCTATCTAAGGCTTACGCTAATGCTACACTAGCATCTTGATCAGAAGCAGTTGCTCGGTTAATGCAGGCTGAGAGTTGAGTGTATGAGAGATTCAGTTCAGATTTGAGGGGGTATGTTTGCACCAAAGATTTGTGTTTTGTCAGTAGTGTCGCTTCACAATCGCCGTGGTCTCGGAACATATTAGACAAACTGGTTTTGAACTGCCTGTGAAAGTGTTTCCTTCGTTTTACTCGTAACTACAGTCATTGTGTACTGGGTTCATGTAGACATACAGAGATTAGGCAAGTGTGTGTGTGTTTTTGCAGGTTGGTTTCCAATGTGAAACAGCGGAGATAGAGCATAAGGGGGAGACAGAATTTACCAAAGGAGGAGAGAGAATAAATAAATAAATTGATAAATAATAGAATAGATAAATAAGTGAATGAAATATAAAGTAGCAACGATGCTACTGGAAGGCAACACTGGCTGGGCACTGAGGCTAGAGTGGCGCCGGGGTGGATCCAGAGTGGGCTGGGCCAGGCCAGGACAGCTGGGTCAGGGGAGAATTTTATGTTTTTATTGTGATTTCCCCTTCCTTTTAATGTTAGTTTGTTTGCTTGTTTTATTTTATAATTTAAGCTAAAATAAGCTATTTCCCCCTACTCTTCTTCCTTGCTTACTTTGCTCTTGCCTGCTTTAGGCCACCACCGGGCCTGTAGGAGGTGGCTGGCTTATTGGAGGTCAGAAACCCTTTAGAACAGACCTCACCCCTATGGGAAGGGTCCGTTCAGCTGGGTCCAAGGAGCTTCTTTCTATTTGGAGAGGGGGATATCGGGGAACAGGACCTCAGACCCCAAGCTATCCCAAACCAGCCCAGTCCCCAAGGCCCCCAAGCCCCCTCAGCCACCAGAGCCCAGCCCGACATGGTTCCATCATGTAGATGAAAAAAAAAAATAGAAAGGAAAAAGAAGTAGGTGAACAGAGTGGGTTGTTGGGTGAGGGGAGATTTACTATAATTGTTGATTGTATGTTTGTGTATGGCCTGAATGTCAATCTATTTAAATTTCTATTTAATTTATCCCAAAAAAAAGACAAAAAATCATCATTGAGGTGATTAATGGTCTTCTCTCAGTGCACATTTTTCAGGCTTCTGCTGCTTGGTTCCTTGGGTTTCCTTTTGAACGTTGTTTAGTGCCATCTCTCCTTCTTGCCTCCTCCATCTTCTGAGCTTCCTCCTACAGTTCTCTGAGGGAACATGACAACCAGTTTGTGACACATTGAATTCATGCTATTTCAAAGGAAGCTTGTGTATACTCCTGACATAGTGTGTAGAATAGCTGGGCAATATGGTTGATATCATCACCACAATGATATTTTATGATATCAACTTATTGTGTTACTGATACTGGCCTGCTAAATGGCCCGACAGGCCCGCCACAGGCCACAGAACGTAACACTGTGACAGCCAGGTGGTAGAAGTAGTCGTGAGAGAGCGTAGTTGGCAGTTACACATTTTGTTTGGCAGCAAGTGCATTTAGAGCGGCTAAATGACAGAGCAGCAAGATGGATGGTGGAAAAAAGAGGAAGGGTGGAGCAGAGAGGGAAAGAGAGAAAAAAAGGAAAAGAAACGTGCTAGCTAGCTAACGTTTGCTAGCTAGCTAACGTTTGCTACCTAGGTAACGTAGCTAATGTTAACGATGTGTCATCATCGTCCCCTGTCAATGTTAGAGCTGCCAAGAAACTGGACTATCAATAATAAAACTGTGGTAATTCCCTTTCTAATTTTCTCAAAAACATTGATGGCATATTTGGCATATCTAGTCTAGTTAATGTGGTCAATATTATTTGAAAATTCATGCGTTTTGGTGAAAATTTCAGTCAGTGAGTTCATACTTTGAGCTCATAATTTAAAATGATTGAGACAACACAATGTCTTCTGTCACACTATTCAGGCTGCTATAATTTGTTGTTTGCGTTGGTTAAAGGGCTATTTTTAACTACAATGGGTAACTGTTAGTGTATATCAGTAAACTGAGTAAGGTATTGTGCTCTTGCTCTGGTCTTTGAATAGGTGGAGAGATTTGTTAACTGTATTATATTAGTACATTAAAATATATGGTGTGCTGTGCTATTGCTTTTTTTCTTTTTGAAGGTGGAGAGAGTAGCATTGGTGCCAAAGTAATAGTAGTAAAGTCGTCTCCCTCCTTAATGATATGTACGTTTGGTTTTATATTTGAGGTTCATAACAGTACATTGTACAAAGCAGTTGTTGGCTCATTAGTTTGTTTTTCACATGCACTAAAATTCACCAGAATGCAGGAAATCAAGTCTTTGTAACTAAACTTTTCCTAGTGGGGGACCCCCAGAACCCCTGCTCAATAAGTGGCCTGATCGGGGCTATATTTCACGCTATATTTCCTGGCCTAAATGATTTTCCCAGTCCGGCCCTGGCCTTAAACCATTAAGTGGTTTATAGACAAGTAACAATATTTTGAAGTCAATTCTCTGTGACACTAGTAGCCAATGCAGAGATCTGAGAACTGGTGTGATATGTTCAGCTTTATTGGTCCTTGTTAGGACTCTAGCAGCAGCATTCTGAATGAGCTGTAACTGCCTGAGTGCTTTTTTGGGGAGGCCTGAGAAAAGACCATTACAGTAGTTTAACCTACTGGAAATGAAGGCGTGAATTAGAGTGAGTTTTTCAAGAACTTGTCTAGACATGTAATTCTTGTTATGTTTTTAAGATGACAAAAGGCCGATTTTGTAATAGACTTGATATGAGAGTTAAAATTTGAATCAGAGTCAATAATTACCAAGATTTGACTTGGTTTTAAGGCTTCAAAGAAAGGGAATCAAGATCTGCACCAAATTTCAGCCTTCCTTCTTTAGCACTGAAGACAATTATTTCTGTTTTGTCTTTGTTTAGTTGGAGGAAACTTTGGCACATCCACTCATTAATTTCATCAATGCACTGATGCAGCTAGTCAAGAGGAGCATAGTCACTTGTTGACAGATATATAATATAATTGTATAATTGAGTATCATCCGCATAGTTATGATAAGCATCATTGTTCTTATGCATAATTTGGGCTAATGGGAGCATATAGAGGATGACCAAGAGGTCCAAGAATTGAGGTGCGTCATATTACCTCACTCAGATATGTAGTGAACAATGGAAACAAAGTACTCCCTGTTTTGCAGATTACAGAAGCATCCAGGCTATTTTTCTTTAGTAGAGGCTTAATGATTGTAGTTTTTAAGGCCGTTGGAAAAATATGTGAGTGTCAAGGCAGCATGTTGATGGTTTTAGATACTGTACAGTTTCCTCTAGAGTTTTGTAATCAATGACATTAAACTGTTTCATGTTTATCAAGTTATTTTTATGTGGAATTAGTGGTGACACATCTTTGTTCAATGTGGAACTGCTAATAGTTGTCTTATGTTTTGAATTCTGTCTCTAAAGAAAAAAGCAAACTCATTGCATTTATCAGCTCAAAGGAGTTCGGGGGCTATCCATGCTGGGAGGTTGGTCAGTCTATCAACTGTGGAAAATAAGGTGCGTGCATTGTTAATGATGGCCGAGAAGAAAGATTGTCTAGCACTTTTCAGTTCCAGAATTCAGAAGCCAAAGAACTTATTGTGTTACTGTTAATCCTAATCATCTAACAGAGATCTGCTCCACAGTGATCACAGTTAAGGACTTAAACGTTGATAATAAAATGCTGTAAAAATGTATAACTTACTGATCATTCCACTTTTCACCAGCACTCCAACAATTACAATGAAAAAAACAATGGGAAAGGCAATGGCATAAGAAGTCCTCTCCTTTGCAGCATCTGAAGAAAGTGTTGAGTTGAGAAAAAGGGCAGGCTTAAGATTTTTATGCATTTTTTTCCAACATAATGTGGTTATCCATTCTGATAATTAATGGATAAATCGTTAAGGAGATTTTAAAAAACAACAACACAATTCCCACAGTCAAAGAGAATGTAGGATATGGTGTATCAAAGAAAATATAGTTTTCTGAACAACTCAAAGACATTTACCATGATTGTCTGGCTTGGTCACATCTTCCACTGGAGGTCTATTTGTGGTAGCGTCACCAATTCTGTTCAACATGTTCTGTTGGTCCTTTGGTACTGTTTCAAATAAGATATAAAACAGTTTAAGTACTTTTTCAAATGGAAAATGTCTTAAATGAAAACAGAATTCTACATTTTCAGTATATAAATAAATAATAATAAAACTAGAATGATCTGTTCAGTATTAAATGCAGGGTGCTCACCAACACTGACGTTAACAACACATCTGGCCGTTAGTTTTGGAACAGAGCACCTGTATGGTCCACTGTCATTCAGCTGTACTGAGGAGATACGCAGTGTCAGGTTTCCTCTGCTCAGGCCGCCATGGTCGAAAGTTGTCCTGCCTCGGTATCTCTCCATCTGTGCATCATGGTGGTCCTGCTTATGTCGATAGGAGTAGACTACCTTGTTGAGGTCAACTCTCTTCCAATCCACTGTGTAAGCAGACACGTTGTCTGGCGGGTACAGCTCACATGGTAGAGTGACATCATCACCCTCTACTGCCTCAATTGGCTGAGTTGGGCAAATGGCAGAAGTCGCTCCTGAGGAAACAAACAAAACAACGTTTAGATTGTTTCTGTCTCTTCTGGAAGAGGGATCATCAGGGGCAGATCTACAGGGGTGCAAGAGCAGGCAGCTGCCACCCCTACTATAAGGCTGCATTAAGCCAAAAAACGTCAGTGCGTGAAAAACCACAGCCTTCCCAATCATTTAAATGGGGCCAGTGCGTTGACATAGTAGGGGTGCCACTGCAAAAGGCACAGAAACTTTTTTTGGAATGTGCCAGCCAAGCAATTCCTATAGGACTGAATGGGCGCCATTTTTAGTCAGGTATCCAGCTGTTATAATACATCCATGATTATTCGACGCAGTCGATCATGATGTTTCAAAATCGAAACTCACAAAATTTAACTTCTCATCTAGAGCACTGGCACGGATGTCTTCATATTTATCTAATAGGATACAATGTGTTAAAGTTCGTGACGCACTGTTTCAGACCCCCTTTTTATATTGTCAAATACCTCATTATAAACAAACTCATCAGAAAAATGAGCACTTAAACAAACATTAGTGCGATAAGAACTACCTATAATGACCAAAATCATCTTTGGGAAAAATCTATTGTACTTTGATATTTTTAGTTTGGCCTATGTCCCATCTGCTAACATGGAGGAGGCAGGACTTATGACCTATACTGCAGCCAGGGGCGATTCAAATGTTTTGGCTTCACTTTTGGGGAGTGGTAGTGAGAACAAAACCTCTGAATGAGAGAAAAAATGTTATATTATGATTATTTCACGGCAATCACGTTTTAACGCACAAATAAATAACCATCAAACAGTCAACAAATGATTTATTGTGGACACAGACGTTCTTAGTTTCAGTTTCATTTTCCTCCTGCATTCCTCCATTACATCAAACTAGCGGTTAATACAAGGACAAAATGACAAATTTGTGTTGGAATTTCAAATCTGACGCTTGCAGTGCGCCATAAGAGCATCAATTGACGCGCGTCAGTTATCGCTCCTAGTGCGTTTAGGCCTTTAGTTTTAGAAAAGTTAGCAAGAGCTCGGCCAAGCATGTGCCGCTGCATTGCATTACCACGTGGAACTGCAATGGGGCCTCATTAGCCCCCAATGATGCAGTCCAATCCAAAAACCAAAGTTGATACCGGAATGTATGAAGCACAATTTCTCCCGACAGCTAAAAACTTGATGCAAAATCAAGTTATTACTACTATTATCATCTACAGCAGAAAAGGAACCCTGTTCAAGACCGTTATAAATGTTTCATTCATTATCCAGCCCCGCGGAGAGCCTGAATGGTCAATACGAGAAACACTCGTCCATTAATTATAGCAAACAATCAACACTCACCCCTGACAGGAATAGTAAAGTGCAGAACTCTCAGGAATACAATGAGTAACATCATCATTATTCAACGCAAACGCTGTGAATGTATGAGAATTTCATCACTTTGACAGACACCCTTCTGCCCTCCCCTCTCCCCTGGAGATCCCCTGAAGATCCCCTGACTGCTAGGCTGATATGACTGTCTTCCAGAAGCTGTAATGGGTTTGATTTTAAAGATAGAGTGAAGATATGAAATTACAAGACCTAAAGCATCCATTAGTACCAACCATGCCTGGATAGTCAAGAATGGAGCTACATAGTGCTCCAAAATTAGGCAGATGATACTCACTTTTCGTTCTGGGATTAATTTCAATGATATTTTGAGAATAGTAGAAAGAAATAAAATTAGTTGAGACAAGGTTTGATGAAAACAACTTGTCCTTAAATGCTAGCAAAACAAAGTTCTTAATTTTTGAAAACCGTGCTATAAATAGAGGTTAAATTATGGATAAATGATGTAGAAATGGAAAGAGTACAAAACATTTCTAGGTGTGATCATGAGTTATGTTGAAAAATGCATATCAATCATGTAAAATCAAAAATATCAATACAAGACTAAGGATCTGTTCAATCAGCACACAATAGCAATATTCTAAACATGTTTGTAAATAGAGACAGCAAATATGTATATTAAAGGAATATTTGTTTTTTAAAAAAAAATGAAGGGCACAAATATAAAAAATAAATGCATTTTAATACAAGGAGTGAATGTATGGAGCAACTTGAGGATGCATTAAAAATGTGTAGTACAATACAGAGATTTAAAAGACTTTAAAAGTAGGGTAATTAAACATAACACTTGTTTGATATCCCATGATAATCTGTTTCATATTTGACATCTTGTGATATGATGTTGACTGTATCCAAGTGTGTGACAATGAGAGGTTGTAAATGTAAGCCATGTGTACATATAGTTATGATCTGGATGGTGTAGCATAAGTCTCAATAAGGTAAAAAGTTGTTGTTGATGAGCGTAGGTGTCAAACTTTGGTTTCAGCCTACACCTTTTTGGTAAAAATTGTATATCCTTTGTGCATTAGGGGTAAGGATACACTATACGTGCAGGAGATGTATATCAGTATTAGCTATGCATACAGTGTTTTTCTGTTTCTTTTCCTTCCCTGTTTTATCTCATTTTAATACACGGAAATAAAGATCAAATCAAATTTTGGCAAGGGAAAAACTGGCATGGCCATTTTCAAAGGGGTCCCTTGACACCTCACCACAAGATATCTGAATGAAAAGGGGTATTTTTGCATACTGGGGTCCCTAAACAGTCTTGGAATTGCATAAATTGGGCAAGACTAGAAAGGAAGGGGGATTGAGATGGGTTCCTCTGCAACACCCCCAATACCAACAGTGCATCCTCCCTTCCATGTACTCATCATTCTCCCTTTTTTTTTTTTTTTTTTTTTTTTTAAAAAAAAAAAAACAACATGTTTTCATAAGGCTATGTTGAACTCTAGAGGAACTTCAACTGTAGCCGTTGGCAGCACAAGATGGTTGATAAAGCTTCCTTGTTGGCACTCAGATCTGTCAAGCATCTGCAGGAGGAAAAAAAAAAAAATTAAAGGGGTGGCAAGCACCTGAACTCTGTCAGAACTACAGTAGTTTTGATCAGAGGGGTACCAATCAGTCATGAATCTTCAGACTGGGGCGGTAAAAGAAACTCATCATTTCTACATCAGCTTTGAAAATTTAAGTATGAAGTTCTTACCATATGTACACCCCAAAACAGCAGGCAGTGGAGCAACAATCCAGCTGGTTTGGGCAGAAACCTGAAACACGAGAATGTACTTTTAAAATGTGTGACTAATACGACTAAGACACTGAAGCTTTCAGTCTCATGATCAGAGGGGTACCAATCAGTCATGAATCTTCAGACTGGGGCGGTAAAAGAAACTCATCACTTCTACTTTAAGACTGGACACTTAAAGATTCAACACTTCCAGATTCTGAAATCAACATCTTCCAAATCAAAAGACTACAACTTACCAACTGTGGCTGCCAGTGAGCACAAGACCAAGAGCATGTGATGACTTCATGCTGCCAGACCTGAAAGAAAAACATCTCGTTATGCACCAGAAACATTGACAGGTGAACTAGAAGACCCGAACTTTTCAAAACTATACTCAGCATGGTGCGCACCAGTAGCCTACTGGTGAAGACACATACCACATGACCACAACTTCTGCAGTTCAGTTCCAGCAGAAGATCTTTGCTGCAGGTCAGCTCATCCCCCCCTTCCCTTTGTTTCATGTCTTCTGTCTAAATTATGTCGAGCATTTGTCCACTTACAACCTTTTACTATCAGATCTGAAATTGCTAAATTTCACCTTTGTGAACACAAAAAACAACGCATTCTCTTGGTTGCTAATGTTTTGGTGTATCATAGTGTCTCAAACATCTTACCCACTTAAAGTTGGACTGTCTGATCCATTTTAATGGTTCTAAACAGCTCTTTGATTGTCAAGGTGCCATTAGGTTGTATCTGAAATTGGTGCCACCCAGATCTTTTACATGGTGTACTTCATTTATTCATGATTTATAGATGCATGTGCATTTTAATTTTGTGGCACATTGTATTATCTGCTCAGTTAAACACCTGAATGATGCTTTCCTAATTCAGGTCCTATGGTGCAATATTAAGTTTTACAAGCAGTTTCCAACACTACTAAAATTTTACAATGCATTCATAACACCCTCTGTATTCCCCGTTAGATCATGTCTAAACTGTTAAAGGATGCCTGAAACTCCCACTTTCCTTTCCGCATTTCTATGGGTTTAAGTGTCAAACCACCATCTTAACACCCTGATTAAAAGTGTGTAATAGATACACTGCCTTGCACATTCTGGTTATATGACAGACATACAGGCTGTAAGAGTACAATTTTGATTCTGGGATCTGTGATCAGTGACTTTTCTTCAGTCATGCCACAGCTGTCTCACTCCATCAGAACTCCAGAAGGTCACCTTACACCTGCTTGGAGCAGACAGGGTCCTCAGTGCCGTACTGGGTCAACAGGAGGAGTACTGGGTGGGATGAGGCAACACCCCTTGACTGAAAATTTCGACGTAAGACATCATCATTTCCGCAATCCCAGAAACATTGTTATACCTGCCAATTTACCTGTTGCAAGCGTTTCAGCACTGTTCCAAACACTGCAGACCACAACAGCGTCAAACCTGCAACAACAGAAAAGGGTTTAGTCAATCCAGTTCGATTAGTGAAGGAGGTGATTTCTTGAAGTCTCTGGATCAGAGGGGTACCAATCAGTCATGAATTTTCAGACTGGGGCGGTAAAAGAAACTCATCACTTGTACTCAAGAAAGGCCAGTAAACATGACAGCACTGACAGATGCTTACCTCAACTCTGGGACAAGCTCGAACAATCCAGACGACCTCTAAAACTTGTCAACCTAAAAGTTTAAGGGAAAAAAGATGAACACTTTACACCTGCCCGCTGGTACACAGAATTACTGTTTAGGAATGTGATCAGCATAATTTTTCAGTCATACATCCAGGCAACAAAAAGTCCAATCCATCAGAACCTCCTTTGAGGGAACCGGAAGATCACCTTACACCTGGCATAGCCCAAACCAGGGTTCTCAGTGTCTTATCGGGCCAATAGAGGTCTGATGGAGGGGTATGTTGGAAAGCTTGGTACCAGGAAGGTAAGATGACTGATTAGGGCAGATCATCCCTTCGGCATTCCACAGTGTTCATGTGACTGTGGTGGTTGAGGTTAAAACGTACCTCCATCATCTTGCTTCATGGATAGTTTGACAGGCAGCTTGGTCCTAAAGGTGCAGACAAGTTGTTCAGGTTAGTGTGCATCCTTGTCACCAAGATGCTAAAATTTCACTAATTACATTCAATTTGATGCAATTTGTAACTAAAACACACAAGTCTAATAATACCAGAACTGTGTAATCACCCACATCAAGTCTTTCATAACTACATCTAAAGTCAGTTGTCACACCCATCTTAAGCTTGTTCCCATTCAGACTGTTGGTAACCCCAACAGGTTTTCCCCTTATTGCCAAGGCAACACCAGTGGGTCCACCTTTTCAGGTCTAGCGTTGACACAAGGCGTAAGACATGTGCGGGTGTCATCATGAAGGAAACCGGATGTGACCGTGGCCTTCATTGATTTGGACTTGATGTTACTGTGTAACAGACAGACTCACCTGTGAAGACACTCGGAGGAAGAGAGGATCACAGCATCTTCCCAAATGTCCAAAGGCAGGTACCTGTGACAGACAAGAAACCGTCAGGTCTGAGCACAAAATGTCAGCGTTGCACACTACTTCATTGTTGACCTTCACTGATGTCAGATATTCAATTTCTCAACAGCAGTTCAGACGAACGAGATTCCAAATATATCTCATCATTTTCAGCAGGTCTGAGAATTTGGGCTACTGGTAACATATTTCCACAGTCATGTGACATCTTACCTCCAGCTAGAGCACCTCAGTGATGTTGCTGAAGCAGTCGCTGCACCATCTGTTAACAGAACACAAGTTCACTCAATACAAATTCAAAGCTAATTTAGAGTTAAACTGGAACAGAAGCTGTAATTAAAATGCAGTTTCTCAGGAGTTCATGTCGTTTCACATTGGTTCAAAGTGAGCTAAGTATCATCATCATTGGAACTGCATTACTGGTGACGTCATGTAATCTAGAAATATAAAATCTTACCATGAAACTAATGGTGTCCTCATCTTCAAGGATCCGCTGAAGAGATCCTGCAAAGAAACGCAACTTAATACAAAGCAGAAATAACTTCAGGCGGCACATTTAAGACTTTAATGTTTGATCAGGGCTTTGGTGACAAACTGCCATGTGACATTAGTCGTCCAGCTGTTTGATGGGTATTACCCCATGTCATCCTTTCAAACAGTCAGAAACACCTCATTTTTCATTTTAAGAATGCAGGAAACAAACTGCAACATACATTGAACCCTAAGGAAGCATTAGGTTCTTGGTCAGATTAGCTAAAAAAACAAAACAAAGACTAATTCTGATTTGGCCAAAACCTTTATATGTTTTAGGTGCCTGGTAGGAAAGGTTTTTCTGATAAGTGTTTTTTTTTTTTTTTTTTAAAACAAAAACAATCACATTGAAACTTACATGTTGAGATGGTCACCAGGCAGCATCCTTCCTCAAACCTCTAGTCAAACTCCCACCTAGCAGAGAAACAGCAATAAGTAAATCTAAAGCTTAGGAATTAAAGATTTAATACAAGCTCCATCACAGGGCAATCAGATTAAAGGTTGACATCAGTAGATTCAGGCATATGCTTGTCATTAAAAGTAATCATCATTTTTATGCCCCAGGACACAATATGGTCTTCAAAAAAACCAACGTACCTCTGTGCATGTTTCAGCTGCTTTGGTGAGTTCAGTGAGAAGATCGTGCAGACAGACCTACAAAGACGATCAGCGGTTAGTCAAAAAACCCAAGTTTACACTGAGCTTCAGTATCTTAAAGGGCTGATCAGATTAAAAGGCTAGCATCACTTGAATCAGGCATATGCTTGTCTATTTGAAAACTCATCAGTTATGACCCTTGTGGAATTTGGACCTGGAGTTTTGTACTTGTTACTCACCTTTCAAGGCTGAGCCTTAAGCTTTCTGGACCAGTGCTGCTCATCTGTTGAGGACAAGAACAAAACTTCAAGTTTCCATGGAAACAGTTTCTTAAGTCAGAGACCATTTCTGAAGACTACTTTAGGAAATTTCAAGTGTTCATTGGAGCCCATGTATGCCACTCAGAATCTGGTAAAGAAGTTTCTTCAAAGGCTGATTCAGTAAGAGAGAGTTCAGAGATTCATCACTGCAGCACTGAGCGCCTTGAATAGACCCCAGACTCAAAAAAAAAAAAAAGGCCAAAAACCTCTGTTCAGGAAGGCCTTTCTAACTTAGCCATTATTTACTGTTGTTTAATGTAGCACGTTGAGTTTCAATATAAATGAAAAGTAAAAAATTAAGTATGATTAACTAAAGGCTGGTCAATAGAAAAGTTACTGAACTGAAATTAACTGAGAATAAAGGTATAATTAAAATATTCAGAATATTTTTTTTAAATTACCTTTGTTGAGTTTCACTATGTTCCGCTGACACCTGAAGAGCAAAAATAAGCATTTTGTGGGTTTAAATGGCAGATTCATGTGCACACTTCTAAATAAGCAGTTTCATGCTACTCAGTATTTTGAGTAATAAAGTTTCCTCAAGAGATTCAGTGAGAGAGTTCAAAGAGAGCATCATTGTAGCATGAGACTTCATGTCATGCTATTCCAATCATATCACTTTTATTTGCTTTTAACACTGATGCGTGTCCAGTTTAACAGAATAAAGGAGAAATTACCTCTGCAGCAGGCCTGCTCTGAGTGTTTCTTCACCACCTGGAGGAGAAAGTGTGCAGATATTTTAGCTACAGCTGCTAACATGACGCTAACATGCAGCGTGCTCAGGACGGCATGAGGCGTTCAAAAGCATCTTTATTTTAGAAAGCGTCTCCCATCAGAATAAAAAAGTGCAATCACAGTCATTCAGTACAGGTCTGTGAAAGTTTTCATCATTAAGAGACGCTGCTAGCAGCCCCGCCAACAAGGAGGAGCGGCCATTTCTAAAAATGGGCATTAAATCACGTTGGGCTTGTTTTTTCTAACAAATACTACATGGAACATTTAGAAAATATGTTGTCGTTCATGTGTATAAAGTCAATCTGATGAAATTACTCAGTGTTACTGCAGGATGGTTGTGGATTTAAGCTAATGCTGGCCGGTGTTGCTGCTAAAACACCACTCGAGCAAATCAACAGGTTGAAACAGCTGAGTCTGCACTGCAGTATAGTATATTTATATTAAAAGCAGCATTTTTCAGGTCCTTTACTTTATCTAATATACTGGAAACGTTTGTTCCTGAACGAGTGTTAACAGAGACGTATTTGCAGAGACATATTCGCGCCCTTACCTCAGCCAGACGAGAGCAGGAAGTGGAAGGAGAGGCGGGTGCATCTGTGCTTTATGTCCGCCTGCAGGACTCCTCCCAGCCGCCAAGCCCTCCTATGATGAGCCAATTTTGTTTCCTAGGATGGCGAAGTCATAGCCCGCCCTACTCTGCCTCTGATTGGCTAGTACTGGTTACCTTCGTTGGTTGGGTTGGTTAGGTTTATTAGAGTAAGCCAATCAGAGGCAGAGTAGGGTTGGGTCAGGACTTCGCCATCCTAGGAAAAAAATCCTCTACGATGAAGACACTTGGAAAAAAACGTCTTTGTCACTTTCTACATCATTTCCCTTATTTAAAATACTGTACATATCCACGAGGTGGCAGCAAACACACTAAAATATGGTATTACTAAACCATAATCTTTCCTTAGCCCTTTCCAAGCGATTTTGTACCTTAACTTACCCAGACTTTAACCCCAGCGTTGTCTCGTCATAAAACATAATTATTTTATATAATGACAAACAACGCGCACAGTGAAGAAAAAACGCATATAAATCTCGCGAAAGTTTCGCAAATATAGGGTTACCATCTAGACGCAACTGTCACACTGGATTGCTGAACAATTTACAGCAATGGTTCTCAAATATACTCTTTCATGCTCCTTTGGAGGCAGAAAACTAATTAAAACACAGTGAAATGTGCAAAAAGTTGGGAGAGTATTTCTACGGGAGCAGAGTATTAATGTTAAATGATGTTTAGACCTATCATACCTTTAAGCTCTCAAAAGGCACCTCATTTTTGTGCACAAGCCCGAAAACAATGTACCCAAAATTAGAAGGTTACTGGCTGGTCTTCAACCCTTTTGATTACAGTCATAACCCTGGTCTCATCTAAAAGGTAAATCTTTATATTTTATATCCAAAAAGTCAAAATGAGTGTAAGTGATCCTTAAAATGATGCCACCAAGGCTAAAGTGTCACACAGGTGGGATAGTAGTGTCACTTAACAGGTTAAGCTGCCTTTGCATCCTGCTTGTACCCAAGCAAAGACAAGATACTCTGTGGCTCAACACGGCCTTACTGTATCTGTTTAGGCTAAACTGCAGTGTCTGGCCCTACTGGCTTGATAGACAGTTTCACCTGAATGCCATGGTCTGCTGAGTAGTCCAGTCGCCATCCCTGCTTGTCTAGTTCCACTATTTTTATAAATTGTTACTAGCTATATTAGAGACTTCTCCACACCACTCTCTGACCTAACGCACCCTTAAACACCTTTAAACATGATATCTGCTTCAGCGAAGCTACAATGCTCGGCCCAGCTGACTTGATAGGCAGTTGTCCAGCCACCATCATTGTTCATCTAGTTCCACCTGCCTTTCAAATAGCCTCTAGTTTGCAGCATCTCTGGTATAACAAACTTTTCCATGCTTGGACCATATCGCATGACCTGTCTTACCAAAGAAATGGTAAATGGAAAGTGGTTTCAATATGACGTTGTGTGTGAGTGTAAGTGTAAAGCCAAGATTATGTGGCAGTATGGTCCAGCATCCCAGAACCACCAGGTTTTGTGATTTAAAAAAAAAAAAAACATCACTTTTTATCAGTTTTCATTGCAGTGTTTCTTCTCTGTATCCTTTTTGAAAAAATCAATACAAATATGTTAATATATTGTATATATATACACACAAGATAGAGCTACTCACCTCAGATCATTTTATTGCTACTTATACATATATGTATATCTTATTTATCTATCCTATATGCATTGTTTAAATTTAAACTCAGATCTTTCATTGCAGTTGGGTCTAACATGCTCATACCTCTTCTGATTTCTTATTCTTAAACTTCATTTTATTTTTTTGGTTTTTTTTTATGCCCTGATCCTGTAGAGCCAGAGTAGGGATTTCAGGGACAACTACCTCCAAGATACATGGGAGTTCAAAGGGTCCGTTTTAAAGGGTCAAACTCCAGCAACACTTGGAATAAAGAGATCGCGAGCTGAAATGTGTTGGTCTCACCATAAAGCTGTTCTTTTACTACAAATAGTGTTGGAGTTTTGGCCCTTTAAAACCATAAATATAGGAATAGAAAGTTTCATCTGCTTTATTTTCAATGGTTGAAATGACATATTAACTATACAAACTTCTGTGAGAGTCTGGGTAAGAAAGACACAGGAGCTGTGAGAGGATTTATCTGCTGATGTCCCCATAGTGACCATCTGTAAATACACCACACTATAAGAGCAGGATGAAAATATACAACTTGTCATGACATATCCAGTGTTTCTATCTGAGATATTTTGTTGACAAATTAAAGATAATTAAGTCTAATGAGTTCAGCAGGTAAAAGTCAAATCCTCATATTACCATTAGTCACTTTTTTGACGCTGCTCATTGATTCATGGCACCAGTTGCCATGGTGTTCTCTTACAATGATATAATTCTGTGTATGAAATCTCATTCATTCTGAATATCGTCTATATAATAATGACTCTGACATGAGCGAATTAAAATATGGAAAGCTCAATTGATATTCATAGTGACAGTTCTACATAAACATGAAAATACAACTGGTAAAATATATTCAGTCTTTATTTACTCTCACATAACAAGCGCTTCTTGTTATGGTCCATGACTTCAGAGGCTTTGATTAGGATACAAAAAGGACTCTTATAAAAATTACCACATTTATATTTACCACACTTGGGGTAATATAAAATTTATTTATATATATATATATATATGTAGTGGACAACAGGAAATTATAGCAGGCTTATTGTAAACATTATATTTTTCATTTCAGTGGGGTTTAATCATAGATTCATAGGAAAATCTCCTGGACCATTTAGATTTTGTCTATGTGTCCCCAGTTGCTGTTATAGTTTAGTTCTTGAATACTATTTGACCTTTAGGTTGGGGTACTCTTTTCAAATGAAAACACGTGTGATGTGCAGATGCAACTGTAACAATAAAAAGACATACAATTGGTCTTGTTTTTGACATTGATTTATGACTATAAACTATTTTCTTCAGTTTTGCTTTCTCTCACATGCAAACACTATCCTGTCTCTCGTCTCTTCAGGTTAATCGACCTTCATAAAAACACACAGTGAGAGATAAACTTTATCTCATGAGGAAGTCAAACAGACAAGCTGTCCTATATTATTTCTGTGCACACACAGATAGGAAAAACCACGTGTTTAAAGGGTTACAACTGGTAAAATCTGAAGTGATTTGTGTGTCCCCCAGACTCTTCTCATTAATGATTAGCTGCCAGAAAGCAATGATTAACATACAGAAATGTTAATATTTCCAGAACACATGTCCACTAATCAGTCATTGCGATTCGCTGAAAATGTTCCTTTTTTTTTTTTTTGGTTACACATCAACACTTTTTACTAGTTTCATAGTGCTAAACCAAAGGAAGCAGAGCTCTTAATAGTGGACATGATGTAAGGCGCTAAGATGTTAAGACTTGCTTACACCACTGGCTAAAATCTGAAATTAGCAACATAGAATAAGGGACCCAGAAGCAGCTGAACTCAGTCACCTAAAGACAGAACTTTTCCGTTCAAGCCAGTCACATCGACTTCACTGTAAAATCAACAGCTCGGCTCCCACAGTCAAACTAACAATCTGCATTACTAGGCAGTAAACTTGATGCTGAGTAATTAAAACTCTAAATAACATAAATAATTTGTTTGAAATGTTTCCGAGGCCTTATGCATGACTGAAACACATCATGTGACTGTAAAAGTCCCCAGTGAAGGTAAATGTCATACAGGCGAGATTGTCCGAAACACTGCATCAGGATTTCAGCATACAAGATATTTAGAAATGGTTTGGGGTAATTGTCCATGTCGCTCTCTAGTTCTACTTTTTCCTCATTGATGAACGTGAAGATGATGATGGTGAGGATGATGATGTCACAGGCGTGAGGGTGACACTGTAGAGGTTGGTAATGAAGGCCTCCCAGCCGCGACGAAACGCTCTGTCCAAGGCCTGATGAGTTTAAAAGAAACACATAAAGGTCAGTATGCCAAATAGATTATCAGACATATGCTTGACCTAAAATAATTACTATGTATGAATCACGAATGAGAGCACATTTAAATATCCATCCCACAGTATCATTACAGTTCTGTAGAGATATTAGACACATAGATTAGGTGAAAGCAGGTTATGTTGTGTTGTACTGCTGCTGACGAAGGAGAAATTTGTCTACGGCTACGCTAGCAGCTAAGTGAGGCTGTATTTAGGCAGAGCGTTGAGCTAAATGCTAATGTCGGGGTGCTAATATGTTTACCGTGACAATGCTAACATGCTGATGTTAAGCAGGTATAATGTTTATGTTCACCGACTTAGTTTAGCATGTTAGCATGCTAAAATTTGCTAATTAGGACTAAACACAAAGTATAGCTGAGGCTAACGAGAATATAATGAGTATTTTGTCATAAACCAAAGTATTGGACACATAAAAATGTTGACCTGATGATGGCACTAACAGAAAGGTGAAGGGTAACTAAGTGAGTTGATTACTTCATGAGGGGGACATGATGAATGTTACTACCAATCTTCTTGCAATCCATCCAATAGTTGTTGAGACGTTTCACTAAAAACCTCAAACGTCAACCTCATGGCAGCACTCATGGAAACGTCAGATCACCAAAATCATTCAGAATCATCCTCTGGGGACCAAGACTGATGTACACACTTGTAACTGCAATACATCCAATAGTTGTTGAGGTCTGGACCACAGTGGTGAACCAGCTGACCGACTGACATTGCCATGACTACAGCCACTATCGGCAAATGGCTAATGGCCAAAAATGCTGAGATTGTGGGACATTTCTGTTATAATTTTGATCCTTTCTCTTCCTTTCTATCACTTAATTTATGGGTCTGTATTTTCCTATTAATTTCCTTGGAAGTTTCCTTTAAAGAACGTTATAGTTTAGTACTGATTAAAGGGGAAATGGAGACAAAGTTCTGAGACTTTTAGTTAGAGTTTAGTTAGTTGTGTTTATAAGTGGCTGTTGATCTCTAGAGGAATTTTCTATTTATTACTTATTCATTAGTGGAAACTCTACTCCCCATATATGTTAGTTGTATGCTCCCTTGTAGACATGCATGTTCAGCTGACCTGCTGTGCACTGACCAAGTACCAATTGAACACCATTAATTACATAGTTCTTTCCAAGGAAATTACTGATGAAAATACAGCATAACCCATTTCTCTTACATGACATATTGTTTCAGTTCCACCCAGAACAAATATCCATCACCCTGGTTATACTTTTGCAACCCCTCCCATTTATCTTGGAGGTTTTCCGACCCCCTGGGTGGGAACCACTACCCTAAGGCTGTTGCTATTGTAACTGGTAATTTTGTGCCATTCACAAATATTAATTTACAACCAGCACTTCTAAGCTACAGAGACGCTCATTTTTCAACATATTCTGCTGACCCTTATACACAGAAACGAAAGTTCTGCGGACAAACTGAGTTTCTTTGCTATGACTGTCTTGTAATCTCACGGCAGGTCAGACTCCGAGGCCCGAGGGTGCAGCTGATTGGTTAACAGCAGTGGAATGTTTATGGTGTGGGTTTAGTAGGCAGGTCAACACTGCCGTACTTCGTTCCACTGATCAAAGCACATGATATAGGAGGCACAGGAATGTCCCCTATGTGTATGTGCGATTCAATGGAAGCAGAAAATCTTTAGAAACATGTGATTCAGGTGAAGGTACATACAGTACGGTACACTTACACCAGTTTACTTGCACAGCTGTTCCACTTATGTTAGTGAAACCTCTGTTACAGCTTAATGTTTTCATGTCATTAAACATGACGCAAAGGAAAAATCCTGTGAGGTTACCTAATGTGTTGGTGACATGCACCAATGACCACTGTACCTTGACCCTGCACGGTGGAAGTCTATTATTAAGGCGATATGATAGTTTCCATGGTGATTAATAGCCCCAGTGTGCAGTATGTGGAGGATGTCGAGGGAGAACTTTACCCCTCTGTTCCACAAACTCTCAGGACTCTGTTATGTAACCTTGAGGGGTTTAAAGTTTAACCAGGTGAGGGAAATCTGAATATGGAAATTATTTAAATGTGAGATACAGAGGCTTTTGAAAGCAGAAGTTGATAAAAGTTTTCTTATGCAATATGCTGATAACAAAATTACAGAAACAATACAAGGCTCTCATTTTCTATTCCTTTGTCTATCTGCCTCTGTCAGTTTCTGTTTCTCTCACCTTGCGGTAATTCTTCCTCTTCACCACCTTCATCCCCTCCTCTTGCTCCCTCTTCATCCTCCTCTCCTCCTCCCCCTCCTCCTCTCTCCCCCTCTTGTCTCTGATCAGGACCTGGTCGTCTGCCTCCTCTCGAACCGGAAAGTGAACGAGCGCAGGCTCCTTCCCTCTTCCTGCCTTCTCATTTTCTCCCTCCATCATCTTCAGTTTCTCCATCTCTACCTCAATCATCACCCTGGTGTCCTCCAGGACTAGGCTGTCATCTAGTCTCTCTGTGCCCAGGCTGGGCCTCTCATCTCTGGCTGTGTCATCCTCAGCTCTCTCCTCCTTCTGCTTCCTCCTGGAGCTTCTTCTCCACCTGCTGCTGCGGCGGCTAGGTTTCCTGCGCAGGAGACTCTTGCCGTCGTCTTCCATCATCCCTTCATTTAAGTCGAATGCCTCGGCTTCTTCCCTTTCATCTGCCCCAGGAATGTGCACCACACTTGGGCTCGAGCTGCTTACAACTACCCCCTCTCTGCTGCCATCATCCATCCCATCCCACCTTTCCTCCACTTCAAACCCGCCCACCTCCTCCCCTTCTCCGGTGGTCTCAGGCTCATCAAGACGACCATAGAAGCCGCTGGATTTGTCCAGAAACTTTGGGGCCCGGATGGAGCTCCGCACTGAGCTTTTCCTGGAGCTCTTGCCAATTGTCATCTTCTCTCTTTTTTTGTCTCTTCTTGTTTCTCTTTCACCTCTTGTGCCCTCTGTTGCTCCCTCACACACACACGTTTTCTTCTCGCTGGCTTTTTTTGTTACTTCTGAAAGAGAAGGAGCAAGAGAGATTAGTTTAAAGCCGGTATATAATCCTACCCTCAACTACACTCTCTGGGTCTCCCTGTTTCACACACACACAGTCTTAATCATTTCATAGCCACTGTCAAATTTCATATTAGTCAAAGTTCAGGAAAGGTGACAGACAATAAAAAAGAGATAAAAGTGGAGAGAAGGCCATAAAATGACCACAGATGGCAGATATTTCCAAATCTAATGTCAATGTCATGGCTATGTGTGTGTGTCTGCATGTTTAAAGTATGTGTAGATGTTTTGTGTAGATGCTACTGTGAATGGTATGCTCTGTGCTCTGAGCTACATACAGTATCTGCCTTGCAATCTGTCACAAGACGCTCATGAAGCAAAATAACTATCGGCTTTTGCAGTTTTGTACCACTAGTGTGTGTCTGTGTGTGTGTGTGTGTGTGTGTGTGTGTGTGTGTGTGTGTGTGTGTGTGTGTGTGTTATTGAGGCTGGAGGTCAGAGTCAGTGTTATCAGGGTTGTGATGATAACTGGATGTCAAAACTTGAGACACAATGTTCTTACAACTGAAGACAAACACACACATGCAAACACAGAGTCAGACTTTGACACTGATTTGGCCAGTTGGAGGCTGAACGGCAGCCAAAATCAATTACATCATATTGATCAACTATCAATGTCAATGTCAGCCTAACTGTTGTCCCGTTCTCAATTATGTTAAAAGGGTACTGTACCAAATTCACCCATTTTAACAGATATGAAAAGAAGCCAAACTCAAAAGTTGGTGTAGACTAAAAAACAGGGGTGTCAATGATGTCACAACAGGTGTTTGTCACCTGATGTGACATCACTGATTTGGTTGTCACAAGAAATGAAACATACTTTATGGTTTTGACCTAAAGAGAGAAGTGCAGAAGTGATTCAATGATAATGACCCTTTAAACCTTTTCACTCACCAACCCTACATTCCTGCACAAATACTGCTCTAATGGATTACACTTCTGATTCTTCCTGTCTGTATCTACATTTGACATGAATCGTGAAAAGATTCACAATTATAGTTGCTTATTATAGTTACTTATTTATCGTCACCCTACGGTTTTCCATTTATAGGAAAGAAAACCTACAGCATCTTTTGCAAAGACAAGGACTCAACAGTTCACGCTGCAAGAAATGATTTGACATTTTGGGAATTATATTTTCACCCTCTTGCTGAAGGTTAGATGAGAAGATTGATACCACTCTTAGACTGTATGTGTCCGTTAAATATGAAGCTATAGCCAGCAGCTGATTGGCTTAGCTTAGCATAAACGATGTAAATAGGAGGAAACAGGTAGCCAAGTTGTCCAAAGATGCAAAATTTGCTAATCAGCACCTCAAAAGCTCACTAATTAATGTGCTACAGTATATACATTGTTTAATTTATACAGACACTAAAGTGCAAATGCAACAGGTTGTAGGTTTTTTTTTCTGGATGGGTTGGGGGGGAAATGAGTCAGACTATTTCTTTGCAAGGAGTGGTGACTTTCAGTGACTGTCTCACTACTCCTTTAAGAAGAATGCCATCTTTACTTAATTTGTTATATACCTGATGAAGGTCATTTAGACCAAAACATCATAAGTTAATATACCAACACTAAGCATGTTTCCCATAGTGCCAAACTCCTTTTTAAGGAAGACAGACATACCAGGATACATTTAGTTCTACTCCCAAATATGCCTTAAAGTAAGGTGAAGTTTCCTATGTGAGCCTTAGTGATTAAGATCCCTGCTTTGTGTCCAGTGATAAACTCTCTCTGTGAGATATGTGTGAAGCAGGCACAGATATGCCAGGTGTAGGTAACACTTCACACAATCTGCATACTCCGTCAATAGCTCAGATTACAAAGTAAAGATAGATTACTGAACAGGAGGAGAAGAAAAAAACAAAGGTGAGTGTGAATGTGAAAAGGAAACACAAAGACAAAAGGAGAGAGCTGCAGACCTGCTTTTAAAATTCAATGACAAAATGTTGACAATGCAGAGAAAGCAAACAAAATGAGTAATAGAGCAGCAAGCAGGTTAATGCTCGGAAAATCAGATCAATTTAACTTAATGTCATGTAATGGAAATAGAAGAAAGAGAGCTGTTAAGTGAATGTTGATTTCCCTTTTAAAGTATCTTAAAGACACATCATATTTAAATGTAAAAGTATGTCATAATGTAGCATTAAGCAGTTCTTTCAACATAAGACAAAATGCTGAAAAGAAGGAGTTGCAAGTCTTACCTGATCTCTTGCTGTTGTCTCTTTTCCCTCTGTGTGTGTGTGTGTGTGTGTCAGCACCGGTGAGCAATATCTCCTCTGTGTGTGTGTGTGTGTGTGTGTGAGAGAGAGCCTGAGTGAATGACTGAGAGCCGGGAGCTCAGGATACTCCCCTCACACACAACGTCACGCATGCCAACCCTGCCCGAACCTGCTGTTCTGTCGTCACCAAATCACACACCAAAAAAAAAAAAAAAACCACACACACACATGCAGTAAAGCACTCTCACCGTGAAGGACTCTCTCTTTATGTCTGGACTCTTTCTACTTACACACACACACACACACCTCCTCTTTCTATTGAATTAGAGATCAAGTTCTGATTGAAAACTTGTAACACAAACATGAGATACACATGCCTGCACACACACACACACACAGGCAACATTTCAGCTCACAAACCACCAGAAGCAAACATCCTATTCTGGTATCAGAGCCTGTCATTTATTAACCATGAATGTCCTCAGCTGTCATAATAGATAAACCTGCAGGGCAGAGATGTGACTTTCAATTCAACTTTCACCTCACAGGCTGAGCATCCAACCACCTTCAATATACAAACTTCTGACACACTTCATAACACACGTGAATGATGAACATTCATTAAAACAAGTTGAGAATATGTTTGTCATTTCTTCCTAAAATTCTCTCTTGTGTTCAGATGTTTTACATTTATGACAACCCTTTAATTAGTTTCCTACCTGTAGCTCTACAAACCACATTGATACTTAAAAACAATAAATATCTGATAACAATACAGTATATCACCTGATATTCCTTTTTTTTTTACAAGATACATTACTGTTGGGCTGTCCTGTCGGCCACGTCGTTCAGTCAGTCACCATTCAGTGTCATCATTACATAACTTGACTTGTCCATCAAAAAGCACTCACAAGTTTAATTTGTGACAGTTAAATATCCCTCCCAGTACATTTTTGCCACGGTTGTCAAATCAGAAATATCTATGTTATAACACAAATAGCAGCACATACATAGTTAAGACTTTTTAAACTCTCAAATATTGATACCAGCCTCAAAACTCTTGGTTCTAGTCATCATACACACCAATATATATGTATATATATCTGTGATAACCCCACACTAACCCTCCGATATATCAGTCAGGCACGAATAAAATTGCCTCAACCTCAAAACATTTTTTTGTCAGTTCAAGGCAGATGAGTAAGATCATAGGTTTTGTTAGAAGAACATGAAAGTGAGTTAATTTAATGAATGTTCCTGACTTAACAAAACAAAATTGAGTACCATACATTGTCAAATTGTCTGGTCAGATGACATTTAATGACTTTTGGATGACATTAAAAGGCCTTCTCACGTTAGTAACTCATTAACAACTATAAAACATCCATAAAACCATGCATTAAAGGCATAAAAATTCTTTATTTGCACGTCCCCATGAATAAATCTTTATACTTTACCCTCCCTTTTTCAACTATTATTTTAAAACATTAAATTATTCATTATAATTCATGTCTAAATAACATCTGTAAGTGTTTTGCTTTGCTTTGAAGTGTACTATGGCCCAAGTTCAAAATGGCTGCCACTTGAAGAAGAATAAATATATCCACTAATGTGTCCAAAACACTACTCTTAGGGTGGTGTAAGCTAATGGAAAGTATGCATACATATAGATAAAATGATTTAGCATGGTGTTACTGAATGTTATCTTGCTATTTGGTTAGTAAACACCGTGTCTGGGTGGGACTGGGAGTGGGAGCAGTGTGTGTTTTAGTGTGTATGTATGTGTGTGTTGGCTAATTATCTCCATGCCTGTTGTTGTAAGGTCAGCGTCAGAATGTACAGTACCCACACGCCTTCATGTACATGCTCACACATGCATACTGTGCAACTGTGACCACACATGATTGGGGAAAGAAAAAAAAACCACACACACACACAGTCAAACATACACATTACATGAAGTGTAATAATTTGAGAAAGCATGACAGTGTAGTTGATAATTTAAAGGTTACAGACAGTAATAAAACTACTTTCTAGTGTCAAAAGTAGTCTACAGGTGTGTACGCAAATGCACTTGTATATGTGTCTGTGGATGAATCATCGTGGATTAAACATAGTGTTGGTCTGACTCTGACTTCATCTCCTCTTACTCACCTCCCAGTGCACCTTCATCAAAGTGTATTGTGTGTTGAGGTAGGCTCACACCTCCCTAAGGCTCCATGTATAGTCACCGAGTGGGCGACTTTCATCTGGAGAGGGCGTAACAGCTGTCAATCACACAGGCCTGTAGAAACCTCAGCTGTGTTGAGACATGGGTAATCATCGATGACGGTAGAGGACGCTGGGAGCAGGTTGCCATGGTCACTGTCACACAGAAACAAGTTAGGGTTTGAGCGCTGCAGCTGGATGATTAGTGCTGACTGTGATGTGGTGATTACAGAAAAAAATCAGGTAAAGAAAGTAAAGAGAGAGAAGCCAAAAACTGCACTAAAGAGACACATGACAGTGTGACACTGTTAAGTCAGAGCTGCCTCAGGCTACTGAAATATATTACCTGACATATACAGACAGAGAACAGACGTGCTGTTGGCTGGGTTTCAATAAAGCACATTCAGCGCACAATCCAGACAGATATTCAAGTTCTTGGCTGAGTCAGCAACGTTTTAACAAATCCTAACTGTGTCACATGAGAAAAAAGTGACAAACACCTTGCTACTCTTGTAACTTGCAACTTCCCAGTCTGAGATGGTCCGAAGAGTGGCCCATTTACCCAATTTGTTGTTTTGTTTTGTTTTTCAAATAAAATTTCATACACCTGGATGAAGTCCAAGAGGCTGATATCTCTGGATAAATCTGGACAAGTCAAACTAAAACTGGCTGCATGACAAGATACTACTTAATTTGGGTGGACTGACCCTTTAATAAGACTGTAACAAAGGTGAAACTCAAGGAAAGTGATTCTGAGGAAGCTTCACAATGCCTCTTATTTTGCATCAGTAAGGACTCTCATTATTGGATTTAATCTTTCACGGGAACCATAAAAGGTATTTTAGTTTGGGGGTGTGATGAGCTCATACTTATAGAAACATTCAAAGTTGAATGAGTGCCAAATGTTTAAATGGCTGCATTTATATATTACTTTTATCCAAAGTGCTTTACAATGTTTCTGCTGCTCATTCACATTCACGCACACACTCACACAATGATGCTATGAAAGGTGCTGGCACAGCCATCAGGAGCAACTGGGGTTCAGTATCTTGTCCAAGGACACTTCGACATGCAGGCAGGAGGAGTCGGAAATCGAACCACCGACCCTCTGATTGGTGGGCGACCACCTCCTGATCTACCTCCTGAGCCACAGCCGCCCCAATGTAACTGTCTGAGTAGCTGCTGTATTACTGCATTATAGTAATTATTAATGATTTTGCCAGGAAACACTTGAGGAGTTAAAGACAATTACTGACAAACAAGTATCACTGAAATTTAAAAAGAGCAAGAAACAATAACAAAACTTGTTTTACATGATCTAGGTTTATTGTCAAGGCCAGGGACAAACATTATCACATTGTACAATGTAAGGAACAATTGATTACAGTAATAAATACATTATACACCAGTAGAGAACTGACTTACAGGCACTAATTACACATAAGCAGGCACTAGCTGTTTTTTACAGTATCATACAACAGTAGCCAAAAAGCACTTTTTGAGCTTTTGGGTTATTTTGCTCTTCATTCATCCAACCTCTGAGGATGTTGTGGCAGATAATCAAGCACAGCTCGAGTAGTTCATTTTATATTTGAAGCTTTTTTTTTTGGTCAAACATAGTTGTGAAATACAGCTACTGTAAAGTACCAGGGATTTCCTGCCTGTTAAAGGCAAATTGAAGTGTTATTCTGACCATCAAAGTGTGGAGATGTAACACGGACGGTGTGTTTTGTATTCTGTTATTGCATAAGGAATTTATATTCAGTAGTGCTGTTCTCTTATTTGTGGCTTCTAAATGGATACCACAAACCTTATGATTTCTAAAAAGCATCACTAAAAATATACATATAAAAATGCTAGTTGGAACTAGTGTCGTGCTTTAACCAGCATTTTGCGCTCTGAGCTCTATCTCTACGACTACACAGGGTGTGGAGCCTCCGCATATCCGTATTTGTTATGTTTGTGTTGCAGGACGGTGTTGCTAAGTTGCACCAGTTGTGCCTGTAACACAAGTGTATGAGAGTGAGATAAAGACAAGGCAACGACTATTTAGTTGGATTTTTTCCCCAGTTTGATGCATTTTGTAGCTGCTGTTTATGTAATGGATAATGTTTACTGTCAAAAAATTGGCACTATCTTTGCTCTACAATACTATTATCTTGACAGCAAATTACCACATTGTGATTACACGTGTTGCAGAAGGATTATTATCATGCGTATGATGATGATGTCGTTTTTGGCGTGTGTTTAAAAAAAAAAAATTCTAAGTATCTATATGGCTGAAAATACAGATTTATAGGGACTAATCACGCAAAAACAGAAGCCATGCATGAATAAAGTGCTCCGTTGTTGTATCTCAGTCAAAAATTGGTCAAGATGTTGGTGGCTGCACTGATGAAGGTACAGGAACCATTACAGGGGACAGAAACAGGAAGCTGAGCCAGACCTGGTGTAGTTCACCATAAAAAAAACATCTAACTGCTATCAAGAATGAGTGACACCGTAGGATTTCCACTGAGCACAAGTAAACATGTAAAACTCTACCAATGATACATAATAATCCAGCTATAATCAAAAGTGGACCGGTTGTGTGACAGCATGGCTCTGCAAAATATAAGACTGGCGCCCCCATCTGGTGATTATTTCAACTCCAGATTCCTCATCCTCTTCACTGCTGGACAAAGACGAATTAACTAACTCACTAAAACTAAGGGAGACCTAAGGAGACTGATATATACACTAACGTACAGTCAGCACAGTTGCAACAACACACACACTCACTCAATACACACACACACACACTCACATTACATTTTACCCGACACACACAAAAAAAACAGACAGTCAAAACCAGGTAAATTTAAATGTCACCTCTAACCAATATTTTCTTCTTCTTTTTTTTTTTTTTTACAGTATTTACAACGCAGTAACATATGCAGCATTAAACAGCAGAGTAGGCTGTGTGTGTGTGTGTGTGTGTGTGTGTGTGTATGCGTGTGTTTGTGTGTGTTAGTGTTCCTCAGACCTCCACAGCCGGGTCTGAACCCAGTCCCTGAGCCTGCAGAGCCTCCTCTCTCTTCATCTTGGGTTTCTCTGTCCGTGTGTGCCACACAAGGACCTACAAATCACACACACACACGCGAAATGAATGGATATAAAATCAAATACAAAATTGTGCCTAAAATCACACATTTCATGTCCCAATTAACCTCTGAAAAACCTCTTTCCAGTTTCTATAATACATGTAACTAGTCTACAAAGACCATATTATAAATATATTCAGTATTTCATACATTTTGGACTTTCCCAGCTTTCCTTTTTGATGATTTACAAGTTTTACTGTCTCTCACTCTCACACACACACACACACACACACACACACTCGTACTTTAGAGCAGTTGTCCGCTTTGGGCTCCAGTTCATCCATGGTAACCAATCCCTGAAGGAAGCTGCTTTCCAAGAAACCCATTGGTGCATCTCCATCGAAACAAGCCTCCGGATTGGCCAGGACCAGTTTGAGGGACACAGCGAAGCCGGCCATGTCCATGGGGAAGGGGCGACTGGGACGCCAACCAGTATGAAAGCGAATCACCTAAGAACAATCATCAAAAATACAAACAAAATACTCTAGTTGGTGATAATCTGCTTTCAGTGTTTCTGATGACGTATTAAGAGGCATACTAGATTTCTCCTGGAGAACACAGATTTCTTGGCCATGTACAGTATACATGCAACCAGGTTTCTAATCGGCTATGTATAAGTGTGCATGTGCAGGACAAAACAATGCAGACAAAGAAAGTTACCACAGAACAGCTGGATGAAAGGAGAGATAATTAAACAGAGCATGTGTTTTTAATCCAAAGTCAGATGAAAACTAACTAACACAAGTCATGAGATTTGATTACAGCGTCATTAGTTCCACAACTGTCATAACAACACCTACCTTTCCTCCTTCCACCACAGGCCTCTCATACTTCATCCCTCCAACCAGCCCCACCGGCCAAACCGACACTCGCTGGGTACTCCTCATCTGACACGAGACAAGAGGAACATTTGTTTTCCTTTTCCAGTCACGGCACATTTAACACTCACACGCGTCCTCAGCTGTAGACTTTGCAGACATCAGTGACAACTTAAACTAGTTCCTGCTGAGAAATCCTAAAAATAAACACCTCCTCAAATATCTGCAGGCTGTACGTGTTATCATCATCAGCGAAGTAAACCACTCCCTGCTGGTTGTATCCTCCCTGCTGAGCCCTTCTGTCTTCTCTGAGCCACCGGAGACCCTCGTTCCTCTGCTCGACTCCGCGAGGCTTCAGCCAGCTGGGGTCACCCTGGTGTGGAGAAAAAGAATTCAGACTGATAATTGTTAAAACTGTTCATAATTAAATGAGGAGAATGTTTAAATGTGCGATGCTGTCCTGTCTCCACCCACCTCCTGCAATTTGCGGTCCTTGGCGGTGGGCATGTGTAGGTGTGTGTAGGTCAAGCCGCTCTTGACCAGGAGGTCGGTCACCAGAGGAGTCTTGTGCGGAGAGTCCTCCACCACGATCCAGTGAAGCTGAGGAACATGGAGGAAGGTCTGAGACAGACGAGTCAGCTCAGCCTTCTGCACCAGCCTGGACAGACAGAAAACACAGTGACAGTGTGTTTGGGTGTGAAAATGAAATGGAGGGTAGTGAGCAGAAAACGTAGCTAGGAAATCTGCCCGTCAGGCTACCTTGCGTATGTCGGGGTGATGACAAAGATGGTGGGAAGGGTGGGCTTGGCTGGCTGTTTCTGAGGCTGTTTGGTCGCCTCCGACTTCCTCATCTGCTCCTGAAGACGGTGCAACTCCCCCCGCAGCCGAGATATGGTACGGTCTTTAGGTATGTCGTGCTCTGTGCAGTCACAGCGCTGACCTGCATAACATTAGGAACAAAACAGACGGTTTTATGTACAAAAGCAAGGAATTTTAACATTTTTAATCTGCTGTGTCTGATTGGAAAAAAGTTGTTTTTATCCTTTCATTTTTAACTGTATGCTTCCTTTATTATATGTCAAACTATCCATCTATCTGTACTGTTGTAGAGGAGTGTGCCGTGAGATGTTTGGCCCTGATTTGATTTGTACCACAGTAACTAGAATTTTACCCACATTTCTTCACTTCTCCACATTCAGACAGAATTGATGCATTGATGAACACAGTTTTTCCTCCACTGCTAATGGATCAGGTCTTGTCCACTTACCAAGCTGCATCAGTGCATAGACGAGGCCCAGGAGGGAGACCATGAAGTAGAGCACAAACACAGTCTTCAGCTTCAGCTTCATCCTGGTTGCCATGGTACCCAGACCAGCTGAAAGGGTGACTAAATGTTACTAGATACAAAGCATTTTTGACTTATTTTACTTTAATTGTTTATTTGTGTCTCGGACATGCTAACATAAACACCTAAAACTGTTTAAATGTATTAAAATGTGCCAAATTTCAGTATCTCAACGTTTAGCTGAATAACTTTGCCATTCAGGAAAATTATGCTAATTTCTGCGAGGCTAAAAGCAGAAACGTAGAGGCTAAAGATGGGTTAGTGTGCGCTATCGCTGAGAAGGTCGGCTAATATGAAAATACATGTAACTGGAGGGTAAGTCAGTGTCAGCTAAGCTATGATTTAACAGTAAATAACTTTCATGTTGAAACACTCACCAAAGGCGGGAAATGGCGGAAGACAGAAGCGCTACAGACAGTTATGAGCTTAAACCTTTATGTCATCTTGGATTAATGTGAGAAAAAGACACCTCAGTGCATCAAAACATCCATTCATTCAGCTTAGCTTGGACATTTTTTTTTTCTTTGCAGCAATGCACCAACAACTTCCGGTTTTAGCGCCACGCACTAAGGAGACCCCTCAAAACATGCAAGCACACAAATAGTTCCGCATGGATGCAACACATGTTTGATTACAATATATTAATACCTTTTTCTGGTAGAAAAATAAATGGGAAAATGTTATAGGTACCCTTCAGTATATTATATGAAGACATACATCAATTTCCACCAAAAAAAAAGAATAAAAAGATGAAACACTTCTCACAAGACTGAAATGGTTGTTTGAAGAAGAGACTTTTAAATTGGCAACTTATTGATGCATGGGTGTTCAGGAAGAAAACCTTGTATCTGTAAGAGATGGATGATTATTTTGGATGTTGCTCATTGTTATTACTATTTTTCTTTGCTATATTTTGGGTTTGTTTTTTGTTTGTTTGGGTTTTTTTCTGTTGGTGTTGTGGATTTGGTGTGACTCCTTTTGATTAATTTGTGACCAGCAGCACAGCTGGAAGCTGTTGTGTTATAAACATGCATGCTTAAAAATAGGTGTCTTACATTCCCAAGAGGGATGAGCCGTGAGATGGTTGGACACTTGAATAAAAAAATCATTCATTCACTCATGATATATCAAATTTATTAGATAGTAAGTCAAAACTATTACTCTCTTTCCTAACTCATAATTTTGACATACTATAACATACTTTTTACTTAATAAGTCAAACTATTGACTTAATATCATAATTTTGACTTACATTACTAACTTTTTATCTATGTTACTTCTTTCTAGGCAGAAACCAGCTTCCATATTTTTCTCTTCATTTCTCTTTCAGTGTATTTCACATATAGATTTTGTATGTCTTTTATCTTCTGATTAAAGCGTCTTTGAGTAACTTGAACAGCCTTCTATAAATGACATGTATTATTATTTCCTCGATAAGGAAATGAAAGATCAAATAAATAATAAAAGACAAGGGGCAGCTCTTGAAAAGTCAAACAACTTTCCTTTATTTGTAACATACAAATAAAACACTGACAAGGCAGAATGACTTAGTTTTCCCTTTCATTGTCGTTTATGGACAGGACTCTAACACTCACTCTCAAACATGGAGTTTTTTGTTTTTTTTTAAATTTCACATCATGTTTAAAAAAGTGTTTTTACCTGTAAAAGGCCTAGAAATGAAAATGAAGATGGATCCACAACAGCTTATATATATACATAGAGAAAAGACCAAGAGAAGGATCTGTGATTGGTGCGGGTATGTAACCATTTTCTAAAATATAAGAACTCACTGACTTAAAATAAATTGGTTAAGTTTAGGCTCATTTTCCAACTTAAGATATTTTCACAAAAGCATTTTCACTTCAATGAGCCTCCTTTAAAGACAGCCCACCTGTCTGGATCGAATGTGACCACTGAGCACTGATCTAGAGTCAGTTCACACTTTGTGTCAAGTTTCACTTCCATGCAAAATTTACAGGAGTTCAGGAGCCTTTTTCCTTTTACTGCAATTTATCAGAAAAGCTAGAAGCGCCTCCTGAAAAGTAGCGTCCTGTTAATGTTAAAAGAATTCTTTTAAAGGTTTATCAAATCAGAGTTTCTTTCATTAAAATGACACACGAACAAAAACCGACTCTAGGTCACACAGTGGAACAATCTGATCCAGCAAACAGAACTGACAACATGGCTGTTAAGTAAAACAGATGAGGTTTGATTACGTTTGATTAACCTGAGAGAGAGAGACTGTCAGTCAGTTGATAAACTACCACTATGTACAACATCCTCTTTTTATTGTAACCTATGCAGTAAAAAATGAATTACTGTACTTATCAGAAGGTAGTCTAGAACTAAAAACGAGCAATATGTTATTTAATTGTTCTTGTTCATGATCATTGTTCAACCAAGCATGAAACACAATGCAGTATGTCTTCTTCTGGTGCTGAATAGTTGGACCATTTCTCTTTTTTTTTTTTTGTATTTACTCAGAAACTGGAAACAACCAGAAACTTTCACCCCAAGATCATCCAAGAGGGCTTTTTTTCTTGTTTTGTTTTGTTGCTAATACATCCTTGTTCCCGTGTAGGAAATCGCATAATAAACAAAGTGTCCGTCAACTTCACATTTCAATCTCCCCTGTTTCACATACTTTAACCAGGCGTCTATCTGTTTGAAATCTCGAGTCAAGCCTTTATATAACCTGTTTTAAAAAAAAAACCCATCCACAGTAGTGTCAAGGGATATCTTTTCACCCCTCCAGCCCACACGTGAAATCTGAAGAAACTGACTAAAGTCCTGGAATTAAGGGTTTTATGGTGGTTTCTAAGTCTAACCCAGTCTACTAGCACTCTAAAGATACCCTGAAGGTTTTGTAAACAGATATGGATTCAACAAGACCCAAGTGGTTACAGCAGCCTAGATTAACTAGTAATGTGGTCTCTAAAATCCTCAGCGGGACCTAAAAGCATCTTGGCAGTCATTTTTTTCACCATTACTCAAATCTGACAGTAATGACTTTGTGCCGAGATGCTTTGAAGAAACGTTGGCTTCAAACTTCACACGACTCCTCCTTTCACAAACATCTGAACCCACACACTGATGTTCAACTGTGTGAAATATTAAAGTCACGCCGTCAGACACGCATGAGGATTTTAGACACGCGTTCAAACAGTGCAGCTAACGTTCAGAAGCAACATCGCTGTTGTGTGATCTTCATTTAGATTATGAGGTTAATTTAATTTTTTTGAGTCTTGCCATGCAAACTAATGACGGTGGGCTGGGAAAACAGGTGATTACTGAGGAGAAAAAAAAAAAAAAAGAGCAACATCCATTAAAAAAAAAAACACCTCCAGTACTCTGCAATAACTTCCACCATTAATCCATCCATGTTCCTGCCTCCAAGTTAATAGCTTTCATCATCTTCCAGATTAATGACGGCCACTGTACATAATGAAGTGGTGACTTCTACCAGTCCTCATCCCTGTGAAATCAATATGATTTGCTCATGCTAACAAAATATAGAAGAGGGATGGAGGATGGTTTTAGTAGTTTTTAAATACAGTTGAAAGTAGCGTCAACATCGACTGGTTTTTCATCAGTACCTCTTGGAAACGAAGAGAACAAAGCGGGAGTGATGCAACTTTACAAAGGTGACTGAGGGTGAGAGAAACATAAACGGGTCTGCTGTCATCATTCAGTGTCTTTAGGACATGGAGGGAGAACTGAGACACGAAGAACAGGAGAAAGGAAAGGAGGATGCTTTTTGTTTTGTTTTGGTTTTTTTTGTTACAGAACTGAAGCAAGCGAATCTCCCATTTGTGTTTGTAAGCACAGAAACGAGGAAAAGATGGAGACAAAGAGTGGAAAAAATGAGCAAATGAAGCGTTTTGATGCGTTTTTCAAAAGAAGCGGAAAACTGTTTTCAGTTGTACCTCTGATAAGGAAACACGGGTGGAGGCTAAAGCAGCTGAATGAGCGACGGGGTCGTACTGGAATTATTTGGATGCAGATTTTACAGCAACAGATGATGAGACAAGTATGATTTTTTTTTTTTTTTTTTTTTTTACTAATTCCACTGGGAGAAAAGAGAATGCATAATCAAGAAAAAAGGCAATCTCTGACATCTTGTCTCGTAAGTAAAAGAAATAAAATAAAAGCAGGGAGAGGTCTACAGTTAGACATCACCTGAATATAACAGAATATAATAGATTGGTAGTGCTTATAGTGTACTGTAATCATGTAACAGTAGTATCACGAGCCAACGTGGTTCAAAACAGTGCAGTTGCTGCTAGCTGCAGTGCTTTCATTACAAAAATAACCTACAAGCCGCATGTGCATATAACTTGCATTATAACAGATAATGTTATGGTGCAGCAGGGGCTCTCCCACTGTTTTTTTTTTTTTTAAGGGACACATAACTGAGTCTATCAGCCTGATCTTGGAGCCTGGTTCAGTGAAACAAGCTTGTAGTCTCAGGAGTGTGATCAGGAGCTGTATTACAGAAACTGGCTAACTCTATAAACCCTTTCTTATCTGCTTAGTATCCATGGTGATTTGAGTTAGGGCATGATTTATCAATTTAGAAGAATTTACTACCTCAGATAAATTCTGTCTCAGCCTTGAGAGATCCTGACTGGAGACACTGAGTTTCTATAAAAACAGCCCCGGGCCAGCAACCCATGTTAAGCACTGCAGAATGATTCAATACAGTATAGCACATCAGGAGATGAGAGCAGGATGGGATGAGGTTCATTGCAGTGGTAGAGAATGTCGGCAATGTTTAGCTTGTTCTTTACTGGGAACCACTAATAGTCATTAATTGGGATGAGAGAATGGGGGAAAAGATAGCTTGGACATTGAACCAAGAAGTAGGAAAAAAATTTAAAAAAACAAAAAAAAAAAACAGGAGCTATGTGTGAAAGCTCACACTGCATACTGCTTTTGTAGCAGGAACACACAAAAGACACATAAATCTCAATCCATAATGCAACATTAATATCTGTAACCAGGTATGGCGCATTTCCACCATTGGTTCATTTTTAACGGCCACAGAGACGGCCATTCAAACTCAAAACGCCCGCCAAGTAGCAGGCAGCTCAAGCTTTCACACACAGCCATGAAAGTTGCTGGCTTTTAACCAATCGGCGGAGGTCGCTGCGGTGGATCAGTGGCAGCAGCCGCCGCAGTGCCCGCCCCCGTGGGTGTGTCCCACCGAGGCCTCGCCGTGTTTGGTCCGCCGGCTCAGGATCTCGTAAGAGCAGTCGTCGCCGCAGCAGCCAGACATGCTCGGCGAGGTCTCGTCGATCTCAAACCTGGAGGGGTGGAGAGAGATAGAGAGAGATAGAGAGAGATAGAGAGAGAGAGAGAGAGAGAGATAGGGGTTCGTTAAAAAGGACGAAGCAGGTCGGAGGAAAAATGTAAATAATTTTGTGAAGCGGTTATTTGTCTTTTTCTGCTTTCATATTCTGTTCATCATCTTGCAACCCTTCACACTGAACTTGCGACCCCCTGTGGGGGTCCTGACCCACAGGTTTGGAACCACTGTTCTAGAAGACAAAAAATGTGTTTTGGACAAATTGCAAATCTGTACGTTCAATCACAGTCTCCCTCATGTTTGCCTTCTCTTTCATATGCAGAAATTTTAGCTCTCTAGAAGCATGGAGATTACAATTTTTCACCTTCGATCACACTCAGAGTTCACATTCACAAAGCCCTTAAAAAACTAATCATGTTACTTCTGTTTAAAGTTTATCTCCATCTCTGAAAAGTAAATCAATTGCAGAGTCAGTATACTCACTGTAAAGCTTCTCTGAAGAACTGATAAGCCCCGTGGTTGTGTTTAAAAACTGTCAGCATCACTTTCTTCATCTGTGTACTGGACAGAAAGAGCAAGAAATAAATAAAAAAAAAACTTTTACCTCATTTTCACAACTGCTTTAAGGCAGGAAATATTCTATGTTTTCTTTTTTGTCAACAAATCCCCTGAAACTACCAAATGTGTATAAAATAGTCCCAAACAAATTCACTATTTACTCCTGTTTGAGTCACATTTACTGAAACTACAACATCCAGCCTTCAAAAATAAAAAATTAAACCATTTGTGACCCGTTTACAAAGACTTATGTCTTCAGTAGGAAACAATTGGTTTGGGGCTGAGTGCCACAGATGGATTAACATCGGATTTGTTGACAATAAGTTAAATATAGAATAACAGCAGCCTAATCCTTTAAGTCAAGCTCAACAGTAGTGTGACACTGTGTAGTTTAAAGTAGTTATATGACAAAATGACAAAAGTGTCACTTGATTGTTTGTTCACACCCCGGGCCCCAAAGGCATCTGAATTTCACACACAGTCATAACGGCGGCTGTTGTTTTTACCTGTTAGCGATGAGCTGTAGTATCTGGATGAGGAACTTGCCGAGCCCTTTCCTCCGCACTCTGCTCTCTAACTGCACCTCATAGCTGGAGAGTCGAGACAACACGTTAGACCAGACAGAGTTCGGATGGACTAGCAGGGTCATATTGTAAAAAAAAAGCTTCATTCCACCTTACCGTTGAAAATAAAAGCAACAGCTAGGAATGTACAAACTCAGGGATCGGCGTCTTACCAATATAGTACCTCCTCCCCACACTCCACGTCGAACCGGAAGTGAGAGAAGGCCACGGGGGCGGAGTCGCCGTCGCGGGCCAGCAGGTACCACGCTCTCTCGTCGTTCATCTCCTCCCTCTTTTCCCTCTCCTTCCAGCCCCACTCGCTCTGCTCATACCTACGGCACGGCGGCAAAGAAAATTGGGTCAGCTCGAACGAGACCCCCCGCGCGCTCGTTTCACCCTCACATTTCTCACCCGTCATTAGGCCCGCTCTAAAAAAAGGATGTGTTTTCTAAATGGAACAAATTAAAGTTTCAACCGACTGCACCCGTTTGCCAAATTGAACACCGCTCGAGTTCTGGCAAACGGAGAGAAGATAAATTGTCGTCATTTCTCGCCCTCTATCTCAAATCGGTCTGCGTTACTTCTCAGCTTCTACCACGGCTCTCCTTTCCACACGCTCCTCCGTGTGTCTAATTCATCCTCATTTACAGCTGCTGGGTAAAAAAAAAAAAAAACACTGATGCACATCTTTGGTAGCTGTTTGATGTCGCTTTCCAATTCTGCTGCACACAAAAAGAATTTCTGGCTCGTCTGCACTTCTTCTTCTCCCCCCCCCCCCCCCCCTCTCGTTTTTAGCTGTAATCTACCAATCATATCTATGTGAATCTGTCCGTTCATATCTATAAAAGACGGGGTCACTGTGTTCCTGAACTACGAGAGCAGAACGGATGTCTTACAGTGTCTGCATGTTGGCTCTGGTGAGTTCGAAGGCCCACTCCACAGACAGCGGGTTGAGGGAGGTCACTCTCTTGCACTCTATCTGCAGGTTCAGCCTGTACGAGAGGACAAGATAACAGGGTCAATAATAGAGTACGAGTGTATGCATGCTGAATGAGAGCGAGGGAAAGTAACAAGGAGGAAGAGATAGAAGCTAAAATACCACCAGTACAGTTCTTTTTTTCAACAACTCTCCCCTCTGTGTAGGAAATGAAACAAGTATGCTGTTCATGAAATGACTGAATAAGTCCTTTATAAGACTTGAACAACAATACGTACCCGTTTCTGTCGTACTTTTTGAAGGCTGGGAAGGCAGCCAGTGGGTCATCAAGCTGTGAGAAGAAGAGGCAAAATTAACTTTTGAGGCTTTCGAAAATACAAAATGATCAACTGTCTTCCCCCCTCCCCTTCCAGGCTCAAGTCTCAGCACGTCGCTGTTGGATTTTTTATTGCGCACATGTTGTTTTTCTAAAGATACTGTGGCTTTAAGTTCACCTCTGTTTTGATTTTCAACTTCTAAAGAGAGATCATTACTGTGGAGCTGAAACATCCATTTAATAGCTGTTGAGACGTTTCACTCGAAAAACAAAAACGTCAACCTCATAGCGGTGCGAGCGGGGGATCACCAAAGTCGTTAGGATTCATCATCTGGGAACAATGAACATCTGTATAAAGTTTCATGGCAATCCATCCAATAGCTGTTGACATATTTCAGTCTGAACCAACCAACGTCGCCATCCCTTCAGTCACAGTGTGGCTAAGAATGCCAAACATTTACTTGTTCCAGTCTCTTAAATATGAGGACTTTCTGCTTTTCTTTGTCTCGTATGATAATAAACTAAATATTGTCGGGTTGCTTTGAACTGTTGGTTGGATAAAACAAGATATCTGAAGCCATCACCATAAGAGGCAATAATCAGAAGATTACATAATAATGAATTCCCCTTCGTTCTGTTCCTTCAAAAATCAAACCAGTCGAGAACACTTGTGAACGTCCCCAAAACCAGTCAGCAAAAGAGACTGTATTACTAAGATAAGTATCCCTTCCTAAATAGCTCAATCAGAGCCATACAGGCAGGAAAATTACAGGGCTATTAGCATTATAGCACCATTAGTCAGTTATAATAACACTGGGCCCTTGGGTACAGACATGTAAACTGTGCAGCTGAATTTGGGTAAAACTGAACGAAAATATGATACAAATAAATATCAGTTCAGTCTTGGTATCAGCAGACGCTCGATATTAAAGGATCAAGATAAAAAAAAAAACGGTTGTTTATGACAGAAGCTCTTGTGTAGGACCCCTTTGTCCCTGTAATGTAATACATCTATGCCCCTCCTATATTAGGAGCGAGGGAAACCTACCAGAATCAGGTTAAAAATCTTAGCAATGAATGGACTATTTGTTTATATGAGACAATAGTCCGAGTCAGAATTCATTACTGTTGGCAAGAATATAAACAAAAATAAATGTGACTTTGGGAGAATTTCTTGCATTCCTTCTCAGGTGGCGCGTCAACAGTGGGACGGGGCGGGGGAGAGAGAGATAGAGAGAGAGAGAGAGAGAGAGAGAGAGAGAGAGAGAGAGAGAGAGAGAGAGCAGCGTGCAGCACAGGGCGCCCCATTTTGGGACAAAGTGACACAGAAAAGTAATAAGCCCAGCCAGGCCTGTTGAGAGCTCGTTGAGGAAGCCTCTACGGCTCGGCTCTTAACAAAGCGTGTGAGTTTTGTTCTCCTCTAGGCTCCCGTAAGCTTTACTACACAGTTCTCCCACCTCAGCCTATGTTGCTGTAGCCCACCTCTGAGCTGCGGGAGCTGTCTGCTGTGTGTGTGAGTGTGTGTTCTACTTCACGGGTAGGTTTTAATAATGCTGATTAATTATGCATAAAGAAACATATGGCAGTGTATTTGGCTTTTCCTGCCATGTGCATATCAATTACGGGTGTAATTAGGGCAGACGGGACATTCCCAGCTTTCAATGGAAGAAAATGTATGACTTTAACTGAACAGAGGATTGGGGAGAAGAAAAAAAAAAAAAAGAAATTACAGCTCACAATTCAGATTTTAAGTGCCAAACTCGACAATCTGAATCCACTGGAAAGCCTACAACAGCATGAAAAGGGGCCAAGTGGTGGAAGCTTTTATGTGAAGCACTTCACAGCACCGAGAGGACATTTATTTTTAACAACAAAGCAATGCCATTATCGACTGTCAGAACTATGAAGCCGCATATTTGCAATTTGTGTGGCAGTCAGCAAGCAGCCAACACCTCAACCTCTGTTTTGTTGATCATTTTAACCCCCCCCCCAAAATACCCTCCACCTGGCCTTCTCCTCACAGTCAAAATAAAATCACCTTATTGGCAGCGTCCACCTTAGCGCAGACGGCGTCCATAGCCGCCCTCTCTTCCAGACGCCGGGCTTTCTTCTCCTTCGCTCGGTTGGACTTCCTCTGCACACAGGAAATGAGGACGGGATGAATGGAGGAAATGTGCGGAGGCGGCAGCGGACATGAAGGAACAGGTGAGAAATGTAAAGGAAGAGGAGGAGGATCGAGAGGAGAGAGGACACGTGTAGATGAGGGCAAAAGGACGGGAAAAAGGGGAAAAGAAAGCAAAGAGGGAGAAGAAATGAGACAGATGTGTCAGAACTGCATTATTTATTCCCCACGACTCCTTATTCACCCACTCAGGGCACCACTCACCCACTGACAGACAATTAATTATAACTATGCAATAAAACACACATGAGTGCAGTCTTGCATATAGAAGAATGATGTCTGTACTTCATAATCCTCATCCATCCTCACTTGTTAGCCAGCAAGACACACAGAACAGTAGTAATCCATTTATTTAATTTATTAAGGATTTTTTTTTGTGTGCGTGCTTTTTTTTTGTGTCACTTAATCAATCCTTTTCTTTATTTCATATAATACATAACACATTTAAACTGATCCTTTTCATGTGGATATCCACTGTGGAGCTGTAAGAATAATTTAGTGTTGGCTGGCTCTGATTAAATATGATGCCATTCTTCATTGTGTCTTTAACCGAGCGCCGATATGAGAAACATCAAGTCTGTAATCTCTAGTGATTAAATGAAAGGAAATTTCAAACTTGGTAAAATTACACAGCATAAGGAGCTTGTCTAATAACTGGCTGAAACGGGGGGGAAAAAAGTCAGAGCAATTGTTAGCTATTCAGCTGAGTGTGATTAAAGGACAAGGTAGACTAGCTTGTGAATCATCGTCCCTTTCAAACGATTCAAACGGTGAATGAAACTAAATGAATACTACAATTCAGTCTGGAGGGAGTCTGCCTCTTGTTAATACAATTTATGCAATGAATAGCCCTTGTTAGAGCCATAACTTCAGCCTAAATCTGGAGGGAAAATAAGTCAAAGGAATGCACAAATACATCTCTGTCACTGCCAGTATAATTAGTTACAACTGGATAAAGCAGAAACTGTAGCTGCCTTGTATGTATGTGTGTATGTATGCATTTGCAGACCCCCTTAAACATTAATGTCCTGAAGTACTGTGTGTTTCTGTGTGTGTGGGCCACACGTCAACATAACAAAGACTTTATGACACAAGAACAGAACAAACTTCACGCACAAGAATCAAAGTGAGACAAAAGAATGAATCATGCCAAACAAACACTGATGTACATTAGCAACAGTTACACATATAATAAAGAATCTTATGAGTATAGAAACATCAATAGCAGGTTAGAAAGAGCTTTTACATTCATATCAGTGCTTTTCCGATGGAGTGTTTAGATCGCTCATGTTTCATATTGCTCTCAGAGTGGGATTATAGTATCGGAAAAAATCCTGACACCAATACTCTAATTTAGTCTGCTCTTGGCTTGATGTCCGCTGCTAGTATCAGCACTGGTGCAGCAATAATTCACACAAATTACTGCATCTATGCCTTTGCAACAGCCAGACCACACACACTTCAAAAGCTGGTATGAATGCTCCAGAATAGCACGCTATTAGTTGTTAAAAAAGATGTGTTTAATTACCGACATCTGTAACTTATAGAGAAAATTAATGCTTATTGGCTCTCGGCACAAGTGGTTTGACACTTTGAGTTAATTTTAGGGTTTGTTGCTGGTGAAATGAACCAACTTTCATGGCGTTAAATACTGGAGGTGTGCCACATCACCTGAAATTAAAAAGAACACACCTTCTCTGACATTATAAGAAAAAAAAACACTTTGGTGAAGAACTACAGTAACTTTCAGGGGGGAGAAGCAGGGGAGCAATTTCACACAGCAATAGCTACACATTTAGTAAGTGAGGCTGTTCTTTAGGCCCATTATCTGCGCACTAAATTGATCATGTGACAAGATGCATCAGGTTCTGGGTGGTTTACCACCTCCACAATACAATTTCCTTGTGGAAAAACCGCACAGGTCTCTGGTTTCAGCCTCTCAAATGTGAGAATTGGCTGCATTTGTTTTACAATCAGTGTAAATTTAATATTCTTTCTGACTATTTCAAGACATCACTTTGGCTTCTGTGATATTCTGATGGGGATTTTTCACCATTTTTACATTAAGACTAATCAATTAATCAAACAAAAACTCTGCAGATTAACTGGTAATGAAAGTTGCAGCCTTACTGCACAGTATCACATTTGAATGCAGACAAGAAGGCAGTACCCATCACAGGAAACCTTACAGCATGTTAATCAAGGTTGCAGTGGCGTGTTTACAGTGCAGAAATGGTGCATTGATGCCTCTTGGATAAAAAAACAATGTCAATGGACAAACAAGCAGGCATTAGCTCAATCACTTCATTAGACCCAGACCTGGACAAGGAGAGGTAGCAATAAGGGAAAGGAATGCATTGAATTGCCAACTTTTAGCTGAGAGCATGAACTCTGTACCAAGCACAGAGAGGCTGCAGACTGAGCTGGTGCTGTGGAAACACGTGGATCGGTTTATCTGGAGTGAAAGTGGAGGATAAAGTCAAGTCTGCTTACAAGGGGGACTGTGGTTAGATAAAAAGTTGTGGAAACTAACTCAGACCAGGCCTGGCTGAAACCGACAAGCACATTATCCAGTGTATTATATCCTGTAGGGCTTCAACAGCACACTCTGGCTTGCTTTGGTAAAAAAAAAAAAAATGTACACAAGAAAGTGATTAGCATTCACAGCTAAGCAAAGCGGCCGTCATTAAAAATAGGTATTTTTAAGTGACTTACACAGCTAGCAGGTTAATAATATCTCAACACACACATAAGGGGAAGTTAATTGAGCACAGCGACGAGGACAATGCGGTGATAATGCTGAAAAAGCCAAATATCTGCGGCTAACGCAGCCAACCAACACCTACGGCTACAACCATCCTCTCCTTTCTTCCTTTCTTTCTTTCTCACCATCACGCATTCACCTTTCATTGTATCACCTCATGAAGCAAAACACGTCAAACTCACCCCCATTTTTGCGGCCGTGTGTTATCGATCACTGCTGCTGAGTTATCAGTATTATCGTGACTGCAGACAGAGAGAAGGCGGCCAGATTAATATGACAATGATAGATAGATGGTGTGCTAACGCGGCTAGCTGGCTAACTACAGCACCGAGCCACGGCTGTAGAGAGAGAGAGAGGAGCCGCAGTTAGACGCACATCTGATTAAAACGTCTGTGGAAATATTTAGCTGCTTTATTCCTCTTTTAGTCGGATTGGCGCCAAGACTGCGAGGCTGAATTTATTTCAGGTCCCGTCTTTGCTCTTTTCTTTTCCTCTTCTCTCCGTCGCGTCCAACCATGAGGCCTTCACGTGCTCCTCCAGAGCTCCGACTTCTCAGACTCCACTCAGCCCCAAACGGAAAAGAAAAGTACCGTCAACACAAAGCGACTGCTCTCAAACTTTTTGTAAAGAAAAAAGATCATATTTTATTCAAGGGTTAACCCTTTTTGTTACATTTTATTGTACTTTTAAGTACACGGCCTAGTTAAAGTGCAAAGGAGTACTATATTTATTATTTTTAACAAAGGTGTGTTTCCTAAATGTTGATCAGAGAAAACATTAAAGTGGGTAAAAGCTCTGATTTTTGTGTGTATTTGATTTTTTTTGTCACAAACAAAACAGGCACAAATTCGACTGTTGATGGATATTTTAGGAAGCAGCTCATGTAGTAAAATTAAGTTTAGTTCAGTTGCACTTTACAAACAACATAAACACAGATAATAAAAGTGAATGACATGTAGTAAGAACATGTATTGGCAATATTAAAAAAAAAACAACAACACCAGTACCAAAAAAAGGAAAATAAGAGACACACAAAATAAACATAGTAATGCAGCACAATTTTTAGCAACTAACGTTGGAGAAAAGTAAACACAAAGTGACTGCTCTTAAACTTGTTGTAAAAAATTAAAATTAAAATTTAAAAAATCAAATTTATTCAGGGGTTAACCTTTTTGTTCCATTTTGAAGTACTTTTAAGTACGTAGCCTGGGTAAAGTGCAAAGGAGTACCATATTTACCTACTTTTACCTACTATATGCATATAAAGTAACATATCTAATAACATGTAATCATTGAATATTTATCTCAGCACTCTTCTCTTTAAACCTTCCTCTTCAGTCTGGCTTTTGATCAAGAATGATTGATAGACATTTTATTATATCCATGTTGTAAAATTTGTATTTTATTTCATCTCTTATTTTATTATTATTAATATTATATTTTTAGTCCTCTTAATGATTTTTTGCCTTTGTTTTGTCTTTTTAATCTATTTTATCTATTTTTTAAATCTAGTTTTTATTTTACTCTTGTATTATTAGTGCTATTATTATAGTAGTAATTTATATATATATATATATATATATATATATAATCTGTGAAGCACTTTGAACTGTACTAACCTGTATGAAAGATGCTGTACAAATAAAGTTTGATTGATTCACTTCTTTGCGCTGTTTGTCATGTTTACAGAAATGGTTTCACTTGTATATTGTCATTCCTTGTGTGTTTATCTGAAGATCGTGTGTTGTTATTCTGTGTAAGTACACTGAGAGCCACTAAACTGGAGTCAAATTCCTTGTATGTGTAAACATACTTGACCGATAAAGATGACTCCGATATTTATCATTTTTAAGTTGTGTCCTAAATGTTGCTCAGAGAATGCACTAAAATGAGTGAAAGCTCTGGTTTTTGTGTTGTATTTGACTTTTTCCCAAATTGTCACAAACAGCCACAACTCGACTGTTGATGGATAATTCAACCAACAGCTCTGTTCATGTATTAAAATTTAGCTGAGTTTAGTTCAGTTGCACTTTACAAACAACATAGACACAGATAACAAAAGTGAATCATATGTGAGGATAAAAATGTGATAATAAGTCAAAGTAAAAAGCACATCAATACCAACAAAAAGGAAAGTAGAGACACACAAAATAAACATAGTAATGCAAAACCATTCAACTAACAATAATCATATTCTTAACAAAGAAGAAAACGTTTTTTTAATCATCTAACTGGCACTTTTTCATAAACAAAGAGGCACATTTCTTAAAACTGATAACAAAAAACAGAAAGGAGCAACCTTTTACTTGGGTTATTTCTCACAGTAAATATTACGAAAAATTTGTGGCACAAATTTTTACCATTAATTGTAGACACCACTTTAAAAATGAATTCATTTAAGAAGCAATATACACGGTATATTGAATTATCTATTATCTATAATTATCCAGTGTATAGCCTGTGAGGTCGTTCATGTCTGCCCCTGCGTCAGGGTCATGCTTCTTACATTGATCCGAACTGCATAACATATCAAACCACGTCCTTTGATTAAGAAGTTGAAGATAGTTTAAGACCTGGTGTTTACAGAAAAGGTTCCTGGCAGCGGTGGGATTCGAACCCACGCCCCCGAAGAGACTGGAGCCTTAATCCAGCGCCTTAGACCGCTCGGCCACGCTACCACATGTGGAGAGCGCCATCGTGTTGCCTATCTGCTGTAAATATTTCCGACAGCAAGTGAAGGCAGCACTACTTTAGCGCGAATGTGGTTTCCTTGTTTGGAAAGTGACGACAGAGGGCTGGACTGGGTCAAGAAACGCACCACACTTCACCTTTGACCTCTGCAGTCGTTCACATTCCAAATGTTATTATGAAGCCATCATAAAGACATATAAAATAACATATTATTGTAACCATCAGCGGTGCAGGGAGCCGGGAGTGAGATGTTATATGTGATGCAATTAAAATAATTAGATTACAACAAGCTCAATGAGCATCTTGGAACACAGAAACTTAAATTATATTCCAACGGCAGTCTAATTTTAATCACATTTCACCATAATCTCATTTATTTAAATATAATTTCTTTCAGATGTGCTGCTCGTTGTAAATCTTATGACAGGTCACCTGTTAAGAACATGAAAAATGAAACATGTAAACATGGAAAACCAGTGGTGGGAGAAATATTAACACCCTTTACTTAAGTAAAAGTAATACAGCAATGTAAAAATACTCAATTACAAGTAAAAGTCCTGCATATAAAAGTAAAACTACATGAGTATTATCAGCTTGATGTAGTTAAAGTATTGAAGTAAAAGTAGTGGTTTTGTTCCTCTGACCGATATATTACTATATATGACATCATTAGATTATTAATACTGAAGCATCAGTGTTTAAGCAGCATGTTACTGTTGTAGCTGTTGGAGGTGGAGCTAGTTTCAACTACTTTATATACAGTTAGCTAGTTTAGTCTAGTGGTTCCCAACCTAGGGGTCAGGCCCCTACAAAGGGTCACTACATAAATCTGAGGGTTCCTAAGACGATTAATGGGAGAAGAAAGAAGAAAAAACAAATTTCTGATACACAAATCTGTTTTCAGCTTTTTAAACTTTTTCCTCTAACCTTTGATTTTTGATGAAGTATTTGATCATTTGAACATTTATTGAAATGAAACCATGTGAGAAGTTTAAAAGGAAAAATCACTATTTGGTGGAGCTGTTAACAGCTCCGAGACATATAAAATGTGACCCCGACTACACAATGCTTTTTGTAAAACGTCAAAGCCAAAAAAGTTTGGAAACCACTGGTTTCATCTTTAACAATGTGTTGTATTTTAAAAGCTTGTTATATTATCCATTGTGTCAAATCTTCATCTGAAAAGTAACTAAAACTGTCAAATAAATGTAGTGGAGCAGAAAGTTCAATATTTCCCTCTGAAATGTAGTGCAGTGGAAGTATAAAGTAGCAACAAATGGAAATACTCAAGTAAAGTGCAATTACCTCAAAATTGTACTTCAGTACAGTATTTGAGTAAATGTACTTAGTTACTTTCCACCACAACTGGGGGGATGGGAGTTGTTACAGGGTCAAGTAACATATAGATTTGTTTAATTATTTGTTTTTTATTGTTTATCAATTTATGTATTTGACTGAATTTCTTGCATTTACAGTTGACATGTATGTTTGCTAAGATGTGTATAGGCAGTATGTGCATATCTGTCTGCAAGTACTGATTTATGTTCTTACTACTCTCCTGCAGAGGCTTTGAGCAAACTATTAAATATGGACACAGTGAGGAAGATCCACATCTGAACTACAGCAGAACAAGATATTCTGACCAATTGTTTGTTTTATTTTAGAGACAGACTCTGTTAAAAAAAATATTTGAGATAACCAGCCGTTCTCACAGCAGACATTTTGACTTGTCATAGTAGGAAAATCACAGGTGTTACTAACAACATTAATGATGGCTTCATTGAATTCAAGTAGCCATGACAGTGTGACAGTGTGATCCAGCTCAACCAAGAGCTCGATACAACCTGAAACCGAAGCAGCTAAATGGAATTCTGCCATCACTAACTTCATTATTTACACCTGTGCTTTTCCTACTGTGACATGTCAAAATGTCTGCAGTGAAAGAAAGGCCTTCACACCCAATTTAACTTGAACTGAACAGACAACAGGCGATGTAGCTGTATGTGGGTAAAATCACCATGCGCTCTATCAAGCGTCCTAGTAGTTATTCCATTATTCATCGTCGATGGAGCAGCTCCAGGGTTTGTCTCCGTCTCTAGATTACATCATTAGTGCTAAACTCTCTGTCATTTAGCAAAGAGAGATAACGATATGAAGCTCACATAACGATAAAAGTGAGCTGCATATTACAAAAATGACGTTAATTCTATTTTAGAGTGGATTTTCCTTTTATCACCATATTAGGCAGATTTTGAGGCAAAGAGGTTAAAACTATTATGAGTAAAGGTAACAGATTTTGTCACCATTTGAATCATATTGTAGGCTAATTACAGTTAAGGCTTTGTTAATTTTGTTGTTTATCAGTCATTTGCAGTAGATAATATTCAGGGCTGTAGCTACAGACATTACATATGTTTATAATATAATTCAAAGTGCACGTTTGAATGGAATATACCAACACTTTTTAGACTGTGTGTCCTGTTAATTATAGAAACGTATGAACAAATAGAACAATTTGACAATTAACATCATTTATCCCTGACGGACCATCTCATAGTGAAACTGTGGGACAAGTTTTCAAATGAGTAAAGAATTTAACACCCAAAAAGAATGAATTCTGCATGAAAAATTATCCAAAGTAGTAGAAAAACATACAGAATTGTTAGGTATCTTCAAAATATCTGAGGTTTGAGGGGATTCTTGGACTCCAGTATTTCTTAAATACTGGCTAGAGCCCTGATTATATTTAACTTTACAAATATATCCTTAACAGCTTGGGAAGTGGGGTTTGGGGATTTACAGTAGTAGTTACATGAAGAGTTCCCGGGGATCCACTTCTGCAGATTTCAAGTCTCCATTCAGTTCCCATCCTAAAATTTTAGTGAGATATAAACATAATATGTGAAACAGGTTACTCAGATTTCTCAGATGTGGACTCTATGGTCAAAGAGGGACCCATCTCTGGCTCACCGGTACTAAAATGATCTTTAAAGAACCCCAGAGGTTGAAACCAGCTCCTGGTATATCCACAATGATTTAAGAAGCAGTTTGTAACGGTCACCACTAGGTGGCGTCATGAGGTATAAAATCACTCAATTGATGTTGCAGCCTTTTATATCTTTCAAACCTAGAATTAAGACTCCAGACAGGATAAAATATGAGTATGGTAATTGAACATATAGGTTTTTATTTGAACTTTTACTGCCTTTGCCTCCATTTGAGCATTCCTTTACTCCTGATGCCTGGTCTAGCAAAAAAAAAAAAAAAGGCACAGTAATTGGCTGGTGAAGCGTAAAACAAGGACACGCTGCAGTATCTTCACTTACCCTGCAGCACAGAACATACAGCTGCATATTCTTTTATAAGGTGCAACACACAAAAATGTAGAGGAATACTTTATCAGAGGTACACTATAGGAATATTATAGGAGCACAGAGTGGTTCCCAGGGAGACAAAAGGATAAGTATGACAAGGTCACTATAGCTGGAACTCACTATTGAGTACAGAAACACAGACTTAACCCTTTAAAGGAACATTACAGCAATATTGTGATATTTCTTTGGTATGTTGCTGGTCAGTACATCTTCTACTCTAGAGGTGCAATTATTATTTTCTCAAGATGTCAGAAAATAGTGCAAAAAACATCCATCATAATGTCTCAGAGCCCAAGCTGACGTATTCAAATTGTTTGTTTTGTTTGACCCAAAAACCCAAAGATATTCAAATAACTCTCATATATTACAAAGAAAAGCACCAGATCTTCACATTTAGGAAGCTGGAAGAAGCAAATGTTTGCTTTAAAAATGACTGAAACCATTAATCAATAATCAAAATGGTTGCAGAATAATTTACTGATTAGTTAATCAACTAAATGTCTGAGTTCTTATTTGTGCTGAGATTTTAGACCCACTTAGATTTTCCTCTCTCATGAGCCAAATGTTCTGTTTGTGGAGTCCCAGTGCCGTGTGTAACAGCTCAAAAAACATCCTCAATATTGTTTTACTGGCTTTATACTTCATGACTTCTTGATACTTATCTAATTTTAACAGAATTGCTTCTAAAACTGACTTTGAAGTGACATGTTTCAGGTTATTGTTATATATTTGGGGTCTTAGAGACACCAGCTGTAGAACATGGTTAAATTTAATGGATTTTTATATTCTCTGTATCTGTGACTGGTGCTGACAGTACATGTTTACACAGCACTTCCTATTCCAAATCCCAAATAAGTTTCATATAACAGTTTCATAAGAAATCTAATGAGGAGTTTGACCTTTCAGGGGTTTAATTGACCCCAAATATAAGTAACGTCACTATATAGGATAACATACTGCACCTGTATTTGTCTGTGAATCACTTTTTGACAAAATGAATACACAGTATATCTGATGCATAGCTAATATAATGTATAAAACATGACATATTTCCTTTTTTGGTGTAGTAATGATGCTTAATGGTAATTTATGTATTTTGTCACCTGCTTCAAATGTGTAAGTTTGTGGCAAATTGAAAGGTTACAACTTAAAATAATATAATAAGGTAAAACAAACAAACAAAAAAAACAAGGAAAGGAAAAGGGGCAATGGTTGACTCTGTAATTCTTCTCCTCATTATAATTATTTTACATAGAGCAGTGAGACAACAATGAGAAAGTAAAGCCAACGTCAACAGAACAAATACAGACTCAATACATCACTGACTACGACTGTGAGTTCGTGGCTTGGTGGGATATGAGATGGCCACCTACATAATGCCACTTTTTCATAATGCAAATAAAGGCCTTGTGTAGGGGGTTCTCTCTCTCTCTCTCTGTCTGTCTCTCTCTCACACACTCACACACACACACACACACATAGAGCAGCCCTCCCCATCACACAGATGGCCCCGTCTCTAAACCCCGCCTACAGTCTTTTGTCTTGGGGGAATCTGTCTCTTGGCCTTCAGTAGAAGAACTATTTATTTCATGTGTCAGTAGGGGGCGCAACGAGGCTCTGAGAGTTGATACAGAGGCCTGCTGGTCCTTGAGATACATCTCTTTCTTCACATGCATTGAAGGAACATATATACCGTATCATATATAACAAACCCACCCAGACCCTACAGACAGAAACTCTCTTTGTCTTATATATACATATGTGTGTGTGTGTGTGTGTGTGTGTGTGTGAGTGTGTGTGTGTGCTGGCAGGAGTGGATAATGAAATTCAGGATGCCCCCCTCCCACCTCCACCCACACGTATAGTATATACTGATACACACACACACACGCACACGCACAGATCCCTCTTTACAGCTCAGCAATGTGTGTGCGGCGTTCTTTCCGATAGATAGATAGAAAGAGCAGCTATAGGGAGGAGGAGGGAGATGTAACAGGAAGACAGATGAGAGCAAAGGAGGAGGAGAGATGAAGAGGAAAGAATGAAAGGGGGAAGATGATAAAGACTAGAGACGATGAGGATGAGGAGGGGAGAGGAGAGGAGAAAGCAATGGGTTGAGCGAGGAAGCAGGGGGGTAGGAGAGAGGGAGAGGGGAGGAGGGTGAGGGAAGGAATCAACAGATGCAGTGTGGAAGGGACCAGAAGAGAATGGAGGATGAGGACGAGGCCTTTCTCAGCACAGCGAGTCCTGCAGCACAGAATTAGGCTACAACACACAAACCCGGAATCCACTACTGGAGATTCTCATGAGATGAAATGCATGTATGCATTTGGCCTGAAAATGTCTGTTATCTGTGTCTTGTAGTGGTACTTCCATATCTGCGCAGTAATTGGAAGTGATTTATGGCTGACTGTATTTGAACTGTGTCCACAATATGGACCTGACAGCTTTTATATCTGGTGGTGAAGCAGTGTGAGCCAAGTTTGTCTCAACACATGAAAAAACCTAAAAGATTCATATTGCTCTGGATTTCAGCTGTGAGTTTTAGCCTCATTTGAAAGTCTTAAAGCTGATTCATAGACATTTTCAACCTGATAAGAGTACAACTCTTGCTTGATTCACAAGATAGATATCGAGGATATTGTTTGTGGCTAATATTCGTGGTCCCCAAAGGATGACAGTTTGTTTGGATTCATGTCTAATTGACAACTTCCTGACCTTTCATCTATAGTACCTCAGTTAGGCCAAAATATTCATTTGTACACAAGTCAAACCAAACTTTATTTGGCAAATCAGCAGCAAATTTATTGAATTCAATCATGCTCTCAAGAGGATGATCCCTTCCATTTTTTCCACTATGTGAACTTTAGTGCACATAGACACAAAAACAAAAAACTCTGTATTAATATTCAGAGAATTTTACAATCCCACTTGAAATATATAAATTCTTATTAAATATTACACACATATATGTTTGAGATAGTGATAATGGATAGAAAGAAAATGTTTTTGTTGATAAACTTGGCAAATAGCCAAAAAATTCAAGTTTACTTTCACTTTAGTCAATCAAGCGCTTCATCACACCTCCAGACCGTTCACTGCTGGTGAAGGTGAAAGGGCAAAGTGCCCGTCTTAGCTGAATCCTTGATGAGAGCAAAGCGTTGTTATTGAAGTGTGTGGATAACAAAAAAAAAAGAGAACATACTTTATATATACTTACTTTATATACAGTCAATGGTCCCACACCAGAGCTGGAGTGAGAACTGTGACTCGTACAAACACTTTGAAAAATACCTGGGTCTTTGTTGTTTTTTTCTATGTGTGCCACAATTTATTTTTTGTTTGTTGTTTTCTAATTGAATCTGTGGATAGAACTACATTGTAATTTGAATTTACCACCTCCTTATTACCTGGTTTACTGTTCAATATGTGCAGTCAAATCTACAGCAGTGTCATGTGTTTTTATTTCACTACATTTTGACAGACTGTCTTTTTTCCCCCTTTTTTATGTCAGACTATGTTTTGATATTAAAGCTTCATATTGTGATTGATGGAAACCATTTCTGGTTGATGTTTGTCTTGTTTTCTCCTCATTCCGCTTATCATATGTCCTATAGAAACCTTCGTGTTTCAGTACCCTTGCAGCACATTATTACTGAGGCAACAAACCAATATCTGGTCACAAATTTTGTGATGGACATATTATCAGGGACTCCAAAGCTCCCAAAAAATGAGGTGAAATATTTTTCATGCCATAAATGGTTAATGACAAAGAAAAAACAATAAAAACTACATGCCAAGAAATTATGCATGGAATTCTAGAAATAAAACACCTATATTAATGAATAAATAAAAATACATCTTACACTTTTGTATTGTGAGTTGTAGTGAACACTGCAGTCTGATGAGGCCACCAGCAGGGAGTTTTTACTCTTATTGTCTGGAATGAGGCATCACAAGTTGAATGCTAATGAGAAAGCAGCAACAACCAGAACTCAGGACAAACTTTTCCCTTTAAAGATAATTTCTAGGCCTTGAGACCATGGAGACGTAAATTTTGCAAAAAAGGGTCACAAATCTATTCATTTTTAATCTTGCGTGTACCTCATGACACATGACAAATACAACAGGGACTTAAGCTGTAACATCCAGTGGGTAAAAGTCTATTAATTACGTCTTTTTATTACTTACTATGATCCATTTACGTCACAGAAGGATTGTGTCAGACTATAATGAGTCATATTAATGTGTGTCATACAGCGGCATGTCTAAAGATGCAGTAAGAGCTCATTCTATCACATCTGATTCTACACCGTCCGTGCATCTCCTGACATAACAGACAAACTCAGAGTATCCAGAGGAGGGAGGGAAAGGAGGTGAGGGTGAGGTGTGAGGGGAAAGAGGGAGAGTTATGTAGTAAAAAGGAAGAAGTGAAGGAGGGCGACAGATTAGGAGAATGGATGATGATGAGGAGGAGGAGACAGACAGGTTACCTCGACAAAAGTGAGAGGAGCAGACTGATAGACAAGCAAGTAGAAGGAATGAGACAGGTGGGGAGAGACAAGGGAGGGCGGGGATGAGGAAGGAAAGTGGAAACATGAGCGAGCTGAAGGGAGAGTGAGAGGGACACTCACTTGTTAGAGATCGGAGAGAAACCAAGCGAGAAGAGGAGGGAAGGGAAAGATGAGAGAGAGATGGAATGACGAATGGAGAGGAGGACAGAGGAAGAGGATAGGGGAGGACAGAGGGAAGAAGAGGAGGATGAAAGGAGAGCTGAGAGAGGGAAGGGGGGGGTGTAGCAGTTGTTCATTAGTGGGGATATGTTAGAGACTGGAGGACTGAGCGAGAAGAGAGAGACAGTGGAATGGTGAGTTTCATGGACACTGACTAATGAGAGGAGAGGAGGGGAGGAGGCGAGGGGAGAGGAGGAGGTGGCAGGGGTGAAAATTAGACGAGAGAGGAAGAGGAGGGAAGGAGGAAGAGGAAGAGGGGGGAGGGAGGGAAGGCAAGGAGGAGGGCTGGAGGTGAGCGAAGCGAAACTGCTTTACTGTGTCATCGTAGGGGGAGGGTGGGGGGAGGGGAAGGGAAGAATTTGCACGTACACACATGCACACATACACACACACGCGCACACGCGTGCACGTGTGCACACACACACACACACTCACACAGTTGAAATCAAAAGAGACGTGAGAGAGACAGAGAGAGACAGCAGGAGAGAAAGACAGATAAGAAGCCAGGAAGAGAGAGAGAGACACACACAGGAGGAGTGAGGAAGAAGATGAAGAGGAAGAAGGAGGGCGGCAGGAAAGACAGAGGAGAGGGAGAGGAGTCATCACTGAAGAGAGGAAGTGAGAGGGGCGGGAGGGAGCAGAGGAGGGAGGGGGGAGAAATATTAAAGAGGAGGCAAAAGAAATAAGGAGACAGGAGGGAGGCAAGGGGAGAAATGGAAAGAGAGAGGAGGAAGGAGGAGAAAATCAAGCAGGGGGCACAGACAGAGTGGGGAGACAGGAAAGGGGGGTGGGGGCAGCGGAGGAGGAGAATTGGGGCAGATATTCAGGAGGTGGAAGGAAGTGGGAGAGGGGAGGAGGGATGGGGAGAAAGTATTGGAGAAAGAGAAGATAGAGGAGTTAAGGTAAAGAGATAAAAAAGAAGTGTTGGGAGAGGAGGCAGACAAATGGAGGAGGTGCGGGAAACTGGGTGGATGGGGGTGTGGGAGGGGGTGACAAATGTGGGAGAGAAGGAGAGAACATGGAGGAGATGGAGATGAGGTGGGAAGATGAGAAAACTGGGGAGATGAAGAGGAGGTGGGGGAAAAAAGAGGAGGAGGAGGAGGTTGTGATGATGCCAAAGAGAAAGTAGAGAGGAAAAGCTGGAGGAGTATGTAACAGGCTGTTACATGTCAGCAGGCGCACGTGTGAAGGTAACAGCAGGTTGTGTGTGTGTGTGTATGTGTGTGTGTGTTGTTGTGTGGGGGGTTATTGTGTTTATTACCAGCATCAGGTGTGAGATCCTGCTACAACACCCACACACGCACATACACACACACCTGTGCACACACACAAACACAAACACACACACACACACACACACATAGAGGCACGAGGCACTCTTTGAATTGTTCGGCATGTTAAATAAATAATAAATTCAAATGAGACAAGTACATTGGGGCTATTTATTTGAGTCGTTGTCAGTTCATGCTGCAGCACAAAGTCACACACCCGGTTCAATTGTGCCCCACTCCGCTGCCCTTTTCTCCACCATGCATACATCAGTGTAAGTCTGGACAGCCTGCCTCAGCACAGAGATGCACAGTTGACGAATCCCTCCGCCGACACACTGGCAAGTAGTCCCTTAATTTATGGGATTTTGATAGATGGCAGATTAAGAGTGTAAAACTAGCTGCTATTTCCACAAAATACACCCGCAATTTTTCTTATCGATGCTGATTCAAATCGATTAGATTAACTATAAACACCAATCATGGTGTGAGTTTGCAGGTAGGCAGTTTTGCATGCTGCTTTCCTTATCAAAGCCTCTCAATAGGATTTGCTCACAAAAGAAAGCGAGAAATCACACGTTTAGGGACAAGGATCCAATCTAACAGGAGTACACTTTAATAGTTTTACAGGACTACTTTTTGTCAATCCAAACGGCTGGTTGGGGAGAGGCATCGGGGCGGATGTCCACCTTACTTTTCTGTGGGTGTTGTCCGCCTCCCCCGGCACACACACACACATACACACACACACGGCTGCTTCCATCTATCCACTTCATTGTACTGCCTGTGCTCATCAATTAGGCAAGAATTAAGCCGTTTTAAATGCAATAATTATCTTTTCAGCACTTCCAAGAGGACTATAAACCGCGGACAGAGGCGTGAGATAAGTTTTTGAGTTCTGGAAAAGCGGAGAGGAAGGAAACAAGCAGGTACGACTGTTATCTCCACTTCTAACTATTAACGTTACTAATGTAACGTTAACGCGAGGGTACTAGCCGCAAGCTAACGTTAGCATCCCAACGGCCAACTAGGTCTGACTTCAGGTTGCACTTTGGTGAAGAAGGAGGAGAGGAGACGGGGAATGTCGTCTGTTTTTTTCATTGTTCAGCCTCCAGAAATTACTTGGACCGTTCAAACTGCTACCGTTTGTCCCGTAAGAGACCGCCGAGTGGAGTTATTATAACCCAGAGAGCGAGTTTTAACAGCAACGTTAGCGTGGGAGAAAACAAAAGGACTTCAGAGTCTGACACACAACACACAGATGACTACTACCGTGGAAAAGCTGTAAAAATATTGATTTTTTTTAGCTTCTGAACGTGGCTCAGGCGAAACCAGCCACCTCACATGTTTTTGTGAAGTTCAGAAATGAGAAAATGTATACAATAAAGCGGTTATAAAACAGTCCTTTAGTAATATTGTAGTGTGACTAATAACAAAAAAAGTAATGTTCGCGTCACTATTCGGCCACTCTGAACTTACTATTGATATGAGCACATTATTAGTCATTTTAGCTGCATTATTTTAAATGTTATTGGCCAGTTTGAGTGAAAAATGATGCATCAGTAAGGAGAGTTGAACAAATTAAACGCGTTATAGCCTATGCTTATTAAACCACGTGTAGTGTGGATGAGTTTTTTGCAGCATAGTATATATTTATATCAGATTCAACGTGTTGGAAGTTTGAGGAATACAAAGTTCCTTGTGGTGGTGAGAGGTTGTATTAGAGAAAATGTATTCCTAAGCATTTAAGTGGGCGATTGAGCAATACTTGTTACTACAAATAGACCTTGTCATGCCGGGTTAACAGCGGTGTCTTGTAGTTTTAGCTGGCACATAGCTCATAAGAGTTAATTACACTGACAGAGATCGAGGCTACTACCACAAACTACTAAAACTCTCCCTTGAAAGTGAACCGGGAGGGATTACAGCTTGTACGGCTTTTGTAGCTGTTACTTCACCGATTTCCCAAATTTAAATGCAGCTATATTTACGTAACTTGCGTAGGGAGATACGTCAAGGTTTGGATGATGTGAGTTTCCAGGGGACAGCTGTTGGTAGTTTTGAGGGGCCACCACCGAGAGACAAAGACCCCCAGAGAGCCTCAGGCACTTGTATTGTCTGCATAGAGTTAAAGATTACCCCCTCAACTGGTTTAAAAACCATCATAACCGGTCATGTTTAATATTTAGGAATGGGGGGTGGGGGGGGGGATCAGTTACTACTGCCCATCCCTGCTTTGTTCTGGCTGCAGTTCAAGTTAGGAAACTGGAGATGAAGTTGCTGATGTGACAGTGAAAGAGAGCAAGTGTAAGCGTGTCACACTGGGTGCTTGATTGCTTTTTGATACAGATGTCTTTTTGTTGTGGTCACCTTGTAACTGCACTGTGTTTGTGTGCGAGGGAGGAGCTCTGGTGGGTTACTTTCTACTGTGTGGAGCTGTGTCCTGGGCTGACCGTCTAGCCTTTTGTGCTACTGAGAGACTCACTGGCCCGGAGATACACAGAGAGAGGAAGAAAACGAGGCTTGGCTACATAATAATATAGCACGACTGTGGATTACACTTAAAATGAGAGCCCCCTTCACGCTGAAGGGCTCTCATGTCATCCATGGCACGTTTTTTCCATGTTGTTTCTCAGATGCTGCCACTTCACCGTCAGTTGTTGCTGAGTGTGTGTGCGTTTGTTTGTTTGTTTGTTTATTTGTGTGTGTGTGGGGAGATGTGTTATTAAAGTTTTAGGGCTTTCCTTGGCTTTTGAAGGGGGCTTAAGTTGCTGCTGTGATGGATTTACTCAGTATGTTGAAAAAGACACATGTATATCAGGGCTACAACTAACGATTATTTTCATGATTAATCGATCAGTTGTTTGGTCCATAAAATATCAGAAAATGTTGATAAATGTCAATCACTGTTTCCCAAAGCCCAAAATGATGTCTTTAATGTCTTGTTTTGTCCACAACAGTCCACACGCAAATATATCGGTTTACTTTAATGGAAAACTACATAGACCAGACAATATTCACATTTGAGAATCTTGAATCAGACAAGTTGGACATTTTTTTTCCTCAAAAAATGACCCAGAACAATTAATCAATTATCAAAATAGCTGGTGACCAATTGAAAAGTTGGCAACTAATTGATTAATTGACTAATTGTTGCAGCTCTAATGTGTGTGTATATGTATATGTATATGTATATATATATATATATATATATATATATATATATATATAAATAAATAAAAACGATAGTTTGTGTATGGTGTGATAAAGCCTGAAAATGATGTCAGACTAAACATTTTAATGATGAAATTTAATATAGGGTATATAGCCTGATATGAAATATCAGAGGTCAGGGCTGAAGTTGAGACAATTTAGTCAATTAATTAGTTAGTTGACAGTCGACACAAAATTAATCTGCAAAAGTTTGAAAATCAATGAATCATTTTCAAGCAAAATGTCCAAACTACATTGATCCCAGCTTCTCAAATGTGAATATTTGCTGCTTCTTAGTCTTTTCTTAGAGTTAGTAAACTGAATAATGTCTTTGGGTTTTGTGCTGTCAGATAAAATGAGCAAATTGAGTGCATTAACTTTAGCTCTGGGAAACGGTGAAGAGCATTTTTCACCATTTTCTGGCATTTTGCAGACTGGACAATGAATGAATGACAGTAATCTGCAGCTAAATCAATTAGAGCTGCAACAATTAGTCGATTAGTTGCCAACTAATTATTCACCAACTATTTTGATAGTCGATTAATCCTTTTTCAAGAAAAGTCAAAATTTTCTAATTCCAGTCTCTCAAGTGGGAATATTTTCTGTTTTTCTTCAGTCCTCTATGATAGTAAACTGAATATCTTTGAGTTGTGGACTGTTGGTCGGGACAAAACAAGACATTTGAGGACGTCATCTTGGGCTCAAGGAAACAGTGATGGACATTTTCTACCATTTTCAGACATTTCATAGACCAAACAACTTCTTGATTAATCAACAAATTAATCAATAATGAAAATAATTGTTAGTTGCAGCCCTAGCCAGAGCAAAGCAACATTCGCCTCTATCTTTTTCACTTGCACATAAATGTTAGAGTGCTGGAAACATAAATTATACTGTATTTCCAGTGTTTCTTACTCTGAATTATTTTGCATTAAGTGTTGTAATGTTTGGTAGTCTGAATTGGTATGTCAGTATATTTTTTTTTAGTGTTTCTTAAACAACGATCCAAAACACAAAGGTGGTCTTGTTTTGTGGTTTGTGACAGCAGCATGTTTGTAACTAGCTGGACTAACAAAGGAAGACTTGAATTAATCAGTTTGGGTGTGTAGTTTATATATGGCTGTGCTTTTGAGGTCAATACTTGGTAGAGGATGATCAGAACTGTCATCGCTGATGTAAAAGATGCGTTATGCCAAAGAAATAGAGGCGGTGTTACGGCATCTTCTTCACCTTATGTCCGGCTCAGCTGTTAACAGTGTAAGGTTATTTTGGTTTGAGAGACAAGCTGACGCTGAGGGCGACTGAGTGATAATGAGGGTCAGGGGGAGATAACTGAGTTTTTGAGTGTGAATGAGTTCTCGTACAGTAAACCAGTGTTTGGAGAATAAACTCGGCTCAGGGGAAAATAATGGGAATCCTTCCAAGGCAGCAGCATAAGGTGCCGTTCTACTTTACAAGACTGAGTTAGGTTTTATAGGATTTAGAGTGAAAACAAATTGCATCCAGCTCACTATTGGTAAGTGACAGATTTAACTGAGACCGAATCATCATGGCAAACAGACACAGCAGCGTTTTTTTTTTTTGATGAGTCGTGTTGCGCAAGTGGTGAAATTTTATATTTAGGGTTTGTGTGTTTGTTGCAGACATGCCCTCAGTGATGGAGCGCTCGGGGGCCGGGGTCCTGTCCAGGAGCAGAGCCAAGACCGTAACCAACGGCAACAGCCAACCGCACTCTGAGGAGGAGAGCAGCGATGAAGAGCATGCTCATGGTAGACACACACACATTAAACTGAAGTATTATCTACTGACTTGACTCTTCTCTGGCTAAGTAAGGGGCGTTAATGTCTGGGTTTGCTACTCTAACATGAAGACAGACATTTACATTGTACAGATGCATCATTCCAGCTGTTCTGGTTGCATTCATTGCATTGCTGCAGTGCTTCTTTAGTCCCTGCGCACTGCTCTCCTCTGTCATCTCCTCCACTCCCTTCCTACACTCTTCATCCTTGTCATTCTCTGCCCACATACATCTCTCCTTCCTCCATTCTCTCCTTCACCCTCTGACTTACAGTTGATCTTTTCCTTTTAAACTATTATTTCACTCAGTGCATCTACTAATGACTCTTTTTTAGATCAAACACAACAGTTTAACTTTTGGATGGTTCAAAATTGCACTTCATTTTCTAGATTTCCACAGCTGATTTAGCATTTTTTTTCAACAGCCATTTTCATCTTCGCCTCCATCTCCTCCATCTCTCTTCAGTGTTCGAGTCATCTCTCCAGCCAGTTTCTCCTGCCCTGCCTCCTTCTCTCCTTCCATCCAATTTTCCCTCTCCTTTACTGTTCTACTTCCTGCCTCTCTCCACCCATTTCTTACCATCTCCTCCAGTTTCTATCATCCCCCTCTCCTCCCTTCCTGTCCTCTGTCCCTGAGGAAAGCGTAATCTGTCTCTCCCTCCTCCTCCTCCTCCTCCTCCTCCTCCTCCTCCTCGTGCTTCTGCAGTCTCTCTTCATTCCTCGCTTTCCACCCTCCTCTCCATCACCTCTATCTCACTGGCTTTACTACAGCACTAATTACTTAATGTCTGCCATCCGCTGTCGCACTTTTTGTTTGTCTCTGTCACTTAGTGATGAGTGATATGGCTGAATATGCTACCATGATTCAAATATCATACATACTGATATTTATCACAATATATAATAAATATGTTTAATAAGCTAGTTACATGCTGTGATTAAAAACTTCCTGGTATTCTGGTTGAATACGTGAAAACGTTTAGAATAATTAAAGGCACCCAGTGAGGTTTTTGACCTGCAGCTGGTCCCTGTTTTGTTTGTATTGTGTACAAGCAGGAGGACACACATGTACACACATGTGGGTGACAAGATACACAATCCTGCCAATGTTTACACAAGTATTCCACTGATTTGCAGATAGTGCTAACATGCCAAGAAATGCAACAATGAGCCAACAAAGACAGTGAAGAAGGCCGCAAGCTAGTAAACACAGGGCGTAAACACTGCAGGTTTCAAAATGTTCACAAAAATTGGCTTTGCAAATGTTGCATGAGGAAGGACATGCATTCAACACTTGTTAGAATTCACCATTGAATTTGAATATAATTTTTGTTTGTGTACAAGAAAACTCCACAGGTCACCTTTTAAGTAAATTGAAAAAGTCAGGACAGAAAGAGTCAGCAGTTCTTGGCCTTTTAAAACCATTAGAATTGCTATAATTTAAATAATTGATTAAAAGAGGTCTCCCTGAATCAGGGTTATCAGCCAAATGTGTGGCTTGGTCCTTCACCTGAAAAGTTTGCGGGAAAAGTGTCGCACACAGGTTGTCAACTTGAGGATTGTTTGGACTGTTCTAAACTAATCACATATCTACAAGGTTCCCCTGCAGTATTTTATAGAGGAGGCACTCCACCTTGTCTGACATAAGGAGCTCCCCCGCTCCTCACAGGCTGTTGTTAAAACAGTCATCAAGTAACTACATCAATAACCAGATAAGATACATCAGGATACGTCTGATTCAGCTCAGCAAGTTGGCTTTGCAGTAATTGATCAGAGCAGCACGTCACATTGGTGGAAAAGAGGAAACTTTGTTTTTACAAGTTTGGAAAAGAAGAGACAATCAGGTGCTGAAGTGTGAAGAAAAAAACTCACTCTGTGGGCAGCACTTGCTAACTCTGCTAACTAATTTCCTTGGAGAATTCCACAATATATACATTTCAGCATAAAACAGTAACTAGTGTCCTGTGCATCTTTCAATGCCAGAGCTCTGTTTTTAAAGCCCTGTTTTTGACCTTGTTTTTTTTCAAAAACACATAAAGACTTTACACAACCCTTCAGCCAACATTACCTGTTACCTGCCTTTGCTGTTGTTGCCTTTGGTATATTCTGCGATGGATGTTTTTCTTTCAAACCTTTGATACTCTGTTGGCTGTTGGAAGGAGATTAAAAGATGGAGGGAATAGAAAACAGTATAATTCCACTGTGTACTTTACTGGAACATGATCAAGCTGATACAGTATTTCGTCATTGCGAAAAAAGGTGCAGCGCAAAAGTTATTTGCACTGTCACATCTCTGTCATCTATCTCCTTATCATCCGTCTATCCGGCTCTGCGCCTCGTTGGGAAATGTCTGCCTTGTTACGGGAATAGTCTTCCCCCATCCTCTTCTTCTGTCTCTACCACTCCTGTCTTATCCATCCTTCCAGGAAGTAGTAACTCATGTTGGTCTTCTGTCTCTCTCTACAGACAGTATGATCAGAGTGGGAGGAGACTACCAGGCCCAGATCCCCGAGTTCAAACCAGGTAAGCTGTGAGGGAGGGAGGGAAGGAGGGAGGAAGGGAGGCATGAGGGAGAGGCAGATGACAGGGAGGAAATCAAGCCTGAGAAGGTGACATAGAGGAGAGGAGAAATGTGGAGGACATTGAAATGGAGGAAGGAGGGGAATCCAGATGAGGAGAGGGATGAAGGTCAAATGACCAGCGTTAATGTTGGAAACGAGGAAAATGGAGATAAGGGAAGAGAACGAGGGAGCACTGAGGAGACGTCATTATTTTAACCCTTCAGATCTTCAGTAGATGTGTGGGTTATTGAAAAGTCCTAAATTAATTCTATGAAGCTGAATTTGAAGTCTTCACAGTTAGACGTGTTAGATTTGTGTCCATGGTGACCTCTTTTTCACCACGCAATGAGTGTTTTCTCTGATGTGGGTGTCCACTCTTGGTTTAAAAAGTAAAAGGGTTAGCTTTTAAATATTCAAACCCTTTATTTTATTTGTTATATCTGCTTCAGTAAACACAAACTGGCTTCACATAATTTCCTCTCTCTCTGAATATTTATAGTTTCAGAGCATGCAGTTGCTCTGTTAAATCAGATTAAAATGAATTTGCCAGCTTTTATCTCCACCGTGGTTTTTGATACGGCTCAGTGAAACACCCTCATACCTTTTTAATGTGACTCTATAATTGGGATGTAGGAGAAAGATGGAGTTGTCCCATAACAATTGGGTTTGCACCACAGAAGCAATCTGACTGTTAAGCGTCTGGATTTTTGGCAGTGCACAGGTGTTGAATCCCCAAAAGAGTCCGCAGGCTGGCGTGTGACTGTCGCCTCCTCGTTTTTCTTCCTAATGAAGAGGGAGCCAATGATGGAGTCTAGACAGAAGAAAAGGAAGAAAATGTGCAAAGGAGAAGAAAAGTTTGATAAATGGACAGTCAGGGAGAGAGAGAGGTTGAAAGAGGAAGATGGAGGAGGGATTCAGATATGTGTGACGTCCATATATAGATCTAAATGCTTACAGAGTTTGTTGTTTGTTTCCGTTACCAGACAGTCCAACCCGCTACAATGAGAAGGACCAGAGGAGCATGTTGGTCTGGTGTCCCAACAGTCAGCTGTCTGACGCGATGTGTAAGCTCTCCACACACACACATACACACCTTACCTACCATTCACTGGTACAAGCTTAACAACTTGACCTTCAGTTTAATGGCTTTATGCTGAGTGGAGAACAATTTTCTTTGTCTCTGTCTCTTCCTGTGCACTCGTTTTCTCTCACTCACTTTGCCTCCATTTCTCATCACTGTCCCTCATTCTTTAAATTGCTTTTGCTTCATCTTTTTTTTTGCCTTTTTCTTTCATTTCTTGTTCTCTATCTCTCCTCTTACTGATATTTGCAGCCCTTCCTCATTTTTAAAATCAATTTCTTCTCTTCTTGTCCCAGTGGATGAGTACATCCTGATGGCTAAAGAGAAACATGGATACAACATGGAGCAGGTATAGTAGACCACAAATCCATTTACCGGAAAGGATCGTCCCATTTTTCAATTATCAAAATGCATTAAAAGAACACGTGTGCTCCTCCAGGCCTTGGGCATGCTGTTGTGGCACAAACACGACGTGGAGCACTCTCTGGCCGACCTCGCCAACTTCACCCCCTTCCCAGACGAGTGGACGGTGGAGGATAAAGTGCTGTTTGAACAGGCCTTCAGCTTCCACGGGAAAAGCTTTCACCGCATCCAGCAGATGGTGAGAGGCTGGGAGAGAAACACAAGCACATTAACATTTTCTATATTTAACATTCATTTTATTGATTTCTGATTGGTTTGGTCTGTTTTTTCGTGTGTGTGTGTGTGTGTGTGTGTGTGTGTGTGTGTGTAGCTTCCAGACAAGCTGATCTCCAGCCTGGTGAAGTACTACTACAGCTGGAAGAAGACCAGGACCAGGACTTCAGTCATGGACCGACAAGCCAGGAGACTAGTCAGCAAGAGAGAGAAAGATGACAGGTATGAGACACCATGAAACTTTCATGACTCTCTGGAGGAAAAATGACTGACTAGCTATGAAAGGAGTGAGGAGAAGGCATGGACAGACAGAGGGAAGAATGAATATTGAAGTGAGCAGGAAAGAAGTTCCCAGAAACACTTGAGATTTGACATTTACACGAGTGCTTAGTTAAATAACACTCGATAAGCATGTCACTCTGAATGTGAATGAGGTACTATGATATTATTTCTTGGCTTGTCATTTTCAGCTTACAATCTTGAGCGTTTGAGAGATTATTTTTTAAAGGAATCAGACCTAGTTGATTGCATTTGGTGGGGGACTAAGCTTAACTGTGTGTGTTTAGTTGAATTCCTTTGTTTTCTTCTGGTAGTAATGATGAGATCGAGGAAGGAGACCCCGGCAGCGACAGCGACTTTGAGATTGACGCCAAGAAAGAGGTGAGCAATATAAAACTTAATAGTGTTTTTTATGACCGTGTGCTTATACAAACCAAATCCTTCAATTTCAGCATCATATATTATTCATAAATGTAATGTCGCTTTCCTGCATCGCCGTCGCAGTCAGATTTTCTGACGTTTATGTGATTTCTCCGTCCACACAGGCGGTGAAACAGAACCCCAGCAGCACCAGCTCTGACAAGGTGACCCCCGGTCGCTCGGGCCCGGTGAAGAAGGAGAGTATCGGCGCTCAGTACCGCCACCACCCGCTCCGAGCCCGCCGCAGGCCACCTAAAGGCATGTACCTGGAGCAGGGAGACATCACATCCCTGTCAGCTTCCCACGACTCCGGAGTGATGACAATAAGACAGCTGGACACACAGTTGGTGTCACTCAAGAGACAGGTACGAGTGTTTTTAATCATCAGATTGTAAATGTAAGGTTGTAAAAGCTTCTTTGTGCTACAGATTTTGTCTTTTTTGTTTTTTACAAACATCATCAGTGCTACCAGCCAAAAAACACTCTTTTCTTCCCGTTCACAGGTCCAATCTATTAAACAGAACAACAGTAGTTTGAAACAGAGCCTAATTGACGGTGTCGACACTTTAAAACCTTCTGAGGTAAGTCTTTGTGCAGCTTTCTTATTTCCCGTACATCCCTCATCTATTCCCTCTTTGATATTTGTCTTTCCTGACTGTATTCGCTTTTCTCTGTTCTCTCTTAGTTTGCCCCTGTCCTCTTTCATTTATTCACCCTGCCCTTCCCCAACTCCCTTCAGATATAATTTCACTCCTTGTGGGACTGGGATTAGTCTTAATCTGCTCTTTGCTCCCACGCTGTCACTTTCACCCCTCTCTCCCCTTCTGTCTTCCCACCTACCTCCCTCACTCTCTAATCTCTCCTTCTCTTTCCCAGCCTGCCCCTAAAATGAACTCTCGCTGGACCACAGAGGAGCAGCTCCTGGCTGTGCAGGGTGAGTAAAAGGCTGCAGCAGCAGCATCATCATCATCATCCTCCTCCCTTCCCCTCCTACCTCCTGTGTCACCTCCTCCTCTTGTCTTCCTCCTACATCACATTCACAGCTAGAATCCAGACTGTTAAAACACATTCATATTCATGTTTTCCACACTCAGAAACTGCACATACTGCATGTGATAGTGCTGGAGAAGACAAGTATGTCTTCCTAGTTTTCCACCTTTTTATGATTTGATTTTTTTTTTTATACAATTGACGCTGAAAACAGGAGCTTCTAGGATTTAGACTCCAGCTATAATGAAAGTGAATTCAGGTGAAGCTGCTGCTGTTTCAACTCAGTATCTACAGCACTCTGACAGTTAGAAACACTGTAGAGGATTATTCAATGAGGGCGATTCATGAGTGATAAGGGTATATATTGTTTGTTGCTATGGACACAGAGCTCTGCATGCCATGAGATGAATGTGTCTAATTCTGACTGACACTGGTTTTTAAAAAACCACTCAGTAAATTTAGTGGGCAAAGTAAGAAGTTAGAGGAGCAGGGATTAAAATTTCTTTAGTTCAAGTCACAGGTAGAATTTAGAGAGAAAACCCTCCTTTTTCCCCGAGCAGCTGCAGCAAAGCATTTGACCCCCATCAGCCGCAGCTGCTCGGTGCAAATGGTGGAAGAGAAAGCAGAAGTGGAAAGATATGAATGTGAGCATGAAGCAGGGCAGGGCTGGAAAAGAGCAGGTGCACTCAGCCAGCCGACCTCAGATGAAGGTTAACAGAAAACACACGCATCAACAAACCTGCAGTTACTCTTCTGTCTCTCCTCTCTCACCCTCTGACACACAGAAAGAAAGACAGCAGACGGGTTTGGTTGCCTTTTGAATGCAACTAAATAGTTTTGAGTGATGTATCGATGCACCGTTAACCCAACGTTTTTCCCTCCGTCTCCTTTGCAGCTATCCGTCGCTACGGTAAAGACTTTTCAGCCATCGCTGAGGTCATAGGGACCAAGACGCCCGCTCAGGTGAGCTTCCTCTTCCTCAGGTGTTGAATATATGTTGTGTTTAAAAAGGAAAAAAAAGAGAACACCAGAGATCAACTCTCATCTTTTATTCTGACCCTCCATCCAGCAGTTTACTTTCTGTGAGCTGCCTATCAGCTTCTCATCTATTTCCATCAGCTTCTCATCTATTTCTATTTCTCCGTCATCCCTCCGTCCAGATAAGCATTTTTCTTCGCGGGATAACTGTAATCGCCACTATCCCTCCTCTCATTTCCCCTCTGCCTCCGTGTCCTTGAACGCAGCGTAACTTTCTCTCCTCCTCCCCCTCCTACTCTGTGTCTCTCCCTCGGGGTTCAGGTGAGTTCGTTCTTCGTGAGCTACCGGCGCAGGTTCAACCTGGACGAGGTGCTGAGGGAGTGGGCGGCCGAGCAGGTGGCCACCAGCCGAGACCAGAGAGACCCCAGGAGGAGCGGCGAGGAGATGGCAGCTGCTACAGACGGAGGTGCCGCGGAGGAGGAAGAGGTGAGGCCTGACAGAGATAGATGCACACGTTACAATTTCACTTTCTACACACGTCCATCAGAATTAAAGGTGCAGTGTGTAGAATCAAGTGGAACAGATTTGGCATAAATGGAATATAATATTCATAGAGTCACAGATATGGTCCCAAGCAGACACTTACATGGACAGCTGCAGACACAACGGAAGCATAACAGTTCTTGTCTAGTATGTAAGTTCTATACAATATTTATAATTTACTTTTAATGGATAAAAACGATTAATGAGCATAAATACAACAAACCAAATGACACTTTTCCAAATATCTTTTACAAAATAAAATATTTAATTGGAGCCTGTCAGTATGTAAACAGGTTGAATCTCCATGTTCAATACAAAAGAGCAAAGTCTATCATTTCTAAACCAACACTTACAGATACCACTGACTGAATTACAAATTAAAGGCACAGTTCAACAAATACTGAATACATCCACACTTGAACTTTGCACTTACTGTGGACATGACAATGATAGAAATCTTCTCATCTCACTCTCAGGGGAAAAAAAGCAAACAAGTGTATTTACTAAAATGTTGAGCTATTCCTTTATCTTTGTCTTTGGCTCACTGGTCATGTGGTTGTAATATTGCGTGTATTTGTATTTACTCACCGTGCAGAACATGGAGCTGCAGACGAGTTGTGACATTCATTCATAGCTGAACAACGCTCGGAGAGGAAATGATGTTGAACTACAAAAAATTGTTTTTACAGTTAAAGTAAAAAAAAAAGTAATTACTTAGTTGTTGTACAACACAATAGATTTGAAATCCAAGACAACATACTGTAGAGATGCTTCATACATGATGTCTCATGATTATATTGACCAGAAGGAGCAGATGCTGATATTTGGTGGTTTAAGGATGGATGTGTTTCATGACGTGTTTTCTTTTCCCTTCTTTTTCTCTTAACTCCTCCTCGTCTTCCTCCACATTTTTCCTTCATCATCATCACCTCATGTCCTTCCCTCTACCCTCCCTCATCTTTCTTTCCCTACAACTGTTGTCCAACTGTCTCTCCTCTTATCTCACTCCATCTTTCCTTCATTGTCTCCACTGTTTGTCCTCCTCCCTGCCCTCAGGTCAAAATGGAGGACTCCCCCTCAGACGCCGCCGGCAGCTCCTCTCCCCCCTCCTCCACCCAGACCCCCTCCTCCCTCTCCCAGCCTCCTCCACTGCTGCGCCCGGCGCCTCCCTCGGCTCCCCCGAGCCTCCTCCGCCAGCCTCCTCCGCTGCAGACTCGCCCGCTCCAGAACCGGGCGCCCCACAACCACCCTCCACCCCCGCTCATCAGGCCCGCAGTGACCTCCTCCTCTTCCTCTTCCGGGGGCTCCAGCCTCAGGGCTTCTCCTCCCAGCTCCTCCTCCTCCTCCTCCTCCACTGCAGGGCAGATGCCTCCATCGCTGGTGGGGCTCAAAGTAGAGCAGCCTAACTCGCACTGATACACACACACACACACATATACACATACACACACACACAGATATGACCGTAGGAATAGAAACACACACACACACATATTGGCATGCACACAAACACAATGTTTTCTCTTTTCTCAGAGAAAATTTCTTCAGTCTTGATTCTTTCTCGGGACCATCACACATCACATGACCGGCTCTGATCGATTGAACACACTCAGGTCCCGCAGGTGACATCACAGCTCTTAACACGTGGCAGGAAGAGTGTGAGGACCCCCTGCTTCACTTCATTTTGTAAGGCAGAGGCCCGAAGCCCCTTTACTGTAACAACAAACACCTACCTCCAGAAACACACACACACACACACTACAAATAGCTAGGAGCTCGAAACCAACACTTAACTGTACACACACCCGCCCTGATCAACAAAGAGACACTGTATCATCAAGCTGTTGAAAAATGCCGTGACCACAGAGAGCAAACCCACCTGCTAGTCTCCATGGCAACTGCTGAACATCTGGATTGTGGAGGAGAGTGGTAAAACACACATACTATATATATATATATATATATATATATATATGTGTACTGTAGGTTCCACTGGGCAGGTATCAAGTCATCCAAACAGCCTTCAGGAATAAAGAATAAATGAGGGACAGAAAAGATGAAAAGGTCGGAGGAGGAGTTTCCCGCATCTGAGCCCAACCTGCTCCTCCTGAGAGGTCGTGTAGATTTTAGAAAATCATTCAAATGATGTGAAGTAAAACCTGCTTTTTTCTTTTCGGAGCTTTGCTTTAAAACTTCGGACCCTCAGAGAGGAGCGAAGGTACTTTTCGAGGTTTCAGAATTGGGCAAAAATGGAAAAAGAAGAGTGTGGTTTTTGTCTCCCTCTTCTCTCATAGCCATGTATTACTAGTATTAACTGGAGTGATGTTTTCTTTTTTTTTTTTTTTTTTTTTGACTAGACTTTTAAAGGTGAGCCATAGGGTAGACAGGTAGTTCTTGTAAGTAGTTTAGATGGTGCATACTTTATTATGATTATTGACTGAGCACTAATGGCCAAAATACACCAGGCACAGACGCAGCATGGCCGCAGCAGAGCGCGTCCATTATAATCCACTGAAGCTGCTACACTGACCACGGAAGCTCATCTCTATTTTTGCGCAGCAGATAAAAACTACATAAAACTGTACAACCTGTTTAAAAATGATTAAAATAAATACCTCATTGTACTGCAAACTTTTTTTTTTTTTTTTTTTTACATTGCACATTCAAATAAATCAGTCAAATAAATGTCTATCCATGATCCTGCAGTTAAAACGATCTAGTTAATTAGTTCAATACCAGTTAATATAGCCTTTGCTTCCAAGCCCTGCATAACCAACCGTATTACCACTTGGTAAAACTCCCTATGCATGCAGTGACAGAGACAGAGTTGGTGTAGCAGGTAGAAAACCGTGCTCCGCCCGCCTACGTGATGCGCCGCGTCTGTGCCTGGTGTACTTCAGCTGTAAGGAGAAAAAGCCTTTTAACACACACGGCTGGACTTTGTCTCACATTTCAATAAGACGTCTGCCAACGGTTTGTTTTTTTTCGACTGACTTTCAAACCCGATTTTACGAAGTGAAGGGGACACTTTTCTGCAAATGTTTAGCCAAAGTCAGTTGTTGCTTTAAAAGCACAGATCAGCTGTGTCTGTTTCACATTTCAGTGTTGACTTCACAGCTTCAAACAGGTTCAACACGGGAAGTTAAAAACAAAAACTACTGTTTCCCTCCAGTATTCTGTTGGCCGGCATCATTACAAAAAAGCGAGTTTACAGAGATGTGACGACAACCCTGTGAAGTCCAGCTGAGGCAGCTTTCTCTCCCGACCTGTCCAGGCACAGAGGGAGCAGGCGTGAGAGGTCAGAGGGCGCGTAGAAGAAGTTTCTGCTGTAACGTCAGAACTTATCACATTGAACTGACCAAGTGTTGTCTGACGAGAAATGCTGCATTTTGCCTCTCAGTCCTGCCACAGCGCAGGTCCCTCTAGTGTTTAATGCTTCCCACGGCAGCGATATCAGCAACGTCATGAACTAATTTAGATGACTGGATGATATTTTGCTAGTTGCTTTTTTTTTGTTTTTCTTTTGGACATCTTCTGCCAGTCAGTATGAAGCAGATCTGGGATGACAGGTCATGTATAAACCTTATTCTGTAGAATCACTACATTTGGCTTTAAAGCGGCTTGCCTTTTGACTTTTGAGTGGACTTGTTTTCCCAAATGTTCCTTCCTCCAAAAACTGCTTGTGTGTACTGTATGTGAGAAGTTGTTTACATTGTGGAAACTGAACTGTTTGTGTTTGACAAATGTTTTTTTTTTTGTTTTTTTTTTTAGAATAAAGAAATGACCAAATAGTATTTCATTTGTCATATTTTAAAGATTCGTTATCAGTCATTTTAAGTGTGTTTTGTGTATATATTGTGTGCGCTTCATGTGCACATCATCTGTTCCCGAATGCCAAGTCTTATCAAAACACCATCTGTTGACTCTTAACAGGTTGGAATACCTGCAGCTCCCACATTCCTGAGCAGGGCTGGGGACACCAGCACGTTGTTGGGCTTTACTCGAGTACCAGCGCAGCACAAAAGGAGCTTAAACTGGTGCTTGTAAGAAATATTTGAAATAAAAACAAAGGGAAAAACTGACTGAAATTAAAAGTCTCACTAAGCATGTAAAGTATCTGAGGATTAAGGTTTGATATGCTGGTGAAAAGCTTTCAGGATTTAAACACCTCTATTCATGTTAATCTTTGTCAGTTTAAACAAAAATAAGAGATGTCACGCCTCCAGGGATGAAACTAAGAAAATATTTGAGCCTAGAAAGTTCTAATGTGTACAATGTATTAAGTATTATATGAATTTGAAACTGCTCGAGGCCTGAAAGCAGGCGTGGTGCCTGAGAACGTTAACCTCTGTGCTTCTGTTGGCAGCTGTTTGAACACCGGTGCAGGAAAATGGGGCACAGCGGCACCACTCTGAGTCTGTTTGCACCATCAGCACTGGAAAAGTGCAGGTTTCATCACTAATGTATTCAATGTTTCCAACTATTCTGCAAGAAATTAGACCAATCCAACAGCGCACACTACAGGTGACCCCACAGAAAGCATCCTGGTGGTCGACTGGTTAGGATGCAAATCTGATTACTGCAGCTTCAGGAGACATTTGCTGTCCAATCTGTCATTTCTACACAGATGTAGACTTCAACACCTGCTATTTAGAGAGACACCACGAGTTCTGCTGCACCAAATAAGACGGCATGTTTTCATCTACATTTTTATACTGAATCTGAAACAAAACCATCAATCATTCACACATCATTTAGGCTTCTGTTAAAAACAGTTTAAATTAATCAGAACTATAATAGAAGGTTGTTTGATACTGAAATACATCTCAACTGATAATGCAGTTTTGAGGCTGATATTTAAGTTTAGAAATCTGATAATGATTTATTCATGTATTTGCTATATATTTTTCACAAGGATCCCTTAAAGGGTCCCAGGTCTTTTTACAGAATAGTGACCACAATATACTGAGTGGGATGTTTGGCAGTTGGAAAAATAAACTAAACTATTAAACATATCTGGCATTTTCATGCTGAAAATTCTTGTTACTTGCATGCCGACATACGCAGAAACAAATATCAGCTGATAAATCTGTCCTGCTCTAATCGGAAAATGTATGAGATGTATTTTTTTACCTCTGCAGTCAGATTAACAAATTTACAAACCTGATCTTAAATCGACAAATTAAAGAAAAAGTCTTTGTGGTGTTTCAAAGCACTAAACTCATTAAGTGACAGGAAATATATATCTGAACATACTGAGCCCTCAACTTCTTGGGCAGAATAGAGGTCTGGTAAACGGGGAAAACAGCAGTTGATGGGCATCAACCCTACTGTATCCGTAAACAAAGCACTGATTCCTCTGTTTCTATCTCAGATTTTAAACCGTCCACCACTGATATGTTCAAAATCTCCAGAACAGCTACTAAACGGACCCCATGGTGAGATTTTTACTACAAGCCTTCTGCTCTACAGCCAAGAGCTTCCTGAAAAGAAAAGATTTTGATTTATCTTGCTTTTCATAGGATTGATTTCAGAGGCAGACTATCATTATATCATTGTTTTTATTACTATCCTTGTCATTTTTCATCATTTTGTCTTTGCACAAAAAAAAAAACAAACAAATAATACATTTTTCAGGAGTTGATCACCCCTCCCAACCCCAAACCCACTACTACAGTTACAGTTTGCTCAAAACACGTTTAAAATCAATGTAAATTACAGCAATGTAAAACGAAATAATGTAAAATAAAATCAACCCTGAAAGAGATAATATAACAGCAACAGCCAGAATAATAATTAGAATCCAATACCCAGCACCTTAATACAATGATCAACTTTTAAAGAAAAACAAATCTGACGTATTAAAAACTGAAAGAAAACAAAATAATAAAACGACAGTGTGTCATCGTGATAGAAAGAAAGAAAGGTGTGAAGTTAAGGTACAACCAGCTGATGGGACCCAGCCTTATACCCCCCCCTCCCTCCCCCCATCGACCCCTTTTCTCTGACCCCAGCGTGTGACGGTGTGTGTCTTTCTTCTGCTTTGAGAAACTGGAGCGTCGGCGCATAACAAAAAAAAAATAAACGAGAGAAAAGAGAAAAGGAGGTGACTTCTTCTCATTGTGGTTTTTGAACATGAGCTCTGATATGAGAAAAGTCGACGAAGAAGTTTTTCCTGCTTTTATCTCTTTGCTTCAAGCTATTCTGGGCCACTAAGGCCCTTTAAAAAAAGAAACCAAACCAAACTAAATAAAAACGAAGATGAAGACAGATGGAAAAAAAAAAGGGCCAAAAATGAACGAGCAGTAGTCGTCACCACCACCACCATCATCATCATCATCATCATTAAATACATCAATAATTCCTGCACTGGGGGGTTTTCTGTGTTTAACCCAAAACACTGTGAGCTGTGTGTGGATGTTAAATATGTGTGTGTGTCGAAGGTGCACTACACCGAGAAGGCAGCAATGATATGATCCAACATGACCCTTCACACCCCGTCCGCCCCCCTCCCTCCCAAAAAAAAAAAAAAAAATCCAAATCTGTACAAACCCAAAATTTTTTTAAACGACACAAAAATATATTATCAAATCAAAAGTAGAAGAAGAAAATAATTCACCATTCGTCATCGTTGATTCTTTTTTGTTGGTTTTTTTTTTTTTGTTTTCCAGTGATCTTTTATAATACACTCACACACACACACATACTGTTACCAACGACACCTTTGTGTTGTGTGTTTGCTCTTTGGGAACACGTGTAGCAGAGGGGCGGACGGGGGAGGAAAAAAAAAAAAAAAGGAAAGAAAGAAACTGAGAGACAAAGTGGGAGAGAAATCCGTCGGTTCAGGGTTGACATTCTTGGATATGAAGGCGTGATGCCAACCGAAGCGATACCAACAAAAAAAAATTAAAGACAAAAAATAAATCATTTGAGCATTTATGTGCTGAAGTATGCAACAATAAACCCCAAATTTAATTCTTCAAAGAAAGGCAACATAAAATCCATCGATGACTCCGTCCGTTCATCAGTCCTTTCCTCCCCAGTTTCCAATATGCCCCTCTTTTCCAGTGCACAACTCGTTTTAAAAGCAATAAAAGAAGAAACTAAATTAAAAAAAAAAAAAAAAAAAAAAAAGACAAAACAAATCCGGACTTAAACTCGTAGCCCATAGGATCGATGACAACATCAAGACTTGATGATTAACTGGCCTCCTCGGACTTGACGGTGAGAGAAATTAAAAAATGAGGCAGAAAAGGGAGTGAAGAGGTGAAAACGATGGATGTGTTTGTGCCGAGTTCAGTTTTGAAATCAGAGGGGAGAAGGGTGTGTTTGTGTGCATAAAGAGTGGGGAAGGGTGTGTGTGTAAGTGTGTGTGTGTGTAGGGGGGAGGAGGGAGGTGGTGGAAGGATCAGGTGGATTTTTTAAAAGTTCATTTTCAGGTGTGGGAGGGTGGGTTGGGCAGGTGGAGGGTGGAGAGCGTCCTTTTACCAACAACGTCAGAATTCGCCCATCCAAATCCATCTGTAGTCTGTGTATTTATATGTATATGTGTGTGTGTGTGTGTGTGTGTGTGTGCGCGTCAGGGACCACGGTCCTGGCTCAGTTGGAGTCCATTCAGTTTTGGAGGAGAATCAGAACAAATTCAATCAAAACTTCTGTGAGTTTTCCAGCAAAATAAGGCTCCATATTCCAACCTGAACTTTTCTGTCAATCATTCAGCGATTCAGAGAGAAAGTTTGTTTTTTTTGTGTTTTTTTTCAGCATTTCTTCGCTCTCTTTGTCCTCCATCCAACCCCGATATTCACCCGGTTTCCCTCCTCCCCCAAAAGACCTGGCAGCAGAACCGTGCAAGAGAAACTGAACAAACAGCAGGAAGTGACAGGAGTGGTCAAAGTGATCAAAGTGAGACTCCTAAAAAAAACAGAGAGCAGATCGGACATGCAGAAGAGTGGAACGTCTAAGTAGAACGTGACAAAAAAAAAAAATCCCCGCAGGGAGAGAGAAGACCTCGGTCTGTAAGTACTTCACAACTCAGAGGAAATCAGAGTTTCTAAACGCAGGGCCTCGGGAACTTAAGGAACAAAAACTTCTAGAAAAGTAACGTTTTCTAGTCTCAGAGAACCGATAGCCCTACTTCAGACCTTTGTCGACAACAATCGCGTTATTTTAAAAGTGATCCCACCCTTTAGCTTACCTCCTGACCTCCACAGTGCCCCCACCCCGCTTACAGCATCATCTTCATCCTCGCCACCCCTGCTCTAACCCTCTTCACCCTCCCACCTCCACCCTTTAATCTCATCTCTCCTCGCTGCTCCTTCGCACTCACAATTTGAGCTCATTGGCAATCTTTGAGGCAATGTTCTTGAAGGCGATGGACGTGCCCGAGATCCGCTTGAAGCGCACGCCGTTGAGGGAGAGCCGTGGCAGCTTGCACACCTCCATCTCCCACTGGACGAAGTCGTCGCGCGCCGGGTTGCCCGACACGCACAGCAGCATGTAGCGCTCGCGCAGCTCGTACTCGCAGCTGTTGGAGTCGAGCACCTTGCGGATCTCGCGCATCATCTCCATGGGCTCCATGGACGACGTGGTCTTCATGGACCAGGTGAAGCGCAGCGAGCGCGGTTTGGCTGAGTCCTTCTGGCTGGCGATGGCCGGAGGTGTGCCGGTGCCACCTGGGAGGGAGGAAAAGAGGAGAGTGGTGAGAGCATGAAGAGATGGAGGAATGATGGAGAAGAAGAGACACACAATGAATAACAAGAGGAAGAATAACAGAGAGAGAGGAGAAGTAAACATGTTATAAGGCAAAGAGACGAGGACAACGATAAGAGAAGAGAGGAAAGTAGAAAAGGAGGAGAGAACCAGAAAACGTTGAGATGTTGAGAGAGATGAGAAAAAAGAAAGATGAGGTTAAACAGATAATGGCTACAATATAAAACCCCATTAAGACAAAACCATGAATAAGAATTTATCACCGTGACTTGAACAGTGTCACAGTTGGATTAACTTAATCATGATATTAAGTTCAGAGTTTTCAACATATTTTATGCTGCAGTGACACCTCAACCATAACTGACAGAAGTCTGACTGAATGTTCTCTCTGCAACTAGAGAGCATTTAAGATGAATTAACCTCTGGAGTCTAGTGAATGAGTACTGCAATTCCATAAAGTTGAAGACTTTTAACAGACAGATTTAAAACAATTGATCAAAATTGAAACAGACGCAGATATCCTGACTTTTGTATCCTGGTGTGGGTTAATGTCCAAAACCATTAACCCGATAAAGGGCAGAAGACTGTCAGTTATATTTCTGTCCATGGATGAGTTGATTAACTGATCATCTGAACTGTGGAGTGCCTCAAGGATCTGTTCTTGGCCCCATTTCATTTTATAGCTACATGCTGCTTTTGGGCCTTTTAATTCACTATTTTGACTGTATATATTTACACTTTTGTGCAGACGATACTCAGCTGTACTTATCTTTAAAATTGTATACTAAGAACTTAAGTGCTGAGAAATTAATCCATGATTATTTTAGTACTACTCTCAACTGAAGCTGTGAAAGGCCATTTTGAGACTGTGGAATATTGGGGAAACTCTGATTTTATAACTTGTTGACTCTGTTTATTCAACTATTTACAAGATTTTAAAATGATCATCAAACCCGACGTACCAGTGTTACCAGATCCTGGTGAGGAGTTGTTCTCATCGTTGTTGGAAGAAGAGGAGAGAACACCGCCGGATGTCTTCTCCGACTTGTCCACCGTACTGCTCAGCATGGACCTGGATGGAGGGATGGGAGGGTGGAGGAGAACAAGAGGAGGAAGAAAGAAAAGTGGGTAAAAAGGAAAGAAGAGGGCAGGAAGAGGAAAAAAATAGGGACAAGAAAGGTGGGGAGAATTAAGGAAAAGAGGGAGGAAGAAATGAGCAGAGAGAAAAGGAGGAAAAGTGTAAGAATTGAGAGAATTATTTAAAAAGTAGAGACAAAGAAGGCAGTCGGAGGAGGAGGAGGAGGGAGAAATGGACAGGGAGGATTGAGAGGAAGAGGGAGATGATGAGGTCGTGGAAATGAATGAATGAAGACAAAAAGCAAAAAAATTTAAATACCCCTGTGTGTGTTTGTGTGTGTTTCCTTGTCTCAGGTTACATAAATGTGTGTAGATTTATGTCTGTGTGTGTGCGTGTTATACAGGAAGTTTCATGTGTACTTGCACACAAACACACACTTGGGTAATGGATTTGATTTCCCCTCACACACGCACACACGCGCACACCGTCATGCAGGTCAACCTCTACACCAGCACTCTTGCAATCTGGGATGCTATCATTCACTGCTAATCTCCCGTCCCCTGATTGGTTAAGCTCTTATATCACCATCACCAACCAATTACATCCCAGCTCGCCCCCCCCCCTCTCCCAGCCATTCACAACAAGCTCAGAGATCATCTACTGATTGACTCCAGTCTACTGATTGGCAGGCGGTTTTGGTAGAGTCTGGGCTTTTATAGGGTTTGCGGGGTTTTTTTTTTTTCCGGTCTGTTCTGTATCTCACCTGCTCCCCTCATCCCGACCCTCTCCCTCATACGGACTCCTCGAGAAAAATCAACACAAGTTTAGTCTTTTTGGGGGCTAACGGGCAACAGTTTGACTCTTAAAACAGAAAGTAAATCAGCCGGCTCAACACAGGCACGCTGCTCGCCATGCCTGCCTGACAGTTCCAATCCAACCACATCCAGCCTTGATGCCAAATATCAAATTCCACTCCAACTTTAAAGAGGACGCTTTGATTTGATCCAAGAACCAGCTAAGGACTACACAGCCCACAATGCATTGCTACAAGCAGCTGCTCCAGGTCTAAATGACAGTCCACTCTGTGCAACCACTTTTATCTCTACTCCCCCACTGAGCACATGTCATGACTGGTCAGTTGGGTGAAAAGCTGAGTGAAAAACAGGATGACGGATGAGACAGTTTGGAATGGGATTGAATTGCCTGAATTGAAAAGGAACAGGTTGGAGCGGTTTATAAAATGAGCTGCTTAAAGCTGAGTAGTAATGGAGCAGTTTAGACCAGAATTAAAACATTTCCAACCAGTTAGAACAGATTGGAATGCAACAAAATGGAATGTTGGGAACAGAATGTGAAAATGAACAATTTGAAGCAGGAATGGAATGGTTTGAACAGAATGGAACGGCTTGAAATGGAATGAATTCCAACAAAATGGAATGTTGGGAAACAAAATGTGAGATGGAACGCTTTGGACCAGGATGGAATGGTTTGGAACAGAATGGTCGGCACGGTGAGTGCGGGTCCTGTGGCTAAAGGAGGTTAGGAGCATTAATGATCCCACTGCTGCGTTAAAACCTTTATTAGTAACACTGAACCTACACACAGGCTCTTTAAAACACACACATTCCCTAAAAACAACACTTTAAACTATAGCCTATATAACAAACACACATATATATAAATATCCACTCTCATACCAGTAAACATGACTGAATACACACAAAAACTCAAAAAAGGAGAAAAGCAAAAACAAACAGAGAGGAACAAAGACGGACAAACAGCAAAACACATGCAGACGATGGAAGGAAAGTGACACACACACAACAAAATTCAGCAGTTTATGGTCTTAAATTCATTTGATTGTGGGAAAAGACATCAATCCTGTTTTGCCCCATTAAAAAATAATTTAAAACATCATGTAAAATACCTCCTGCAATAGAAACATGGTTAAAAAAATATATAGTACATGACAAATGGCAAGTGGGAGAAGTGGGGGAAAAAAAAGTAAAACAAGGATATCTAAAATTATAGAGGTAAACTAGTGAACAATGCAAAATTAAATCACTTGTGCCATTTTGCATGCTCGGTATGATTTAGCCCAACATGGAGGGATGCAAAATGGCTACCAGAGGAGGGGCACTGTGACATCAACAGGGAACAAAGGACTTTGAAATGAATACCAGAGTCACTTGTCAGGTTGTTCAACACTTTCACTACATATGATTCATATGGTATGTAACTAATCTATTAATATACTTATCTATAATAATCAAGATGCCCCATATTTATACATATAAATACTATATATAATAATCTTTATATAGACCACAGCTATTGTTACTTGTACAGAAAAATTAGTTCAAAAAGTAGTTCACCATAATGCTGTGATAAAAAAAAGTATTACACGTTCTGACCACCAGGTGGAGCAATGGTCCAGCTTAAGCAGGAAAATTGCTCTACCTGCTGGTAAAAAGCAGACAACACACTGCTTTGTGGCAAAAGGTAGGAGTGTGTGTGTATGTTTGTGAGACATGTTTGTGAAATGTGTATTCCAGTGTGAACATACACAAATGTAAAATGTATCAACATATGTCTAGCATGTGATGCTAAAAGTGGGATGTGATGTGATAAAGTGCAAATATCTACATGAACATGGAGAAATGTGTTTTATGTAAGTCCTGTGTCAGTGTGAATATACATATATACGTGCATGAAGTGACCTCAGTGTGTGTGTCCACAGCATAAAAAAGGTCTTTTACAGCCAGAGTAGGTCAAAGCCATCCAGTTCTGTTGCTTGCTGCTGTTAGAGAGCCAGTGCCAGAGTGAGAAGAGAGCGATGAAAGAAAGGAAGAGTGCAGCCTCCAGAAAAGAATGCAGCTTGAGAAACACTGCAGCCCCGTCCCTCCTGGGTCCTCTCCTCCTCTCTACCTCCGTCCACAACTACCAACTACAGCCAGAGACTTATTATTACAACTGTTTTCCCAGTGGGAGCAGCAGCAGAAACTAAAATCACAACTCCGGTCTTCTATGGCTAATGAAAATTCCAGTATGAAAGCAGAAAGGTGAGATGAGTGATGGTTTGGAGGGTTTGGCAAGTGGCGTTAGGTTGGGTAATGGTTAGCAACATTAAACAGTCCCTGGACACTATCAACACCTTAAAAAGCAATTTCTCCTACCCTGTGTCTCTTTTCTGTCATGAAAATGTTTACATTAGTATGGGATTTAACATTTTTGTACCATTATCTCAAAGATTTGGAGCAGAGGGACAAAATTACCTGCATCTCAGGCTAAGAGAGGGAAAGAGTTAAGAGCAGGAAGGGAGGAGTTTGATCTATTGCGCCATTAAGACTAGACCTAAATCTAGAACGCTAAGGGGGGAGATATGAGCTCACACACACACTCTACCTGGTAAATAAATGGAAAAGGAGGGGATGAGGATGAGGGAGAGGTAGATGGGAGGAACGATGGAGGGACGGAGTGAAAGAGGGGTGAGGTGTTATTGTGCCGCATGATGATGAGTGAGTGAGTTAAGTGAGTGAGTGGGTGGGTGAGGGGGTAGTTAGTAAAAAAAAAATAAAAATAAAAAAAAAGAAATAAAAATGGGCCAAAACACGGCACTCAAAACCAGAAGGCTCAAAAAAGGGGCCAACCACAGAAAAAAAAGGAGGAGAAAAGATAAGGCTCAAGGCACAAGGGAAGATTTCAACAAAAAGCTGCACAAAACACCAAAAGGGGAGGAAATATATATATATATATATATGTAAAATATATATGAAGAAGAGATATACGGATATATGTCAAGGGGTTATATTTAACGTTGGGGATGTTGCCTACCTTCTCGGAAACCTGAACGAGAGATTTCTACAAAAACAAAAGAGGGATAAAGAAAGAAAGAGAAAAAAACGTATGTATAAAACGTATATATTTGTGACTTTCCTGTAAAAGACAAGCTGCCCTCTCAATAGCAAACCTTAAAGCAAACTGTCAGGAAAAAAAACAAAAAAACATGAACCAGGCTCACTAGGGATTGAAGCAGCAAGCACAACTAACATAAAAAAAACAAACAAAAGTGAACAATAAAACAAAAAGTAAATCAGTGTCCCTGCATTGTGAATGTGTTTAAATGTGGGAATTATTGACGTGAATGTGTGAACAGACTTCATTAAATGCACTTTGGAGGGATTTAATGGGCTCTGTGGGAAAATTCCATAAAGAGACCCCGTCTGAACACAGTCACCCCCCCCCCCACCCCTCCCAACATGAAATGGAGCGCTCCTCCACATACAGAGCAGTCCTGGCTGATCCTGAAAAGAAGCGTTTGTGAGGTGAAAAGTTCAAATGTGATAACATTTTATTAAAAAAAAAAAAGAGAGAGAGAGAGAGAGAGAGAGAGAGAGAGAAAGCATCTCCTTTACACACACAAAGACACATTTCAAATGAAAAAGCACAGGTTAAGCAATAACTTAATCTTCAACACACATTGAGAAACTTAATCTCCTTCACACACATACACGCACACACACACACACACACAAGCAAACACACCAATGTGTTTGAAGGACAGAGAAACATCACTCTCCAGACTAAGCAGGAAAGTGCTGTGGTGAGGTTATATGATATGTTAATAAAACACACAACTTCTGTGTGTGTGTGTGTGTGTGTGTGTGTGTGTTTAGTCAAACTGTACAAATGCAACACAATCTCTCTGTCTCCACCACCTCTACTTCCTACCAGCAACACCAAGTTAGTAAATGTGTGTGTGTGTGTGTGCATGTGTGTCAAGGTGTCCCCACTAGCGGTATTTATAGTTGAGGGAAAAGTGATATCTCCGGTGTAACCATGGCTACTGTCGCCACGGAGCTACAGTATCTCTGAGTGGGAGGCCTGGAGAGTGGCTGTGCTTGTACCTCCACCGCCTCCTTCCTCCACACACACACACACACACACACACACACACACACACACACACACACACACACACAGTACACCAACACCCCACATGTAGGCAAGCACTTGATCATTCTCAATTTCTCTTTCAAGCTCACAACATCCCCCAAAATAACACCGTACACTCATTATTTCTTTCTTTTGGTCCCTTTCTTACACATTTTTCAACACTTCTGTTCATAATGAACCCCCAGCGCTGGTTGGTGACACCGGAGAAAATCTCACCTGCTCTCTCACTTTCTCATTCCTTTGCTGCTCTATTGGCCTTTCCTTTTTCAGTCCTGTTCATTCACTTCCTCTCCACTTCCTCAGTCTATCTGGCTGCAGCCTTGGATAATAATATGCCAGTCAGCCTGGCGCACTCCTCCGCTCTCTCCTCACCATTTCTTCCTTCTCATTCTGACTGCATACAGTCTTCAACACATGATTTGACACTGACTATTTGTTCAGGTGATATTCTGTATTTTTATTGTAAACAAATCCCACAAAAAGACCTGAATCAACAATAAACTGTATATATAACAAGAATTGTTTGTGTAGCCAAAGCCTAATATATCTTATTCCTCAGTGCAGTAGTCGTTGTTGTTCATTGTTGTCAATTAAAAACACATAAGCCACACTGTTGCACTGGGTGACATGTGCCTTTATTTATTTATAGTAGTTTATTTTGAGTCAATCCCACATATACCGTCCTGCTGAAAACAGTCCCTAACAAATGCGCTATTTACTCCTGTTTGAGTAATGTTTGCTAAAAACTACAGTACCCTGCTGTTTTAGGACATTACTGAGCCTTTTTTTTAAGAATGATCTGTGACAAGCTTTTTAAGACTGAGTAGAAATTAATGAACTTATGGCTGAGTGCCACAGACAGCAAAGGACAGTCAATGTATTGACAAGCAACTAATGCAGTGTTGATCTCTTTATGGGTTTAAGAAAAATACAAAATAATGCCAAACTTTTCCCTTCATCATTAAAACACACATTCAGAATTTATTTTTCATAAAAATTATTTTAAACATTTTAAACTGTAAATCTTACAGTTATATATTTATTATTAAATTGGTGCTACATTAGTAAAAACTAATGCCAATATTAATTTGTCAAAGGCCAAATTATCATGTTGATATCTATCTATGCCCTTTTCTCATTGTCGCTTAACACTGACGTCAAAGACATACATACTATGTTAGTCTGTCTAGCTTTTCTCTTTTGTCCATTACTTTCCCTCTTTAAAACCACAATGCACTCCTTCTTCTCCTCACTACATGTACAGCAGAGATGGATCAAAGCTTGAAAACTAACTCCAATTACAGAGAAAATAAAACCAATATAAATAAAACGAGTTTAGCTTCCATTACAACCAGGTACCCATGAGAGCAGTTTTACTGCTGCAACCTGCACTGGAGGAGTGAGATGAAAACTGGGCCAGACGTGGAACCAAAACCAAAATTACTCCTCAGTCACCACTGCACCAAACAAAATTATAGAGAAGACACAGCTGTTCCCTTCCTCTCCCTTTCTACTCTGAGCAGAGTTACAGATCAGCAAGAGTTTAGTGATAGGGAAGAGATGAGACCAGCCCCTTTAAAGAAATACTCTGAAACCAACGGTTGACATGGACATACAGTAGGTCGTTCCTGAGAGGAACTGAGCACATGAAATGACTTGTAATGTAAACCTAGTCATTTTCGGTCCAAGCTAAAACCTCAATACTCAGAAAAACCTTCAAATGGTACTTGAGCTACAAGCTAGCTGCATAATAAATAGAACAGTTACAACTGCTACACATTTACTGTTACTGTATCTCTAACCTGCTAACGTCTGTGTCTTCTTCTGACACGTCTTCTCTTGTCCTTCCTGTTTACTACTTCCTCTATCTGCTCTCAGTCCAACACTGTAACCACACGTTTACCTCTAATGCTATTTTTCTCATCCACTGAGTGTGTTCTTCTTTCACTCTTCTCATTTTCCCATGCTCTCACCTCTCTTTTCCAGCACTCACCTGCGTACAAACTTTGATGTGAACTTGCTGAAAATCCCTGTGGCGCCATGTGTCCTCCGGGCCTGGCTGTTGCCATGTGACAGTGACGGGGACGCGGGCCCGCCAGGGTAGGCGGAGCCCTGCTGGTCCCGGGCACCTCGCTGCTGGCCTGCGTGGAACGTGCTGCGGATGCCCACCCCTCGGGAGAAGTTGGTACGGTCTGTCACGGCAGCGCTGCTGATGTTGTGGGCAGATGGGGAGGCACCGGGTGCCCGCTGAGGTGGTGCGCTGTAAATGAGGGTGGGAAGAAAGAAAGGAGGACAATGGAGGGAGGAATGGTAAAGAAAAGGTGATACAAAGAGAGAGAAGGAAAGAGGTGTGAATAGATTGGGGAGGAATAAGAGGTTGGAAGGTGTGATAAGAAACAAAGCAGAGAAGAAGAGGTGCAAATGAAGAAGGAAGAAGAATTCAGAGTGATGGAGATGAGAGACGAGACACGAGAAAGCATTGAGAGAAGAAAAAAAAGGGGGTAATGTGGCAAGAGAGAAGAGACATCAAGAAATTAAAAGAAGAAAAGAGGATGGGAGTGGGGGGGTGGGTGCAAGAGGAACATACAGTTAGAAAAACCCTAAAAGAAAACCACTTCCTTCTGATGTGTTACTTACCCTTCAGTGTTAGGTCATACAAGTATCTATGTCTGTTCAAAGTCTGCTTGCCCTGATGTTTCATATAATCCCTCTAGTCAGCCAAGTCAATATTTAGGGCCACATCAGGTTAGTGACACACACACACACACAGTTAATCCTCTTAGCCTCCGCCAAAGGGCAAAGCATCACAAACTTCCAGCTCTCTCTCTCACACAGACACACACACACACAGACAAAAACACTACAACTATTCATTGGACGTGCATCTTCCATGGCAGAACGAGGCACTAGCACACCTGCAGCAGATGACACAACAAACAGAAATGGCAAAAGCACAAACATAAAGTGTGCACACACAGAGTGCAATAAATACACAAAGTAGAATGAACAAAGACATTAATACACACGTGCAATCTACCGAAGAGGGTTGCTACGGGACTGGGACTCCGAATGAGAACTTAAACATTGCAGGTGCGGGATATGTTTACTGTAATGTGGGCTGTCAGCGTTGTAATCGCAAGATAAAATATGAGACTGTGATTACCAGACTTTCTCTCAGTTGCTTACTCAAATTCTCTTACACATTTTAGACTTGTTGTGTGGTCAGTTATATGAATTGTGTTCAAACGTAAGGTTCTACCATTCCTGATCCCTTCACAATAGTATCTCTGCTGCGCTGAAGCTGAACGTTACAGCATTTGGTTTTTATCTTTGGCAAACCACATAAACTAGCAGAAGGGACATGACCTGGAACGTGTTTATCCACTTTGTTACAACTGCCTCAAGCTGAAGCTTTTTATTTTTTACTTTTAAAGGCTTATTACACAAGTTCACTCGAAACATAACTCTGCGTGCTTAAACTGGTCATGGAGTCGCGAATCAACGCGGCCTATTGATTATAAAAAAGGTCCGCAAGTGTTGTATTAAGAGAGAAACAGTGTTGCCTGCATGAGTGACCAGACTTGCTGGTATAGCGGGTCTGTGGTAGCGGGGAGTGATGGTCTCTTGCATTTGCACCTGCCTGCAAATGCAAGAGAAAAAATAAAGGAGGCATTTCAGTCAAGCTTCCAGTGTATGTGGATATGTTCAAGTTGTCCGCTATGGATTAACACACACACACACACACACACACACACACACACACACACACACACACACACACACACACACACAAACAGAGCTCATCTATGGATACAGATGCAAGGGAAGAAAGGCTTGATCAGGCAGAGTAGTGGGGACGAGTGTGAACTATTATAGTTATGAAGATGAAACTACATATTGCTAGGAGAGGGTAGCTTTTCCAATTGGTTTCAACATATGCAAACACTCCCATTGTCACAGATTTGTAGGAAAAAAGGAAATTAAACAAAAAACAGACCTGCTCTTGTCTTGATAACAGGCCACACAGTTGCCTTTTTAAAACCCCAACAGCTGGTTCACAAGTTGTTACAGCTGTTCACAAAATTAAAATTTTTGGCAGCCACTTAGGAGATGAGTCTGGTTGTAGCCTACGATGTGGCATGAGGTGGATGCAGGTTGATGTGGTTTTATGGTGCAGATGAAGGATTTTCTTGCACACTTGATTGCCTACACATTACACAAATGTGGAGCTACCAAAGTGAATCTTTGCCTGGTTGACTATAGTACATGAACACTCATGCAGTAAGGGTATCTGGGGACAGCTGGATAAAATAGGAATGGATGGGACTATGTGCTGAAAAAAGGTGCCTATTCCTCACTCAGGGTACAGTCTACGTATTGAAGCGGTACCTTCTCTCCAGCGTTCCCAACCAGGTTCTGAACGGCCCAAGCTCACTGCTGAACGACGCATGCAACAGAACAAGACTTCAACATAGAGCAGACAAAACCACATACAGCCAGAGGGCCACCTTGACATTTGCTCGACTGGAAATTTAGTCTGACATTTGTTTCCTGGTTTTTTCCACTAGACAAGTGTCACAAGAGGGGGTGGGTGGCCCTGTCTGTGAAAATGACATATCAGTTCAGCCTCAGACAGTATTTAAGGTAACTGAGAGAGATAACATTTTAACCCTATATTGTGACAAATGCGAGGAAAAGTGACTAAAACTCAAAATATCAAAGTAGCCCTTGAAACAGACAATGTCTTAAGCAAGCTGCGCGAAGCTAGCCAACAAAGCAACACAAAAACCAAGGAAACAGAGAGCAACGTCACACGGATGACCACTGAGACATTTCAGTCAGGGCAATCGTCCATTTCATTCATCAACCACACATTTAGCAGTTAATAGATGGAGACAGGGAGGGTTTTCCCTGGCAACTTCATATCCAGGATGGGTTTACGTAGCAGATTGAGGCTATATGAGAGAGCATTTATAAACACTTGGTGTAAAAACCTTATAGTGACTGTACTTCCTGGTTAAAAACAGAGAACTGTAATTAATTTCTACCAGCCAGGGAAAATCCTTCGTAAACAAACACAAAAACTGATGGAGGACAAAATTCAAATATCTCTACAGAGCATGCAAATACATATTCACAGAAACATGCATCAACAAAACTATTACATCTGCATTTTGTCCGGTTCTCCCCAGAGCAGCTGCATTTTTAATGTCATTCTTTTCTCATAAACATTTCACAGATTGTATGTCACTTACCTGCAGTCTACCAGCACAGGTAGACTAGGCAGGCTAGTGAAGCTCAAAGACGCAAGTTTATGGATCAATCTGATGTTCAAATCTGTCCAGTTGTTTTTGCAATTTGGGGATATTTTTTTTGATCTTGTGTAATTGCTGAATGTGAAGATGTGAATTTAGTTTGTCAAACTGAAATGGAGCATTTTGTGACATTGTATAGATCTGCTCTGTACATTAGTTTCCCTGTTTCAAACAAAAACAAAAACATGGTCTCATGAAGGCACCACACGTGTTTGTGTCAGAGTCGGTCAGCTGTAACACTCAGAACAGCTTGAAAACAACATGGTTTAGTTTCAATGCTGAATGGTGTGATTATTTTCCTCTGATATCACTTCCACCATAATTACAATGTCCGTCATTTGACTTCTAAGCTATACTTACCAAAGCGAGTCTGTTTACACTGTGTCTGTGCCAACTCAATTGACATTTCTTGGCACTTTAAAGGTTTTAATCTTCCCATAACCTTTAGGTAACTGAAAACTCCTAAGACAACAATATGTAACACCTTTACCTTGTATAGTCAACAGTCGGTTTTTAGGAAATGTCAGCTTGTTCAACTTGTTTAACTAATTTGATTCCTTCTCTCTTGAAGGCAGACATTCAGTGCACCTTGTAATCAAGCAAGTCAGTAGCCAAGCTCAAACAGGAAACTAGTTTATAAGCTGTTAAGACCCCAACTACAGAAACAATCCCTGCTGGTCCATTAATGTCTCTTCTTCAACTTCGAATGTGTCTGCTTTTTTTTGTTTGTTTTTTTTGTGTTTCCTGCCAGGAAAAAGAAAAACACACCTCTGGTCTGTCAGAGGAACAGTGCAGTGAAAAACCTGCTCTTCTTGTTCTCAAGCTCTGGCTTTGTTCAGTTATGGTCTAGTAGGTAATGTGAGGTTTGAAACTGACTGATTGGCCAAAGACAAGGTATGTCAACATCTGAACATTCAGTGCTTGCCAATGCACATTTCTGAGCTCCACAATCTACTTCCTGGCTGTTGCTAAGTAACTGATGAGTCTATGATAGTGGGTTTCTTAAAATGTTGGACATCACACTGTGATGATGTTATAGTGGTGAATATATGTGGGTAAATATTTATATATATACACACATATATATATATATAAAAAACCCCTCATTGTTCAGGAAATTCACACCACAACAAACTATTTCCTGTCATGTAGTCACAGAGACACATGGTTTGCTGCGACACTACTTTGTTTCCTGGTTCTGACTTGCTATGAGGAAAAAAAATCATAATCATCAAGGAACTGGTCTGGAGTTTTACAGTAGATTTTAACTGTGTGCAAATCTAAACTCCATTCAAATGACACTAATGTGTCTAATCTCTCTGTAGTGTGTCAGCAAATATAAGCCTTTTTTCAACTTTGTTAGTGCATTTAAAAATATATATATATATATATATATTAAATAATGTAATAATTTATTCTAGTTGATTAAAAGACATTTACAAACCATAAGGGTGTAAAATGTAAAACAATGAATGAGATGCAGCAGTTGGTGAAGTTAGGAAACAAACGCTTTGCTCACTGTCTGCGTGTGTGTGTGTGTGTGTGAGTGTGTGTGTGTGGTGGCTGTTGGCATACAGAGCAGCACATATTTAATGAATACAACAACTCTTGGGGGAAAAGCTTCACCTATTTGATCAATTTCACAAATTTGGCGGGGAAATATTGGCTACCAGTTCACTGCTGTGTGCCAGATTTTGTCACTGTGAAAAAAAGGTCAATCAATCAAAGAGCTGTTTTTTTTCCCCCAAAAAGTTGGTTCTCGTCCATTAATCTAGCAGTGATGGAAGGTTTCAGTGCCAACAAATCACTTCATCCATTCTCCTCTTTATCCATCGGGTTCTTTGGGGAAAGATGATGATCTGCGTTGAGTTAAGTGGTGTGTGCTGAAAGGGGCTGAGGGAGCTGTGGGCGTGTGTCTGTCTGAGTGTGAGTGAGTGAGAGACTTGCCTGGGCCTTGGTGCGTGCAGGTCAGAGGGGCATGGATGATTGGAGGAAGACAGGGACTTGTGGTGGCGGGGACGCGAGGAGGAGGAGGAGGAGAGGACGGCAGCGGCCGAGGCAGTGGAGGCGCGGGAGCCCGGAGTGTTTAGGCTGGGAGGGAGGAGGGGAGGAGGAACAGGAGGAGTGCCCCGCCCGACAGACACACACACACACACACACACACACACACACACACACACACGCACCCACAAACATACCAATGCAGGACAAACACACCAAAACGTCACACAGTCAAACATACAGGACACACAGCGGGCGGGGTTTGTGTGTGGGTGGGCAGGGAGGTGAGGTGGAGCATGGTTAGAAGCAGCACTTATCAAACACAGTAAGGGGGGAGGGGAAGGGGAGGAAGGAGGGAGAGAAGAGAGAGACAGGAGGAAGAACAGAGGAAGTAGACACACAAAGAGGAAACACAGAGCACATATAAAAGCAAGAAGAAAAGTTGGTCTTTTTTGCTGCTAACATTGCTTCATCATGTTTTATGAAAGACTCACAAACCACAATTAAAGCCTGACTGTGTCCTTGTGCTTTTATCTTTTGATGTAAAATCTAACCGACACAAACGGCAGAGCACAAAAGACCAACTTCAACACACTCTCTATTCGATTGGGAAGATTGAAAACACACAGACACATTTTATGGGCAAAGTCAGGTTACCAAGATAACAGAATTACATAAAGCAAAAAAAAAAAAACTTCAACACATAAAATGAAAAAGAAAACAGGAAACCTTTTTACTGGTGAGCTAATCTGCCTCTATAGCAGGCCTACATATCGAGGAAAAAAAACAATGACATGAGTACTATAAAATATCCAACTGCCTTTTTAAGCAAATCCCCTTCACACTTTTTATTAAAACAGTGCCCATAGGACTACTTGATGATTCTTCAGCTTTCACAAATCTTGCCAATGCACCTGTTTGACCTCCTGAGAAGGATATAACCAAAAACGATTAGGTGTAGATTTATTAATTCAAGACAGCATTCTAGACACTCTGGTTTTGGCTTATGAAATGTCTTCTTTGTCTTCTATGGCAGCAGTTGGCCAGATAGAATAAGCAATTTAAAGATTTCACTATGGGGGAAATGTTTCGCTATTTCTAGATATTCTGTAGACTAATATAAGATTAATTGATTGAGAAAAATGAGCTGCAGATGAATCAATAATGATAATCATTAGTTGCATCCCTACATGACAAATTAAATCTACATTAACACCAATTAGCTTGTATTCTTTTAACAATAGGCAGGTAAGGTGCTGAGTTTCTTCCATGTAGGTAAGCAGATGTTTGGCAGCACATAAAGCTGTTTTCACTGTCCTGTTATGTGATGACCACTCTGACCTCTGAGTTTGCAGTTTTATAGGTCTGACTTGTCTGCTGACTTCAGCCTGTCAAGTGCTAAACTTTCCCTTCTCCCAAATCTTTTGGTGCTTTTGTATTGTACACAACCTTCACTGTATCTGAAACAAAGGACATTTTAGAGAATTACTTAAGCAAAACAACACTGGCTACTTCCTGAATTCTCTGCTAATCAGCAAGGTTGCTACGGGCTACAAAGCTCCGCACATTACTGACAGCTCTAACTTGACTTTACCCACACTTAGAAACACACACGGTGAGAGACAGGGGAGAGTGGTACGAGAGAGAGAGAGAGAGAGAGACAGAGAGGGAGAGAGATAGCTCAAGAGAGAGCAGAGGAATGAGAAATGAGAGAGAGAGAGAGAGACAGGGGGGGACATTTACAGAGGTCAACCAAACAGCTGCTTATTACACAGAAAACAAACACATAGCTGAGAGAAACACACACACACTCTTTCTGACAGGGATTAGCGCAGCTAGTGATGGAAAAATAACAGCGTTCACTGGACAACCCAGTGTGTGGCAAGAGTTGGAGCATGTGTGACATGTATGTTTAAGCTTGTGCGTGTGTCAATGCAATTGTATGTGTATGGCCTCAGTGTGTGTAGATATTTCTGTGTATGTGTAAGCCTATTAAGAGGCAAGTACAGGGACCATACAGTGCCACTAAGAGTTAATATTCCATCACAAGTCTTACTAATCTCCTTCGAGAGAGTGGGGAGAAAAAGAAAGAAAAGAGAAAAAAGATTAATATAAAGACAAGGAGGAAAAAAGGAAGCTGGAAAAAGAAAAGAAAGGAGGTGCCAAGAAAAAGTGAGTGACCTAAGTTGCAGAGGGACAAGAGCTCAGACGGAGATAAAAGAGGACCAAACGGAGGAAATTAGGAAAGGGCAGAAAGTAAAAAAAATAATTGGGGATGGGAGGGGGAAGGGGAGGGGGTGTAACAAGTATAAAAGCCCAAACTTCAAAGCATTAATGATGATCAAAAAAAGTAACTTTATAATCAAAGCAGATGACAACCGCTAAGTTAGCAGAGCCTTCCATGGCTAAAAGACCCACAGTACTAAAAAAGCAATGCTGTCTCAAATGACCACATTGTCCCCGTGCAGTGTTTCATCTGCAGAGGGAATAAATGAATCATTTTTATCATTTTGTCAGTAAGACTTTGTGTTGGGAGCAAAGGAGTCATTTGAGACTGATACATGAACAAGTAATAAAGCAGTAATGTCAATGAACACTGCATCATAGTAGGGATTATGGTTTGGCATCATGTTTAATGCTTATGAGAAGGCACATTAAGCATATGGCTGGTTAAGCATGAGTGGTGAGCGTGCACTTATACTGTATGTATGGATATGTATGAGATGGATTCAGCACCGGACGACATCAAAGAAATTCGCAACACCGTTGACTTCAATGGACAGCTAAAATTATGTCTGAAGGTATGTTTTTAAAGCCTTAAAATAAAGATAAAAGGTCCACAATCAAGCAACTCCACAGTGGACAAAACACCTTTTTGTCCACAAATAGAATTGTTTTGTGGTTTTGAGGGAGAAAGGAGAACTGGAAGGATGAATTAAAGGCAGATAAAAATGAGGAAGGGGGGAATTGAGGGAATATGACACCCTACAACATCCCCATCTGATGATAGAATACAGAGAAAGAAAGGAACTTAGGGCTAAATCAAGGTAAATTTACAGAATTTATCTAATTTTATTTAAAAAAGAACAGAACTCCTGCTTTTTGCTGTTTATTGCTGTAAGATTACTTTTCCCATCTTTTACCTTTGCATCTGCTAAAACTCTACCAGTCTACCCTTGATTTGACTTTGGGAAAAAAACGATATGTTTGGTATCACTGTAATATTGGGGAAGTCATTGCAAGAGAAAATTTTTATCAAAGGAAAATAATAGAAAGAAGGCTAAGAGTTTGAAGAATGAATGAGGTCGTGTGTCAGCATGTCAACCTGCTTGTGCTGATGTGGGTTTGCGTGCCCATCGAATCCTGCCTCTGCTCTGACTGGCAGGCCTCCATCAGACCATCTCGGGTAATCTGTAATCTACTGGAGGTTTGGCCTAAATTCCCAGGAGAGCCTGAGTTCCTTGTCCAGGAGGGCTCACCCCGCCCTGGGGGAAGGCTGTGGGCCTCCCTGAGCCAGCTGGCAGAGCTCTGGAGAGTACCAGCCAAGGTCTGGGATTCAGTCACTGAGACAGCTGTGGGTCTGCTTCATTCACAAACCATGGTGAGTGTGTTTGTATTATGTGTCTGTTAGTGAGGGAGCAACCTGACAGCAACTACATGGGTTGCCAATGACGAGAGAGAAACAGTGTGTGTGCGAGAATGATCGTATGTGGGGGTACTTGCCCGTGTGTATTTGAACACTTCAATCTTTTGTGATTATGTATTAATGTGTTTGTGTTTGTGTACCTGTCCTTGCCGTTCTGGATGCCCTGGCCCAGCGTAGCTCTCTCAGTCAGAGGAGAGTTCCGACTGCGACCAGTGCCGGTGGACAGGATGCTATTCTGAAGGGCAAGAAGAAGAAAATAAGACACATGTTAGAGAGATAGAAATTATTAAGAAAGAAGACACAGCTAAAGACAGCGAGAGATCAATGTGGTGGACGGAGGAGAGAAATTAGAAAAGAAAGAAACGAGACCTTGAGCAAGCTGACTGACTAGTAAGGATGAGTAGCATCAGTTACCTAAAATTAATTCAATCTTCACCAAAATTATCCTGATCAAACTTGTTCTTCTGAAACTTGTGAAAATTGACCCCACCGTTACACGATTACGAAATCATTTTATGTTTGCCTCAGTGTCCTTGAGTTGTCATTTAAAGGCCTCACACTCTCACATGGGTGTTTTCAGTTTCTCTGCCTCGTTAGCCCCCGTTAGTTTTACTCGGACTTACGAGAATCACAGGAGTGGTAGTGACATCTACTAATAAAAATGATAAAGGTCCAAGTTGTCACATGCTAGCAGGTGCTACAAAACTAACAATCTGTACACACCCGCACAGCCCTGAGAAGAGCTCTTATCAGGCAAACTTAGAGGAAAAACACCAGTGTAGGGGTATAAAGGAGGCTGACACTAAACACCAGGAAATACTTTTCAAATCCATTCTAAATCTTGAAAGATTCGTTTTCTACTCATAAAACATTTGTTGGTAGTTGTCATATGGGAAGTGTCAGAGAACACTAAAGAAACAATTTCACAGGATTAGACACATCCAACACTGTCAGGCAACATATTTTCATCTTTTTTTTTTTTTTTAAATATTGATTGTTGGCTGACAATGACAAAATAAAATATAGTATTTTTGCCTCAAAACTTAGCAATAATGTGACAATAATTGAGGTATGTACAAGAGTAACACTAATGCTCCTACGCTACATCAATCAAATAGTTGATAAAATAAAATCACGTAACTATAAAGCAGTTGTAAAACAGGACAAAGATGATGACTGAAAATCGAAACAGATGGTGTAGTGATCACCTGGCAAAAACCTTGAACATGATTGACCACCATCAGTTATATGGCCACTTTAAATTGTTTAATTAGTAACTAGCATTTGTTTTGGTCTTTGGACCATAGCGTGAGATAAAATATGGCTGACACTAGCTGACACTGAGGAGCAACAATGACTTTCCAAGTACACGTCAGTTTTTGAATTCTTCTAGACTTTTCCAGACAGATGTGCTCCTCTATCCCCTCACATTTGGGAAAGTTGTTTATTCACTGGAACCACAGTGAGTAATTATTTTGTCTATGTGGATCTGTGTGTGACAATGTGCTCATCCGTGAGTGTCTATATGTGGTCATATAACTGATACACTTGTTTTATTTTGTTCTTGATAAATACTTCAAACCTAAATGCTAAAAGTGTCACGTAAACAGTGTGGGTGTTTGGGCTCACGGTGGAGGGCGTGGCGCTCTTCTTGCGGTCGGATGAGACCAGAGGGCTGGCTGGCACCTTGGTAGTGGAGCTGCCTGATGAACCCTTCCTCCCAGAATCCTCCACTGCAGTCCGGTTGTCTCCTTGGCCCCCCCTCTTAGAGTAGGAGGAGCCTAAAGAAACAGAGAGAATTCATCAGATAGACTATCGATCACTGTGCTCAAACCTTTGACCTTTGATCTGCTGCTTCATCTCATTTGATGTTTCTTGTCATCACTCTATTCTAACAGTTTCACGCTCTCCTCCCTTCAATCAATCTGCTCTACTGACCCTCGAACTAAGAGCAATCCTGTCCTCACACCATCCTCTTCTCGTCTTCTTTCACACACACACACAACACCTCTCTACAAGTGTCTACAGAATACATGTAGGTCTTTAAAAAGACAATGAGAAAACATTTAAAATAACTAAAAAGTTTAATTTTTCAATATGAATCTGACCCACTCCCTGCTTGCTCAGATTCATATTGAAAAATTAAACTTTTGTAAAAATTTCATATTGAAATTTAAAAATTTTAGGACCCTATTCACAGGGTTCAAAGTCCTTGAATTTTTATTCTATTATTTTCTACACCTGCTTTGGGGTGGCTTCAAGGACGATTCAATTTTGCAGGACTTGTTGGCGCTGTGTTTCCATCCCTGAAGAAATCCTGACAAATGACCATCCCACTCTAATCCTTGCCTGTCTTCTTCCAACTTTCCATCTCATAACCCTCTCTAACACAACCGTTTCGCCCCCCCCCCCTCCCATACACGCCAGACTCACCCTGGTCAGTAGCTCTGCGGTTCTGAGGCTTCTGGTTGGACGACACACTGCGCTGTACCTTTGAGAGGTGAGATGGACACAGAGGTCAGCCTGGGTTTGTATGTGTCAGAGTGTTTACACACACATTGGGATGTGAGTATGTGAGCAGAGCCACTATTGATTTATAGCACCATTCACACTTGAAACTACTGGATTCAAGAATCCGGATACGGCAATGGTTGATGTTGTTCACATGTATGCAGGTCTACAATTTTTGTGTGGTTTTTTTGGGGAGGATGTAGTAAGGACTCTGCCAGTGGACCCGGCTGGAGTTGGCCGCATTATGTGATAGCAGTCTGTGTTCTCATTGTACCTTGTGAGACTGGGAGGGGGCGTTTATGTTGCTTACATCACTTCCTGGCCGGGGCTTGATGCAACCTTCATCCAGCTGTCAAGAAAGAAAAATGAAAGGGAAGAAGAAAAACCACAGATCAGAACGTGTGCGTCGACAGGAGCTACAGAGAGACTGTGTTGTGGGTAAAAACAAACACTACAGACTAAAAATAGTGCTTCTTACATGGTACTGTTATGATAATACTGAAATGTTTTGAGCAATAATAAATAAGGTTGAATTGAAAGATGACAGCAAATTATATGTTTGATGTCTTAAATGCAAAATAAAAAGGACTAAATTTTCCTGTATATTATGATGAACTCACAAGAGCTGGTTCATTCGACACACCAGTGATAACTAGCATGGTGCTAAGATGGTGCTCATACTATGGTATTGTGGAGTAAAATTTGTGTTGTGTAAAAGAGAGTACCTCAGAGTTCCTATAGTCCAGTAGCAGGTATGCAGCCATCACATCATTGTACTTCTGGTTCACCAGTGAGTCCTGGATTTCCTCCTGAGAGAATCCCATCTGCAGCATGATGTCTGCACACACACAGCGAACCCAGTTTATAATTAGAGTGGTGAACTTACTGTAGGTCCATAATTCTCCATAAGATAAATTATCCTAGTGTGTAAGGCAGGGCACCAGCCAAATGCTGGTAAAATATGAAAGTGGCTGGTAGATTTCAGACACAAAATAATGATTTACTATTGAGCAGCTGGTGAATTTGAACATTTATCTGTCAGTAGCTGGTAGATGTTCATATTTTAAAAAGTTAATTTCCCACCCTAGTGTAACTGGAAAAAAGAACATCTGTACTGCCGTGTGTCTGTGTGTGGGTAAAGAAAGAAATAGATTTATCATTTTTGAGTGTTTCGTGCCTACCTGTCCTCCTGGGATCCTTATAATCTGGTTGTGGTTCGATGTAGGGTTTGAGTTCCTCCTCCTCGTAGCCCACATTCATCCACCGGTCCCTCATTATCTGCTGCTGGGAGCAAGTCAAACAGACGGATACAGGGAGACATGAGATGTCAAAAAGATAATGGGGCAAAAAAAGAAGAGGAGGAAGGAGGAGAGGTTGAGAGAAGAGGAGAGGAGAGGGGAAAGAGTGAGAAGACAAGTTGGCAACACAGAGGTCAGCTAAACACATGCACGATTAATTAATCCCACGTTATTAATCTGTTCAATCAATGAATCCTGACAATGAATCAGATTTTTCTCATAGGCAGGTGTATTTTATCTTCAATATGCAAATGAATCTTCCCTAAGAAGTAAACTAGGGTGTCTATATTTAAGACTTGGCTACACTGATTCATCTGGAGTGATCACAGAACATTTGAATATTACTCTGTTGGCTGCTCAGAAATGTGGATTATATACAATCTTTAACAAAGTTGTAAATTAAACAGTTGCAGGACTGGATTGTAACACTAAAGCTTGAGTAGTCTTTCTGTAATTTTACAAGGCTGCCATGACATTTAACAGGTCATGTAGAGACTTGCCTAAGCAACAATTACAGTATGTTATTAATCCAAAACGAAGACTGAATAGAACTCAAAGTCAAATGACACATGTAACTCCGCAGCAGATTTATATCCTTCTGAGTAATACCTGACTACCTTTAGTGCAACCAAATTTAGTAACTCATAAATCCCAAACTAACAAGTCTTTACTACGCCTTTAGAAAGCACTTAACACTTCAGCTACAAACTCACATATAGATGGTAAAGTCTGTGTATACAGTTAGTTTTTCTAACACCAGCTGACTATAATGTATTTAAGATATTGTGTTCCTCTTGTGTGTGCCTCTCAAGCAATTTGGGTGTCCTGTTTGGATCTTGTGTGTGTATGTCAATTCATGTGTGTACCTCGAGGCTGCCTCTTTTGGAGGGGTTCAGGATGAGGAACTTCTTGAGCAAGTTCTCACAGTCGGTGGACATGTAGAAGGGAATCCTGTATTTGCCACGCAGCACACGCTCTCTCAGTTCCTGGAGAAGGACAAAGGGCATGGAAAGTCAACAGCAGACATCTTTAGGTTCTGTCAAAGGGTTGCAAACTCCTAATAACATGTTCCTGTTTTCACAAAAGCTTACTAAACCCCGTTTAATAATGATAGGCTTGACAACCATTATTTGATACATTTTTAGTTTGTGAATATGTGCAAATACCAATGCAGACAAAGTTTTGAACTGATTTTTTAAAAGTCTGTCTCATCTGTATTCAGTTACTAAAGTATCTCTAGTTCAATGTGATGTGGCTTATGTTCTCCAAGCTGCTCTTTAATCTCTACAGATATCTGCATATGAATGCAGAATCTGCAGGCAACAGGAAAAGATTATGGTGCCGGAAGCATTTTGGTTTACATTTGTAGTCCGTTTGTAGTCGGAGTAGTATTGACCAATCACATTTGAGTGGGCTTTGGTTGCCTACAGGTAAAGAGTCCGTGTTGAGAGCAAAAGAGGCAGAACACATTGGCTGAAATACAATCTCAGAACCCATCAGCAATTATCTGATGATGATTTAGCTTTTTTAAAATGTATCTGCATTTATCTGTTTATAGAGATTTGCCAAAATGTTGTCTGGACTGTCTTAAGTTGCTGATTGGACAGTAAACAACAACTGGTAAATGGTGAAGGTGATATGTTTTTTCCTAGGATGGCAAAGTCATGACCCACCCTACTCTGCCTCTGATTGGCTTACCCTGATAATCTTACCCTAACCCTAACCAATTTCACTCCTCATGCCTAAACGTAACCAACCCAACCAACAAAGGGAACGAGTACTAGCCCAAAAATAGGCACACAGAGGAGGTGGTCTTGGCCCTGTTATCCAGATATCTGCTGGCTACACTGGAACCCCTGAAATGTTGGCCGCTACCTCCAGAAGGTAAATCGTCATCAGACAGATAGCTGATGGGTTCTGAGATTGGCTGCTCTTATACCCCAAAATGATGATGAGGAAATGAGTGATAGAGGTAAAACATTCACACAATCTACTAACTGGTGACCAACAGTCTACAATTCAAACTCAACAGCAGCGTAGTATAAGGTTGATATTAGCAAAACACAATTTTCATACACTTCCTGGTATTTTAATGATGTTGATACTTGATTGTTTCCAGCTTTAATTCAATCTATATGAGATATGATTCATGCAAGATCATGTATTTATTAAGAAAAGCACTGTCAATCACCAGGCACAATCGACATCACATTACAACATTTGTAATCTACTTCTTTGGCCTTTATACACATATCACATTTTAATAGTGTTACTGAACTTATTAACCTTCTCAATATTGTTCATCCCACTAGAGGGATCTTATCAATTATAATTTATTCAGATATTGAGATAAAAATGCATATAGTGATAGATTTGCAAAATCATGCAAATCAAAAGCCTATCAAATTGCAAAAATGAGTCTAACAGTGTTAGGTTTAACAAAAATGTAAAATTTCTGCTGAACAGAAACACTGATGTAAATATAAAGTTGAATATTTTTAACTTATTTTATTACAGTGAGTGAAATCAGAAGATACTGAAGCTCCTATCTGTTAAATAAATAGTAAGAGCAGTAATGTAGGTGTTTAACAAAACTCCACACAGCAGGAACTAGTGCAAAGGCATACTCAATAAGCCTAAATGGTGTTTCACAGGCATGTAAATATCATCACATTCAATGTCATAACGCCCACCAAAAATGTGTCTGCACTTCCAGAGTGAGTCATGTGGGTACTGACTGGATGCACAGTGTGATAGGTGGTGTGAATAATTGTGAATAACTATAGTTCACAGAAAGCATTAAATCTCTTTTGTTTGAACTGAAAAAGTAACAGGCTTTGATGCCCGTTTGGTGCATCACACCACAAAAATCCCCATTTAAAACGAAATACTTGGCACATCAAACATCACTTACTCTTTCTTGAGTTTAATTTCTGCAATCTGTACAGCAGGAGGAACTGAAACCAGCATGACAAATACTACAACCACCCACGGAATACAGGCATCCGCTTACAGATACGCATGTAAACACACACACACACCCATACACAGAAAAACACAAACACACACTGTCTCCTCTTCCTGACCTTGAGATTCTGTCCATCGAAGGGCAGCGAGCCGCTGACCAGTGTGTAGAGGATCACCCCCAGGCTCCAGACGTCCACCTCAGGCCCATCGTACTTCTTGCCCTGGAAGAGCTCCGGGGCAGCGTAGGGTGGGGAGCCACAGAACGTGTCCAGCTTGTTCCCCAGAGTAAACTCATTACTGAAGCCAAAGTCCGCTATCTTGATGTTCATGTCTGCATCCAGCAGCAGGTTCTCCGCCTGCAGACAGACAGAGTGTGGGAGAGAGAGGAAAGAGACAGAAAGAAAGACATAATTATGATGTAGAGCGCAGGAGGATGTGGTGGGAAACCAGAAGAAAAATATGTAGAAAATGAAAGATTATTAATATAATCAAAATGTCAGAGTAGTGTGGACGCTAGGCGTAAACGTAGCACAATTTATGTATTTTAAAACGAAGACATATTAGTGTGGATGTAGCCTCACTGTAACAAAGATTTTCTCTGACATGCAAATTAGTTGTTATGAGACCACATATTCCACATTGTTATAGACATTAGTTTCAAACATCGTTTTCTGGGGAAAAAACTTGCTAGGTGAGAGAGGGGGGTTTGCAGTCATGGCCAAGGACCTACAAATAGAGCACAATGGGCAAAAAGAGCTACCACAGTTTATTCCTCTGTGTGTGTGTGTGTGTGTGTGTGTGTGTGTGTGTGTGTGTGTGCGTGTGCGTGTGTGTGTGTATTCTTAAGCCTGAAGTGAGCCAGTGAGCAAGGAGGCTGGGGTTGCCTAGCAACAGGTGCGCTCTCCTTTTCATTTGCTCTGAATACTCTGCAGTTTCTGTGTGTTTGTGTGTGTGCACATGAAATACAACACTGACATCATCCCTAGGCTCTGACCTAAGAAATAAATGAATGCTGGCTTTTCATTTTTGGCCGGCATATTTAATTATCTATAGCAAATCAATATTAACTCTAAATTGGCTGAAACTCAAAATTTAACTCTTTAATGTTGTCTGGTTCATTCACTTTCAAGGAAAACTATGCATCAATATGTATAACAGAAGTATAAACCTCATCTGAAACATGGCTGCAGTTACACACTGGGTTTTTCATCTTGGGACCCAAACAGAGTAATTTTAGTCTCGCTGTGAAATGCAGGCTCATCAAAATGCACTCTTGCAGTGTAGGACCTACTACAGTTAAGCTTGTGTCGGATTTTACATTACAACCCACAGATCAGGAGTGATTAGTATAATGTGCAGGATGGTACGCATTACAATAATGAGTACTGTCTGTCCTCCAGAAACCTTTTATTTCCTATGCTGTCTATTTTTGTAAATGGCAACCATCATTATCTACTACAAGTACAGAAAATGCTTTATGATCTTGGTCAAATCATTGAAAATGTTTATTAAAATGCCAAAAATAACCATCATTGGAGAAAAACAACTTTGAAATGAGAGTGTGGTTACTCTAACAGTAATCATGATAATGTCTTGTCTACAGGTCTGCCTGCTGGCACAATAAGAGGATTTACAACTCTGCATAATACTATGAACCAAAATGACCTGGAACCATTAAATCTGTGTGTCTCTGTGTGTGTGTGTGTGTTACATTTTTGGCTCTAACTAATGTGAATCATAGACTTGAAGATAAACAAATGAAGAGACAGAAGGAGCGAATGATCTGATAGGAGACTATAAACGCGATACAGGCACAAACAGTGTGTGTGTCTGTGGATGCACGGGTATGTGTGTTGAAGCCCCAGCACTAGAAGAGGGGCATTATATCATCTTTGTGATTAACCTCCGGGTCGTCTATTCATGGGGGCGGGATTTCATCTCAAAAAATCATATGAAGATTAATGTAGACAGAGAGAGAGAGAGAGCTTGCTGTTGTGCTTTCACACTCAATGTAATTCAGTAGTGTGTGTGTGTGTGTTCTCACCTTGAGGTCTCTGTGTACTATACACTTCTGATGGCAATACTGCACCGCTGACACAATCTGGAGAATGAGAACGTGAGGGAGTGAGAAAAACAGGGAGAGAGAGAGAGAGAGAAAAGATGACAAGATGGACGGGGTTGAAATAGTTAGACAAAGCGTAATTGTTACTGAGAACACTTCATAATGTTATCAGGAAGCAACCATTGGGACATACTAGAGATGCAAAATTTATGCAATTTCCTGAATTACTCACACTTTATTATCAATGATAAGGAACATTAATACAAGATGCATGATTTTCTGTTATTAAAGCTGTATTTCAACAACTGACAGTTTATTGTCAAAGCACCACCAAACTAAATTATGTAATTGATTAATAAATGAAGTGAAATAACTTGAAACATCAATTAAATAAGTAAACAAAGGCTGTCACCATGACACCAAAGACATACACTTGGGAATAAGCAATACACTTTTAATCTAATTCCAACATACCTTAACACATACACACAACACCTACCTACATACACAACACATACTTGCATGCACACACACACACACACACACACACCTGTCTGAATTTGGCACGGGCTTCTTTCTCCTTCATCCTGCCATGGGCCACCAAGTAATCAAAGACCTCTCCTGGGAGACGAGAGAAAGAAGAGGAGAGCAGATTTAGTGTTGGAATCTGATACTTGTTGTCCTCAAAGTCACAGAGTATTGGGTCAATGGGACATTGAACTAAACACTGTCCTTTTAAAGTCAGATTATGGAAAACTTGAGATAAACTTGAGATCATTTTAATGTTGTCATCATTTTAATGTTCAACAGTCAAAACAAGACTGAAAGTCTTTTATTCATTGTCATGTTTTGAAGGTAATCAATACTGCACTGTTAAACTATTAACAGTGTAACAGACTTACTATCACACAATTCTCCCTTTTGTATGTGTCTATTTCAGGGTATTTGAGTGCCTCAGAGTACTAGAGAGGGATTAATAGGAATGTGGGTATTGTGGGCTATTTTTTTTACATTGACAGAGCCAATAATTTTCAACACAGACACGATAGAAATGGTCAGGAAGCAAATTATAAATAAATAAAATAAAAAAACAAGATATTCCTACTAACAACCCTATTGAAAAATTGTTTATAAGAGACTGCAGAGGTTATACATTAAGAGGGCAAGTAGCATTTTTTGTTGGTTGGGAACATACGGAGTGCCAAGCCTCAGGGGGAATGATTTCACAGTGAAACACACTTACCTCCACTAGCGTACTCCATTACCAGGTACAAAGTCTTCTCTGTCTCTATCACCTCAAAGAGCTTGACTGGAGGTGGAGAAAGAAAAGCAAAGACAGAGGGTTGGAGGGGAGGACAGAGCAAAGTGAAGGGAGATTGGGCAAGAGACAGAAAAAGGGAGCAAGGAGGAAAGGAAAGGGAGGAGAAATAAGAATTTGGCAAGAAAACGCCAGAACGGTAAGAGTGAAAGTAAAAATAAAGAGATAGAAGAGAAAGCAGAGGCATTATTATCATTTGGCTTAAATACACGACCTTGAAATACCAATTAAGTCTGGCTCTCAGTGAGCGACAACAGAGTCGAAACTGGCGTTTCAGTGTGACTCACCTATGTTGGGGTGATTCAACATCTTCATGATCCTCACCTCCCGGAAGAGCTGAGAGAAACAAGCCACACAGAGTGTTGTATCAGATGCAGGGTGGTGCTGCTGTTATTTCTTTTCTAAGCGTTCTTTTGAAAATAGATATTTAATTTTGCATTGTCATTACAAAGTGTGTGTGTGTCCAGGGATACACCATAGCTGGTGTCAATGCAAGTGCACGTGAGGATTGAGGAGGGAAATGTAGTATGAGGATAAAATGACACTGAAGACATTCAGAAACAACATTCACTTCCTGTTTATGAGCGTGTGAGCCGGATTAGTAGAAGGAAAGCATTAACAAACATGGTTAGTGATGACATACCAGCAGAAATTCAAGTAGTACCTGTTTAAATCCCAGGTCTGGCACAATTTGGGATTTCAGAGTTAAACAAACAATGAAAAGCTTGATTTGCTTTCAGCTGCTTATAAACTCTGACATATTAAGTCAAAGTAATGCTACAAAATACTAATTCAACAAACATGCAGGGACATTTATTTCAACAATAGCCGGTCTCTCTCTTCAGCTAAGGTGTCAGGAGACATTTTCCATTCATTAGGAATTTATTTCCTCCATGAGTCCGTAGATAACTGGGCTTAGTGGACATTCTGAGGGCTGATTAACTCTGGCAGACACACAACACTTAGAAACCTTCACGCCTAGAAACTTTAAGGTTACAAACAATCCAAAATCCAACAGCTTTTTAGCTCAGTCCGCGGTAACTGCACAATTTACTCGTGTTTGAGTACTATTTACTAAAAACTACAGTGCCCCGCCATTGACAGTTGGTGACCAAAATTTTAACATGGGATTTATTGACAAAAAGAAAAATGTAGAATGAAGCCTGATCCTTTAAGAACTGGTAGGATATAGCATTGAGCGTTCCCTGTCGGTTCTGGTTCCTCGTGCATGTCCTTACATTCTACTGTATGTAAGGGAGTGTGAGCATTTGCATTCATCACTGGATTTATGTGGCAGGCCTGTCAGTATTTTTGCCGTTACTTGTCATGTGCTATCTGTGTCTGATGCGTTTGGTGTGTATGTGTGTGTTTGGTGTGCAAGCATACATGGTTAGAGAGTGTGCGTGTGAGTGGACAGACCCCACCCTGCCACGATCAAAGGAAGTAATTGCAGCTTGTTTCCTGTAATTAAAACTCTCTCTGAAAACTAGACCACTTCAGAAAGACACTGAGAGTGGGGGAGGAAGGGAAAGAGAGAGTGCAGAAGAGAGAGACACATGGGGGGGAGGAAGAGTGACTTGAAAATGAGAAAACAGATAAAAAAGGGCCGAGGTTTGAATTTTTTGTGTGTGTGAGTGTGAGAGAGAACCAGAGAGAGAGAGAGAGAGAGAGAGAGAGAGAGAGAGAGAGAGACGCACCTTCTGCAAACTGGAGGAGTTGAGCTGTGTCTTATCAATGATCTTTACAGCCACCTAGAAGCAAAACAAGAACGTGTTCATTTTTTATTACACTTTTATTCATTTATTACACTTGCTGCAGTGAGTTTGACGCATCTTGCTCACACAAAACTGCACAACCATAGGTCTGTGAGCAGAGCACAAATACACACTGCTGTCTGTTTGGACGTGTCGCGCACACATACGCACACACACACTGTGATACAATCACACAGCATTAAGTGATAACGTGCAATCACAGCAAGGCGACAGTTGCATAATAGGGCAGAATACAGACAGAGACACAAACACAGAGCTCAAGCATGGTTTATATCCATGCCACAATGAGGTCTATAGTTCATAATCCAACAGTGGTGACCGGCAAGGAAGACAGAGAAAGATAAAAAAAAAAAAAAAACAGAGCGAGAAAGAGAGAGATAAAACAGAATCTGAGAAAAACAAAAATACAGAAACAGACAGATGGGAGAGATACAAAGTGAGAAATGTAGAAAAAAGGGATGAAACAGACCAAAGCAGAAAAGGCAGAGAAACAAAAGATTATCTCTCATCAAGAACACAGAAGAGGGAGGTCCACTTTTCTCTCCTATTTCTGCCTTCCACTGTCAACTAACTCCCTTCTTCCACTCCTCTTTCTGGTTGTGCTTGTCTGTCTGACTCTTTCATGCCCTCTGACTCTCCCTTGTTTTCTTTGTATGTGTGTGTGTGTGTGTGTGTGTGTGTGTGTGCCAGCGAGTCACATGGAGTGTTATCAGGGTGTCAGGCACAGAGCTGTCACACATTGACAGAGCCCGCCCACCTCTCTCTCCCTCTCTCTCTCTCTTTCTCTCTCTCTCTCTCTCAGACCAAGAGTTGACTTGACTGGGCCTCAGACAGAGCTCAGCATGGGCTCACTGCAGATACAGCTTTTCCCTTAAAGGGACAGACCACTGCGTTACATCACATCTGGAATTCACAGTAAGCCAGAGACATTTAGGCTTCTCTATTCAAGCAGACAATGGTGATCTAATCTCCCACAGCAGATGTACCGTCTCCAAAGCCATGCAAGCCCCAGATCAGACCAGACCTACTGTGTCTCACAGCGTGAACCCACCCCTATCCTCAGCAACCAGGAAGCCAGATTAATGTTTAGACATGAACAAAAACATTTATAGTGTTTGTCTTCTTTTTCCCGTCTTGGCTAATTAAAAATATCTGAGTCTTCTGTACTGATCTAAACTGTTTTTGATGTTACAATAGTAACTTTCTGAAGAAGTTGGAGTCTACTTGTCACTTAAACCAGCAAAAAAAGTGGTTTAAGTTCCTCACCTGCATTTTGTCACTTTGTTTTACAGTCAAAGAAATCTTGGTGTTAGTCTTAGTTACACTGCTCGACAAAGACTTACTGTTTTTTTATTTATTTTCTTCCTTAAAATGACTTCCTGAGCATTGCTGGTGTTATTGCAACATTGACAAGCCAGTTTCTAGTTAAATAAAGAGTCAATAGTAAAGCATTTCTCCACTGTGACTTCAGTGACTAAAAATGAAAGTTCAGAAAGTCAGTGAGACTTTTTTTAATGTCAAACTAAAGGAAAGATTAAAGCTTTCAGTCCAATCTAGCGTGTGTGTGCATGCATGCCTACCTCTTTTCCGGTGAGGACGTGTCGTGCCAGTTTGACCTTGGCGAAGTTGCCCTTGCCAATGGTTTTCAGCAACCGATAGTTACCAATGTGCGGCTGGTCATCTGATGTGGTTGTGGCAACGGAGTTCCGACATCGCGGCATGCTGGAGCGGCCAGATGATGACTTGGAGTCCTGAGAAGAGAGAAGGCAATATGTGAGCATAAGAGGAACGTGTTTACTTGTAGGCAGAAAGTAATAGAAAGTGACAGGAAAAATGTGACGGAGCAAAAGACGCTAGGTTATGTTTATGTGTAAAACTGTACATCATAAATGCTATGTGTCCAGCGGTCAGTCCCAACCCCTGCATCTATGAGACATATCAGCACAGAACATCCAAAGATTATAGTATGAAGCTATATAGGGTTTTGATACAAGCTTTAATTTGATGAATATTTCAAGTTTGTTGGCCATTTCTAAATTTCATTAGTTGAGAGAGACACGAATAACAGAAAACACACACCAACAATATGCATCAGGAGAAAATATGAAGTATCACTTCTTTCAGTGAGGTTGGGTATTCTGGTTTTTTCATCATACACTGTAGCAATTAATCTTCAGATCATTTGGGTCAAATAAAACAAAAAATAACTGAAAAGACACCTGAGAAAACTATATTTTGACAAACTTTGACAAACAATTTCCAATGAAAAAGTATTAAATTCAAGTGTATGACAATGTGTTTCTTTGTAAATAACTGTCCTAGTCTACTGCATTCAGGTAGGCTATCAGGGATTATGAAATAGTTATGAAAAAGAAAAAAAAGGCCTGAATACCTTCAGTTTCTTTTATGGATTAGGAACAGCAGAGAAACGGTCTATGGAGCTAAAGCTTTTACAGGGCTAGTAGGGTGTTGAAAGCTCTGTGTTATAATCTGGTGGCAAGATTAAGATAGAGACTTGGACCTTTTTGCAGTGGACAGCCAATATTGATTAAAATCTCACAGGCTTCTGGAGCGATTTAAACAGCTAAAACACAATTGGGTCGGATATTGCTAAGGACAAGAAAGAATCTTTAATCAATCAACAAACTTGGTGAGAAAAATGAAGTTTTTTTTAAATCAATCTAAAGCTTATTTGGAAACTGTACTCTGAGTTCATTTGACAGCCATAAACATCATTATGGGGAAAACAAAGAGGCCAACTGCTTTATACACAGAAAGCTGTAAATAGTAAGGGAATACAGGCGCTGATTACAAATAAATGATGTGCACTTTCTGTTGTGCACATGTTATGCCTTGTGGTTAAACTGTGGCTACCTGTTACACTGATGAGTTGCAATAGTTCCTCCATTTCTTTATAACATTGTCTAGAAGCATTCACATCTCTAGTTTTACTTGTAGTCTTTGCTGAAACATATTACTTAATGATCCCGTCCAGACATATATTAAGACATATAAAACTCTAGTTTGAACAAGGTGTGTCTGATGTGGTTTTTCTGCAAAAGCTTTAAAATCCTTGAAATGACATCTACTCCTTTTCCCTGTGTAAAGAGTGTTAGGGACTCTTCTCTTAATGCGCAAGTGTGCAGATAACACAACCAGTGCAACTAGGCTAAGAGGGTACAGCCCAACCAACCTTCTGAACAACAACTCGCCTGCCTCACTTCCACTGAAGCTTAGAGCAGCACTCAGCAGACTGCATCTCCTGAGGCAGCGGACTGGCGTAGCAGACTACAACGACTCAGAGGCAAGAGGAAGCACTGTACACGGAAGCAGAAGAGGAGGTTAACAGACCGGTCTGTTAGCCGAGCTAAAAGCTAACGCGGCCAGGCCAGCCATTCCATCGCTGTTTCTGGTCAACGTTCACCGTTTTTCTCTTGACAGAAACTTGGCAAAACAACAATATGCTGGACTTGACTTTTCAACTTGACAGGTTGCTACCCTTATGTGCAGATCGGAATTAGCTGTCGGGGAAAACCTGAGGAGGAAGACTCTGCATATAATCATCTTTAATTATATATGATTGGTTCCTTAGGTTTGTGACATGGGAAATCCTGCCTGACTGAATCTCTTTTTGAGACTTTCCATGTAGACTACAGTTTCAAAGCAGAAATGTTCAGCCATGGTGTTGACTGCTTATATGCTCCTGATATGTCTTGTAGCATTTGAAAAACACCACATGGACATGCTAACAAGGTTAAGACCTTGATTTTCATTGGAGGGGGTCTTTAATATTAGGGTATGAGCACATGTTAGTAAAAGCCACAGCTAAACATTGAAACTTTGCAAACTGTCTGTAAAGGTGCTCGGACTGTGATCTTAGTCTTGATTTTCCTGCTGTCACTGTTTTACTATGATTAATGCTTCACACACAATATTCAACTTTTGATCAGAGAGTCATATTGTGCTTCAGAGGATTAAAGACATAAATTATTATTGTAACTCAGCCTCTTTTTCTGTTTCTCTGTGACTTTAATTTGAACCCATATAGTGAACCTACACCGCTGCACAGCTCCAGCCAAGGCCAGCAACATAAAAAGTTATTTAATAGTGTCTTTATATGGTATATAGTAAAACTTTTTCTAGTTCATCTCATAGCAGACAGTGGGTCTTTCGAGTCATACGCACACCCACAAAAAGAAAACAAAACCTTGCTGTGCTGGCAAGTTTTGCATAGTTGGCAACTGCGATTGGGTTTCAACTCCAGGAAAGGGTCAGAGCAATTGTGTGTGTGTGTCTATGTGTCTATGTGTCTATGTGTCTGTGTCTGTGTGTGTGTGTGTGTGATCTGAGTGGACAGGTGACGAGGATCAGGGTCAGAGGAGAGGACGACTGGCTCCAGGGTGACGAGACGCAAACACACATGGGCTGTGACACAAACACCAGCGCACAGATACAAGAATACACACTTGTGCACACAAAGATGCGGGTACACAGACACTCACGCGGGCATAAACGGCGGTGCAAATCACACACACCTCTAGGAGATTTGACACCAATGAGAGAGACGGGCCAGTGAAATTCACACTGTTGGTGTGGAGTGAAGAGGTTCGCTGTTCATACAAATCATCTCTTTCTCTTGTTCTCTCATTCCAACACCGACTAGCCATTTTATTCAGCCAATTATCTCTCTCTCTCTCTCACTTGAAGAAATAAGAGGCTGGCTGTGTATCACAAGCTGCCCGTAGACCACATTTTTATCAACATCTTCTTCCCACCGTCACCATATCTTGGGTCATGGGAAATGGGGATAACCATGATTACTTCATTGTGTTAGTGTGTTTCTTGCTCCAGATGGTATGATCTAATGTCTGCACCCCATCCACCACCCCCCCCTACATCCTCATGCTGACAGCGCAGACCTGCACAAAGTGTAATAGGCCAGATTAAGCTTCAACACAAGCAGAGGAACTGGGATTAAAAACAAATGACAGTTGCATTAAAGCAGGAGGACAGGGGAAGGGCCTTATGTGGCCTTGTGTGAGTGGGGGAAGCAAATGATTTTTATTTTTGGATCCTGTGGGAGAGGGGGAGAGGGAGACAGACAATATGTCATATGTGGACACTATTTAAGACAATGAGACCCAATCTGACCATACAGAGATGAATTTAGGATCAACTGGGCTGTTCTCACAAAGGTCTACATGATCTAACTCCCTCCGTCACTCCCTCAGTTTTGCATTAATCTCTCTGGAGTACTGCTGTTCAAAATAGAGCCTGCAGGACAAGTTTTGCCCTCAACAAAACATTTGTTGGGTTTCTAGAAAGTGATAAGACCTGCTTTGACACAGTTTAAAATGGTGTGACATAATATGCGGGTATCAAGATTTACACCAAAGTTTAGAGTTTTTGGATTTTAAACGTATTTAAATTTCTAAACAGCTTGTAAAGATGTAAACACGTTTAGGTGTAGTCCTTATTCCTATTGGAAAAATAGTGTGTATATATGAACTACAAGAATGGCCTTTTCCTTCAGTGGGTTTATATGCACCTAGTCGGCTCTCTGCGGTAAACCAATATCTTAATGCCACACAAGGAACTTGATTTCTGTTATTGGGATAGGGGATTAAAACCCTGATTTCCCCAGTTAGATTTGTTATTGTTGTGACAGAAGAGCGGCGACAAGACAATGAATGAAATGTACATATAATAGCCTCTAGAAGTTTAGGCTGTTTCCACCACTGAACAACTGTGTAAACTTCAGACACAGACTTTAAGGAAAAACTGTGCACTGTCTGTCTGCGTGTCCTCTCACTAGGCTTCTGCTCCAACGCAGACACACAAAGAAAAAAAACAAAAACGACATAAAGAAGCAGCTTTTTATCACTAATACAGGTCAAATAAACTAACCATGGCTCCAACATAAGTTTGGGGAGAAATCTGATTACTGGCCTGCTGCATGTATACGCCTATGTACAGTGATCAGTCTAAAGTCTGCATTGTCTGACTTCCTGCACAACAAGGTTTCTTGTGGGTATATAAAGGCTGTCGATGACAAAAATGAATACGACAACAGTAATGTCACACTTTTAACAGTTAAAGTAGTTTGTGGTTTGAGTAAGCGCTGATATCAGCGACAAAAAGCAAACATCAGCCTTTAAGACGTTAAATGACATCATTTGAGGTGTGTATCTTGATTTTGAGTCAGAGAGATAATCTAACAATGTTCAAAGACACAGCAACCATCCACCCTGGTTTATCTAGCTGCTCATCACTCCACACAGGTGTAATGAATGAATGAATCAAGGATCCTCAACAAACGCATGACCAATGAAGATGACTGTGCTGAAGTAACGAGCAACACAGTGGTATCCATTTATGATTTCCTGGAAAGTCTGGAAAAGATTAATGAAAATGTCAACTTTTACTTATTAATCAAGATGGCAGGATGTGACATTCACTTAGTGTAATTTCTGGGTGGCATGCACTGTATACTTTAATACATTTTAGACAATTTGCTATTTCTCACAAAAAAGTGTACATTGAGCTGTATCTATATAATAAAAATAAAGTAATATTTTAATATAGCATGAGATTACGAATATGAAGAGATTGTACAGTAAATATTGGACAGTTGGAGTGTGCCATACAAGTTTAAATTAATAATTTTTTCCTCTTTTTGTCAAACTAAGGAAATGGTTGTCAAACATTACTGTGTTATAGAGGACCAAACAAAACCAGCTTACCAAGGTTGAATTACATGTACAACCCTGGTACAACTCAACAACTGACATGAAGGTCAGTAGACAGGAAAACATTTTTTGTTCTTTGGTTACTATCATCCCCCTCTAAGTCGCTGACAGGCCTAACTTCTGCTTCTGTACTCTACCAACGTTAAACTGAGAGCATGGCACAAAATACAGTAATTAAAATTCAAGTGTATTTCGAGTTCTTTCCCTCTTCCAGAGTCCTCGTCTCTTTAGTCTTCCTTCTCTCCTATCCTCTTTCATGTCCGACTATTTTTGTCTTCTGATTCTTCCTTCATTTTTGGGCAGCTGCAGGCTAAGCAAAACCCCCTCCCCCAACTCTCACACACATACATATGCACACACATACACATGCACATACCCACCTCTCGCCTCAGTTATAATTATAGATGTGTTGCGTGACAATAAGTGACATCATTGTTTTGTTCTCACAGTACTCTCTGATGTTGTGTGTGACTCATGAATACTAGCTTAGGACTGCCAACAAAAGGCAATTTAGCAAAGAACGTACTAACTTGGGGTTCCAGCGTATTCAAAATTCAAGAGTCTGTTTATGACATTCACGCCAGATGACAGGACTTCTTGCGTGAGGTGATGGGATGGAAGGAGTAGAGGTAGTAAATTGGAAACACACGGCCCGAAAGACATAAATATAACCAATCACATGACATTGTTGACCACTTCAGGTGACAATGAAAAGGGGACAGTCACCAAGGCTGTGCAGAGCGAGTTTTGGCTCACATATCACTGCAAAGGGGACTTTTCTTTCTAAATACATAACTTTACTTTTTGTTATCAATTGTTGTCATTTCAAAAAAAGGACAGCAACAGTCATTGCAATAACAAACACAAAATGTCAGAGTATATAACTACCCCCACTAGGACCACAAAAGGTCATCCCTCCCTCCCACCCATGTGACAACCAGTACCTTCCCCTCCCATCCCACCACAGTTCTACATTACATAGTATATGTATTCATAGATTTACAACAATACAGCAAAGTGCACTTACATACATTATAATGCCATACTTGTACATATTCAAGCCAACAGCTATTTAACAGCTGCTGCTGCAGAGGCCCCCTGTATTCTAGCTATATATTGTTCCATGCGTAGTATGCTCAGAAAAGACATTAGCCATTGTGTATGATTTAATCTTAGAACAAGCATTTTTTTGCTGCTGTAAAATCTACAAATAAAATATGAGATTTGAAGGCTGACAGATCCAGTGATGACGTATCATTCAAAATCAGCAACCTGGGACAACAGAACAGGGTATACGCACACCCAGTTAATCTGATAAGGTAGAACACACTACTTTCCAGAATGAGGCCACTGCAGGGCACTCCCAGTACATATGAATACATGAGCTCATGAGGAACTCAAGAGTACATAAATGACAGATTTGGGAGGGTATGAGTTTCATGAGGTGGTGTTTTCTAGGAGTCAGGTAAAGTCTATGTAAAAAATGGAAGTGAAAAAGTTTGTGATTAGGGTTTTTAGACGTGCAGTCCAAGTAATCCCTGACAGTAAACTAGTTCACCTCACTGCCGAGATGGTCTGATGAACAGCGAGAGGACCAGAAGAGGAGTTCAGTGACAAGATAGAGAGTTTAGAGACTAAACTACTTGTCTGAACATCCACATCCAACATGACATGAAGCTCATGGGTGTATAAAAAAGGCCCCAAGGGCACAGCAGAAGCGCACATGGAAGATCTGAGTTGCAGGTATAGGAAAAATGAAGAGCCAGGTAAATCAATGAAATTTGAAAGTCATTAAACGTTCTGTGAATATCCTCCGAACAGATGTCAGACAGAATATGGATACCTTTATTGCTCCACTGGGGAAATTAAAAAGGTACTCCTCCGGTAAGAAGAGCAAAATTGTGGAAAATGGGACTGTGGGTGTGCCACTTTAACTGAGAGTGAGTAGCTTTCTATACAGTGTGCCAAGTTGATAAAAGGAAAGACATTATCGGGCCCAGTTTAGATTTGGAGCATTTAGGAGACAGATTGGAGTATAGTAAGTCTTTTAGATGATGAGGAGAGGCCAAATATTCCTCTGTAACATTGGGTCTATGCATTGGGGTCAAACAATACACACCTTTCTGAATATTCAAGGGTAGCATCAAACAATTATTTTCACTAATTAATCCACTGACTATTTTCTTGATTATATTTAGTCTATAAAATGTTCCTAGAGCCAAAGTTAATGTCTTCAAATTGCTTGTTTTGTCTGACAAACAGTTCAAGAGTTCACTATCACATAAGACCAAGAAAAGCAGGAAATCTGCACAATTAAGCTGGAACTAATTTAGGTAATTTTGGGCATTTTTGCTTGAAACGACTGTAAAAGAATAGCGTATCTCTTTTCTGTTTATCAGCTCAAAGATTAACTGACTTATTGTTTGAGCTGTATTATATTTTATTACTCTTATGTATTACACATGTGGTCCTATTTTACTATCTTTAATTTTGCAGTTTAATTTAATGACAGCTTAAATACTTAATCATCTTGGATATGTGTTGCCTTTACTATGTTTTTGCCAGTAGATTTTTCTTTCCTTATCTCCAGGCCTGATTTGTTGATTGTTTCTCCAGCAACCATCATTCATGAAGTGAAATATACCTGCGATCTGCTTTGGACCTGCGTTCACCGACTAGAGTGTGTCAGGCCTGTTTCATGGAGTGCAGCCCTTTCTAGTCAGTCTCTGTCATTAGTTGCCCACTGTGTGGAGAGACCATTAGTATAGTGTTTATATCCGGCGCAACATTCAGATCTCCCTCCCAACACAACACACATACACACAAAGTGAAAACTCACTGACATGTTTGCAGCTGAGAGCCATTTACTGCCACACTGCAAACACAAGCATGTGCACATGACCAACACACACACAAGGGAGTAATGCTAATCCAATGCAGTACTGGATGTGTTTTGACTCAAGCCTCATTATCACTGACCTTTAGTAATCTGAGTTCTGGGAGGAAGCCACCGAGATACAACCAGATGGAATTTAACACAGCACAGTTCAGAAAGTAAACCAATGGAGAGTTGCACACAAAGTGCAGCGACACACTAGAGTACAATCAAAAGACAGCCGAACCCAAGTGAACGATAGGGAAAGATGGGCAAAAATGTTACCAACAGAATGGTCAGGAAAAGTAGGGGTAAAAGAAGGAGAGGTGCGTTTAAAACACACTCCAAACCAGGCTAAGTTGAAAAAACACTGTTTACTACACTGTAAAAAACAAAACACTCTTCAGTCTTTTCTGTTTCATCAACTATCGACCATACATCTGATCAGGCTTCCAGATTATTATTGACTGTTTTTTACCCTAAACTTACCTAACTAGAGATACCACGGTGAGGAAATTTTCCTCACAAGTTTGTAATTGTAGCATCAATCGTCCAACTAAGTATTGATAGCAAAATGAAGGTGGGGGAAGTTGCCAAGTAATGTAATCGACATATGTCCAAACAGTGTGTGACACCGCGGCAAGCCTATACCTAACCCTGCAATCACAACTGAGAATCACATTTGGGATTGGTTACTTTATCAGACCTTATTATAGAAGCTGAGCCACTTGTTAGGGGTGTGTGTGTGTGTGTACATATCTGTTAACCAAAAACAAATGTGTTTACTAGTTTTGTATTTTCTTTTCATTACTGATATACGGGGCGTAATTTCACAAGACCACCATACTCTAATTATACAAATTAAAAATATTACAGCTCTTCTGCTGAATTTGCAACAAAACTGTTGATGGCTCACTGGCAGCTACTGTTGTTTATGCTGACAGTTTTTTTTGTTTTTTTTTTAAATACCGCATTACAACCTGCTGTTAGCAATTAAATGTAATCACACTGTTCCCTCTCATTTGAAATAATTAACTATAAATTAACTACTCTATCCTGTCCGGTCTAAGGACAATTTCAGTTTGTCAGTGTCGTTTAAACACTGCACTGTGGATGAATTTCAGATTTAACAGGGAAGTAATGACAGACACAGACAATTTTAACCTTAGGGGAAAACCATATCACACTTGATTAAATTTTAGAGCGGCAAACCAATTTATGAGGTTAAACTCAAGGTCTAAACACTTGGACACTGCCAGAGACCATTTTACCCTATTTGATATAACATCGTTATGTTTGGTGTTTTCCTCAAGGTGTGAGGGCTATTTGAGGGGTGGGCTGAGGACAGCTGATTAACAAATTCATTATAAAAGGATAAACTTTACATTGATAATTATCAAAAACACTGCCAAATAAAAATGGCGATTTATGTCAAAACATATTAATGAAAAAATATTATTAAGGGTTAATTTCTCTACAGGTGCAGGTAATTTTAACATAGCTCTAGCTCGCATTAATTACAGCTCCAAATACCTGTTTGATCGCTACTACAGTAATTAAGGTCCCTTCCAGATAATCACCTTGTGTTTTAAAGGTTTTTGTTGTTTTTTTTTAAAACACAGAACTGTTACTGAATGTAATCAGATTGGCACACTGGGGTTAACCTCATGGATAAAAAACGTTTGCAGTGACACAGAGTCCTAATTGGAAGCCTGCACATCTAAAGGAGAAAAAAAAGAAAAGCCGTTAAGACAATCAGCCCCTGTGAGTTCATTAAAAGAGCGGTTTTAATGACAGCTACATGTAAGCTTACAATTGAGCCTGTAGGCTGCCTTCATGTAACTAATTTTACATGCAACAAGCTGGCAACCTGCTGTTATTTGGCAGAAAGATGAGTGTGAGGAGTATGAAAGAGGAAAGAGGAGTATGTTAACTATACTTGTCTCAATTAATCTTGTTTATTAATTAATCCAATTCATGGGGGATTAACTTGAGCTAATAGCTGATAATACTGTTAAAATAAAACACTTCTCAAACTTTACTTATCAAACTGCTCTTCAACAATATCTTTGTTATCAGTGCTGCTACTTCAGCTTGGTGCAGTTCTATGAATAGATTTAAGATTTTATGATAGAATTTTAATTATTTATAGTTCTCTGTGTTGGGCATGGTAAAAACCGAGGCAGTGTGCCAGTGATGTGGAGGAAATTCTGATATGACATTACACTTATAGCCTTTATCTATTTACACAACATTTAGAGAAATAAATCCAATATTTATTAGATATTTCTCCTCCATTTCTTGATACCAACCAAACCTTTAAGTGGCACAAACAAGCTCTGAACAAACAGGGTCTTTATTGGATACATAACACAACCAAGTACAAAAGCTCCTGCATTATACTGAAATTTGTGGGTGGGAGGAGACACACACACACACACACACACACACCTCCCAACTATGTCGTGATGGCTGTGTTGCCATGGAGATTTGTCGCTTGCTGAATCCTGCCCTCTATTTCAACGTTGCTTTGTATCTCTTTCATGCCTCCTTCCTTCTCTCTTGCTCCCTCCCTCCTCTTTTTTTTCCTAGCCTTCTATTCGTATGTTTACATTTCTATTTATACTCCACTTTAATGCCAAGATCAGTTTCCAGAAAAAGAAAAAAAAAACTGACAGAGAGTTTGCTGTCCTTAAACGGGTACATGTAGTGGTCAGTATTGTGATATTACCATATAGCAGTCAAAGAATCCCTGACACAGTTGTAACTTTTAAGTTATTCTTAATCACCACATTTACCGAATCACACGGGTGCTGGTGAGAAATATTTTTTTGACTGAACTTTTACTGGTGTCCAGGTTGTGCAGTGAAGGTGCATAATGACGAGCGCCAAAGGCAGGAAGTCCCCATGGGGGTTCCGCCCTACCCATGTAATTTTTTTTTTTTTTTTTTTTTTTTTTTTTAAATAGTGCAATTTGGTACATTCTGGCCATGATTTTTTATCCCTGGCAAAGGCACCAATGCATGAAAAGTATAAATAAAATTTACCTTCAAAAAGTATGCTACTAGTGATGAAGGAGTCCAATTTCTCTCCTTACTGAACAAAAAACTTGTAGGCCTAGTAATTTTAGCTGTCCAACTATACTATACTCTTACTATTTAGAATAAAGGAAAACAAATATCTGTAATTATTATCTTTATCAACTTTAAAAGGCAACCAGAATCTACATCAGTCTGTTAAAGAAAAAAAATGAAATTCTTGTCACTTTCATACTAACATACATGACTGCACACTGACAATACTCCGTATTGGTTCAGTTCTTTATCGATACTTGTATGGATTCTTTTTCATTACTAAATAATTGCTTTTTAAAAAAACAATTAATTCAGAACAGGATTAGAATTTATATTTTAAACATAACTAAATGTTTCTAGAGCAGCAATCGTAGTGTTTACAACAGCAAAGTCACTATATAAACTCAATAATATCTCACTATCTCACAACATGTCAGTAAAATAAACAATATTCCTGACATCACAATACTGAGTGAAGTTTGGAAAGAAAGAACACAGTCATCAGTCATAATCAGTCCTTCCTCCTGTCCTTTGTCCTCCTCCCTCTGCTGCTGAGCTGATTCACTGCTGCAGGTATCACTGGTAGAAAGGAGGGGCTGGTTTGTCTCAGCCAACAACTCAGTTTACAACAATCACCCAAATTTTAAGATACGTGACAAACTAAGCTCAACAGTTGAGACTACATATAGACAGCTTTCATTTTAGCTTGTTCGTAACAATTTGCTATTAGCTGAGCTAGCGCGCTGTGCTCGTGGATGACAGAAAGCAAACAGAGCAGATTGAAATATTGCTTTTCTACATGTTTATGCTTGTTGAACAGGTGTATTGATTAAGTGCTGGCTTTTTACTTGTTGGTTTTATTGTACTTACAGCAACAAGCATAGGCATTGTCAACTCGAGTAATCTTCATTTCATCGGTGCTCTGCTGTTCGCTGACTTTGCTCGTCTTTGTGTGTGTGTGTATGTGGAGGAGCTCAGCCGCAACACAGAGAGCAGAGGAGTGGCTTCAGAGCGATAATAAATTATACCAAAATGTTAAAAAGTAACAATAAAAGAACCGGTAATGTTGGTGCTTATCAATACAAGGGTCTTTGATAATTTAGCCCGGGGGCCCGTTTAATTCCGGGTTTCGGTACCTATCCTGCCGAGAAATATGTGCACATCAAATAAAACTGCCATACCTTTGATTATTTTGAAGAAAACAGATGTATAAATCAATGCATATACAACCATAGGAAGCTGGAACAAGCTTTGATGTCTGTAACAAAGCATCTCTATCCTTTGACATTTAATAGTATACAGAGCGAAAAGCAGAACTAGCAATAAAAATAAAACGGACTATGAGGGAACAAATAATTCACTTTTGATGGAAATCCGTCTGTAGACGGATTTCTTGCACCCATGCATATCATATAGTAACCCTTACATATACACACCAGTTACTCCTGCAGCCATAGTACTAACTGGAACTACTCGCCAATTACAGGATAATCCCAACAGGGAATAACTTTAGGAGGGCTCATGTGAAACAACCACTCTAATGAGAGGGAAATTAAAAGGACACGTGTCAAAAAGCTGCCAAATGCCTGAGTGAAATGCTACTGCTGTTCTGATTCAACTCGTAATAGAAAGCCAGCTGAATAGGACCAGGGTGTACGGAGTATTACATTGGCAAATTATATAAATAAAATGACTAAATAGCACTTTTTACACTACAGTCACACACATACAGGATATAAGAGGAAAATTTGAATACATGTGCTGCCTCTGTTCAGCAGGGAACAAATTTCCACACAGCTCTACCCAGACAAGGTGAAAACATTTTCATGTATGGGTAAAAATCTTAAGGCACACAGCCTTTAATAAACAGCTTTACTTTTCAGACATTTTCTGGTAGTGCTTGGCTCTAACAATATTACCTTTTGGCATACGCATGCATATATTTCCACATCAAAAAAGTAGATTTTGCAAACCCTGTTTTCTTCTTAAACCTTTTTATATCTTACAAGTTGAATACGCATGCAAGTGTCACATTTGATGGTTTTCACAAAGCTGAGGCTGTCAATTTTTAACTCTGAAGCACAGCAAAAATAGATGTCTGTGACTCACAGTTGTAAATGTCTTTTGGTGACAAAGCAGGGCGTTATTTCATCAGGCTTGTGTTTCAATAATCAATTATGTAACCTCCTGGCAAGGATCACCGCAAAGGAAGTTTAAGATTCAAGGATTCTTTAAAGAGGTCATATTATGCCCCTTTCCCAGTTTAATATTTAATTTTTGTGGTCTATGTACAAACATTTGTTTTTATGGTCAAAAAGCATCTAGTTGCAGCTGTACAAGCCATGGATGCAGCCCCTCTGTCTCACTCTTGTTTTGTGTCTGCTCATTGCCCCTCTCGTCTGATTGGCTGACTGTTTTCTGAGTGACGCTTGCCCAGGCCAACCACAGGTAACGGATTGTAGCACACAGAGAGCAAAGGAGAGGAGAGAAACTAGTGTGACCATAAATAACAGCAAAACGCAGTAGAGACTCTCACACTGAGCTGAAGTGAAACTAGTGCACATAAATTAGGTAAACAACATAAGCATATTTTGTTTCTTTCAGGGGGTGAGGGGAATTCCCGTTTGGGGGGGGGGGGGGGCCATCCCTCCAAGGCAATGGTACGGGAAGCACTGAGCATATAGTTACGACATCACAACCTTACAGAAGTCCAAACGGCTCGCTTAAAGGCACAGTTTCTGAATACGGGCTGTGTGCATTTCTCTGTCACAGTATTTATAAAGCATCTAGAACTGCTTTGTAATGAAAAAAGAAATGGAAATCTCCCTTTCTACTGTATGTCCCCTTTAACATTTAATGTTGTTTAACATTACCTGTAATGGGCAAAAACAGGACCAGCTGAATCAGAACACTGTATATCCCTAACTAGCATGCTCTCGTGACCTCTTTTCAACCTCTGCGGGCCAATATCTAATATACAGCACAGCTAGCATACGCATACAGTATCCATATACTAGCTATACAAACCCTCCACCACACACACGCGGCTAAGTAAATTTGTGAGGGGCCCTTTACTTTAGCAAGGTGGTGTCACGCTGGGTCTCAGTTTGCTGTGAATGTAGTGTCGTGTGTTTGTGTTCTGTTGAACTGGATTACCCTAACTCCCTAGGTATGTGTGTGTATATTTGTGTGTGTGTGCGCGTGTGTCTCAAACCAATTCAGTGCCCTTGTTAGCTCTGTTGCCGTCACAGTTGGGACACACTGCACAGCATTTCCTTGCGTGCACTCATTGTGCTGCTATGCAACTCTGTGTGTGTGTGTGTGTGCGCGAGAGAGAAAGAAGCAGTGCATGTGAGCCACCAGAGTAAACAGGTCTGTAGCTTTCACTGAGTGTCTGATTTAAAAAGCTGGTGAATACATGTAAAGATAGATGAAATACAGGGTTTTAAATTTGTGAATGTGGGCAATTTTGCCTGAAACGAAGATCACCTGCGCTTATCATAAAAAAAAAAAAAACATATATATTCACATTTATGAAAGAGAATATCAACCTTTAGGGGGAAAAAAGCAGAGAGATGCAGCAGAATCTAAGTGGCTCACCACTTTGGCTAAACAATTTCCTTTGGGAACCCTTGAATGGTGGTTTTGAGTTTAAATTAATGGTATGATTCATTTTTTGGAATATTAAATCACTGCAAAGACACTGCAAAACAAAAGTCTTAGCAAATTGTATTGCATTTAAACCTAGAAATGTTAAAATGGAAAATACTTAACTGTGTTAGAGGAAGAGTGCCACCAAATTAGATTTTATGTTTTATATGATTACAAATCCTGATTTGTTTTTCGGGATACATTTTCTTAAGCGGCTCAGTTCCAATATCTAATACTTTTCGGGTGTACACTCCATTAATCAAAGATGGGAAATTGTTATCATCATTATTATGGTGGCTCGCTTGTTCCAGCGTGATTTGAATACCAACTAATTCATTTTAACATTCTGACTGGATTTCTAGATCAGGTCTCGTGTGACTCAGCAGATATTAGAGAGTTGCCACCACTAAGAGGGGTATTAGGACTCAGTATAACTCATAAGAATACAGTTAGGCACCAGTTGGGGCAACTAAAACACCGAAGTAGGTAAATCAAGTTGTGGTGCAAGATACACCACAACAAACACCCCTGACAGAGATCGTCTTAACCTTGGGAAACTCGTTTTGGATGATAGTCAACATTATTACTATTTGATTGCAGGAATGAGTGCGTAAACAATGGCAGCTTGAATATTTGCCACCTACTGTGTACTAAAAAACATGTATTGAAAATGTACTTTTATACAATAACCAACGCAATAATAACTAATATAATACACCAATATGTCTGTTTGATCTGTAGTTTTGTTCTATTTTGTCTTTATTCTTTCAAACTATTCTCCATATGAAAATAAAAAGGTCACAAACTGAAAAAAATATAATAATTAGGTTTTAACTTAATCTCTTCTTTCAAAATGTTCCCAGCTCTCAAAAAGAAATCCAGGTGTTGAAGACAAACTGATATGAGATGACTAAACAGAAAGACAAAATTACACTGAAGGAGAGGGAGAAACCCGCACTCCTACACCTGAATTACGTCAAACCCTTCAAACGGTCTACAGTTAGCTGCCACACCTACCACTTGGCTCAACTGGAAAGGCCTGTTTTACCCTGCTCCCTGAGACAATCCAACATACACACACAAAGCATTGTGGGTTAAACACTCAGGTAGCACCTGCTCATTCTATATTTACGTGTCCACTGGAAATCCAGGTTTATAAACAGACTGATCTCATTAAATCAAAATGTATTTCCAATCTGATTAACAACTAACTGCCTGTATCTGTGTGAGGGAAGAATAAGGGAGTGTTAGTGTGTGCCGGCAAGAACAAATGTGAACGTGATGGAGTGAATGATCTAGCGTGTGTGTGTGTGTGTGTGTGTTTGAGGCAGGTTCTCTGTTGCTAGGGCCCTGGCTAGCTTTGTCTTTCTGTTCATCTGCCTAGTGACTGGTCTGGTAAGAAGAGAGGCATAATTTATGGTTTCCTGGGCGTAACGGCAACGTGTACGTGTGTGTGAGAGCGCGTTTGGGCTATAGATTGCTTACACGATGACTCATTCCAGGAGAGGATGAATGAAGAGTGGCAAAAAGGTGAATGCTGGAATACTGAAACATCTTCACCGACATACCTGTGTCAATACGCTCACATTCAGCGCTTCTCTGTCACATCTATATTGAATTTCCAGCTCAGCAGCTTGCTGGGAGATTCTCTGCTCGGCTCACGCACTCCCAAGGTGTCGAGTGAAATATATCAAACTGCTCAACAACACTCATATTTCCAATACAGTGTTTGCTTTGTTTTTGTTGCTGTGGTGCTTGACAGCCTTTTAAATCTGCAGCCGTCCCTGTTTCAGTCCCCATGCAGGTTACAAAAGGTCAGACTGTGATGGACCGGAAACTAGGGCTGAACAATAACAACATTTTTATGTTATGATATTGACATCATAAATGAATGAGTGACTAAATAGTGATGATGGCACAGGGGTTAATTTCTCACCAACCACCGCTTGAGATAAACAATGGTTAGCAGTGGCAAAGCCAGAAATGTACTGTTACTATACAGTTAATAATTAGAAGTGATCAACCTTAACTGGCAAAAAAGTTAATACTATTTGATATTCTGAGAATTACTTTAGATTACAATTATTGAATCACAAGCAGTATGTTGTTGATTTTTGTTTTTTTGTTGTCGTTCTCATGATGTCATGATGACTTTCAATGGATTAGTAAAATTGAAACAATGAATCATAAAGAATTAGGCTCCATATTGAGCGGACATTTATTAGATCCAGTAACACTCCCGAGGTGAACAAGTAGGACAGAACAATGCGACAGCCTGTGTCACAGTTTCCCGTTAATATGCGGCTTACGAGACTTAAAAAAAAGGATTTAAAAAAAAAAAAAGGACTAAATTCTCATGAAGAGAAGTTAAAGCAATGGCTGGTTTTGTGTCAAACAAGAATGCAACTTTGCTGGTCTGCCTATATTTAGTTTTCCCCCAGATTTTCTTCCTGCTCCTTCTTAATCCTATGATGTTTTTGTTTCCAATTCTTTCTTTTCCGTAATCATTGTTGCTCATGTCGACTACCTTTATTAGATCCCGCAGAAGTCTTAGCACGATAGGAAACACTTGTAGGAGTTTAAACAAGAATGTGAAGGCCTCAGCATTGAATGTCAGCCAGCTGTGGTGTATGAAATGATCCAGGTGAGGTCAGGTGATCCTCCCAATCCCATCTGGTATCGAGCCCTACGATACAATATAATCAAGCTCCCGTCCCTCAGGATTCACACAGAACCAATTCCCATTTTCTCTGCTTGATAAAGTAACCTACATGTGGGACAGCAGGTGAAAGCAGGTTTATAGAGCGTCATTAATATGGTAAAAAAAAAAAAAAAGAAGAAAAACACTGCAAACTCAGCACACCCAGCAAGGGATGTTCTGAAAGGGACCAATCAGGCTTCTTTTCCGGTTCCTTGTCGTCACTGAGGGACTACAGGTTGCAGGTGCCATTAAGAATGAACCAGCGAGGTAAGACAGGCCTTTTTATATGTGCTATGTGTGTGCTTTTTGGTTTATTTCCTTGTTCTTTGTTTTTTTTTTTTTTTTAACTGTGTTGGAAGTTGTTAAACCCAATGTAGACATTAAAATCAAAATCAAGTAGAAAGAGGTCCTAAATATAGTTTAGCTAGTTTTTCATTTATTCTATATCACTTCTACAATGAGGAAATTACTCAGTTGAACAAATTAATGGTTCAAATCCATCACACATCGATGCAGGGAGGATCCAGCTTGTTTGGCTAGTGTGCAACTACCCAAACAATGAAATGGAGGATGAAGTAACAATTGAAGAGGCAGACCAGTATTTCTAGCTGCATTAGTCTTTTCAGAAGACGTGGCTCAATGAATAGAGAGGGAACATTGTAAAACAGGAAATCAGACAATCAAGTGATCATGTCTGGGGAAGTGGACAAAGAGTACAAACCTACAGTAAGCATGTTCACAACATACTGAGAAACAAAGCTCCATTTTGGACAAATCTGCTACAATAATTTAATATGATTTCTGGAAAAAAAAAAAAAAAAAATCTGCTTTGTACTTTAATGAGTTTGCTTTCTCACTATTTCTCACACTGATAACGAGTGTCATATTCAAATAAGTTCCTAAAACTAACCGGCAGTACCAAAACTTGTGTAACATGGCAACATGTCAGGTCAAAGCCACTCAACATATCTGCCATTTCACACTGTCAGAAAAATGTCACAAGCACCTCTCTGAATTAGGCAGCTCTCTGATAATGTATGCCCAGAAACTGTTAATGATGACAGTATGGTAGTGTGTCTTGATGAGTGACTTTTATTCCACAAACTCCCCATACTTTCATAACCATTAACTCACAACTTAGTTTGCCAGTCATGTGTAACACGGGCTTGCAATCTTTCCAGCCAAGTCAGATAATTCACAATCAGGTTAACTCGGTGTCAAGTATTAAAATTAAAAGCAAGCTCGTTCCAGTCAGGCAGTCTTTTTGCAAATACAAGTTGAGAGTATTCAGAGAATATCTGCTTTTACTGAATGGCACACAGACTAATCAAATCAAAATACACACTTAAGTCTCAGGGACAGTCATGTCCACACTCAGCCCGCCTTCTTGTCCAGTGCCATTTTGTCCTGTATCTTGAGACCCGACACCAAAGGCTTTCTATACATGGCCTTTAAAACAGACTGTGTTTGTGTGGCAGTATCCATCCGTGACCTTTTGCCTACAAACCTAGTTAAGAACTTGCCATGACCCCAAACTTTTTTCTTTCACCCCTAAATCCTCACTAGGTGCTGTTGGATGAGTAAGAGCGCATTCAGACCAACAATAGTACAACAGCAAAACACCACAAGGGCTGCGCTGGTACAAGCGTGTCGCTATAGGGCGCACACATAGGGTATACCAGGACGTTCAGTTTGAGCAGGTATTAATTACCAACACACACAACTTAAGTTTCACACTCTTTCAGGCCTGACTGTACAAGTATGAAAAGTTATCAGACAGTATATCTTATACATCTGCCTGTGGCTTGTGCCACAATGCTGCACACCTCTGCAGGGGAAAACACTCTGCTCTCATTGAATTAAATGAGGAAGTTAGCTAATATTAAAGGTCAATGCTAACATGTTTGGACAAGTGCACGTTATACCAACATGTTCAAAAGACACCAAACATTGACTTTTACATCAACCTTAAAAATCCCACTGGAAATATCACGGCCCTGTGTGTCTTTATGAGTCAACTACAGACTATATCAAAGACTTAATCAACCGTTGTTTCTGACCTCTGCTCCAGGTATGGGTGTAGCCATGTAGTTTGTGTGTATCACCGTGTGTGTGCGTTTATTAGCCTACACCTATCTACATACCGGCCTAGCTGTCGGTCTGCTTTCCTGTATAATCTTAACGGAAGCAGTGATCCATTGCGTGGGACAAGCCAACACACACACACACACACACACACACACACACACACACACACACACACACACACACACACACACACACAGGCACACGCAGTGAGATCATGGTATCAACAGACAACTTCCGTCAGCATTTATTTATACAAGAAGCAAAGGCAGACAAAATCTTTGAACCTTTGAGTCTCAGACACCTAGAAGTTTCCCTATTGGCTGGTAAGAGCAGATCTGCAGTCTGGCTGCCACTTACACACCTGGGTTGGGCTTTTTTCAGATAGAAAAATGTTTGACTGAGGGTGCAACTCTTGACAGATTGAAAGGTGCGATTTAATAATTATTCAACATGTTATACTTCTTGTTTTTTTTTAACCAACTTGTCATTTTGTGAGAACTATTTACCACATTTGCCATAATGAAAAAAAACTTGAAGATAGTTCAAGTAGATCTTAACTTATTTTGCTACACTCAAAGCCACTGACCAACTGCTTAAACAATCCATCACACCACCACCACAGCTACATTCACACACCTACAGACACTCGAGCACCATAAATATAGAAATGAGTTTAGCTTCACACAGGTGCTGACATCATCCTCTGGCTACACTGTCAACATGTAGACACACAAACGCAGTATTTTCCATCCAATGCTCTCGAGAGATTTTTTCACATGATACTTGTCAACAGCTGTCCAAGCTTTTCAGGTCATTGTCTGTATTGGAAACAAAAATGGTTTTCGTGTGAGCATGCATGGCTTTTGTTCATAATTACAATCAAGCTTCAGTTATAACGTTCTACAAGATTAAGACAGATATTGTGGTCACGGAAGCAGAGGCCTTGTTCCAGCTTTCTAATAATGATTTACAGATAACTATTTTTAAACTTTAAAGCACACTACCAATGTGGTTCTCTAATCAACTAGATGGAGACATGAAACACACAATCTTTTTTAACATCTCCTCATTCAATCCTTGACTATTTTGAGACTCGTATAGATGAAATGGTATTTATAGTGCGTTTGATGCCCCTCATTCACCAAAACCAGACGTGACAGTTACAGCTAAACACCTGTAAACGCCAAGGGGGCTCGTTGGAAACCACTGACAACAATGCCACTAATTTTAAATCTACATCTGTTTTACGAGTTCTCTGGAAACCTCCAATGATCCTTAAGGGTACTGTGTGCCATTAGTTTATTAAAACCAAAAACTCAGAAAGCCACTTCTATTATGACACAGGGACCAATGCTGCTTCTTTGAAATGACAAACAGCGGGTTCTTATAGCTTTGTGAAATATTCAAGGGTCCCATGTCAACACTGTCAATCACAAACACAAGAGACCACCACTACAGAGGATTTCAAGACCATACATGCACTATAAAAGTTCAAGATCAATATTCTAAATTAAAAACTTAGTTCTCAACATTCAGGCTAATATGTGGATGTTGGTCTTCTGTATTATCAACTATGTGCGATTCACAGGGAGCTGGCTGACAAGAGTGTTCTATCTTGCGACAGGTCAAAGCGATGAAAAGTCAAGGAGGAGGACATGCCCTAACACACAGACTAAATAGAAACCTAAATTTGTTCCTTCTATTCTGCAAGGAGTGGGAAATCCAGTGTGAGTGCGTAGGCAAGTTGGTGAATCACTGCTGTGTGGCAAAGAAAACAGAGACAAAAAAAAGCAAAGAGACAATCACAGTCTGTGGAAGGCCAAACAAGGGCCTCTCTCTCCAAAGCAGGAAATAATTCCAACTGAAAGAGATTTTATGGCTTAACAACAACTATAACATTATTTTTGGAGGATTAACTTAGTTGTGCATCTTACCTGCCCGGCTGAATTTTCTATGACTTGCACCAGCGGGATCCTTGTTGACATTTTTCAAAGACTTGAGAGTTGCCAAAAAAAGAGGGGGAAAGGAACAGTGAAACAAAAGCCACTCTTCAGTGTCTACTGTGCATTTAAAACTTTTGTAGCTGGTGGTAGAGAGAAATTGCCAACAGTGCTAGCCAGCCAGCTAGCAGCAGCAACGACAGATAGCCCGTGAATCAACAAGTTGAATCCCACATCAGCGGCTAGCCAAGTTAGCTAGCTAGAAACTAGCTCGCAGCAACCGCACGTCCCATGTTTGTCAACAAGCACAAAACAGGAAAAAAAAGCAAATGTCCTCTTTATTTTTTGAAAACATTCAGTTCACAATTTGCGTTTAACAGCGTCGAAGACAGCCAGCTAGCTTGAGGAAAAGTTGGGCAACGGTTGCATTGAACAGGACACGGTTCAATTAGGTGGCTAGCATGCTAACCAGTAAAGACTGCTAACCAACGTCTGTCGCCAAAATCTACACCAAATATTTATCCGGTGTGTCGTTTTCTTTAACGCGGGCTCGTCGCCTTTTTTCTCTCTTGTTTTCTCTCTGTTGTTACAGAGATGTTTTTTTTCCTTTTGAAGCTTTTGAAGCCAGGTCCGAGGGGCTCTACAAACTTTCAGGCCAAAGTTTTATTCCCGGCGAGGTTTCGAGCTTCTCGCCAACTCGCCCAAAAACAAGTCAAAATGTTCCCAAAGAGATATCCAGGTGAGGAGGGGTATCCACGAAATAAAAGCGGCAGCACCGTGTAAAAACGGTAACATGGCAGGTGAGAGTTAATTTGTGGCGCTAGCTAACAGGCCGTGTAGCTAATTCAGTGTTTCTCTCGAAGGAAAGCTAGTTAGCTGATCCTCCAGCGGCCACACAGCGACCCACAAAACTCAACATCCACGGAAATCACCGGCTCTCTTCCTTCGGTTGCGTGATTGGAATAAGGTCGTTCACCGCTGCTGCACTGCAGTGAGGCGGTGTAACGTTAACGTTACCAGCTCGTCCTGTCGCTACACCGACTGCTGTTATCCCCGCGAGCAGCCGATTGAAGACAGGGTCATCAAGTTGTAAAAATCCATTATCGGTAAACTGGAGGGTTTCTTGTCAAGAGAGTCACGGAGAGGCGAGGAGCTGCTGCAGTCTATGCGCACGATCCTGCCCTGATACCGGAACAAGCCCGCGGTAACATGGCTGCTACTTCGCTTGCACCACGACTGAAGGAGGAGGATCGGGGAGGATCGGGGAGGGGGGTTCGTGCTGCGGCTCGGCTTCACTCGGCTGTTTCTGGAACGTTTACCGGTGACCGCGATTCCTCCAGGTTGGTACTTCTTTCTTCTGTTTTATGGCGGGTTGCAACCAGCGTTCAGGCTGATTTATGGTAGGTCGCTCGACACTTTTGATAAGTGTCGCTCGACAGAAATGACGTATTTTCGGCAGAAAAAAAGTGTCGCTCGACACTTTTCTTTTATATCGCGCACCTGGAGAATTTTGTTATGTCGCGGACACCGTCATATTTTGTAGCGCAATGTGATTGGGTAATGTTCCTAACGTCGCCATGGAGATTGTAGTTTTCACTGAACTTCCTTATTGATATGTTGGTCTATAACTTCAGATAACTTGTAACGTCCTTTTTTAATTAGTCCTGTTGTGGATGATTTAATGTAACTAAACAAGCACACTGGAGGATAGGGTGTGGTTACCATGGAGACGACTAAAACCTTTCGCCGAAGCATAAATTGAAGACGTCGCGCGACTTTTTAATTTCTGTTGAGCGACACTAATCAAAAGTGTCGAGCGACCTACCATAAATCAGCCTGTTTACATACCGCCACCCAGTATGTTGGAGTGTGAACCAGAGTTATTTGCCACCTTAAACAATCAAACACAAGAAAATAAAAATAAATAAAGTACTAAAGAGTACTAAATTCTTTTATCAGTCTAGTTTCTTTCAAATAGTGGAGCAGACTGCCTAACCTGATGGCAAATACATTTTTTTAGACTCAGTTCTTCCACTATAAGCTTCCCGTTTCTCGTTCTGGAGAGTATTTTTTGCAGTGGCAAACTATATGCTCCACTCAGTCTTCTATTTGACAGTGCTCACATAATCCTGAGGGATGTTTGTCTATTAAGTGCAGTGTTTTATTAAGTCTGGTGTGTCTGACCTTCAGCCTTGTTAACATGTGCTCCTCTTAACTGACCTCACTTCTGGCTGTACTGCATAAAGGTGTCATCCTGTGTTTCTCCAGGTAGGTGGGTGGCAGGTGCACTCCAAGTATAGATTCTCTATTTTCTTCATCCCCTCCAGACATGTTTTAAGATTTATGTGTATAAAATACTCTTAAAATTACATCTACTCCTTCTCCCTCATTGAAAAATTCAAAATCTATAAATATGCAAATATTGCTTATTTCAAAAGTTTCACTGCTGGACACACAATATCTCCTACTTCACTATTAAGTCACTTCACAGCGTTTGTGCACTGGAGGCAAAAAAGTTTCCACATCACACTTGTGTAAGTTGAATATTGGACCAGGATTGGCTTCTAAACTATTTGGGATGTCACAAATCATGCTCTTAGTCCCCTTAAAAATGAGTTTTCAATGAGCACAGATAAATTTTCCACTTTCAGCAGATGAATGTGAAAACAAACTCTGCACACACATCATTCTGCACAGTGAAGCTCAAACATTCAACTGCAGGAACAAGAAGAAAAACACATTTCTGAGTGAAGGGGGATTTTTCCAGCAACATATCCGATCTCATGTAAATACACACTGCATTTGTGAATTTAAATATTTATAATCAAGGCTTCACTGCATGTAAATTACTTTTGGGCAGTTTTATTACTTCTTGTTGTTGTTGTTTGGAAATTGACACCAACAAAGCACAATATCATCTTGTACCTGTGTAATTATGTAATATTGTGACCCTGTCTTGCAATGCAGCAGCGTCCAAATCTACACCTTTACAGCATTGTGCATTGCATTCAACCTCCACTGTTACATAATTTAATTATTTATTGCACGTCACATTAAATTTTTACTCTTGTCACCTTCATATATTTCAATACACTTCACTTCATCAAGATTTATATCCCATTTTAAAACTATTATTATTCCATTCTGTGAAGAGATTTTGAAAGTTGTCATTTACTTTGTTTATTTCATTATTATTATTACTTTTTGTTCTATTGTTATTCTTCTATGTGGTGTTTGTGGGAGTAAATGTCATGTGTCAAGTTCATGACACATCCTTTGCTTGGCTAATAAACAGAAACTGATGTATTACTTTAGTTTCTTAGTGTGCACGGGGTGCAAAAATTCTTAAAGAAAGCGTTTCAGGAGAACTGAATGGTTTCTGAAAAAATAAGCAAAATAAAATAAAGCTGCCATCTACAGTGTGCTGTGTGTACTTGATGGGAACTTGCAGGCAACAGGGACACCAGCAGATTTTTGCACCAGTGCCCCCTAGAAGTTAATCCATCCACGTTAATGATTTAAAAATATCATAGTATCAAATTTGATGTTACATGTGAATAACTAAAAGTCACCAGCAGTCATAAAATATAATTACCAGTATGTAATTGTTTTTTTGTGTAAAGGTGGTGATGATTCAAAGGGGGACACAGCTGGGGAAAGCCCACATGAGGTTGTATGAAAGGACAACAGTGCAAAGCAGAGTCTTTTTATATCTGTTTCATATATAAACATGCACACACTCACTCACACATCTCTTTTTCCTCTTTCCGCCTCTGTCTGGACTCTCCAGGTCTGTGGGTGATTTCTGCAGGGTTTCCCAGACATTTGTACAATGTAGTCACATCCCTGTTTTCTTTCACCTCTAACACATTTAGTTTTTCCCTTTTATACCTCAGACAATCCAGTCTTTTATACATATTCTCAAACATCCGTCCGGCATGTCAGGGCAAAAAATAAAGGGACGGCCCACCTTGTGGTTTTTTTCCCACATTCATGCATCCACAGTGTTAAACTACTTTATAGCTGTTTGGACATGACTATAAAATATGAATATATTGCACATCATCAAGTGGTACATTACCATACTATGCAAGAGATGAATCTGTGGGTAAACACAAAGAAAAATTGAAATAAACAATAAAAACTCAAAATATTAAATGAATAAATCTTTTTTTTTCTTTTAAAGTCTCTGAGAGTCTTTACTGTCAACAGTTTTCTGTGCACACTCAGCATTTTCTTTAGGTGTTATTCATTTTTTTTGATTTAGATTTGATCTTCTTCCCTATTTTTTCACTGAAACTCTTTGCCATCACACATGTAAGTGTCATTTGTAAATATGCACTCATGCTATCCAGGAGTCTGACTGTGAGTTGCTGACAGCTGGCTTAGACATTTCCAAGTTACTTAGCAACAGCCGCGGACTGACGAAGACAATATGGCAGCCGTTGGAAGTGGCAGCTTCTGAACCCTTGTCAATCAACAGGACTGCTGGGACCAGTCATGGTACAGAATTTTCACCATTTGCACAATGAAAGGATGTTATGGAGAAAATACAAAAAAGAAAAAGAAAAAAAAAAGAAATCAGGAAATGAAGGATGTATGAGAGGCTTGTTGGTAATGACTGGGAGAGCATCCAACTGGCAGGATTTCCCGATGAATCAAGGGAAAATCACATCCCTGATGATGGAGGGAGTGTACTCAAGGCACGGTTACAGGAGACAAACACCTCTGTTTTCAGCGCATACCAGTGTGCCCATTTCATTAACAGCCTTGTTACTGTACCACAGAGAGTCACGTGTGACTCATCTATCAATAAACACTTAAACCAACTCAACTGACCTGGCAAAATATTTCCTCTTTTTCTTTTTCAGTACATTGGAGCAGGTCCAATTTGATGGTGGATCACAGGAGAGCTCGTGTCACCCCTATTGTACGCTGCTTTGTGTCCAGCTCTTTGTGAAAAATATCAGGAAATACCACAACCATCATATTATTTTTTTAATAAATAATGAACATACAGTATGAACTCGTTGACTCCACATTTTTGAACATGGGCAGCTTGAGTAAGAGGTTTGATGCAGAGGAAATCGTGCTTAAGTGTCGCCATCTGCAGGATGTCTGAATATATCACAGAGTATCATCTATCTATAACTATCTATCTATCTATGAATACAGTTTAAAAATATATCCTATTCTGAGACTGTTTCCTGCTGTGAGTCCCATAAATATTTGGACACAAACACTTTTTGGCTGAAGCTCTCCTACTTTGCTGTGGAGAAGAAACAACACAGTGAGTAGGAGGCTGAAATGCAGACTGTTAATTGCAGCTGATTAGATGATATTTTAAGTCTCATTGGATGAACATTAAAAAAAAACAACATACCAGCCTTTTTATCTCCAGTCCCCTGTTTCATGGTGCCAAATGTATCTGGCCAGATTGAGACTGTAATAACAGTTATTTTTAATATCTAGCCAATAATTTTCTCTGTAGAGGCTGGCAGCGTCTAAACATCACCAGACTTTTGATACATGATGGTCAGACTCTCTTTTCCTGTCTTTTTGCTTTTCAATTAATCCCTTTTTTCTTTTTAAATCCAGCTCGGTCCAACTGTATGCAGATCTTGATTACTGTGACACCCAATTAAAACCACACCAAAAACGCTCTGTCACATTGTCACAAATATGATCTAAATGCATTGAAGCGTGAACCACCCAGCTGTTAGCAGTCACTTCACTTTCAGTGACCAAATAATTCACCAGTAAGTCTGTAAGTGACAAAAAAAAAGCTGTTTTGGTGACATATTTTAAGAATATGGTAATAAAGGCTTAATTTTATTATGTCTACAGTGTCATCTTTCTCACTTTTATTTAGACATCAATAAAAGCAACTTGAATTTTAATTGACCCCAGTAGTTGTATTTGATCACATTGTAATTGTATGTATTACAGTATATTCAACTGTGTTTATATGACAGGTGGCAAAATGGATAAAATCCTCATAAAACCCTCCTAGTATATGTAATTTTATATCCTAACAGTGACTTATTTAACAATATAATACATTATCTGGAAAATCAATTAAGATTTTATGGATGAAATAATCAAAGAGGAAGGACCGTAGGTGTTGATATACAAGACTTACTGGACATGATGACAGAAGAAGACTCGATGCAAGGCCAGCAGAGAGAAGAGAGTAGAGCGCACACACATAAAATCAGTCAGTGCACAAAGTAGAAGGATCATCTGTCTTTAGTCTAATTCATGGCTCAGCAGTCTAAAAGAGTAAAAATCCTTCACCAGGTAATTCAGAAGGTGCTGACTCACAGCGTGGGCAAAATCACAATCAGAAATACTTTATTGATCCCCGAGGGGGAAGTGGGTCATGATACAGTTGCTCACATTCTACAAGACAAATATATATATGTAAGATAGTGGAAATGATAAGAAAATAGAAAGTAAGGAAAATAAAAACATGTAAAATATGTGCATCATATAATATATAAGTGTAAATAACGAGGGTGAGAAATGGGATCTATAAATGTGTTAAAATGTAATAGTAAGTAATAAATAAGAAATAGTTGAAATATGCAGTATAAATATAAATATAAATATAAACCAGAGTATTGCACAGTTGAATTATTGCACAAAAATATTGTGCTGTTAAGTCAGTGCTGCACAGTTGAAAATATAAATGAAGGGGTTATGAAGCTGCTGACACTGGTGAAATAAGTCCAAAGGGCCCGTCTACTGACTCAGAGTGTCTGACACTCCGAGGGAGGAGTTGAAAAGTCTGATGGCCACAAGCAGGAACGACTTCCTGTGTCGCTCTGCGGTGCATCTCAGTAGAACGACTCTTGCACTGAATTGACCAGTACGTTATAGAGTGGGTGGGAGACATTGTCCAAGATGACACATAACTTGGGCAGCATCCTCCAGCTCTAGTCCAGTTTGTGAATTTTAGTGAAATGTGAAAATTAAAGTAGTAAGAGGCAAAAACAAGCTTCTGTACAGACCACTGCTACAATCTGTCTGAACAATATGATGTACCTTACTAGTTAGAGAAGTTAAAACTATATAAATATATGAAAAAATGAATACGTTCAACTATATTAGCTCCAATTCTAACCAAAGCAATAAAGACTTTAGACCTCAGTCACATCATTTGCAGTGAAAGAATCCAGTGACACAAATGGAAATGAGGAAACTGATTTGCTTTTGATTGAAAATTGTGAGGAAGCCAGACTTTCCTTTGCATCACCACAGGAAATGCCACAGAGTAGGTGAAACCAGCATCATGGCCCTCAACTGATTTTGACAGCTTATTTTTCTAACAAGAGTCAGAAAAGTTTGGTTTTTTTGTATTTGCTGGTGAGGATGTTTTGTTGTTGAAGCATTTGCCACAGCAAGGCAGCCAGTATTCAATGGACTAGTCCAAGTATATATTTTTTTAAAACATTATTTAGAGTTTTGGTTAGTTGTTAAATATTTTCTGCAAGATATATTTAAATGGGGCAAAGAAATTCATCTGTAAATCAATAACTGTTTATAAACTCAGAGCTGCAACAATCAGTTGATTGCCAACTGTTTTGATAATCAATTAATCATTTGGGATCATTTTTTTAAAGAAAAAAAACTCCAAACTTCTCTCATTCCAGTTCCAGACAGTAAACTTGAATATCTTAGAGTGGTATCTTGGGTTTTGGGTAACAGCGATTGACATTTTTCACCAAAAAAGGAATCGACAGACTAATCAATAATGAAAAATAATCGTTATTTGCAGCCCTAAACTAAACTAACTGATCTCCAACAAAAAAATAACATTGTCTTTTTCCCATAATGACGTACTTCTTTCTAGCAAACTTCTTGAGAAATGATTAGAAAATTACAGACTGTGACATAAAGTGTTACTGTTCCATGAAGATCTAAAATGTTTCTCCACTCTGTCAGGAATCTAATTCTAGAGTAGAAACACTGAATCCTTTCACTATTTATTATGCTGGTTGAAAAAAGTAGTCAAATTTAAACATATTGAGTCTAAAAATGCTTGAATCAGCCTCGGCTGCCCTGTATAAATACATTATAAGTTTGAAACGTGTCCTGGATGGCAGCTACAGCCTGACACGCACATCCTTCAACGCTGGTTTGAACATTAAATAAGTGGCCGTTTACTGATTTGTGTGAACTTCATGTTATCAAAGACAAAGCTGACTTTATGATCCAATAAAAACATTAAAAAAATGGCCACATTCATGACACCATTATCAGGCTTTCAGTAGCAACGAAGATAATCCCTCTCGAGCTCCCTTAATCTTTTATTAAAATGTCTCCTTTTAAAGAGCTCCAGCTCTTTGAAGATAACATCAGCGTTACTGACATTAGCTCATGTTAGTGTTGAGTTTCCAAGCTAACAGGGATGTTATTAATGGGACTTTCTGCTTAAAGTGTCAAACCTCATTTAATTTACATCAGTTTGACACCATTTGGTATAACATGTACCTCATAGTCAGACTAGGAAGGTTAATTACTCCGCTGATGGAAAAGTTTGCAAACCGAGTCTTAAAAGTTTTGCTCTCAATGACGTCTTTGCACATGTTGCGTTGAGAGATGTTAATGAGCAGAAAACATGTTAAAAAAGGTAAATTCAGCGGAAGATTTCTCTTCAAGGAGACAGTACAGGAAGTCAAAAGTTTATTGAGTAAAGACAGAAGCAAAGTACAAAAAGCAGAACAGCACAGGAACACGAACTGAGATTTTTGTACTAAAACATATGATATAGTTTGGAGATGACGACAAATGCAAACACTATGATTGTGAACATGATGAAATAACGCCTGTGCAGCTGCACATATCTGGAGGCAACTTATTCCAAATGATCAGGGATACCGAGAGCCCAAATTATTAATGAGAAAAGAAAAAAAAGACATATTTATATGTATCAAAAATAAATGGATTCATTTTACCTGAGGAAGAACTTAAGAAGCTTTAGACTATGTACATAAAAACTGAAATAATGTTCTTGCTTTATGCTCTCAACAAAGATAATTGTTCTTATTATTGTGGGATCCCCTTTAATGAAAGTTTGTTTTACAGTGTAGCTATTTTAATCCTGTAATTCACTATATGGAAAATACAGCAAAAAGTTTGAGATCTGTAGTCAATAAATGCCCAAAATATACACCTTACACACACATTTTCCAAAACTAAAATAAAAAAAAAAACCTTTTTAAAACATTATTAAAAGAGGAAAAGCTTTGATTAACCAAAGAAAAAAAAAGACAAACTAGAGGAATATAAATAGTAGAGGCAGGTGTGGGGTGTTTAAAATAGCTTCACATACAGTGAGGGAGTGAGGATTCACCTCTGACTCACTCTCTTTAAATATCAGCGAGCAGTTCCTCCACAGCCACGGTCGTCAGGTCGGAGTAGAAGTTGCCCTCGTTGTCTCCGCCTCCGAACACCAGCAGAGTTCTGCTGATGGAGCCTTCGTCCATACCCGCGTCTTCAGCCTCCTCTGAGAAGTGGTGGCGACCGGCTGTCTCCATGGTGATGATGGAGTGGCCTGCCCTGGGGACAGACAGCTGAGGGAGCGTCACCTCCGTCCAGCTGTTGGTGTCTGAAGTAATGAAACAAAGACAACAATAATATAATATCGTAGAAAAGACATGTTGGAAACAAATCAACAATTAATTTATCCTTATTTAAAAGGTTTTGAGAAATTATTTAAAAGATGTCACTGATTCTTCAAGCCTCAGATCCTCAGGCAGGGAGGTACTGCTGCTCAGACAGTTGGTGAATTATTTGATTAGTTGAGTGATAGATTGTAGTGAAAATAATCATTTGATGCAGCTCTATAAGTGAAATAACTTGATTCAATTCAAAAGGGAGATTCATCACCTGAACATCAAACTTTTTCTCAATGACTGGACAGCTACTTTGTTCTACTCGACAATTAAGAGGTTACAAGTCTTCTTCCTAAGATGTGAACATGTGTGAGTGTGTAATAGTGAGCTGCTGCTCACCTGTGTCAAAGATGAAGGTGTCACTGAGAGCGTTGTTTCCGTTGTAACCACCGTGGATCAAGAACTTTGTGTCTGAGAGCACAGCGCTGCCGTGCCAGCTGATACACACACACACACACACATGTAATTTAAATATCACAAAAAAGTGCTCCAACTAGGAATCATGGTAGCTGTACAAGAACTTTCATTGAATAAAATAGTCTAAAACTGGAAAATGGTTGGTACCAAGACAAACAAACAAACAAACAAACAAACAAAAATACAGCACTGAATTTTGATACTGAGCCGTAAACACTAGATGTGTTTATGTGTGTACCTTCGAGGAGAGGGGGCTTTCCCTGTTGTTTTCACAGCAGAAAACTCCATCAGACCTGAGAAACACAAGAACATTTTAATATCAATTATACATGCATAGCTACAAATTCACTCTGCATGTTGCATGTGTGTGTGTGTGTGTGTGTGTGTGTGTGTGTGGCTTACCGAGGTCCAACATGTACATGTCATTGTAGCACACAGGAGTGTCCCATCCACCAAATACGTAGATTTTCCTCTCCTGCATCACACATGCTGAATGACTGACAGATACAAAAAGGGAGAAGAGAGAAATCAGACCACGTTAGCAGCTGTTTCTGAAGCTTTTTGGAGTATCAGGATGACATTTAGATGAAGCAATCTTACCCTGAGCGGGGGGAGGGTTTGTCGCCTGTGACGATGGGCTCGTACCAGATGGAGAGGTGAGGATCAAAGATATACAGAGAGTCGCTGCAGCCATCAGGCTCCGGGTTTGGACGAGGAAACACCCCTCCAAGCACGAACAGTTCACCCCGAAACATACTGCAGCTGTGGTAGGCCAGGGGAGGAACCTTACCTTGAGCCTGGAGGAGATGGGAGGAGATGAGGAGGTGAAGGAATTGGGGGAAAAAAAAAGCCCTCACAATGTGTGAACTTAACAAGGTAAACACACACACACCTCCACCATGGTCCACTTCCAGCTCTGTGTGTCCAGGATGTGAACGTCGTTGAACCACTTCTTGTTCTTAGAGCCTCCAAACACAAAGATCCGCTTTGAGTCGGGGTCATAGATGGCTGTGTGGCCGATCCTGGCCTCTGGTGTCGGACCCTCTGCTAGTGTCTCCGCTGCCACCCAGGACATGTCCTCTGTTGGACGGAGAGCAGAGATTCTAACACAGACCCACCAGAACCTTAAATCATCCGGAGCCCTGATATTTAATAGACCCCAAAACGTTGTTTATGACTGACTGACCTGTGCACAGCTTCCACATGGGATCTTTGCAGAACTGCATCCTAGCTCCTTGTCCTCCAATCAGAATAGCTGTCTGGGCGTCAATGGGACACAGTGTCTGACCCCAGCGACCTGACGGGCTGTCCAGCAGGGCTGCAGGGAGACCAGAGTGTTAAACGTCTCACACACAACCTGAAGACTGATGTCTGAATGTCCACAGGGAACCACATCCAATCAAGTTTTAACATTACAGACACGTTTTAACCCAAATTTGTGCCTCTCACAGAAGTTCACAATTTGTTATTTGAATAGTTGTTTATTGATATCAAATGACACAATATTAAAGGGGAACTTCACTGATTTTACACATCAAAGTGTGTTCTCAAGACTCGGCAAGTAATAGCCCGCTCCTCATCTCTTAATGTCAAGCAGCTTGAGGCTGCATTAGCTGCTACTAGCATAACACACTCAAATCTTTGCAGTCCAGTAAATTGAGTTGAGTTGCACTGTGGGTAATGTAGGTGCCAGGTTTTGTCAAGGAAGAGGAATAATGCATTGAATAAAAAAAGATCATATCTCTGGTTATGCTGCATTGATTTCTATCCTCTATTGATTTTCTTATCCACCCTCCATTGTGACTCCAACAATGATGAGGAGTGCAACACTAAATCAGTGGTACTCTTAAGCGTGCCAGAGAAAAAGAAAAAAACGTAGGGCGTTGTTGCAAATCTCTCTGAGCTGTGCAGAATGATGGATCTTTTTAATACCACATAGAATACCGAAAACCAGTAGGAGACTACAATTATTTATTAAGTACATGAACTTACTGACATAAGTGTCATAAAATACTAAGTAGTGACAGTGTTTGCTACAGTTCTGATGGTGCCGACTGAAGCTCCACAAAAAAAGGATTAAACTGTTTCCTGTGTGCGCAATCCACTGTAGAAACAATCCCTCTTGTGGTTTAATGTTAAATGCCTGCAATCAGCTACAGAAACATTTTATAACTAACATTACTGACTACAGCAGGGAAAAGAAAATATTTCAGACTTCTGTTGATGAAATGTAAAGGAAACTGAATCCAATGCTTTTTAAGGCTTTTCAAGACTTGCAGATATCCTGAAAAATGGAAGCATGTTCTTTCCATGAGAGGATTGATGTCGAAAACATTTGTGTAAAAACATTGGTTGTTTGGAATGTAATGTCCCTGGTCCATACAACTCTCTTTGTCCTGCGTTTCCTGCTTGTATCTGTCAGCTGTCTAATGAATGCAAAAAAAAGAAAGAAAGTGGAATGTATCACTGATGATCTCCAGCTCTGACATCACTGGTCATCTTGCTATTGAGAACTGCACAGACTAATCAAGCTTAGAGAGAACATTGTAGCAACTCTAACCTGTTAGCTGTCCCTACAAATAACTGGACAGTCACGGCTTGTGTGTTGTGTGTTTGTGAGCCAATAGATTGTTTGTAGTCACATATCACAAGTTTTATGTTACAGTCCTTCACTTCTCACTACAAGAGAAAGACAAGCAGAAAGAAAGCATCGTTCTGTGAACTCAGGTGGGCGGTATGCATCGGTGTGCGAGCTAAGGGACTAAAAAGTGAATAAATATGACAACAACAACAAAAAAAAAGCAAATAAAAAAAAAAAAAACACAACTAAAAATGGTATTAAATGTGTATGCGCAGGCTCACCGGTCTGTGTGGGAGTCTTGGCCTGCCTACTCTTCGTCCTGGCTGCGCTCTGAGGAGGCGTTCTTCCCACAATCCCCTGCGCCTCTCCTGCTCCATTAGCTGTAGAAAGGAGAAAGGAAAGGACATTCGAGAGAAGAAACAGTACACGAAGAAGTGCTTCACACCTCCACAGTGAGCCACAGGAGTGTCTTTAGCACCAATTATCATTAGAGATACCACCCTGGCTCTCACACAGAAAATCTTCACATATTTTTCCATCTCTAGCAGACACACACACACGTTACAGTAACTTAATGTCGTAATGCGTCCATAAAACATATTTCTACTGATCCGGTGCACAGTTATGAGAGGTCATGGATTTAAACGGTATGTCTGTCTCACCTCCTTTAGTCTTTGTTGTGTCTCCTCCGCTTGTGAAAAGCTTCTGGCTTCCTTTGGTTTGACCTCTGACCTTTCGAACAGGTGTGGTCTTCTCCTGGCCGCCGTTGGGACACACGTTCTCTTCCTCTCCTCTCTTTGTCTCCTTTCCCTCATCGAGCTCTTCCTCCGCCATCCGCTCTCTCTTCCTCTTGCCGTTGAGCTCTCGGGGAGCAAGAGGAGCCACGGTGTCCTTGGATGATACAGGGGACAGGAGATCTGAGAAGTCTGTTTTATTTATAATTTAATGAATTCTTAGTGTTGTTCAACAATGAAAACAGCGAACAAAAAGGATTTTGTAGGCAAACACCGGATAAACCAATTTCACTGATAGTAGCCTCAATAGACCACAATGCATTGCTGCTCGCATTGTGGGAAATAGAGGAAACCACAAAATTAAGTAAATACGGCAGGTCTGAGGGAAAGTGGCTCTATAAAAAACAACTGTATTATATTCAATATCACCAATTATTGATTCTAAACGTCTGACAAAGATTAAATTGTATTCATAAAATTATTTTTAAGAATCTGAATATTTTCATGTAGCTCTCGACAGGAAAAATTTACTGTCTAAACGGCTTATTTACATACATCCTTCACACAGATTACCTTCGGAGTGTATTCCTTGACGGCCAGGATGAGCTGTGGTTCTGACCAATCTGCTTTCCCCTGAGAAAAACAAGACACATGAACCTGTGACTGTATCCTTGAGGAGGAACGGACCTCTATATTTTAACCAGTATTTGCTTTTTTTTTCACTAATGGGGATAACAAATTTGTGTACCATGATAACTAAATATTGTTACTTTACTCCAATGTTGCTTTGATAAAAGTAACAAATGCTACTGCCCCAAATGTACTGTATTATATTTCCATATTTAACATATTAAGAACAATTGATATAACATAATTTAGTTGGAATAATACAGTAACATCTTACTCCTCCATCTTACTCCATAAAATGTGTGGTTTGTTTGTTATTTACCAGGTTTCCTCCTACTAGAGTGACATTCAGTGTGACGCTGTCAGTCCATGTCTCCTCTTCCCACTGCTCCCATGACAAACATCTGGAGGAAAAACAAAAATGTAATATTCAGTGAAAGGCTACTAATTAACTCTGAATATTCATAATTGTCAACATCGGATGACAGCAGCACCTAGAAAGAGTATATCATAGTATTTCTGATACAGAAATAAGGTCTCAGGGTCTCATCTGGGGGGTAAACTGCATTTTACAACTCTCTCTTTTGAGTCAGAGTCAACTTAATACATCCATAGAGTCACCATACTTGTTTTTTTTATTAAACAGCTTTATTGAAACAAGTATGCAACAAGTTTACAGCACCTTGTGTATACAACTTGAGCCTACAATCACAAACATGTCAGGGGGACTAAAAGTTGTAATAAAAAACAAAGCAAAACATAGTGGTTATATGTTTTAACAGCTTTCATGTTTGTACATTCAGATATTTAAGGAATGTATTGTTAATACGGACAGTTAGCACTGAAATATTTGGCTTTTTGCTTAATTGAATTTGGATTTGTGATTATAAAATTTGGTCAAATGAAGTCACTAAATGAATCAAATAGAACCTCACACAGAGATTCATGTCATATTCAGTGAATACATTTTTCCTAAGTAATGTAAAGTGAGGGTAGATATGATCAGCAATAAATCGTGGCAATTCACTCCACAGTTGTCTTGTATGTGGGCCAAAGACCAAAATAAATGTAACTTACCGGCGTTTCTCTGAGCTCTCCACAAAAGTTACAACTTACATCAATATCTTTCTTGAGTTTCTGCAAATAATGATTAGTCGGATTATAAAACCTGTGAAGACTTACTTGTTATAAGGAGTCAGTTTGCCGATAGTGATGGGAATCCGCTCAGCGTCGTTGAGCTCCGCATTGACGCAGATCCTCTCCCCCCACGGCCCGCTGCTGAACAGCACCACCTGCCGGACAGATGGAGGAACCGCGACAGCCACCCTGCTCGACCCTTCAGCACTGACACGAAAGAAAAAGAGAGAAATACATAAATACTGGTCTCTTGTTAAACAGTAAAATTATGTTAGTAATGGACGATTATTTGTTGACATGTGTTTCACAAAAACAGAGAAGCTACCCGACGTGTTCTTCTCTGTAAACACGGCTAGCTAATTTCAAGAGGCGCCAATGACATAAAGGTTTATGACATGAGCTGATGATCATTGACGTTACTAACATGCATTTATAACAACGCTTGAGATGAGATTCAGATACATTAAGACCCTTATGAAATATCATATTAACGTTACCAGTAAAAGACTTAACTTCACTAAACAGTTATCTTACCTCAGCAGCCGTTGAGGCGGACCGTTTACCCCGAAAACCGCATAAACTCCGAATTCATCCATCTTTGCGTTTCCCTCCAGCAAAGACTATAATTATCAAAACTGTTCCTGCTTTTCCACTTTATTCTGACACAATTTTAACTACTTTAAATATAAAAGAAACGACAGCTTCCCTCTCTTCGGCTGTACATCTCCCGCCACCGATATGTGTAAAGTTTCTAAACTCTGCGTAAAAGATTATGTGCGCGTGTTTTGTTGTTGAGCGTTTTTTCCAGAGGTGGAGTCTGCATTAGGGAACGTACAGCAGAACAAGAGCTCCGCCCATGCGGTACATCCTTAAAAATATATCGAGTACACTGCTGACAGAGCCTCTCAAGCCAAGAGCCAATAAGAGGCCTGCATTCAGCAGCGCTGCGATACGTAACAAAAGCTGCGTTCAAGAACACTTGACACAATTTATATAATTTTTTCTTTGACGTTTTGTACATTGTTCACTCATCACTTCACAAAATTTGATATGTACATACACAATGACATTGTTTTAAACCACATTAAATTCAATCTGCCTTTATACATGTATTTTAATGTTTGTTATTGTGTTTAAATATTTATATCTTCTCCTTAGGTGTAGTTGTCCTTTTTATTTTGTTTCCTTTTTCCTTTAAGATTTTATTATTCCTATTTACATGTTTAACCTTTGTAAAAAATAAAAAAAAAAAGTAACTCATTTTGAAGTATAGCCTACCTATGATATACTGCAGTATATCCATAGTAGTATAATCATAAAGATTAAGAATAAAGACTAACTTTATTATTATCCCAGAGGAAAATTGGTTTGCGTTGGGTGCACAAAAAGAAACATACACACTGAGAAGAAAAAAGCAATCCAAGAAATAGTCCGCACATGGCACACATCATTCATAAAATACACAAAACTACACAGCACCGTCCAGCAGTGCTCATGGAGTACAAAGATTCAATGTGAGAGAAGACACAATGCAGCCCAGAAATATACACAATACAATACTTTCCATTGTGTGGCACTGACTATAGTACTGCTATGAGTGCTAGGAGTTTTTATGTGCAAGTCATGCACATCACCCCCTTTGTGCTGTGTGTGTGTTATAGAGTGCTACGGCTGATGGTATAAAGGAATTCCTTGATCTGTTACTTTTACAGCTGGGGGCCCAAAGTAATCCAATTATAGTATAACCAAGGTTATTTGATACATATTTCCTGAAAATAACAATACGGCACTGATAGAAGAACATACTGTAAAAACATCTAACATATAAAATGCACCTGGCAGGCCCACAGCTTATACTGTGTACAGCTGGCTTATGGAATTTTTATGCAAATCTACCTTACGTCTGTCAAGCTAAGTGATTCATAAGGCAGCACCTTTTTCAAATAACCTTCAACCCTGAGCAAACTCAGCTGCCTTCAGCGCATCACTCATCCTACACATCGAAAGGTTAGTTACAGCTATTTTACTGCATGTTCATGAACGACATTGACCCGCAGAAATGTTCAGCCTCCAGGTTTGTCATTGAAGCTGAATGGCAACAGGAATGGTAAAGTACAATTCCTTGAGATAGACTGGTAACTTTTCTGTGCAACAATGACAAGATTACATTATCTTGCTAATTTATTATTTTCCAGAGTGAAGTGTCAAGGTTTAATGTCATCACTGGACTGTATAATGTCATCATACAAAATTTGACTCCTGTGACAACAGTCACGTTCTCTGTGGGTCTGCTTCTCTTTCTCCTCTCACTGCTACCTTCATTCTTCTGTCTCTATCTCCAGCGTTACAGTATGAACGGCTCAGCTTTAAACTCTTCCTCCTCAGCCTCAGCGTATTTCTGGGCAGAGTGTGACCCTTATGAGGATGATGATGGCAAATTAGGAGGACCCTCTGCAGGCCTCCTCATCCTCTTTGCCACCTACTTTCTTGAATTCTTCGTCGGTGCGCCATTAAACCTCTGGCTCACCTCTCACATCCTCAGGAAAAGGTGCATTGTCAAAAAAAGAATAGAAACAGATTGTTTTATTTTGCATTTACTGAATTCATATAAACAGTAAAAATTGTTTTCATGTTACAGGTCAAAGGTTGCTGGCGTCCTGCCTGCAGACTTCTTCCCCCTCCACCTGACTTTCGCCCAGATGTCCCTCTACCTGATCCTGCCTCTGCTCTTTGCCAATCACATGCTCTGGCAGAGCAGCTCCGTGATGGTGGTGGTGACGGTCCTGACCTGGATAATGCTCATTATGAAGCCAGTGCTCCTCTGTTTGGTGTGTGTGGAGAGGTACATGGCGGTGGTACGACCCCTCCACTACCTACGGTAAGAGTCCACACAGGGTTGACATCCTCACACATGTAGAACCTTATTAATTAATTCATACCAGTCCAACACACCATTCCTTACAACCTAATAATTTGTCTTGTGCCTTGACAGAACTTTGTCTAAGCTACATTAAAAAACACAATTTTTTAGGAACTTTTAAAGGAAATGTTAAAATGATGTGTAATTTTAAAGGGTCACTTCGCCGATTTTACACATAAAGTTCCGTTGACGGCTGTTTCCCTGGTTGGAAAAACAACCGAGTCAATCAGATCTGTCTTTGTAGGCGGAATCAAGAATGATGACGTCATCTTCTTGTGCCTGAGGCCAGCAGAAAAATTACCACAAAAATGTCAACAAGGGTGTATGAGCTCAATGTACAGATTGTTGTATATCAAGTTTACAGGAATAACTCTCAAATCGGCATATGTCGACATGACAAACGTTATTTTAGCGTGCTTCCATGTCGAGTGAAGATGACGTCAGCAGCACAAATATGTCAATCGCAACTGGTTGATTGGGGCAAAACAACAACCCTTCCTAAACAGCTATCATGAAATGAATGTCAGACTGATTGAATAATGGGGTGAAAACTAAATGGCAATTCAGTCTGATTATCAAGCTAACAAACTGGAGGTGTGCAGTTTGAGAGATAAGGGAGTATAACCAGTAGAGCTGAAACAATTAGCCAGTTAATTGATTGGTCTACTGATTAATCTGCAACAATTTTGATAATGGATAATTGTTTTGTTTAAAACAAGAAATCGCTGGTTCCAGTTTCTCAGTGTTCCTAGTCTCAGCTGTACTTTGTGTTAAGTGCTAGTTAACAAATATTAGCATGCAAACATGCTAATTTAAGATAGTGAACATGGTAAACATGCCTGCTAAAAATCAGCATGTTATTGTCATTGTGTGAATGTCCAGGTTCAAGGCGCGTCAGTACAGATGGGGATGTTTGGGTGTCTCATGGTGCATTTACATCTTGATGGTCTTTGTTCCTTTCGTTGAGCACTCCAGCAGCACAGTGTGTGCGGTGTTCCTCCCTGTTCTGGCCATAGACACCTTTTGCAGCCTGTCTGTGCTCAAGACATTAAGAAAACCTCCACCGGGGGACAGAGAGATGGTGCAGGAGAAGAAGGAGAAGAAGAAGGGAGATGGGGAGGAGGTGGAGAAAAGAAAGACTCATAGTACGCAGAGCAGTGGGAAGGAAGAAAGGGTGATGAAAGGGAAGACAAGCAGGACGGGGGGAAAAGGAGAGATGAACTCCATGAAGAGGAAAGCCTTCATCACCATCACCATCATCCAGGCTGTCCTCACACTCAACTACCTCCCCTTCATCATCATCTTGCCTCTGGATGGGCTCCTTCCAGCTCGTGCCCTGAAGTGTCAGTATCAGGCCATGGCTTTAGCTGCTGCAGCCAGCTGTAGCTACCTGCAGCCTCTGCTCTACCTGTACAGACTGGGCAGACTGACCTGTATGACATCACAAAAACACCTGGACGAACACCTGGATCACTAAACAGACTATCATTGCTACAGTAACTTTCTTCCTTTTCTTTCTTTCTTCTAACATTTATCCCAAGTTACAGAGAAAGACAAACACAATCACAGAATGAATGAGGTTTATGGGAAATGTGGTCTCAGTTTTGATAAATGCTTATACCTACAATGTACAGAAGTATCACAGAGGCAACAAAACAATGCTGCAACTTGATATCATGATGACATTGACAGTGATCTATGGACAACTGGGCCACATATGCAACCTCACCCTGGACCCAAAACCCCTAAAAGCCCCACTTTTACTGCATGTAACTTGGTTTTAGTCATTTGATTAACTGCAAAGTTGCACCACTAAAGTATAAAATCAACCAAGGCGTGTTCTGCATCATCACTGGGTGAAAAACATAAGATTTCTGTGATACTTCAAGTGTACACATGTACACTGAAATCTCCAAATGTCATTTAAAATTTCCCCTAAACTCTTGTAAATGTCCTTTTATACATGTGTTTTTAAATTCTTGCATGTTGTTGAAAGATGTATGCATTTATGAACATCTGGGATATTGCTTTGTATCCCAGTATTTACTTCAATGACGTCCTCATTGGTGAATTGCATTACATTGTACAGTTTTGGTGTGTGTGTGTGTGTGTGTGTGTGAATCACACTTTATTGTAACAGAAGAAGCCAAAAGAGCATGCATATGGCAGACTGTATAGTGCTTTTCTGTTTTTCCCCAGTAATGATGCTGTATTGTACATAGTGTCTAAGTGCTAAATGGCAATAGTTGAGAGCTACTTACTTACTTACTTTACTTACTTTGTGAGCTTTATTACTTTAGTTTAGATATGCTTACATGGTGAATATTCTTCAATAAAGTTTGCTGCTTCACAGTTTCATTTAATTTTAGAAATAGAAATAATCCAATTATTATTATTATTATTATTATCAATTTAGTTGAAGTGGTTTCCGGATTGTTTTTAACATTTTCATTTATTTAGTTTTAGGCTTTAGCAAAAGCATTAAAATATTTTAACACTGCACACAGTATGCACACTGTTACATAAACAGGCTGCAGTATAGAATCTGACTGTATGTATGTTGAGTAAAGGAATTCAGTCAATTTATCAAAAAAGAACTGAATGTTTCTTTAAAAAAAATGTCGACATACATCTTAGTTAATATCTTTTATGATTTAAGATTATAATCTTGCAGCACATTTAAAGCCCAATATGTTGTGAAACTGAACATGCCATAGTGTTTATGTATTGCAGCATAAATATGGGAATCAAGTAAAGGTCAAAAATGATGATTTCACCAATACAAGTTTACCATGTTTGGTCATATTTGAAGGGGTTTTTCTTTATACTGTGATTAAAATCTTGTTCCAACTTGTTCTGACTGGAGTTTAATCTATATGTTATAAACACTAACTGAACCCTGCCTTCTGCTCTGCAGGGAAAACAATACACTATACCAACATTTAGAGGTAAGAACTCCAAATCAAAACAATTATACAGCTTGATAAAACTTATGATCTCATCTGGTACAAATACACAGTGCAGCTGAATCGTTGTACTTTTAAGAAATGCAAATTTTTTTGAGTGTACTGCTGTATCTGATGCTTTGTTTCCATCACAGTACGCAAAGACACAGACTGCATGGTCACCATCCTATGTTAATGTGTGGTGACATGAAAATGATGTTACATGAACGTGTGTGTGTGTTCGTGTGCCCATGACAACTGTCTTTATGGCAATGTTTTTGTTTCAAGCAATGTGACAACAGGTGTGTTTCAGAATTTGGCCGAAATGTTAAAGATATAACCCACAATGAATTAAAAACATTTAAGGAAGTTGTTAAACAAAATCAAACAAATACCTTAATATTAAAAATGCCACAATTCATTTTGGACACATATTTATTTACAAATACAATTAAAAATATATGAAAATATGTAATATAATCAGAATCAGTTTATTGGCCAAGTATATTTACACATACAAGGAATTTGACTCCGGTTTCTAGTGGCTCTCAGTGTAGTTACACACAATAATCTCTAGAGAGATACACAAGGACAACAAGCTGAACAAAGATAATTAAACATAAACAAATCATTATTATGTACAAGCAAATGGGTGAAAAAATAGAGTAGAGAAGTAGAGAACAACATGCAATGTCTATATACAGATGAAACTGTTTCTGTGAACTGTGAACATGATACAACTAGTGCAGAGTGCTGGAATAAATATTGCACGGGTAGAAAAGTGATACATTACTTTATATACACACAGTAGGTAGTTATGTATAGTATATACAGCCTGCATATATATACAGTAATGAGTGATATATATATATATATACATTTATACATCTATCTATCTATCTATCTATATATCGATTTATCTATCTATCTAGAATGAAAAACAATTTTTTTGTGTATTTACGTTTTAATAGAGTGATAACAGATTGATAGATGTAGTAAAACTCGAGTATAACTGTTGCAAAACGTTGCGCTACACTCTTGAACGCCCCCCGGAGCGGCTGTATTTTTCGAAAGGCATTGTGGGAAAGGATGCCGGTGGAAAGCTTCTCGAAGGAACCGCAAAGATGATGGTGAGTGAGTTAGCATTCATGCCCGACACTCACACTCTAAATCCGTCTCAATCCTCCTTTTTGTTTGCTCGCATTCATACCGAAACGACTCTTAAATTAAAGTATTATCTGTCGATGGTCTTTGGAAGTGATTATTTTGTGGAGATTAGTCTTTGAACAGGTTAAATTGTGAGCCAGACTGTGTTGTCAATGGGGCGTATACGATGCTAACGGTGATGCTAACTAGTATTTTAAGTAATACTGCTTACTGAAAATACTGATAGTGAATAAAGCACGCTCAGCTAGTAAGAGCTGAAACTGGTATCTAAGTGTGTTTCACTAATTTTGGAATATTGTGCTGTTTTGTTGGTGAAGGTGTTAGCGAGTTAGCTGCAGTATGTTTAGCCTCTTTGTATGAAGTAGCTGCATTGGAAACAGCCTGGAGAGCTAATTGATTTCAATTTATTGCTATGGTTACTTGTCATTCAGTGGTTATATCTGTCAATAGTTTACGTTTCATAAATAAAGATGGCTAACGTAAGCGTTAACATGCAGAATATCAGGCAAAGGCCTAATAAAGTGAATTAACTGAGTCACTGTCACTAGCAAAGGTTTGCTGATTAGTGGTCAGGAAATAGCGGTGTGTGTGTCTTTGTGTGTGAAGGCTTTGATAAGTTGTAATGACATGTAGTTAGTTAACTACAATAAGCACAAGTGACTGTAAATAGACGTTTGCATTTGACAGAGTCACATAAGCTGCATCCCTGATGGGCAACAACAAAAGCATCACACCCTGCAGCCTCTGTACCAGCCTCAGCCTGGGTGTGTTTTACCATTTTAGGTCATGGATTGAAATTATACTGGGGTTGGGAAGTTTGGCTAAAAACTATACTAATATATATACTGATGATTTAAGGGGTATTTAGTAAATGTCCTTCATTTTCTGGATGAATGATTATAAGAAACTTGATGTGTTTCAGGTAGGGAACCTCATGTGTGGTGGATCTAAAAAAAAAATAAATGTTTTGACAAATGTTTCACCTCTGCAACTATATTTTAGTGTCTGAGTCCTTGTGGGCTGGACACTTAGATGTGCATGATGGAATAAATAAATAACTACTAAATTTGGCTTCACACTTCCCAAATAACTAACTTGATTTGTTTGTAATCACAATTTGCTTAAATTAATATCAATACCAGAATTTATGCTACCAAACAAGATCTCATATGATGTTATCCTAATATGTTGGTAGTGACACTGAAAGGTGATGTAAAATATTGAATTATTCAGCCTGGATTTGTTTTACTATTTCAGGTTATAGATTACAGATAATGATACATATCATGTTATAGAATATTCTCTGTACTTTTAATGAATTTGCACTATTTGCAACGACTACGATTTTCTGGTCCGTCTGTTCATCTTTTGTGCCGATTTCATTAATAAATGACTCTTTATTGTCTTTTTACTTGAAGCTTTTATTGCACTTATATTATTTTAACAAGTGTATTCATTATTCATAAAGAAGCAAACTATGCTGGGATAGGTGTGCAAGCATTAATTTTTGTGATAACTACAACTCACACAAATATTGGATTGAGCTCAGCTTACTTGATCTCTTCTCCTCTCCCTTTTGTTTTTCCTCTTCCTCTTTTCTTCTGTCAACCCAGCCCACACAGGTTATCCTGCTGAAGGAGGGGACGGACACGTCTCAGGGCATTCCCCAGCTCATCAGTAACATCAATGCCTGCCAGGTCAGAAAATTAGCTTGTCTCTGCTTAGCTGTGTGTGTTTGTGGTATGTGTTTAACTAAGTAAAAATGCCTAAAAGTACCCATCATTTTCTTTTTCAGGTGATTTCCGAGGCTGTCAGGACCACCCTGGGGCCCAGAGGGATGGACAAACTGATGGTGGATGGCAGAGGTGAGGAGAAGAGCGATGGAAGGGGACAGAGGGAGGAATAGGTTAGACTACAGAACCCTCATCAAAAATGTGTGGATGTTTGTGTTTTGCAGGTAAGGCCACAATCTCCAACGATGGAGCCACCATACTGAAACTGTTGGATGTGGTCCACCCTGCAGCCAAGACCCTGGTGGACATCGCTCGCTCCCAGGATGCTGAGGTGAGAAGCGTGTGTGTGTTTCTCTCAGGTTTTAGGCCACGTCTGTTTTAATCAAGGCAGTGGACATCTGTTTCCAGTATCAAATCAATCATGTAACTCTTATACTGAACCAAGACAGTAAAGGATATCACAAGAAGTTTTCATATTTTTTCTTTTCCTCATACTGATAGGTTGGAGATGGCACCACCTCTGTCACTCTCCTGGCTGCTGAGTTCCTGAAGCAGCTGAAACCATATGTGGAGGAGGGTCTCCACCCTCAGACCATCATCAGAGCGTTCCGTACCGCCACCAACCTCGCCGTCAACAAGATCAAGGAGATCGCCGTCCCTGTGAAGAAAGACGACAAGCAGTAAGTGCTCACTCACTCTCTAATAATTGACATTTACTGTTTGATCTATCCTATTGACAATATATAATATTTGTATAATAATTATACATGGTTGTAGTTAAATTGAGCTGTTAAAAATACAGTAGTTGTACATTTTTGAATGTACTCTCCTCTCTATTCTCTCAGAGAGCAGAGGCAGCTGTTGGAGAAGTGTGCAGCCACAGCGCTTAACTCCAAGCTCATTGCTGGTCAAAAGGATTTCTTCTCCAAGATGGTGGTGGATGCCGTCATGTCTCTGGACGAGCTGCTGTCTCTGAAGATGATTGGCATCAAGAAGGTCCAGGGAGGAGGCCTTGAGGTTGGTATCTCTTTACGTCTACTTCTCCTTTACATTTGTTGCGTTTAGACATCCTGTTTTCTTTCCTTTTCATTTTGTTATTCCAAATACCTCAATGTTGTACTTTCTCTATATAATTCACAGGATTCCGAGTTGGTGTCTGGGGTTGCTTTCAAGAAGACCTTCTCCTACGCCGGGTTTGAGATGCAGCCTAAATCCTATGAGAATCCAAAGATTGCATTGCTCAACGTGGAGCTGGAGCTGAAGGCTGAGAAGGACAACGCTGAGGTCCGAGTGAAATCTGTGGAGGTATGAAGTCCCTAAACACAGGACCAGGACGTGAAACAAGCCTTTTAAAATCTTGCTCTGTAATTAATTTCTCATCCTCGATAACTGTTTATTTGCACTTGTCTGCAGGACTACCAGGCCATCGTGGACGCAGAGTGGAACATCCTGTACGACAAACTGGAGAAGATCTATCAGTCAGGAGCCAAGGTGGTTTTGTCCAAGTTGCCTATCGGTGATGTGGCTACCCAGTACTTTGCTGACAGAGACTTGTTCTGCGCCGGTAGAGTTCAGGAGGAGGATCTGAAGAGGACCATGATGGTAGGAGACATGCACACACTGACCTTCTATTACAAAGTTATGACTTTCAGCTAACAGGCCAACTGAAATAATGTAGTTTGTGATTTATTTTGTTTTTTTCAGTTTGTCTGTTCTTAACATGTATATATAAATGTTCCTTTGATATATTACTTATTAAATCGACTTTTGTGTTTATAAACTCATATTTATGCCAGAAAACATGAATCCAGATGATAAAAGTACCTTGAAAAATGATTGAATCAGACTGATTGTGTGTAATGTGACCTCCAGGCCTGCGGAGGCTCCATCCAGACCTCAGTCAGCGCCATGACAGACGACGTCCTGGGACAGTGTGAACTGTTTGAGGAGGTCCAGGTCGGAGGAGAAAGGTAAGAGCTTTTTTCCATCCTCTCCAGAAAATAACAGGCATCATGACTACTTGAGACAGCTCATGCCTTTCTTGTCTTTGCAGGTATAACTTCTTTAAGGGATGCCCCAAGGCGAAGACATGCACCATCATCCTGAGAGGTGGAGCAGAACAGTTTACAGAGGAGACGGAGCGATCGCTGCATGATGCCATCATGATCGTGCGCAGAGCCATCAAGGTCAGTTTACACGTGGGGCATGTGTGCACATCTTTCAGGAAGTGAGAGAGAGATGTGCAGCCATTATGAATGCACAGTGTCGTCATTCATTTTACGCTGATGATTTGTATGTTGAGTTCAAAGGATGCAGGAGTTCGAGAAATCTGTCCGCAAATTTGTACAAGTGATCTCTAGATTTTTTTAATTTTAATCTTTTTTGCCTTTGATTAAAGCAACATTTATGGAAACTTGTAGCATGTTTGTTACAAATCAGATTCAAATTTGATTCAGCCAATATTTGATGCAATTTGATTTAGTTTTGCATTGTATGTATTGTAAAACAACAGCCATCGTTAATGTTATTAGTAACACTTGTGCTCTTCCTACAATGACAAGTCAAAATGTCTGAGGAGAAGAACACCTATTTGTTGGCTAATCTGTGCACACTGACTCAAATAAACTGACCGTATTGAACCCATTTCCAGAACGACGCCATTGTAGCAGGTGGAGGAGCCGTGGAGATGGAGCTGTCCAAGTACCTGCGGGATTATTCCAGGACCATCCCCGGGAAACAGCAGCTGTTGATCGGAGCGTACGCCAAGGCCCTGGAGATCATCCCCAGACAGCTGTGTGACAACGCTGGCTTTGATGCCACAAACATCCTGAACAAACTGCGCGCCAAACACGCACAGGTAAGAAACGAAAACACACACGCGCTTTTAGGGCCTTCAGTTTTCTAAGTGGAACTGACAGGAAAATGAAGTCATCTTTGTAACTTTGCTCATTTCGATACAGGGTGGTATGTGGTACGGTGTGGACATCAACAACGAAGACATTGCAGACAACTTTTCCGCATGCGTCTGGGAGCCGTCCATCGTGCGTATCAACGCTCTGACGGCAGCGTCCGAGGCGGCCTGCCTCATCCTGTCAGTGGATGAGACCATCAAGAACCCCCGCAGCTCTGTGGATGCACCTCCAGGGGGCGCCGGCAGGGGCAGAGGAAGACCCCATGCTCACTAAGAGGAGGCGAGAACAAAACCCTATTTTAACTAACATTAAAATCCAAATGCAGATTGAAGATAGTGTCTTCAGGTTACATTTACAGATACAAAAAAAGATTTTGTTTAAATGTAGTTTGGATTTTTTAACCTGCATTTGGATTTGAATTCTAGATAAAATGAGGTGATGAACCAGTCATACACACATTGCAAATGGCAGGTGGAGTGAAACACAAACAAAAGGGGGAATTTGAATGAGCAATTACAAGACAGGTTCTTTGTGCTTTAAGACATTTCATCTGTTTTCTTTACTTTTTTCCACCTGTAGTCTTTTGTTACTGAGGCTTTGGTTTGGTAACATTTTGAAGCTTCCTCGTGTTATTGAACACTGTATCTTTACTTGTAGTCTTTTTACTTAGAAACGATGTTTAAATACAAGCAGAATGACAGCAGTTCCCCCTTTTGATTTGAAAGAAACACACTCCTGTCCACTTCAGGCCAGATCTTCCTCTCTGACCTGAAGGAGCTGTTCCATAATGTCTGATCCGGGTTTTTGTTTGTGACAAACTGATGTGTAACATGGAGAGTAAAGCACTGAAAGATGAAAAAGATGTTGAGTAGTTCTGAACCATTCATTGGTCACGCTGTGTGAACCTATTTATTGGACCATTCTTATCAATAAATTCACAGCTGAAATCATACTGTTGACTGTTCATGTGTGTATTATTTAAACATACATACAGTAATATGATGCTTCCTGATACTGTATCAATACCTTAATGGCAGATGTTCTGGACAAGTTTTGTTTTTTTTTTAAATAGGAAAATCTTGGAGTTATTGTTTATATACTGTTTGGTACTAATTTTTTTTTTTTTATCAATGTCTCAAAATAAGATTGAGAATGATAAAGTTGAGATGATGATGAACTGGGAAAAGAAATCAAAAGAAACAACTTAAAGGCAACATGTTGAACATGATATAGTGGTTCTTAATCTTTTTGTTACTTTATACATGAACATAAACATGGATACACTTTATTACAGCATACGCAACATAAATATGTGACACAGGATGTTATTTGATGGTCGGAAAGTTTCTTTTTTTCATTTTAAAAGAAGATTTGATACTTAGTGCCAACACTTTCTCCCACCTTGACTTCCTTCTACAGAAGCTCACTTGATTTTTTTAATAGGTTAATTATTAACTGCATGTATACTTGGACATCACATCAAAATTTGAGTGTGTAAGTTCATTCTTGATCTTGGAAACTGACCAAAAGCTCCACTAACCAGCTTTTTCTGGAGCTTTCAACAACATTTCGCAGTCTTCCTCAGCAGGTGGAGTTTGCTCAGTTGTCATTAAGATAGCATATTTTTATGAAATTTCAGTCACATTTGAACAAGTTACAACGTCACATGAAGACAACTGAGCTATCCGTATGACAACTTAACAATCTCCAATGGCTCAAGATGTGGTTGATAGCTAAGAAAAGCCGAGTAAGTTGACCTTGAGTTAGGATTTTTTGTCAAACATCAAAGCTTGGTTTCTGGCCAAACCAAAAACTCCAAATTGGGTCATTTTTGGTCCCATTTTTGTTTCTGAGTGGAGAATATTTAGAAAAATTAACTAACTTATAAAAAAATAAGCGATAACTGAATACTGGTGTCACATGATAACAGCTAAACCAGTGAGCAAACTCCATTCAACCATAAGATGTGGCTGAAAGCTCCAGGAAAAAAAAACTTTTTAATAAGATTTTTTTTAAACTGTCACACAGTTTAAGTTCTTAATCTGATATGGACAGAAAAAAATCAACTGTCCTGATTTTTTTAAACCCAACTAATTCAGCATAAAACCAACACTAACATTTTTTTTAGACATGGATGTACATGGGACATATACTTAATAAAAGACACATTAAAATGGTGCAATAATACCAGTTCCTCCTAGTATAGGACATTCACATGTGTTTGATGCATCCAGAGCTTTTTTTCCAGCTTGTAGTTAATTCTTTCTACCACTAGATGGAGCACAATCATGACCACATTAGAGAAACAAGGCTGCAGTTCAGGTAGTATCAATATCTCATATATAGATGGCGAAATAGGATTTAAATGAGGTATCAGATCAGAAATAGAGAGATGCCCCTGTGTCATTCATTATATAAGCTAAAAGGCAACAGTCTTTATATTTAGCAGTGACATGAGTGAGTCTCACTCTAGGTAGTATAGTACAGATAACAGACAAACTGTCTACTTAAGTCCAAATACTTGGAATTATTAAAAGGTATGTGTTTGGTTCACTGCAGCAGGGATTTGTACTCAGCCTCTGTCTTCGTAGCGTTCACACAAGTGTTCCTTTATATGGTGTCATGTGACAAACTCTCCCAAATTCATTTCTTCTTTTCTGCGCAGAGGCAGCACCCTACTGGTCAGTTGGGGAGATACTGACACAGTCAAATTTTTATTTAGGAGCTTTTAAAAATGTTCCTTTCATGATATTTTTCTAAATGTTAAGCCTAAATATCTCAATTATAGGATGTGAGTTTCTACTTTGAATGCAAAGCTCATGTTCCTTCAAAAAAAACAATATGGTGCCCCCTCCCAAAGTACCGCTTTTTCTATAATTATCATTCCTAGAATCAGTTATTTCTGTGTTTTCAAATCCTTGTCTGCACTTCCTGCCGCTCCTCAGTTAGACAGGAAGTCTATGGAGGCCCGTACAGAGCGGTTAGACATGATGTCAATGGCTGTGACTTTGATCTCTGTATCTCCAAACTGCATGGTCGCTCTGATCTCCCTCCTCTCTGGTAGTCCTCCTCCTGCGGCTCCTCCCACTGCTCCTGGTAATGGTAACGGTTCCGGTAGGTCTAAAGTTATCGTCCCGCACTTCCTGACTCCGGGGTCGGAGATGTACGTCACGTCGTCTGTCACACTGCAGTAGATGTTGATGATGATCTTCCGTTGGCCCAGACGAGCGGGCGTGTAGCTGCGCCTCACAACCTCACCCAGAGCCACCGACTGGTCGACGGAGACAAAGCGGTCGAGGATGTCGGTGCACCACTCGCGGCCGTCCTTCATGAGGAGTTTGTCGCGGGGATGGCGCCCCTCCACGAAGCGGTTCAAGACGCCCACACCATAGGTTAAGGGGCATCGTCGCACTCGAACCTGTGAGAGAGAGATATTGTTAAATCAGCTGTCAAAGTTCCACTCCAGGACTAGCAGGTGCTCCTAAACCCTCACCACAGTGGGATCCAGTCCGAAGAGCACAGCACCCTTCAGTATGGTCAGACCGACGTCATGGGGGATGATGATGCGGCACGTCCTTCCCAGTGCTCTCTGAACTGCTTTCTGCAGCATGGGTGACTCTGCAAACCCGCCAACCAGGAAAAGGAAACGTACACCACGCACCTCTGGCTTCGCCATTAGCTCCTCTGTCAGATAGGAGACGGAAAAAGAAGCTCTTTAAAAATAATTAAACTTAAGTGGAGTGTACGAATGGCAAACTGCCCCACTGAAATGATGGGCGAGGAGCGGACGTGAGTAAAGAAAAGGGATCAAGATATAGGAGAGGCTGGCGTGCTCTGGATGTTTCATCATTTCCACTTCCTTTCCAGAATCGATCAGTATGTCTTTAGTTTAAAACATGCAAAACTCTTCTTTGCCTCTCACTCTTTGCCTTATGGTGATCCAGCAAAGGCCAGCAAAGCTACATGCAACAAAACCAAACAAACCCGGGATTTGAACGCACCACTGGAATGTGACTGATTTAAAACAGACACTCTCCATGTGTCTGCCTTCATTCTGTCTTGACAAGGTTAAAAAAACAAAGAAACAATGAAGTCACCACCATCTAGGAAAGGGATTCTAAGAAATGCCATTGTGGCTGAAGTTTGTTTTGTTTGGTCTCAGCTATGGCAGAAAAGTGCAGTTTGTTTTTGAGCACTGAACTTTATTTCCTCCTTTTACATTTCACACTGTCCACTTACAAGCAAACCAGGATGTGTAATCTAAGTGACGCAGACACAAGTTCTGGCAACTTGTTATCCTGTGAGGTCTGAGGTTTGGGCAGTGTGGGAGAATCAAAATATACCCTTTTCCCATATCTGCAAAATAAAGCTGCGCGTTCAAAATTTTTATATAAACAGTGGCGCCAATGTCTACGTATAATGTCAAAGGAGTCGCTCATAGTGACAAACCCACAGAAAATTATCACCCAACTCTGCAGTTCTCCTCAGGTCTATTGGCTTTTTAGGCTCTTTTAGCTGCTTGTTTTGGTTTTTGCGATTGCAGCTTTATTTTTGCGACCTGCAACTTTATTGTTTTGGTTCAGACAGGCTGCTGTTCTCTGCAAAAAAAGTTCAGATAATCCCACTGTAAGCTACCTCCTTAGCAGACAGACAAAGTGAACAGCTAGCTGGTGAACCAAGTGGAGTGTTTGGCAGCTAAAGCGCCAGATGCTTCCCTCAAGAGTTATTGGAGAAATAAACAAAAACAGAGCTAAGAGCAAAGTAAATATTGGACTCAAGATTTGTCAGGTTGTCAGAACCAGGACTCCAAATGGATGCTGATGTTGCTCTGTGTCTAATAGAAGTTAGCCAATTCAACTTAATAAGGCCATGAAAGGTCAAATGTGATGTTCTGCGTGTTGCAGAGTTCTGCTCCCAAGTGGCCCAAAAAATGATTAGTGCTGCTTTTAGTACAATGTACTGTACGTCTCCATATACCATTAAATGTCTGCTTTTGGGTTTTGTCTCCTGTAGTCACTTAGGATTATCTTCTCATTCTTTATGTACAGCAGTGCAGGTCTGCCACCTCAATTTTTAGGTATCTCTGGGTGGATTTAACTTACAGTGACTTGAGATTGAACAGCATTGTTCTTACCTTGGTAAAAATATGAAAACATGATAATACGAAGTGGAAAAAAGGGAGAAAGAGGAAGGAGTTAAGAAAGCAATTTTTACTGAGTGTCTGTATCTGTTTGTATGAATCTGTCTGTGCATATGTATGCATGTGGATGTGTGCCACCCTGTTGTCTGTACATGTATCTTGTGTGTGTGTGTGTGTGTTTCTCACCAATGTGTTTGACGATATTGACGATAGTGGGCTGGAAGAGCTCGTTCATGGCCTCCTGTGTCAGCCGCAGCATCCCCTGGGATGACCACTTCACTATGTTCATACTGACGCACACACACAGAGGAGAAGGGTTTTAATCACGCACTCAATCTATCATCACTCTCTCTCACACACACACATTCCACTCAGCCCACACTCACTTGCTCCTCCTCAGGGCGGCCTCCACACTCTGCCCCCGGTGTCTCTTGTAGTAGTCGATGAAAGAGAAGGGCAGGGAGATATTGAGGGCGTTGGCCCTGCCCGGCGCCGCCGTCCGTTTCCTCGCCTCGAATGCGATGGTGAGGTCCACCCAAGCCGCTGGCCGCTTGGCTTTAAAACTCTGGATGAAGTCATCGCCAAAGATCTGGCACAGCATGGCTTCGAAGGCCAGGTCTACACCGACGGCACCGTACGGACCACCTGGGAGAGACAAAGTAGAGCTTTAGAAACTCAGAAATTTGGTTATTTTTGTGCTTTAGAAGATTGTAAAGAAATTGTACCTGAGGCCTTGTAGAGTTCTTTGAGTGTTCCCTGTGGCTGCTCGATCTGATGGACAGTCAGGTCAACTGTTCCTCCTCCACAGTCTGCAACAATATACCTGTCACCTACAGGAAGAGAGCACACATAAACACAATTTAATGACCTTTAGTGATTTGGGAAAGCTTATCTCTTTCAGTTGGATTACAGGAAATATTTTGTCAGAACAAGATGTTTCTCCTTAATTTGTGGGAGGAAATTGTGAATGATAACGTTTCTTGATTTTTTGTGGTATGTTAGAGTGTCATGTTTCAGATTAGTTTGTGTACGTCCCGAAACTCTTCAACCAGCGGACTCTCAAACATAAACAACCTTCAGGCATCTGTGGTTGCTGCGCTCCCTCTGTGCGTGTGTTTTTGTGCGTGTTTATGATATGTCCAGCGATAAGGGGCTGTTTTTGGCTTAGCTACCCTGAGTTCAGCTGACCACACCCTGAACATGAGAGAGAGAGTGGTAGTATGAGAGTGAGAGAGAAAAAGAAAGAATTTCAAGGAACAAAAATGTACAAAAACGAGAAATGCACAGAAGAATGAGAGAAGAAAATGCAAAAGAAGGAGGATAAAACAGGGTTTATGCTCCTTGGGTTTATTTGGAGTGAAGAGGCAGAGAGTCCCATGGGCTGGGTCCTTCCTGTGTGTATGTGTGTGTGTGTGTGGACAGGAAAGGGAGCAGAAAAGGTCAGCAGGGACGCATGGCTCCTCAGATTGTTGTCATGGCTCAACAGAAAGAAAACGCGGAGAGTTAAAGCAGCGGTGAATTTGATTTGTCCCTTGGTTAGTCTCTCTCTAGTTGTTGTGCAAGACAAGCAGATGATAATTCACAGAAAGGAAAAGTAAGAATGTGAGGGTCAGTAGAAATGAGACATTAGGTGTGTCTGCTTCCCATAGTCATCCTCATAGGTCAAAATCATCAATATCGCCGACATTTGGGGTCTGCCAGTCTGTCTCTCTCTCTCTCTCTCTCTCACACACACACACACACACACACACACACATGCATACACACACAGACAGCCTTACCAGTCTGCAGCTCTGACCATAGCTCTCCGGTTCCACTCTCCACCAGGAAGGTCCTGCTGTGTCGGGATCGTCTCAACTGCTCCCGCGCTGCAACACACACACACACACACACACACACAAAACTAAGTACACACACTTACAGGATGTACTTCAGTTTGAGGACCTTTGATATTTACATATCATCTTATCTTTATGTCTTTCTTGACTCTATTTCTGACCAGTGAGGAATGATCATACATAGTAGGGAGGCAATTAGCTTAGCTTAGCATGAGGACTGGAAACAAGGGGAAATGGCTATCCTGACTGTCCAAAGTTCATAAAATACACCTACCAGCACCTCTAAAGCTCATTAATTAGCACATTGTATCTCGTTCGTCTGATTCTTATACAAAAATGTAAAAATGGCCAGTTGGTTTTAGAGAGAGTCAAGTACTGTAACTATTTTTTGGTGAACAACAGCTGGACGTAGTGACTTGCTGGGGTCTTGGTATCACTGTGAGGTTACTGTTGTTTGTCAAGAAATAGTCTCAGCACATTACTCTCTTGATATCCAGAAGTAGTTGTTTTTACATTTCTGTTTGGTAAGTGTATTTTTGAAAATTGGATAGAGCCGAGTTTCCTCTTAGCTGCTTTTAGTCTTCATGTTAAGCTAGAATAATCACTTCCCACCTCAAGAGGCTATATTTTATATAATACTAATTATATAAAAGTATCATCAATATTTTTATATCAATAATGGATGACATGACTACTTGTATGTGGAAAGGGTCACTTGTATTAACTTTTATACAGTTCCCCTCACCTCCACATTGTTTAAAGCTTCTTTTACCTCATTGTTTTGGTTCTGCGGCCCACAACCTTACTGCTTTTGTTCACTCTCTCTGGTTTCATATAGAGTCATTTTTAGCCATTGCGAAAAAGCTCCAAAAACCCCACTGTATATTACCTGCTTGGCTCTTAACAGCAGACAAAGTTAGCAACTAGTTGATGAACTTTGTGGAGTATTTAGAGGATAAGGGCCAGATATTTTGCTAAGGAGTCAGTCAAGACCAAAAACGGAGCTTAAAGGAGAGTGAATATTGGACTAACATTGACCAGGTGGCCAGAAACATGACTCCAAATGAATGCTAATATTGCTCTGTGATCCTGAATGTGCAAAAAGGCAATATCAACTTTAAAAGTGACATGTCAGTTATGGGTTCACAGCTTGTTTCTGCTGCCCCCAAGTGGCCACAAAATCAGCTACTGTGGGTTTAAAATACATACATGAGATTATCTCTAAGCAAATAAGCATATTTTCCAAAAGGTTGAAATAGTAATGTAAGCTAACTGGTTTTACTGCAATATTTTCTACTCAAAACTTACATCTTTTTCAAATCAAGTGACCCTAAAGTAAAATGGTGGATCTATTTCACCTGCTTCGGGGGCAAAGCAAGCATATCTGGGCCCCAGGGCACAAGAAGAAGGCTCTGACTCCCTCAAATATTGCTATGGGCCCCCTGGTTTTAAACAAAATTATTCACAGAGAATTCTTATGGACTCTCTCCAGCTGTGGCCCCTTAGAGTCACCACCACCTTTCAGCACCTTGTACTACTTTGCCTGCAGTCAAGCCTTTTTTTGGATTTCTGTATAAACATACTGTAGACCAGACACTTAAGCTTGCGTAACTGATGCTCTATGCAAACTACACTCAAGCAAAAACAAACATTTTCAAGCTAATGAAGATCAGTTTTTTTTTAATTTATACTACATGTAGTTATGTTTAACAGGTTTCATATCTCATGGGGTCATGACATTTACCCAACATATAATATAATGTCTTTCCATCCAAGTAAAACAGGACAAACATACCAAAATGAGGGTCCTAATGTTTTTGCATGACAGGAGCAATTTGTTGGAAACGCAGAACGCTCTCACACATCTATTCGTTCTCGACATGTAAACCGCCTGAATGGCAGGTTGAGACTTGAGGTGGAGGCCAAGAAAAACAGAACACACTCAAACACAGCTGTCAGAAATATAAAATACTGGACAGCCTGTTTGACAGAGCACATACATGTATATGCCTCAGTACATGCAAGTGACCTTGTGAAATGAGACATAATGGCTTTAAGATGATAAATCATCACAGATCAAAGAAGAAAGAGGAGGATATTTGAATGAAAAAAGACTATTTCTCTCTGTCTTTTGATAAAACCAACCTTTGGTCTGATGTAAGTGTGTATGAGAGTTTAAGTGTGTGTCATAAGTCAAAGGTTTGACAGTCTGGAGTAAAGTGTTTGTATAATTTAGGTAAAAGTGGTTTTTACAAGGTTCCCTCAAACCACATGAGTGCCACAGGCCACAAAAATTAGACTAAGAGAGAAGGAGAAAAAATAGATAAGTGGTGGAATAAGGAAGAAAGAAATTAAGATTATTATTATATTGGATTATTATGTTTCTGAGAACAGATTATCTATAAAGATTATAGTTTTTGAGTAACAATGACCTGCATTGTATTGAGAGCAAGTACAAGTACAGTTATTTTACCCCCTAGATGACGCAGGGGGTAATGTATGTGTGCCCAAATGTGTGTGTGTGTGTGTGTGTGTGTGTGTGTGTGTGTGTGTGTGTGTGTGTGTGTGTGTATGTACATGGTAAATGATGCTGAACAAAAAACACCACAATCATACAGGCCTTGATTTCATCTGTGTGTATGTGTGTGTATGGGGGTGATGAATGGAACGCAAGTCTGGAAACCATTTACATGAAACAGCAGAAAAGAAAATGTACGTGTGTGTGTGTGTGTGTGTGTGTGTGTGTGTGTGTACGTGTGTGTGTGTGTGTGTGTGTGTGTGTGTGTGTGTGTGTGTGTGTGTGTGTACGTGTGTGTGTACGTGGGTGTGTGTGTGTGTGTATGTGGGTGTGTGTGTGTGTGTGTATGTTAATGACTCCCCAGTGCTATCTTTGGAGAAGAAATGAGCTGGAAGAAAAGCTAAAGATAGTAAAAACCATGACCGTGATGCCAAGTGTGTGTGTGTTTGCAAATAAGTCTTTGTGTGTGGTGGAAGTCTTTGCAGAGCCTTTGCAAAGGGTGCAACCTGGTAAAAAAAAAAAAAAAAGGTCACCGAGAGGGACAGAGAGAGAGAGAGAAAGAGAGGAAGAGCACAAATGCTAGAAAGAACGAAAGAAAATACAGAAAAATGAAAGTAAGTGAAGGAGAAAGAGAATGACAGGCCAGGAGGGGGTGAGATCATAGTCTCACCACACCTTGTTCCAATTACAATATCCTGTGTTTAGTGTGTGTCTTTGTGTGTGTGAGTTGAGTGTGTGAATGTTCTTTGTGTGTGTCACTGACTGCATATGTATAAGTGGGGCTGTGCGGGGGTTTTTGGACGGCATGTTCGCTTGCTGAATTATGCATCAGTCTTATTTTACCCAGCCTGAAATCACTCTTTGTTTCTTTGCAACAATTTAGTGGCTATTGCAAACACAAAAAACATTGTATACAGCTTTATTGTAGACTTATCGCAATGACTGACAGTTTATTTAGAAAATTATACACTTACTTTTGCCAGATAAGCTTTTTGCGATCATGCACTAAAGAGATGTTAAGTGTGAGGAGATGCTGTTTCTGTATTTTTTCCCACTTTTAATTCCCCTTTGAAAGTTTATTTTAAAGCTGCACTAATCAATATTTTCATATTAACAATGGATCAAATAACTATGAGTAACGTGAAAGGCGTCGGTCATAGAGACAAACCCACAGAAAATTACCACCCAGCTTTGCAGTTTCCCTCAGATCTATGGAGCCTTTTAGCATCTTTCAGCTCACTGTTTTGCTGTTACAGCCTGAAACTTAATTGTTTTGGTTCACGCCCACTGATCTTGTCATTTTCAGCATCAGCTGGCAGCTGTTTTCAGCAAAACAGCTCTGACAAACCAACTGTACTGTACCTGCCCACCATTTAAGAGCAGACAGACAAAGTTAGCGACTAGCTTCTGAACATAGCGGAGCATTTAGCAGCTAATATTTTCCCTAAAAAGTTGGTGGAGACCAAACCAGAGCTAAAAGGAGAGTGAACATTGGACTTAGATTTGCCCGTTGGCCAAGAAAATGTTAATGTTGCATAGTGTCCGCTGGATGTGTAAATATGTAAGCTAACACGTTCATGAAATCAGATATGTTTAGGATGATAACATATCCGCGTTGTGTTTACAGCTTGTTTCACTGCCCCCAGGTAGGAAAAAAATAATTAACACATGTTTCTCCATCACTTTAGTACAGTGGATGGCTTTGAATACCACAATACCCAAGAGTCTCAGTCGCTGTTGCTATAGAAGGAGCCAATCAGAGGTGTGAATCAGAGCTGTAGCAAATACAAAATGCTTTGTGAATTTTGAACAAAACATACTGCCAAATTTATCTAAAATTAAGTCTGAATCCTTAAATGAACTTATTTAAGTTGCAGAATGTAGCATCAGGTTCTTTACAAAGCGTAAACTTTTGCTTCATCTGTATGTAACATGTATCGTCAGGTTATTTTTCCTTGGTAGTGGAAGTAGTTTGACTTTTTTTTTTTTTATCAAAGAACCACACATTTTCTTGTGCTGTTGCTCATCTTTTGTACTGATGATTCAACCAGGAGACTTTCATGTCCATCCAAGCCTTATAAAAGCTCCAACACTCAGTCACCTATCATTGTCTATGCAAAAAATTAACCCTGGATGCCTGAAATACCTCATAGTGAGTTGAAAAGCATGACCATCATGTTGAATACTTCGCTATATAGAAATACATTTTAAATCATACAAAAAATAGCTGTTTGTATTTGAACACAGATTATGTTCATGCTTTTTAATTATACATTCAGTAGTCTTGAAACGCAATGTCCTTTCATATGCACTGCTCACAAAACTGTTGTAATCACTTTTTTGTGATGATTCACAGTTTTTGTGCTTGCAGGAGCAAAAAAGTTTAATCTTACCTCACAGGGTCAAAGTTTTTCTTACACAGTGTGAAATTCATCAAAGAGCTTATTTGCTAAATAGTTGGACAATTAGTGACTAATGGTTGCTTTGGCAGATTGTTTTCTTCGCTCTGCACAAATCTTGTGGTCTGTTTCAACACAGCTCTCCTCTTTCTCCCTCTGTTCATGTTTCCATCTCTCCTGCTGCTTTGTGTGCTTTACACACCACATATGGCCTGTCCAAAGTCATATGTGACTGTGTACAACAACACACACACTCACACAAACTGCACAGTCATCCGAGGCAAAACCACAAGCAGTATCTGAAGTCAGATCTTCACCCAAAGCGCACTTTCTTTCTCTCACACAAACACAGATTCATCCTTTGCGAAACCCACAATTCCCAAGTGAAATCTAACAACAACATTTCCAGGAACACAGTGTGGTTTCATGCCTATGCTAATGACATAGTGTACAAGAAGACCCACATACACACACACACACACACACACACACACACACTCTGCCCCTTTCTCAAATACCTTGTCTGAAGCTGGAGTCGAAGGGACGAGATCCGTCCAGTTCCAGGCCGTTTGGGATCGGCTGCAGGCTCAGGTCAATCACCTGGTGGAGGCGGAGCTTGCGGCAGTAAATGGAAGCAGCTTCAGGTTCAAGAGCGATGAGGAGCTGCTCAGGACAATCAGGGGAGACCAGACCGGCCTGGTGGGAGAAAAGAGATAGAGAACAATGCAAGATGCAGAATTTTATTATCCTGTTATGACTAGGAAAGTTGGTCAAGTCACACGTCTTTATAATCAAATTTAATATCACAATTAAAATTGCCTTCAAGTCTCAAGTTAAGTCATTGTAAAGTCTCAAGTTTTGTTTTTACCACAATATTTTTGCCTTCAATTCAAGTCAAGTCAAGTTATTAAGGCCCCTATAAACCCTGGTTTTTGAGGCTCTCCAAGACAATAGTTGATGAGAAAAATGTGGTGAAATCCTAAAACAACACACGGTCAATTTAAGACTGGCGACTAAACACAGCCTGCCACAAAATTGTGACAGAGTCAGAAATTTAGCATCAAATTCTCACAACATGACTGCTGCTACAAACCAGAATACAGCACGAAATGACACAAATGAGTATAGACAAGTACATGTGGATACTGCACTGTCGTGTATATATCTATGCTTAGTGCCATTTTTTAAAATAAAGTTAAAGAAAAAACAGCACCAACACTGTGGCCAAAGTTTGTTTTTGCAGGTTTGTGCAGTGCTGGAACACCACAGCATTGCACAATGAAGATGGAGACAAAATGCAAATATTTTAAAGCTTTTATCTAAACACACTGACAAGTATGTATTCATTTAGACGTAGGGAAACTAACAGGATTTTTGTTTTTTAAAGATGTCAGCAAACAAAACAAACCTTCAGTATACATATGATGAGATTTGGATGGAGGGCCAAGGCTAAGTCGTGGACATTATCAAAAAAAAGGAGGAGGAGAGGACCTTGATAGAGGAGGAGTCACTGGGTAAAACATGCTGAAGGACAGCTGTACAGCATAAACACATATGAAGGAACACAAACACAGGGTGAAGGTTGGAGAAGGGAGAGATGAGAAAATGATGATAGTGATGGTAGAGAGGAGAGGAGGTCTATACTATGAGCACCAGTCTTGGTAAATTGGGAGTAAAGTTGAGCGGCTGGAACAACGTGTGTGTGTGAGTACGCAGGGCGGGGGTCTGGTCTCGACTTCCTGTGTTTGTATGCCGGTCTCCCTCATTGTTCCCTCCTGATGACATCATCACCAGTAGGAAGCAAACACACCCCGACAGCCTCAAACAGCGAGCCAGCGCAGGGTGTGTGTGCATATATATGTGAGTGTGCATCTGAAAGTGTGTATGTGTCACACTGTTTATGTATATAACCGGGTGAGTGAATGGCAGATGGCAGATAATGGTTAGCAAATTGAGCTATGTGTGTGTGTGTGTGTGTGTGTGTGTGTGTGTGTGTGTGTGTAAAAATGATAAAATTAAACAGAGAGAGAGGGAAAGAGAAGGAGGAAAGCATGATAAATTAAAAGGTTGTACATTGCGTATGCACGGCACAATTAGACACACGCACGTGCACACACACACACACACACACAGAGGGCAGTCCATTCTCATTGATGTGTATTGTCATAGGACCCCCTGCATTCCTGTCCACACTTCCTACAAGTCATTGTAACACGTACAGTACACTAAGGAGGGGTGTGTGTTGCGGGTGACTAGAGTCAAAAGTGCAAGAGTGCAGTGTTATGATCTGTGTGTTTATGTGTGTGTGTGTGTGTGTGTGTGTGTGTGTGTGTTGTACTTTATCTCATGGTTTATACACAGCCTTTCTTTCCATCTCCTTGTTATTCCTCTCTGTCTCATACACACACACTGTCATATAGTCATCCTCCGTGTGTGAGTGTGTGTGTGTGTGTGTGTGTGTGTGTGTGTGTGTGTGTGTGTGTGTGTGTGTGTGTGTGTGTGTGTGTGTAGAAAACTGTGCCTAGTGTTCTGAATCAGTGAAGTCAACTGGTTTTGGTGATATTTATGCACACTACACTGAGCTGCAATAGTTAAGATACTGGCAGCTGATTTAACACGAAAACCATTAATCTCCAAAATGCCAACTTTTCAAGAAATAAGAAAACAGCATTGTTTTAAGCTATGTGGATTTTTTGGTAATTAAATCGTGTTTGTTTTTTTTGTTTTTTTAGTTTAAAAAATTAAAAAAGATAAATTAACATTTTTTGATCCCTGGGTGGGAAATCAGGTGTTACAGCATCACAAAGAACAAATAAGGTACGAAAATAATAAAAACAGATATAAGGAAATATAAAATAGGAAAATTACACCATAGTCAAAGATGTAAAGCAACATTTAATACTTCAGATTACCTAAAAACTTAAAAGCTAACAGTATGTTCATGGGTAGATGAATGGATGGATAGATTAATTGATCAAAAGACGTAGTTGAGATGAACTTTCCCAGATAAGCATCTTTTTCAGTTGATTTAAAAAAATAAACTTGATATAAAAATACAAGAAATGTGTTGATTCTGTCAGATCAGAAAGTGTTTGTTTCATGACAACAATGTGTCTTTCTGTACATGCAGGTGTGCTCCTACCAGGTATGCTGCCTCTCTCATGAACTGTTTGGCAGGTTGCCTCCACACAGCAGGGACAGTAATCACCCATCTGATCTCCTCTCCCTCTAGCACCGATGACGACTGGTCCTTCACCTCCTAAAACGTGACCCGTCAAATAGTTATTTGGGTAAAACTCAAACTAAGATTCAAGATATGAGCTTAAATTGAAGAAAAGATGGAAGAACACATGAAGAACACATGGAGGGGAGTTTTAAAGTGTACCTTTAGAGCATGTTCCCTGAAGAAGTGCAGGGCATGAGCGAACACCTCAATGGCTCTGACCCTCCGACCATTGACAGCCTCCAGCTCCGTCTCCATGGTGAGATCCTGCAGCAAACACAGACACAGTGCTGCAAGAAGTTGTCTTTCTGCTGCTTAAAGGAAAATTCCTCTGTTTTTGTGTCTATTGTAACTAATGGGTGATGCTAACTTTGCACTTGCCACCTCTGTTGTAGAGATCTGGGATACATGAGTCTAGAAAAACAACATATACTGTATCTGGGCAGGCAGCGAGATACTCTTATAGCTCTCCAAATAAACATCAACTTCATACAAATGATTCAAGTCCAACCAAAAGTAAACACAGAACTTAGCCCCTTGGATTGGCTATTGTAGCTAACTGCATATAGATCTATTTCAAGGGCAACTTCAAGGATGGTGGACTTGTGTATATCGAGTTTTGCGCTGTTTGCCCCAACGTATGTTGTTCTCTTGGAGGTGCATTTCTGAAATCTCTAAAACGTTGGCACTGAGTGCAATGACACATAGTGGACACAATTATGTGAATATAACCCATGTTGAAAAGTACCATAAATGTCCTTTAAACTCTTGGAGTACTTCAGTCAATTAGCTTTGCACTTCCATAAATTTGAGAGACTTTTAAGATGAAGATTGAAAAAAGAGTTGTCAAAATTTGATGAAGGAGAGGCCCTGGTGTGGTTCAAGCTCCCAAAATACTGGATCCTACATTTTCCATAATGCAACTCCATATCGTTCCTTTGTTAGACTCTCCCTATCAGCTCAATGTTAACATCAAATCCACATCTCTTTTTGTAACCCGGTCAAGACCAAGCTGAGAAAACCCTGATGACATCATCATCAGGGTATTCTTCTTTGACTTGGCAAAGCTTCTCCAGAGCCTCAGACGACATTATGCAACTGTTTTTACAGGCTGACTAGTTCACCTCAATATGAGTGGTGAATTTATCTATGTGTAAAATTGGCAGAGTGCCCCTTTAAATGTGGATGTCACATATAAAACTGTCTTTCTTTATCAACTTCCTTTCTGTCTCTCTCTTACACTCGTGCTGTGGATCTTCATCTTGAACTTGTCAAAGTAGAGCCAGTGCCGGGCCTCCTCCGGGTCCAGGTCATGGTAGAAGTCCCGGGCCGCGAACCCAAAACTGTGAAACCGCAAATCAGGGGTCAGCAGCAGACATGTCGGGCTCTTCTGATTGGCCACGCCGGGGTCACCACCCTCCCAGCGCCTGCGTGGATTGGAAGAAAAAGCTGTCAAGGATAGAAAATAATAGAGTACAGTAGAATATAACTGAAGAGTACACAGACTCTTACTTCATCATGTGTATGGCTTCTGCGTCCTGTGTGAAGCTGAAAGCGTAGCCGCTGGAGGTCGTCCCAAAGTCTATCGCCACGACAACCGAGAACGGACAGGCCATCCTGGGTCTGACCTCCACCCTCTGAGAGAGAGAGAGAGATTTGTGTATCAGAGCTGGTACTGATGGTAGTGATGATCTCTAGTAGAAAACCACAACATGTCATTTTTACACTGACTTTTTAAAGTGGATTACGTGTAAATGTCAAACTATTCTTTTAACATTTTGGATGTGTACTGTTATTGCCTTTTATCATAATAAAAAAAGTGCTTTCTTCTCTCATTTGTCCTCTCCTCTCTGCTGAAATTACATGTTTTCTAACACATAAAGTTCCTGTAATACTTGTGAAAGTTACGTTTTTCTTTTTTTTACCAGTGTGTGTATATTTTTCTGCCACAGACTGTAGCTGTTACTGGGTACTTGTACTCTTCGCTTTTAGCTGCAACTGTAAGTGTTATTATAAACCACTAATAACACTGTGAAGTGGATGTGGTTTTACAGGGCCTGTTTAGGAGCTCTATATAAAGAAAAATACGTAGAAAGAGGAAAGGGTGTGTAAGAATTTCTGTGGTGAGTGTGTGTGTGTGTGTGTGTGTGTGTGTGTGTGTGTGTGTGTGTGTGTGTGTGTGTGTGTGTGCGCGTAGTTACCGGCGAGGGTGAGGGTGTGAGGGGTGTGATGCTGCAGTCATTTCTAGATGTGGCAGGTGAAGACGGGACTGACAAATTATCACCTAGGAATTCAAGAAAAAGAAGAGAAGAGAAATTATTAAGCTGGAATTCAACACTCATTGGTGGCTAACTATTGTGATCTCATTATGAACGTGTCTTTTGGAAAAGCGCCACACGCACTTACTGGAAAATGAAAAGAAACGCCAAAATATCAGTCTGTTTGAAGCGATATGCAGGCATGGGAAAACTCTCTTATCAGAAGGAAAGAGGCGGTATTGACTGTCATCAGCTACTGATATTAACATACTGTACATGTAAAAATGCAGAGAACACCTTATTTTTTTTACTGTGGAGGTTAGCATGTTAGGGTGTAAACACACTTGGAACTTTCTAGATATGAGATTAAATGTTTGTATTGAAAGGGAATGACTGGAATGTCTTTGGAATCTGAAATGAGTAATTTTCCCAAGTGGGAGAGGGACACGGAAAGGTCAGCGTGTTCATGCTCCAAAAGATAAACGGAAAGAAGTGAGTCACTTTGACCAGTTTGCCATAGTAATCAATCATATAGTCTGATGTTAGTGTGTCTCACCCGGTATCTGCAGGCTGTTGGCATCCGGCTGCACCACGTCAGCCATCTTTACAGGAGCCAGGGTCTGGAGAGAAAACCATAAACACCAACATGAGACATATAGAATAACTAGTAAAGAAAATGCTGATGTTGGGATGAATTGTTGTAATTCAAATGGAGAGAATTTGACCTGACAATACAATGCTTTAGGTATTTATGGTGAATTATTATGTAGAAAGAGTCATCTAAATAATATAGTCTTGATACTTTTCAATCTGCATTAATGGGTCTTTTTTTCCCACTTGGCGGCAGTTCATAAGCCGGAACAATCTTATAAAGTTCGTCTGGCTAATGTGTTAGAAAACAGTTGCCTATTTATGTTGTGACTTGTTTGATTTAAGTAATTAAATAAGGCAATTCATGTTTAGTTTAAACAGTATATCTAGATATTAAAAAAAACAACTAAACTACAATTTGCAGTATTTATAGTTGCAGTCCTTAAAATACATGTAAGTTATGGGGAACCTGGTTGCAAGTTTCAAGGAAATAACCTGCCCTTCGTTTTGTCACTAGTTTTAGTGATAAAATACGTGTTCAAGATGTCAGGTGTAAGGTCCATTGTTTACTTCCCTTTCTGTAAAACTGCATATTGGCAAGTAAAATTCAATTCAGTTGGAAGTCACCTGAACGTCATCAACAATTTACTGATCCAGCAATCACAGAGCAACACTAGCTTTCATTTGGAGTCATGTTTCTGGCAACCTGATGAATATAATGTTCTTCTATTAGCTCTGTTTTGGTTTCCACCAGCTCCTCGGAGAAATATCTGACCCTTTAGCTGCTAAATGCTGCACTGTGTCTAATATCTACTGGCTAGAAGCGAATCTTTCTGACTGCTGTCTGGTGCTGGGCCAGTAGCGTAAAAAACAGCGATGCAGTGGGATTACTGATGCAGCTGGAAACTATGTGTTGTGCAAAACCAAAACAATGAGCTAAAAGATACTAAAACTCTCCATGGAGTTGAGTGGAACTGCTGAGTGGGGTGATTGTTATCTGTGGATCTGTGGCTCTGTCACAAGCATAATAAGGCATAATTAAGTGATCAATTGTTAACATAAAAATATTGATTAGTGCAGCTTTAAGTAATTCATTTAATGAGTGTACTTTACTAATGAATGCCAATCATCTTATACACCTCAATAATGTACTCTATAGGTCAGAATTAAAAAACTTCAGGCACTAATGAATCATTGTCATGTATTCCATCACTGACAGCTGTACATGGCACAAACATTTTAATCAGAGAATTTGGACATTCAAGCATAATGCTGGGAAAATAAAAATAGCGTACTAGCCAGGGAATAGGGAACGATTTTGGACACTCAGCGGCCAGGGAAGGGAAGTGAATGAGACACACCCTGATCATCTTTCACAGCAACTGTCTCACTGCACTTGAACTTCAAGCCTCTAGCTACTACAGCGGATCAGAGGCCAAAGACAAGCTGCACTTGGGAGCTTTCAGGTGTTAGTTTATGGAGATCTTGCCAAACACCATATAGATTTGCAAGTTTTGTCTGGGTTAAACAAATAAGATGGGCAACAAGAAAACAAGTAAACTTGTTAGATTGCATACACTTGATTACATTTAATTTGTTTATTTATATTTTCCTTATTAGTGAGTTGTCTCTATGTTAAGTGTGTCCTGCTGTACATGCATCTACTCTTTGTGTGTATTATGTGTCTTGTTTGGCTTGTGTGTGTGTGTGTGTGTGTGTGTATTGTATTAAATTGCAGCACTGGGAATGATTGGATCAGTCTGTGATCTGAGCCAAGAGCAAACTAAACAGATGAGTGCAATGAAACAAAGATGTGTTTGTTTAGATCTCTTTCTGTGTGTGTGCGTATGTGTGTATGTGAGAGAGAAAGACACCATAAATTAGTTTGACATCCTTTCTTCGCGTACGCTACATGCATGCAACATCTGAGTACATTTACTCCAGCATATGCCTGAAACATTTGAATATAATGCGTGCTGTTGCATGTGTGTGTCATTTGGCTCTCGTCTGTCCTTGCCGTTTGATGATAAAACCAGAGAAAGATGAAACTCCACATCTCTCCTCTGCACGTATTTATTTCTTCCCTTCTGTGACTCTCTCTCTCTTTCTAAGACCTCAATATGCAGTGGACAATCGCTCTCTCTCTCGACACATGACTGAGGTCTAGCAGGGATAACAGCATAACAAGCAACTCTTACTCCCCTGAGACGCTACATTATGGTTAGATTGTGCAACACACTCCACTTTTACGCACAATTAACAATAGCACTCTCTCACTTTGACTTGTATGTTTAAGTTTGGAAACTTTACTTACAGATTTCCTGTTAAGAAAGGCTTTATCAATGCTTATGATCATGTAGCTTTGTTTTAAGGACCTTTAATGCAACATATAACCAATACAAAGGGGAAAATCAAAAGGCTGCAGACAGTACTATATTAAATTATATACATTTAGCACCCATTTCTCCAAAATCCACTTATTGCCTTTAGTGCATTCATCGTGTCATCAAAATTTTAACTCACCCCTTTGAGTGCTGCTGCAACACTATGCCCTTGTCCCTTTTTGCCACTCCTGGCTGGAACTCAAAAATTTTCCCCAAACTTTGGTAAAAATGGCAGTCTGGTGTTTGGAATCCGCCTCCAGGGAGGAAGATGTAGAGGAGAAGAGAGAAGGAGAAACTGTGAGCAGATTTAAGGGGATGCTTTTCTTCCCAGCTGACTTGCAGGCAGATTTCCAAAAAAATTTAAATCCCCTGATCAGTGAGAAGTGATGGATGGAGAGATGAGCTGCAACCTAATGGAAGATTTTCTCTTCTTTCTTTTTTCTTCTTCTTCTTCTGTGAAAATCCCAATTTTTCCTAATGAACTTCTTAGTTTTTGCATCTGCAGTTCTGTCTCTCTTGCTGCTTTCTGCAGCCGAGCTCACCGTCTCTCTGCTCTGCACTGGAAAGTCAGAGAAAAAGTGGTGACACACACACACACACACACACACACACACACACACACACACACACACATGAGTAACAGGAGTGGGAGGGCTGTGACAGCACATAGGGGGGGAATGTTGGGGGATTTACCTCATTGGGAAACTGCCGTGTGTGTATTTGTGTGAGTTGGAGACTGAGGGTGGAGTATTCCTGAGCAGGCAGTGTATCCCAGTTAAGTCATCTTGCCCTTTCTCTCCTCCCACTCCTCCATATCTATCCTTCCTCTGTTTAATTAGCTCTTCCTGTCTTCCTCTCTGCTTCTCTTTTCATCTTTTCCTCTGTTCAATTTCTTTTTCTTTTTTTCTCTTCACTTGTGGTTGCTGTTTTAAAAACTTTTTTTCTCTCTTCTTTGTCTTTATCCTTTGTCTCCATACCCCCTTTTTCTTTTTCTTTAATGTCAACCATCTAACATGATACATGGAAGGGCAGGAAAAGTGGTGACTCACTCCGAATGTTTTGTTCCAGTTTAATGAAAATCAGTTTAATGTTCAAACCGTAGATAAATAGATTTGCTGCATTCTTACCCGACCTCATATCTGTAAGTGTTTTCTTATGCCGTGTGTAGAATTGTGTTTGCGGGGGTCCACATCTACGCTGCAGGGATCTGATTTCTCCCCACTAGAGCTGTGATTGAAAGCATACATTAACCCCCAGTGCTTGTTACACACACACACACACACTGAGACTAGCCGGCCCCACTCCCAATGGGCAGAGGAAGTCAGACCTCTTGAGTATGCGAAAGAAAGGCCTCTGGTATATATACAGACACACACACATAGACACACACACACACACACACACGCAGTCGTGTTTCCACCACTTCAGGGGACATTACATTGACTTACATTAATTTCCTGGGGACTTATCCTAACCTTTACCATAACGGCCACATGCCTAACCCTTACCCTAACCTTAACATAACCCTGAACTAACCGCAACATAACCCTAAACTTACCTTAACTTTAAACCAAGTCTTCACCCTAAAATTAATGATTTACATTAAGGGGACTTGCTTTTTGTCCCCATAACATGAGGAATACCTGGCACACACACACACACACACACACACACACACACACACACACACACACACACACACACTCCTTGTCCTGTCAGATTTCAAAATTGAATTAGAGTGTGTGTGTGTGTGTGTGTGTGTGTGTGTGTGTGTCTGGAAGCCATTACCTGGCATGTCTCCCCTTGCTGCCCAAAAACCAAGAGGCCCCATATGGATCCTGCCATCACCTCTCTCTTTCTCTGCCGTTTCTTTCTCCCTCTTTTCTTTATTGGCTCTTTTATTGTTCTACATCTGCCCTCTTTTATAGGCCATTCTTCTCTCTTTTCTCTTGCATCTCTCTTTGTTTAGTCCATTTTAGTTAATCCCTTGCCCACATTCATTTGCTCAAGTTAATTTCTCAACATTAGTAGTCAGGTGTCAACATCTCACCAGCTTCCCTATCAAATGTGAGCTTTTCAAAATTTGGGGCGCTTGCCTGACACCTTTGTTTAGCAATCAGCTCCGACCTAACCTGCATTATAACTGATTGAACTCATCAAGTGGGCTGCAGTCCAGCTCCTCCATCACTTCCGAGACACAAAATTATAAAACAGAACCAGAATAGATGTCTTGGTCCAGCTCTCTCCTTGGAGGTCCAGACGCAGGAAGTCCAGTGCAGGAAGTGATGGAGTCAGGTGACAGGAAGGAACCCCTGTACGCCATTCCTCTCATGAATTCCACATTATCTCTGGGACCTTGGAAGTCCTCGAGCAACGGAAACACACCCATAACATACACACACACTCACACACACACCCACATACACACCAAGAAACTATTCTTCCTCCAGGTCCTCTAAATAGCCCAGGATCTCACCGTAGCCTGGTTGAGAACCTGTTACTTCCCCTCCAGATAGCATCAAATGCCACACCACTGAATGTGAAACAGCCACATAATGACAATTGATAGCTTTTCATAGTCTCAACCATAACATACATCCATGTTAGCATGTGTTAAAGAAATTGTTTGGCAATTTGGGAAACATGCTTATACACTTTCCTGCCGAGACTAAGATGAGGAGATTGATATGACTCTCATGTCTTTACAGTAAATATGAAGTTATAGTCACAGGGCAGTTAGCTTAGCTTAGCACAAAGACTGGAAATGGCTACTTGACTGACACTTTGTATTTTGAGCAAATTAAACATGTGAGTAATATTGTTAAGTGAGTTTTAGAGATGCTCGTAGGCGGACTTTCTAAAACTTTTTTTGACAGTGCCAGGCTAGCTGTTTCCCCCCTTGTTTCCAGTCTTTATGCTAAGCTAAGCTAACTGGCAATGGTGATATTGAGATATTGATCAAACTGTGGGCAAAAAAGCGAATAAGCGAATCTCCCAAGATGTTGAACTACTACTTAAAAAGAAAAATATAATGCACACGTGAGGATTTTTTAGTTAATGTTTTTGGGGGGATTTGTTTTTGATATTTTAAAGTTTTCTTCTGTGTATTTTTCATATTTTTGATAAATTTTTGCCTTTGTACTTCTTCCTTTTAGAATTAATGGTTAAGTATTCATTGTACACTACTTCTACCCATCACCGTGGGTGGATTGGATGGTTAACTACACCTGTCATCAAATATTACCCAATATATGATATACAGTATATATATAAAGTCAATGTGGATGTCCTAGAGGTGCTCAGACTTGCTTCCAGAATAAGTGAAAGAGAAATGCTATTCTTTAATCAAGGTGTATAACAATCATTATTATGCAAATCCACTTACTGTGTATTATACAACTTATCCTAAGAAACATCTCCTTGCACAAGTACTGGGAGACTTTTTGCACCATTTTCAAGCAAATACAAATGAGGGGCCCAGGGTCTGAACATGGGAGGTATAAAACTCACAGGGGAACCGTTAGAGTTAGAGTGAGGTAGAAATATCTGCATGTACTGTATGACTCCTTGTTTTCTTAAAGGTTTCTGCTGGAACAAATGTGTAGGGGGAATGTATTTCCATGTTCACCAAAGTCCTCGTTAATATTGAACATACCGTGAGCCTGTTGCTTATTACAGGCTGAGTGTTAACAGCAACTCAGTGGTGAGTGTTAACAGGACCTCGGCCTATAAGCACTTGTGCGTGCAGGAATATTGAGTTTGTGCAGGAAAATAATGAAGGCAATATTGTACCTTAGAGTGTGTATGGTTGTACTAATGTGCCACTTCCTGTGCATGTGCATGAGAGGGTGTGTTGTATGTTCCCCAGTGCACATATTTATGTGAATGTGTCTGTGTGAGTAGCATTGGACAAACTCACCGGTGCAGCCTAGGGTGGGGACGCAGGGCCACAGGAAAGGCTGGGTTAGAAGATACACACACATACACACACATGACTGCCCTCTGACATAAAGTCTGGGCCATTGTGTAATAAAAAGAGAGGGAGAGCAAGAGAGAGAAAGAGGAACAGGAAGGGAAATTATGATTTATGATTCAATAGCAGAGACAGAGGGAGAAACTTATAGCAGAGGGGGACTGAATGGGAGAGAGAAGAGGGAGGGAGACATGATGTAATAGCAGTGGGGAGAAGAAAAGAAGGGGGGAAAGAGTAAAGTGTACCTCCTTTTGTCTGTAACTGGGTAGCTAGTGTGAGAATTGTTGTGTGCATGCATGAGGACAATATACAGTGAATGGGTGTGGGCTGTCGAATTTCCGCAAAATGAGGAGCCTCAAATCAAAATATTTTTTCATTTGTCTGTCATGAAGTGAGCAGAAACCACAGTTAGTCTCGCAACATATTCGACTAGTTTTGGCTTTAGTTCGCATACAGCTTGCGTTTTCATGTGTGCTTGTAATCACATGAAAACAAATCCAAATCCTACGACCCTTTATGAGCTTCCCGAGGAGAGGTATCATAGGTCAGTGTGGAGACATCAGCTGCAGATACACACTTGCCGCACACACACATGCAGAGTCTTAGAAACATCTGGCGTTCTTGCATGCTGATTTAATGTCCCCATCTCCTTCTTAACACATATGCACAGCCATGCATCTTGCACCCAGCTGAAACAGTGAGGAGATAATGTAGCAAGCTGGAAATCTGTTACAGTGACAGTTTAAGGTGACGTGGAGCTGTATTATATTTCACACCTTAAGTTTCTCTAACTGTTTTACTGACAGCAGTGTGTCAGTTTATTCGAGCTGCACTAACACTTACCAAACTGGTGTCCTACATATTTTCAGACTTTCCTCTAATCTTTGCTTTTTTCTTGTAAATCACTGGATTATTCTACCTCTTCCTGTGTCTAAAAAGTATGTGATAAAAAAAATCTGAGAGGAATCTTTAGTTCAAAGACTGACATTTTTTACTCTCCTAAACTCACAATCTGAAAGATGGACTACATACATATAAGACTCACAAAGCAATATAAAAGCATGGTTCAGATGTAGCAGCTGTTTTACATTTCATGAATGAAGTGGTTTTTCCCTCATTTTGACAGGCACTGGTTACACTACTGCGGAGTACTACTAAGCAATATTTACATCTACAGATCCAGGTACACCACTTAGATCAAATCTTACATTTACAACACATTCATAATGTGTCTGCCAGTAGACACGCACTCACACAGAGCAGCAACACTGTGTGTAAGTGGACACAGCCCAACAATCACACTGTGTGTTACAGTCTCCCTCCACTGTGATTTCAGGGTAATGCACCCTCGCATTTTCTCAAGAAGTACAGTAGGAAGAGGACGGCTGTGTAAATGCAGGTGGAAGCTGTTGTTCATTTCACCTCAGTCATGATGAGGAGGTGCGGAGGACAGAGGCTGAGTGAGGATTTTAATGATTCATTCTTCAAACAGGTTTTTAAAATTCAGTCTCAGAAAAGTGGTGTAAAAGTGCGAAAAGCTAACAAATGACTTTGCTGTAGTTATTAGTCTGTGCTCCTGACTAGCTATTTTCAGAACATAAGCTGAGATTTATTAGATATTAAACCTGAAGATGTAAACTTACAATTGTCTATTACTTGCCATTTACAGCATGAGCTGCACAAAAGAAAGATTCCCCAAACTATTTATCTTCCTCAACATAAAGTAATATTAATATATCTACAAACTGTGCTTTACTATGTTTAACCTGTCAGTATTAAAAAGAGTCAATGTAGAATATTTAATATCAGTTTTGTGCACAAACTGCCATCATGAAATGTCACCAATATACAGTACATGTCAGTGTAATCAAGTTCCTCACACCAAACACTGTTCAAGATTCTGCTCTTCAAACCTACAAGATGGAAACAGGTGAAGCTGAGTCTTCTGGCTTTGACTAAAAAATATGCAGTCAATGAGGTAGTTACTCTGAAGGAGCAATAATCATAAAACATTCACAATATTGGCACAACTTCTCCTGTTATTTCATATACTTGGATTAATCACGCTGAGTCTCACTTGGATCAGTCATTTACTGAAAAGCACATTCCCTTGAAATTAAATAATTTCTCAAAAACACCTGCAAATGAGCTTCTGGAAACTAACTAAAAAAACATCTCCTCCACAGCAACGGACTTCTCACATTGAAACAACGGTGTAGTGATATTTGTAGAGGTGGGGGGGGGGGGGGGGAGTGCACCTAGCTGTACTTGTCACATTAGAGAAGTTTCCTTCTTTTTAATTCAAACAAAGTGAACTCTTGAGTGTGAAAGTTCATTCTTGACCTTTTCTCAAGCTTTCAAACACGTCTGACAGTCTTCATCAGGAATTGTAGTTATCTCAGTTTTCATCAGTATGAAACTTCAGTCATGTGAACTCTCTTTCCTGACTGTCCTTGAAAAGCATTTATTTGTTATGGTTGTGTTCCAGTCTGGCTCTGTGTTCCTTAGCTGCCATTATCCGCCAGTCCACCAGAGACTCTCCGCTTTTTTCTCCCTGTGACGTTAAGTCTAGACTGAGTGGGAGAAGGACAGATACTTTGAATATTAAGATGAACAGACTGTTTAATCCTGTGTTGTGCTCTTACATTGCCAATGATGCCCTCTGTGTTTATTGATCTGTCCTCTATCGATATTCATGGATAGATGGAAGAGGAATATGAAGGTGGACAGAAGGTGGATGTTCTGTAAATATCTAGCATGCTAAAATGATTTGACAGTATCAGTCTGTCAGATTTTGTTGTTCCTTATGCTCGTTTCACTTGTAAATTTGAAAGTTTAATATGTAAGTGTGACATATTTAAGAGAGGATTTTGTCTCTGAGGTTTTCCTTCACTCTGTGTTTTTCCTTTTGTGTCCCCAGCCTGCTTTCCTTTTCACACTTTCCCTCCACACCTGCCCTGCATTAGTCTCATTAGCCCTGCCTTGCTCCCTGTGTCTTCTCCAGCCTATCAGCTCCTTTCCTGTTCTCCTGTTCCACCTGCACCTCATTCCCTCGTCAGTTTAGTTTGTATTTAAGTCCTGGTTTTCAGTTCAGTTTTGTTGGATCCTCTGCTGTGTTTGTTCAGTTCAGTGCTGCTTTGCCTGCGCTTGAGCCAGAATAAAGACATTATTCTTCAGCTTTGGTCTGCCTGCAGTCTCCTACAACTGGGTCCACCTGCTCTGCACCACATAACATTATTCTGCTACTTTGCTATGAAAAAATGAGTCTGTGATTGCACTGCTTATTGTGTTTTTAATGTAGCTTATGTACCCAGTATTTCCTGGAAAGCAGTGAGTGGATTATGCTAGAAAAAAAGTAAAGTGAATTGAAAAACTCAGGTCTTACTGCTTTTCTAAAGGTATTTCCAAAATTCACAAAGACTCCTCTAAACATCTGCATGAAAAGACATTTGATGTGCTGCATGATAAAAAGATTGTTAACCAGTTTTACAAGTTGCTGCTCTATTTATCTATCTAATCTAAAAAAAAAAGGTGGTGGCTGAAAATTTTTACAACATGAATCACACATTAATTTTATAATGTCATGTAATGGTTATGTTGTAATGTGATGTAGAGTGAAGTCAGATAAAATGGGACAAATAAGGTTTTACATCTTGGGCTCTTTAAATATTAGCAGCCAGTCATCCAACATGTTATTGCATTGTTGCTACTAATGTCCTTTACATGAAACAATCGTTTTGATTGGTCTGAGATAACTAGGATGGGTGGAGCAAAGATTAAAAAAAAAAAATCACTGGTCCCAGAACTTGCAAGGTAAGCCATGTAGCATGTTGATTTTCTCTTTTTAGTAATAAGAATACTGTCGGTAAAGCGATACAGGTATAACACCAAAAATGGTTGTAGGATGTTGCATTTTATTATCTGTTTGACTTATGATCAAAATATTTTCACAATACACTTTGCTTTTTATGGGAGAGGTTTTGAGTGACTTAAAAATTAAGCTAAAATGGGACATTTTTCTGAAGTGAAACTGGCATGTTTCTAAGCTACCAGGTGCCATAAAATCATGAGTTAGTATGCCATTGTGTGCCACCCTGTCATATTCACGGGGCTGAAAAATGAAGCCAATGCGAAGTGCAAAAAACTGCGGTTCCTTGAATAGCCACTTGAGGCTGGCTCCAAAAGCAAGTCAATCCTCATAGACCCCTATGTTAAAATACCCAACTTTACAGCAGAAATAAACATGTTAACAGCCAGGTACAAAAGACGGTTTTGATCTCTATAGCTAATTTCATAACAACTGTACAGGGGGTGAATTTTTTTATAACTCACCCGCTTAAATTTTATCAAGCTATAAAGTTATGCGTATTTAAGGACGTGGCTGCTTTGAGTGACAGGTCGCTAGCATCTAGGTGGCTTGTTTCAGCAACCAGGCTTCATTTGGCCCACCTCAGCTACACCTCTTTGCCCATTTCGGATTAGCTGGGGGTGAGGCGTAGTCAGGCACTGCCAGGATGACGACAGCCAGAGCTGCCCACTTTGAGCTTCAAAGCCGCTCTTCAGAAACCAATGGATGACATATTTTTTACAGTCTATGGTCATATTACAGGTTACAGAACGATTGTATTTCATGTTTGTTTGTTTTTTAAATGGTTAAATCCATTTATCAGTTCAGTCATTAATTCATTACATAATTAATGTGACCTAACTATTCATTAAAAAAAGATTGAAATTTATAGGCTAATTATGCCTGTAAGGAATTTAAAGGCCTAATTAGCAAACAAATTTCAGTTGGCCAATTTCCACATCACTTTATTTGAAAACAACCATCAGTGACTGTCCCATTTTACTTGAACATGTCATTGGAGTGAGGTAGGGGTTCTTGATGTGTTTGAAGGTCCAAAGTTTTTTATTTTATTTGGCAACATATTTTCTTTATAGAAATATAGCAGAGACCAATAGTAAGTTCTAAAAGTAACACTTAAGGTCATTTTCAGAATTTTAGGTGGTTTTCTTGGTAATCTAACAAAAAGTCCCCCAAATTATCTTACTTGACCCTTACGGTAATAAACGAGTGGCACAACCTGGGGCTGTCCTCACCCCTGAAAAGCATGTGCACGCCACTGTTGACACTCACATATGAAATTCTTGCATCTACTTTTATTCTTGTCTTGTTCACTCGCTTTCTCATCCCAAACAGTCTAAACAAACAAAAAAATAGAGCTTCGTCTGTTGAAGAAGGGTCAAACCTACTTCACACAGCCGCTTTGTCAAATATTAACTGCTCATGTTGATTTCAAAAAGGGGACAGTGAGAAAAATGGGTTATATTTTGTTTACTTACGTGAATGGGGAAGCAAAAGCGGGGCTTGTGGTCATTTCAACCAATAGCATCGCTAAAAAGCATTGAGTGACGTAGACTCCAACCAATGGGTGAAGTGTACAGCTGGACAAACGCGACCACGACACATCGCTATCCCCTCTCAACGTTTTAGGCAGTAAAACAACGGATTTCTTCGTTTTTTACCAATAACGCGAGCAAATCGACAAAGGAGACACGTGTTTGTTTAGCGTTTTGGATATTAAACGAAGTATTTCTTCACTGTGCGGTGTCTTGTGACGTCCGGGACCGGAAAGGACCCCCCTCCCCACGACAGCTGGTTTGCAGATTCTCCCCCCATTTGCACTGAAGTTGTGTGGTGAGTCTGTTGCTGTTGTTATTGTTAGAGTAATAGGAGTAAGCTGGCTGTTTGCGAAAGAAAGAAAGAAAGAAAGAAAGAAAGAAAGACAGAAAGAAAATAGAAAGAAAGCTTCTCAGCAGCAAGAAAAGCAATTAACTTATCCTACTTTCTCTGTTGGAGCCTATTATAATCTGCAGCAAACTCACAGTAGGCCAATATTACCTTCTGTGTCACCACTTAAAACCTCAAATATTAGTCTGAAAAGATGAGCGAAAATGGTGAAAATCTGGTGAAACAACTTAAGAGTCTTCCTGTGCCCTAGAAATATTTCACTACTACGTGAGAGTACTGTCAAGTCCATGAAAATGTGCAGTCCTCTCATGTCGGATGTGTATATGTTTACTTAGATCAATAATGTGTGGGATTGTAAACACACTGATTTAAAAAACAGATCCTATAGCTTGTTAATAGCCAATCGTCTCTCTCCTAAAAGTCAATTAAAGTGTGATTGGCTGGATAATTAGCACTTAATTGACAGAGGAGCTTTTGGTTGCGAAGCCACGCAGGCATTTGTGTTTTGGAGGAGACTGAAGAAAGAGTAGTGGAAGTGGTGGAAGCTTGTGGGATGTTTGTTCAGATGCTGCCTTCAGGTACCCATTTTGAGTCTCGATTTTCGAGACTCAGTATCACTGTTACTGGTAGTGTTGAAGCAACTCAATCGATTAGTTCAGTGATTCCCCATGTTTGTTGGCCTATGACCCTTTTTAAGTGAAGCTATGTCTGTTTGCGACCCCCTGGCCTTGAGCGTTGCACACATCAATCAGGTGCAAAAATTACAAGCATAAAGTGATGTTTCCTTCTCAGATTGTTGCTTTTGCATAGTTTTTAGATGCATGAAAAGAGTATTTCTTAATAAACAGGAAGGATTAGAGAAAAGTCAGCCTTGTTTTAGTCACATTGTGACCCCTGAGATTTATCCTCTGATCCCTTGGCGGGTTTCTGACTCCCAGTTTGGAAATAACTGAGTTAGGGATGGACAGAAAAAGGATCAGTGACCATTTTAATACGTGATTTATCATTCATGTCTTCTATCAAGCAAGAAGGCCAAACGTTCACTGGTTCAAACTTCATATTTATTATTATTTATGGCTTTTCTCTTTCTTAAATTTCACTGTAAAGTGAATGTTTTGGGATTTTGAACTGTTGGTTGGACAGTTGAAAATGTTAACTTGGGCTCAGAAACCATATGATGGGCAGGTTTTTTTTTCAAAATATATAATTTTATAGACTAGACAAACAATTAATTATTCAAAAGAATAATAATCAGATTAATTGATAATTAAAATAATTATAATTATTTATTATTTCTGGGTGGGTGAGTGTTCATAGTGTGAAAACATTCCAGGAAGTGGAAGTGTCTTATAACTTTCCTGCTGTGACAAAATGTTGGACACAAATATCAATAAAAAAAGGAATAATTTATCAAAAAAAGAGAGTTTGTAATTGTTAGTTGCAGCCCTAGTAACGTGTTTGGTCATGAACAACAGCAAATAGGGTCTATAACAAAACAGGTGGTTTTCTATATGTGGCTGTTTTCATACGTCATGACTGAGTGGACAGTAGAAAATCACATCAGTTTCAATCAATCGAATATCGATTATCAAAATAGTAGGTGATAAATTTAATAGTTGGCAACTAATCGATGAAACGTTACAACTCCACTGACATTTCTTCATTGTAAAAACTGGAAATTATAAGCGAGGTGGTCACTCCGATAAGATATGACAGCACTGTTCTTAGTTGATTGTAAGAAGGAACCTCTGACTAGGGAAATAAAAAACACACACATCTACATTTCCCCATTTTTCTAAAAGAAAAAGAGGCCTAGTTCTTTTTCATCAGTATCTTTAGTAGAGGAAAAAGGATCAATGATTTACAGTGTTTTTCTGCTCAGAGTGCATCAGAGCTGGACCACGTTCAGTCTTGGGATTCATCGTCTAATCACGCTGCACTCACTATTAGCCCCAGGGGGGAACAGGAATGGGAATAATGTGGGATATAACCAGATGTTTTGGTGTAGCTACTTCCATATCCGGGCCAAGATGTCTGCTTCTATGCATCACTGTTTGAGTCAAATATTTTACAGCACAATAAACAAGCATCTGTTCTTTCTGACGGTATTTTGGAAAACGATATTTGCTCTTCATTCGCTCTCCACATGTACTGTGGTAAGTCTACCCTCACTTAAGTATTTGTTAGTGCTAATGCTAGTCAGCCTTGAAACGGAAATCAGTGTCCTCCTATTTCCTGAATATTGCTGCTTGCTTTATAGATTAGTATCTAAATGAATGAAGACATCTGAGCTTAGATCATTTTCAGCTGGGTTTGGATATGCTTCCTCAGAACAAGTAAGTAATTGCATGCAGATAAACGCAAGACAGCAGCTGTTAAAAAAAACATGCCAAATGTTTAAAATCCTTTGCAAGCAACTGGAAAATAGTGAGTATAATTTTCCCTGTTATATCTTATTACAAGGCATCCATGCTTCTAAATGTCACAAGCATGTCAGCTGTCTCCTGTTGCCCATTTACACGCTTTTATTACATTCAATTTGAAAAGCTTTTAACACAAATAAAGTTAAAGTCCCCCTCCACTCAAAAATGTTTTCCTTCTTTGAGCTTCACTGTGCAGAATGATGTACGTGCAGAGTTTGACAATATACATATTTCCCTGAGTCTATACTGACCGTCTCTGATTTCGTGGACAGTCAGGAAGCAAGTTATTTTTTACTTTGTACATTATTTGTGCAGTTTTAAAGTCAACCAGATCACTGAATTTTAAAGCAGGAGAGTTAATAAATAGTGTGTTGGTTGGTTCATAATAATCTGTTTGGTGTGCAATTCTTAAAGCTCTCTTCTGTAGTATGAAAAGTGGATTTGTGTTGGTTTTATATGTGTTTCTCCATACCTCCACGCAGTAAGTAATGTATGTAACTATAAGAGAACGATACAGTATATACAGTGAGTTCTGGTTCAAGATATATTTAGTTTTATATAATAATGAAATGGATTTAGATATTTTTGATTTAAAATGATTTATGTGTGGTTTCCAACAGAGTTTATGAGCTATTATCACTCATATTTGTCCTCATACACTCTTTTATTTCAACATCATTGACTGTGATTTTAATAGTAGAATATATTTTACATTACACTTTTTAAAAAAACAAACAAACAAACAAAAAACAACAACATGTTCAGACATAGTATGTCTAAATACATGTCTGGAGGGAGGGGGTCTTTAAGTATTTACCAGTGGTTATGTAACTTCTGTGTACAAACACAAGGAAGGTTATTTACGACTTACAGGTAATGTATAATAGTCGATATAGATAATCAGCTCAGACTTGGCTTCTTGCTTCAAAAAATGTATTCATGAGAAAATAGAACTAAACCAAACCAAAACAAACTAAAAAAAACCTCGAAGATCAAGAAGAGTTTTGTAATCCTCACATTGCTAAGAACACATGAATGCAGCAGCATACCACGTGACCGCCCCAGCTTTCTAACGTTAGCAAGGTGGCTAACAGGACTTAGCTAACTCGAGCTACGTTGCATCGCAGCAGCAGCGGGGAGAGAAAACCAGCCAGCGGAGAAAAACGACGAACACGCACACACTTCGTGGTGTACTTGAAACAAGTCTGTGTAAACGTTACACTTCGAGGCGAACACCGACAGCACAATGCCAGGTAACTTTGACGTATGAAAACGTTGTTTAAAGCTGCTGTAATCCCCCGGAGCGCAGGCTTGTTTTTTTTGTTGACCTGCTTCAGAGATGCTGCCATGCTTGTAGCACAGCGTGCTAGCCGACTTTTGTTTGGCCTCAATCATCCAAAACGGGAAAGGAGTTTGACCTCGCTGCACGGTGTCGGCGTTGTAATAGCTTAGAGTTTATTTCAAACGAGGTACATTGTGGTTTTCGTGTCGGTGCATGTGGCGAGTTTGATGGGAATAACTGTTTGTAGCCACCCAGCCCGTCTACCCTTTGTTGCTGCTATCATTTAGGCCCGTTCACTGACAGCACAGCCATGTATCTGTCTGTCTGTAGCCACTGGAGCATTACCTCCACTAAATCCATTTATCCAACTTTCCAGGTAGGCCTGAGCTCCGTGAAGATGTTAGCAGGCTGTAACGACGCAGCCCCCATTACAGTACATGCATGCAAACACTTAGTGTTACATTACATAATGTGTTATGGAGCGCTTTAAAGCACCTATTATGTACACTTGATGGAGTTGCACAAATCTATTTATACTTTCTCTTGTTTTTCTCTTGTTGTCCGATTACATATTTGTATTTGAGACTTATTTTCACATGCAGATACATTAAATCTTGATTTAACAAATGATATGAAGACAAAAAACAAGACTTTTCAGCAGACTGACTACATTTTCACGCATGGGGTGTTATATTTGACCTTTTTAAACGGTTTTATTTTTAATGGGACTTGTATCTAAGCCTATTTTCTTGTTATCCCACAGCCTTCCCAACCATCTGAGGGCAGCACAGACCCCAGACTCTTTAAAAAGGCCTGAGGACATTTCTATTCAGGAGGGCTTTTTCATCATAACTACTCATTATTATTATTATTATTATTATTATTATTATTATTATTATTATTATATTTTCTTCGTGGTGTGTGTTCTATGTTAATACTGTAGCACTTTTGAGTTTCACTATGAATGAAAAGTGCAGTAAATTAAGTGTATTATTATAAATTTCAGCAGTTTACACAAATGAATTAATTTATAAGTTTTTAAAATGATATCCCATGGTCCCACATAGTGACCCTGACCTGGAGAAATGTTAAATGTTAATATTTTTACAAACTCTTGGGCTGCAACTAAGAGTATTATATTATAGATTGATATATAATACATCTCATGAGATGATTTTTAGTCTTTAAAATGTCAATCCTTGTGAAAAAGTATCCTGTTTTCAAGAAGACCAAGGTCCATTGTCTCAAAAATGTCCAAAATCCTAAAATATTCAGTTCACAATTATATAAAAAAGAGAAAAGAAGCAAATCCACCTATTTTGACAAGTAAATGTTTGCATTTTTGCTTTATAAAGTACTTAAATGATGTATTGTAATTGTGGAAAATATGGAATTTGGTCTGTCAAATGTCAGAAAGTAGAAGAAATGTCCATCGTAGTTTCCCAGAGGGTGACATCCTCAGATGGTTTTGTCTAATAGTTTTAAAAACCTGAAGATATTCAGATTACAATGATTTCAAACAAACAAACAAAAAAAACAAACTAGTAAAATATTCACATTTGGGAATCCGGCATTTTTGCTTTAAAATGATTTAAAAAGCCAAATTTATTATAAAAAAAAAGGCTTTAACAACTAATAGATCCATTAACCAGTAATTTAAGTTCTACTTTAATTGTGTAACTTGTAATTTGTCTCCTTTTTTAAGAAAAGTAACCCTCCAATTATTAAGAGAAATTGAAATTTCCATCTCTGATCTCATTTCTGTACAAAGTCTTTGTTCCACATATGTAACTACTACAAATATTTAAGTCTTAAGGAGAGACATGCATGCAAAATAAGAGAAAAATACATATAAGTCATTTTAGCAGAGAAAGGCAACGTGTGAGGAGGAATGATCGTCATCCGTTCAGAAATATCCCAATCAGTTTAAAACTAGTGTGCAACGGAAAGTGTTTCACATCACATAACACATGAGGTAATTTTACGCAGAACTAGAGATGAATCATACCATGGTTTTTTTTTTTTCTAAATTATTTTTCTGTGTAGTTGCACTGCACAACAGCAGTTTACGTCTCTACTGTTTATCCTTCACCCTCATCGAACTGGATTAAATCACACTCTGCTTGCGGCCCTGGAGGATGGGCCAGGCCAGGCCTCACTAACTAAATATTACATGGTGACCAACACATGGTTATGCAACACCAACATGTTAAGTGCTACATGCAGTACATAATGGCACTGTGCTCGCCGTCTCCACTTTTCCTTTATTTATGATCTTTGACCCGCCGTGCACTCTTGTGTCGTCTGAGCAGAGTCTGTTTGCTGTGGCTCTCGGCAGCTTTGGGGTTTATTTTCATGCTGGGAGTCACATGATGATTTCCAGTTTAAAGGATTTCCTACTTTTTGAAGAAATATCTATAAGAGGGATGCAACTAAAGGCTATTTCTCTTATTGATTAAACTGTCGATTCTTTTTTTTTGTTTGTTTGTTTTCAATTAAGGAATTTGAGTTAAATGTCAGAAAAAGGTGATAATTGCAGGTCAAATGGTCATTTTTTTAAAACAGAAATGCCAAACATTTGCTAGTTCCAACTTCTCAAATGCAAAGATTTGCTGCTTTTTTCTGTTATATAATTGTAAACTGAATATTTTGGGTTTTTGACTGTTTTGACAAAACAAGAAAAGGCCTTTTTACCATTATCTGACATATTATAGACAATGATTAATTGAAAAAATAAACAGATTAATCGATAATGAAAATACTTGTTAGTTGCAGCTCTAGATGTCTTCAAGTTGCTTTTTTCCCCCCCAACCAACAGTCCATAACCCAAAGATATTTGATTTAAAATTATATGAAATAGAGCAAAACAGCAAATCCTTATTTTTCAGAAGCTGGAACCAGAGACTCTGTGGCATTTTTGCTTTATAAATGATTCAGATCATGATCATTTGAGCTCTAACCCTATACATTTCTAATAGACATGTGCTTAATTGTTTTCTGCTTTTGTTTTTTCTTATTTGAATACCTGACATGCAACACATTGTGAGTGCTGTGCATTTGTTTGAAAAGCGTCCAGTAGAGTAGACTTTGGCAATCACAACGTAAAAGTGTGTGTTGTTCCATAAAACTTTATAGACTGCAGTAAAAATGAACACGGACACACTCACACATCGACACATACGGGCTTCAAACCCTTTGAACATGCCGCTATGTCGTTCACAAGCGTAGAATTAAATCTGGGCTTTTAGTTTTCTCTTCACTCACTCCTGCTTATTATTTGGGTTTAAAATCGATGTTATCATTCTCACAGACAGACAGACGGACAGACAGAAACACTGTCAGCTTTGTATCAGGCAGACACACCTACTCTTAGTCTGCTAACCCACTTAGATAACACATGTTTATTTGAACTCCTCTGAAGGACAGCGTGTCCACACCGTCACTTGTGAACAGCAATCTGACTCGGGTCAAACTCGCACGCTCCCTCACAGATGTCGGCTTTGTTACCAGGACGGAAACATCAGGAGCACTCATAAAAGTAACATAATATCCTGAATTTGGAATCGGGTCATTATATTGGTGAAGGTGCCAAGAGTTTGTGGATGTAAGTCAGTCCTCGGAAGTCAAACATTGCAATGGTGTGTCTGCATCAGGCTGAGCCCGGGGCTGTGTGTGCTGCTCGGTTGAGATCATCCCTTTTACTTTTTTTTTTTTTTTTTTTTTTCTCTCTCTCTCCCCACTGTGAGGCCGCAGTTGAGTCATGACAAGTCTGTTGGAGCTGGCAGGCAGTCTGAGGATTAGGTCATTATAGCAGGCATGTCTCATCCCAGCCAGAGTACTCTGTCACAGAAGCAGGGACGCACAAATAATCATGTCTGACTTTTGTCATTATTAAATGTAGGATACCTGGAAGTATTAAATTTATATTAGACTGTCCTGTGTTATAGCACAGTCAGGATTTTTATGTCAGGGAGAGAGAAAGCACAGTAAAATCTTCTCTCAGTTGTTCAAAATTATAAATAGTAATCACAGAATATTGATCTTGATCACTCATCATTTCAGCCATAGCTGTACAGGCCTAAATTAGAGGTTTGTCTGTTGTTCTGTATCAGCAGGATTGTGTTTATTACGACAACCCTGTTTCTGTAGTAGGCCAACCGTCCTATTGTGAAAAGTTACAGGCCTGGATGCACAATCAATACTGGATCTTCCAAAGTAGATACAGTAGTGGTCGGGCTCGTGTTTTGATTGGAATTCCTGGTAGCCTGGAGGAAATCCAGCTAGAGTCTGCACACGCAGCGCTGAGAGAAGGCCACGTAATAGAGGGCGGACGGTATTTTCAGGCCAGGTGTGGATTTGCAGTTATGTGATCTCACTCGATGTGAGTTTAGGAATCAGTAGGAAATGTGACGTGTAGTCGGGGACTGTCCCACTGTAGAGAGACTGTCTAAACGGCTCCACTTGATTTGTAGTTGAAGATAGTTTCCTCCGATTTCCTCAGTCAGAGTGAAAGGATTCACTTCTGTTTCCTCACTTTTGTTGAGGTCGGTGATAATTGAATCATTGTTTTAATTTTTTTTTTTTAAAGGAAAAATGCCAAACATTTACCAGGTGCAGCTTCTTTTCTTCTTTTTATGTGAGGTTTTTTGTGTGTCATTCATGATAGTAAACTGAATGCCTTTAGTTTTTTGACTGCTGATTGGACAAAACATGACATTTGAGGGCGTTACCTTGAGCTTTAAGAAACAATACCAGGCATTTTTCACTATTTTCTGACATTTAATAGACAACGATTATTCAAGAAATTGTCAGATTAATCGATAAGGGAAAATAATGGTTAGTTGCAGCCCTAGTATTTTCCTGATTTGATGCCCCTTGTCTATCACTTGGATGCATGAGGAGGCACATTTAAGATGGAGGTTTTGCACATGCAAACAAAGGCTCTTTGAACTGAGACTAGACGTCCAGGCACCTCGTTCAGCGCAGGAGAATTTAGTCATTTCCATTAGAAAGTGAGCGATAAAATACTTAACAGAAATCAGTAGCAGCTAGAACATCACAATACTGAACAACAAACACTGGACAGCATTAAGCACAACATTAAAACTTCACATTTGATGCAACTGTAGCAAGAATGCTGGTAAAGCAGCCGCACTAAAGCCAGAGATTGATGCACACCTTTTGTTTTTACTGTATGAAAGCCTTCAACGCCTTTTCATTGAAATCCTGCAGAAGTCGGAAAGCAGCAGGCCGTGTGTGTGTGTGTGTGTGTGTGTGTGTTTTTTACACCTGCAGCCTCTAAACTGAATCGTACGGGACCATTACCTACAATGACTCACTGTTTGCCTTGATTTAATCATGTGCAGCTAACCTCAAGCTGCAAAATAACTACACAAACATCTGTATTTTATAGCAATGTGCTAAATTATGCATGAAAAACACGACATCTCCTGGTTTCACTGCTTCGTAACGTTGCATGTTGATGCACATCTAACAAGATCTATCTGACCGAGAGTTTCCTAACAGGAATTTCCTTTCCATTTGTTTAGCAATATCTGTCATGTGTCTCTATGTTTGACGCAGTGCTTCTGCTCTGCGATTGGCTAAAAGGCCAATGAGTGAACAAAAGTTGACTCAGTTAAACATCTTGTCACGTAACCTTTTTGTGCAAAGTATGCTGCAACATGTATGACTGGAGAGCAGGATGCGTGATCCTTGGCACACAAAACCAGAGCTTTGACCTCCTGAGTGTTTGTTGTTTTCACTTGAAAAACTTCAAAACACTTGAAACACTCAACTCTTCCTCTGAACTGCTTTTACTGTCTAGAGTTGAAACATAAAGTTGATTTAAGGCTGCAACTAACAATTCTTTTCATGGATTATTTTATTGAATGGATTAATCATTTTTGTCTCCAAGATGTCAGAAAATGGTGAAAAATGGTTGATATAATTTCTCAGAGTCAAAGTTTACGTCTCTTTAAGTGTCTTTTTTTTCCTGACAGTCTCAAACCCAAAGATTTTAGCCGATTTGCTAAAATAAAACCAGCAAATGTTGGCATTTTTTCTTAAATAATCAAATAATTGTTTAAGTAATTATCAAAATAGTTGCCAAGGAATTTTCTGTTGGTTGACTAATCATTGCAGCTGTAAAGTTGATCAGTAAAGTGGACAGAAAATGAATCTGCAGCTATTTTGATAATTGATTAAAGGTTTTTTTTGTTTGTTTGTTTTTTTAAGCATCAGTGCCAAAGATTGAATGACCTCAGCATCTCCACTGTGTAGATTGGCTGCTTTTCCCAGTCAATAGAGAGACTCTGGCTTTGGGAAATCATAATGCTCATTTTCATTTTACTGATGTTTTTTAGTCTAAATTGATTATTTTCCTCTCAGTTTTCCAGCTCTGCTTGTGTTCTTGTTCTCCGTGATGCTTTTCTCTGAATTTTCTTCACCGATCTGTTACATTTCCTTCTCTTTCCATCCTTGACTTGAATTTAAATCTGATTTGACTTTCTCCAAACACACTGAAGCTAAACTTGGAAGGGAAATGAGGATGTATTTTCTCTTTCTATTAGCACAAGTTAACTGATTTAACACTCTGGGTGTTTGTTTGCCTGATAGTGATGCTGTACGTCTTCATGATGTTAATCTGGGTCAGTGTGTGTTCTTGGTTAATAATACACACTGTGGCCTTTTACAGCTGCGCTACAATTCACCGAGCTGAAAAACTGCAGTCGTAAAATGCCAACAAGTCCATTAAGCCTTTAGACTCATTTAAGGCTTCAGTAAGAACTTTATTTTTTTTTTTTTAGATATCACCGGGTGGAGGTTTTGTTTGTGCACAGAGCAGGATCACACACAGTTGCTGCTGCAGTTTTCAGGAACGTTTCTCCAGCTGTAGCTAAAATCTAATTGAGATAAAGCTAATTTGTTCAGTTTGGTCTCCGGGCTGACATGCGGAAGCCTCGATTCAGAGGAGATAATGTTAAATTAACAGCCAATAAGACGCAGCTGTGGGGTAATGAGAAGGAGTTGAGCCAAACCTATCTGCCTTCAAGAGACAAAGTATGATGAAGTGAATGAAGTACGCCTGCTGCTTCGTTGGTTTTTGGGAGCCAGTAGTGAGTGATGTGAAGATATTTTCAGGGTGGTCTTTGTAAGGATACTTTTTCCTACGGTGTTTCACCAAAAAAAGTAAAAAAAAAAATTCTGTCTCGACTGGTTTTCTAACACTTATTCTCTCCCCCCCGTGCAGAGCCGGCTGAGATGAGCGGTCCAGAGGTGGCCAAGACACCGGGAGGCGGAGCTCCGGGAAAGGAGGGGAAGGAGCCGGTGGCCAATGGGCACGCAGGAGAGGGCAGCGACGCCAACCCATTCGCTGAATACATGTGGATGGAGAATGAGGAAGAGTATAACAGACAGGTTTGTACTAGTTTGTTCATACATGAACTATGGACACTTTTGGGTTGAATTAAATATTATTACCTAGTTTAGATTGTCCTGACCTTTCCTCATCTTTTCTTTGTCCCATTTTGTCTTGTTACACCCCTTTACATATTCTTACATTTACTACCATTAAACAACTTATTTTGGACAATTTTACAAGGGGAAATAATACTTTTTTTTTTTTTTTTTTTTAAGTTTTAACTTAAATAAAATCATCAAAACAACAAATAAAACGTCCAGAGTAATTTTCCAGAGTTGTAAAATCCTGTCTTGTTGTATTATAAGTGCTGCTCAGTGTTTTGGTGTTCAAGCCTTCAAACACATAGTTTTGTTACTCAAACAAGACTCAATTGATTTTTTTTAATGTGTTTAAAATGTATGAAAATGCAAAACCCTTACTTACTCCTGTACTTTCTTAGATTTTGACCTGATTCTAGGCTACTTGGCCAAACGAGTCATTTTAAAATCTTGCCTCTAATGCTTATTTAACTTTTTTTAACCTTCCCGTTAATCTTTTTTCTATCTTTTCACACATGACTCCCTCTTACGTCCCCATGGTCCCTCTGAACAAACTTACCCCCTCCTTCTTTCTTCCTGTCCCGCTCCTCTGTCTCTTTACTCTCTCTTTTAATCCTCCTGTACGTTCAACTCGGCCATTTTATCTCGCCTCCTGCAGTTCTCCACCCCCTCCGCTCTCGTTTGTTTCCCACCATGCAGGTTCTCAGGGTAGCTGATGACTGATAACAGTTTAACCGACTTGTTTTACTCCCTTGCTACTCTTTTTTTTTTTTTTCCTCCTCCATTCTGCACTCTTCCTAACCACTCCCCTCTTCCGTGACGGTTATTTTTCTTCTTTGTGGATCTGAAGTTATTCAGACACAATCGTAACCACTTGAGTTACATGATTTATGACGTATAGGTGGAATTGTTCATGTGACAAGCGTTTGTTTGTCTCATCCGTCTTCTCTTGATATTTAACACCCTTTCAAGCTCGACCCCTCAGGTCTTTTTCTCTTGCTCTGCCGCATGAGTCATACGTTATGTCATAGTCACTCTTCTTTTTTCCCCCTCCAGTTTCTCCGCTTGTTTGTTTGCTGTGTTTGACGTCTCACTCATCTCTTGACTCTCTCCCTCGTCATCTCGCAGGTGGAAGAAGAGCTGTTGGAGCAGGAGTTCTTGGAGCGCTGCTTCCAGGAAATGCTGGAGGAGGAGGACCAGGATTGGTTCATCCCGTCGCGTGACCTCAACAACCAGGGTGTGGGGCAGCTGCAGCAGCAGCTCAACGGCCTGTCCGTGTCCGATCACCACAGCAACCTGGAGGAAGTGGCGGTGAGTTGAAAACGCTTGAACCCAGAAGAAATCAATTAAAACTCACCTGTGAACTGATTGGAAACAATCAGACTTTAGGTTAAGAGGGATGGGTTCTTATTTTTCTTTTTTTTTCTTTCTCTGCAGAGGAAGAGCATCTTGAATCCCGAAGCGAAGGAGTTCGTCCCGGGGAAGAAATACTAGGAGTCCCCCTCACCCCCATGGAGCCTCCACACGCACACACACAGCAGTCCTCACATATTCTCAGAGACTCTGGCGGCCAATGACCGCGCACACACTGATTCTCACACACACATGCATGCACACACACACACACACACACACACACACAAACAAATACACTTGAAGTCAATGGCGTGCTGGCAGGCCCAGTCGGGGGGTGGGGGGATTTCTTTTTCTTTCTATCTCTTTTCTTTTTGTTTCTTTAATCTTTTTATTTCCTGTTTGTTTCTTGTAAACTGAGGGACATTTGGGAACTGGGGCGGGGGAGGGGTGTAATACCAGCACCGCCCAACAGCGGGCGCTAGCTCATCATTGCATTTCAGAATACGTGTTGATGTTTTGCAGAGTATACAGATCTCATTGATGTCCCCTCGGAACTGAGGCAGCTACCAAGGAGTGATGCCAGGACAAAAAAAAAAAACTTCAATCCAAAAAGAGTCTAATAAACTTGAAAAATGACTTCACATACTTGTTAATTTGTGTGCTGTCCAATTGAAAAACATTGAGGGTCTCTAAAACAAGTGAGGTTATAGAATGACTAACATTTCAGGGGACTTCATGGGTTTCTGTCGCTGCTCTGCAGAGTCATCACAGTCAAATCCTCTAATGTTAGCTCCTATGGTGTCATAAGCTCCCTGTGACATCACAGCTCTCGTGCATCTAGAGATGCAGGTTGTTATTTGTATCTGCAGCGGCTCTGTTCCAAACCAAATACAGCCCCCCGCCCTCCCTGCACGCTCGTTTTTTTTTTTTTTTCCCCCGAAGTGATCCGAGCAGACGTGGACACGTGTAATCATGGATAAGAAATTATTTTCCCAATTTATGTGGAAGTCCATGTTTATCTTTCGTCCAGCTTTATTAGAACAGAAGTGCGAGTTTTTTCCCCCGATCACCATGCATCAAGTCATCATGAGTGAAGGTCAGAGCTTTTTGAACGTTATTTTCAGTCAGTTATATTTTCGTTCACAGCTTCGTTCCTTTTTAAGTGTGAATAAATGAGGTGTAGCGAGCGGTTTTGTAACAGGGGGGGAAGTATTCGGTGCGGAACACAGCCGCCGCCTCTTACTGCTGGAACACCTTGGTTTGTCCAGCATCAGATCAAGTGTCCATACCCAAATCAGGTTTTCAAATAGCCTCTCCTCCTCTATTTTTCTTCATTATTTTTTTCTTCATGTTTTGAGGATGAGGCGTTTTGTGTCTCTACTGGGTACAGTAGCCTGTGGTGTCCATTCAGTCCTGTTTGAAGGAGGAAACGTTGGGAGGGGATGTTCTCACAGCCAGTCTGAATAAAGCAGTATTGGAACATGTGGCGGACAGTATTTCCTCCTTGCTGTTCTTCCTCGGATTGACTTTTTTTTTTCTTTTTCTTTTTTTTTTTCTCCCCCTTTTTTGAGGAAGTTCTTCTTTTTAACTGTAGCCACATGTACAAGTTTTTAACCATCGATCTCTGTTGAGGTCTGGCTTTTCCCTCAAGCATCGCCCCCTTAGTGCAAGTATAATCTCCGTTAAGTTGTGAGCCAATAGGAAAAAGTTGTATATGTGAAGATGCTTTTGAGGAAACCCAGATTCTAATCAACAGTAATCAATTACTCCGCATGATCCGAACATTCATTTTCACACTAAATGATTAAAGTAGACCACTGTTCATTTGTGGTATTTAACGGTGACAATAATGTGTCATGCATTTTTACCGTAACAGTGTTAAGTAGACACTTGAGCACTTGTACTTCTTTGAATTTTAGAAGTATCTGACAGGCGAAAGCACTTCTGTCCATCCGTGCAACTTTTCAGCCGAACAAGTACTCAGGTGTGTTCTTAAACAGTGCAGTAGAGACAGTAACGTGTTGGTTTAAAGTTGAACTTCCTCACATGGCGTTGGACCACAGCTGTCGAATGGCACCCTGGTGAAGCCAATAGGAATGTCCGCCAGGTGGATTGTACAACATGAAATCATTTTTGGTGATTTTGTTTGAGTTAGATGACAGAAGCCGTTTAAAAAACAAAAAGAGGTCCAGAAGACACAGAGTATGAATTTCAATACAAATAAAAATAATGAAAAAAGATGAATAAAGATGTTAAAGACAAATTTGTTTTCTCTTGTCTTTTGTCACACTCAACTCACGCCAGTGACAATACAGCAATACAGCTATGCAGAATATACTGTCTAGTATAGAAAAAATTGGTTATTGCATGTTTCATTGCTAAGTATAGGCAGACGAATTGCACAATTTAGGTTATTCTAATGCTTATTTGTCGGCCAAATGAAGGACCTGGGCTGGACATGAAGAGGAAGTGCTATGCTGACACATGTTAACAACATAAAGATGTGGTTTCAACTACCATATTGTTTTAGGGAGCTCCAGAGGTCTGCTCACCCAGTCAGGAGTGAGCAGTAGATGTTGGTAATGTATGATATGTATGACAACATAAAGAAGTTAAAATCAGTTCATCACAAGACGGATTCAGCATAAAAAAAAAAAAGTTAACACATTTGTCTGATTCTTCCTAATCTATATATTAGCACATCATTATCAGTTATAGAAAGTGTATTAATATTTATATTGGCTGAGGTATTAAATACAAAAATCATCTGTGTTTAAAAGCAAATATAGAAAAGACAAATTGAACGTGTTGTAAATTCTATAAACTTCCCAAAAAACTTTTTTCTGGAAATTCTGGGGCCTCCACAGATGGCGTCACTTGGTTATTATAATCTTTAACATTTTTAAAGATTTTTAGAATTAATATCCCAAATAACATTTTGTGATATTGTCAACATACACTAACTAAAGGAGGAAACTTCTACATGTGTACTGTGACTCACATGTCATGTTTCACTCCCTTCAGTAGTAAACATGCAACATAAAGCATCTACCATCATGTTTTCACAAGGTACACAAACATGGTATGAACTATCAAAATGTTCATATTATGTATTTTAATATAGATTAATTGAGACTATGGCAGCTGAGATCATGATAGGCTGCTTTAATTTCACAATACTTCTGAACTAGCACTCTCTCACTTAAATCACCATTGCAGAGTATTGTTATGGGATTTTTATGTAGAAAAATTCAGGTAAATTCCAACTGTGAATTTATTTACATAAATGAAACTGTAAAATGAAACAATATAGTATTTAAAAATAAAGAAATAATAGTGTGAACAGTTTTTACTTTTACTTTTACTATTCACAACAGCTTCTTTTTAACAAAATGACATTTCTTTTAGACATTTTTAAAATTCACATTTCTCTGCTATAAAGAAGTCAAGCATGTCCTCTACAGGTGTTGAGTTCTGCTTCTTATCAGTCCTGTTTAGATAAAAGCTGATTGGTGGGTCAGCACGTGGATTAGTGCGTAAATTGCAGTGATTGTGATTCATACCAGACTGTCCTATCTGTCGATCTGTCCTCCCTCGTTCTCTTTTTAAAAAAATATTGTTTGTTTGACCCAGATTTATAAAACAATCCTGAAACTTTAACATTCCTTGACAACAAGATTCACCATTAGTCACCAGAGAATTGACCACTGAATAGTTTAGGAAAAATCTTTCATGTGAGCGTCTGGTAAGCCTTTCTGCCTCGGACGTGCAGATGGTTTGTCTTTTTAATGCCACTGTTTAAACTACACGCTCACATGATTAAGATAAAAACCTGAAAGATGACATGCAGCACTTTAAACTCAGTGGTTTGTCATATTTGATTCAAAAGACACTTTTTAAAAAAAAAAAAAAATCTGCTTTTTATTGAGACAAAAGTTGAGATTCAGAGTGAAGGATGAAATACACAGTGATGAGGAGGATGATGATGAGGAAAGTCACTCTGCTGCTGGATATTAGGTTGGGCCCACTATGAGGACACACAGAGATAATAAAGGACAGATATATAGATATAATAACATTACAAAGACAGCTGACCTCTCTGTCCTCTCCTTACCTCAGCACCGTAGCTGGCTTGGTACTCCGTCAGCAGCGGCGTCCTGCTGGACTCTGCGTGGTAGACAGTCGGCTCTACGGGGGCCAGAGGCACGGTGCTGCTCTGAGGGATGTGAGGAGGGAAGGTTTGCATCTCAAAGCAGCACCTATCAGCACACTCGGTTTCCCATGCACAGCTGAAGGGGAGAAGAAAGGAGACAAAAAGCCCGGAAATTTCATATTAAAGGGCAACATGTGAGAAGAATTTGGAAAAATGTGTTGACGATGTGAGGTGTGTGTTTATGACTCACCAACTGCACCGCCTGCAAGTAGGCTGAAGGAAGTCTCTCAGTCCAACGGATTGTCTCAAGCCCCTCAAGTAGGCACTGGTCTCCCAATTTCCAGCTAATCACAAATGGGAAGTACCAAAACACATTTGCACTTTAATGCAATTTAGAGATTTTGGTACTTTAGTCTCTGCAGAGTTCTTACAGGGAAATGAATGAATATTTTAGTACTTAAGACTCAAGATTACTTAAAGCAGTAGTTGCACCACTCTCAGATCTCTCCAGTAAATGTGTAGCTTGTTTACACTTTAGTTTTTGTGCAAATTAAACAAACAAGATTTAACATATTAATTAATGAGCTTTAGGGGTGTAAGTCCTGTAAGTAAATCTTCATGCTAAGCTAAGCTAACTGGCTCCTGACTGTAGACTGTTATTGATCTTCTCATCTGACTCCCACCAGCAAAGTGAATAAGCATATTTCTGCTCTGGATGATGTCCTCTTCTTTTCTTTATACATTTCTTTCACAGTAATCTGTTCTGTCATTATTTACAGATTTTCTCAAGCAGGGTTGGTACTTTATAAATTATACATTTCTGCTACTTTGTGCTTGGTCTTAACTATCTTCTGGTGAAATTACCTAACCTCATAACCTCACATAAGTGTAAATTCCCTTAATCTTACTGTATAAAGGTCATTTATTGGGTTAGATGACAGTTTTCTAACCTTTGACAATGGGAGAAGAGGCCACAGGAAGGTTCAGCAGGTGCTGCAGTCCGGCCTCTCTGCACACACAACTGAGAAAGCTTTCACAGCAGGCCGGAACAACGTGGGACGACAACACAATCACACCTAAAAGTACACACGTATAGATTGGGATTACAAAAATAAGCCACTTTGGCAGGTAACATACAGTTCAAAGGTTTAGGTTTAAAAAAAAAAGGCAGCTTTAACAGTGAAACCACAAAGCAAAGATAATTGTTTCAAATACTTTCAAATACAGCTTACTATAAGTTCACAACGACCAGATAAATCCAATCAAACACTTCTGAAGTGAAAACAGCCATCTAACCTTCCTCATAGAGAACGTCAACCTTCTGCTGCAACTCGTCTTTTGCCTCCTGCTGCTCCAACACATTTGCTGTCAGTAGGAGATAATAGATTATCAGCTTATTATTATTATTAAGATCTTAGCTATGTGTGTGTGTGTGTGTTTTAGGTAGAGATGGGTTCTCACCATTTCCACCAAACACATAGTGCAGATGGCCTTTCCCCTTCTTGACAAGTAAAGGCCCAGTCTCCCTCCTAGCCTCTGTCAGGGCGCCGCCGACAACCCCAGTCGCCTCAGAAACAGGAGAGAGGATGCTAAATGGAGGTGAGGAGATGACGTGGAGGGAACAAGAGGGAGGCTGGGAGACAGAGTGAGGGGAGTGTAAGGAAACCAGTCAGAAACAGATGGAGGTTATTGTGAACTTGCCACAGCTGTGAGTGTGTGTTGCTGTGTTTCACCGGTGAAAAGGAGCCATAGGTGCTGTTGGTTGTCTTGTACAAGTATTGATGAAATATAGGCCAAGTTTCACGTTCAGTCTATGAAAACAACACAATCAACAAGAAAGAGTGTAAATCTATAGATCAGTTAAAATGTCAAGTCCATCCATTCGTCAATCCCTCCAACCTGAGGTGGGCTGATTAATGCTGGAGCAGGCTTGGCTTCAGTTCTGTGGTTCAGCTGGTTGTCCTGTAGGTGGCGCTCACTAAAGGGATTATAGTCACCACTGTATGTCGTGACGAATCTCTCCCAAGGCTGCGCACCTGGAGTCTGAAAGGAAAACACAATGTTACCTAACAGGAGTTAACTGTGTGTGTGTGAGGGCGGTCAGTAGGTTAGCTGATGCACAGCTTTTAGGCAAACAGTGATGGAGGAAGTATTGTGATCCCTTACTTCAGTAAAAGTAGCAATGCCACACTAAAAATCCTGCTCTGAAAATGTTACTAAAGTACATTAGTATTACTAGAAAAACTTGAAATATCAAAAGTAAAAGTACTCAATCCAGAAAAATGGCCCCTGTGAGTGTTATACTAATATCTATGAAGTTGTTTATTCCCCTTGGAGATTTAAAGATTTATTATCCGAAGTTTTTATGAGTCTTGTAACATTTTTATTCATTCTCATTAAATAAAGAATAACTAAAGATCAAATAAGTTTAAATAATGAAGATTAAATTCAAAAAAAGATTATTGGATTACATTACTGGTGAATTAATGTAAGTGGCGTTTTACTGTTTGTAGTTGTATTTATAAAGTAACTGCAGCTGTCAAATAAATGTAGCATGAAATAGAGAAGTGCCTCAAAGATGTACTTAAAGTGAGACTGTGTAACTTCTCAGGCAGGAAATAACACAATCTTCCTCTCACAAAAGACATGATGGACTCATATGCAATACATCATACCTATAGACTATATATAACTTAAAGATAATATGACATTGCATCATAGGTGAAAAACACCATTAATAAAAAGAAGGTTTTGGTGGAGTGGAGTTTAAACTGAGTTGTAAATTTTAGTAGGAAATATTTGTTGTAATCACATTTCTGAAGCTGTTGACAAGATTAACTCTACCAGGTACTATTTTTTAAATTAAAAAAACAGAATTGCAGTGGTACAGTTGTGAGATTACCGTACATTAATAATAAAATAAGAATTTAGATGCATCCTCTGACATTTTTCATCTAAACAAATAATCCGTGGGAGAAAACAGTTAGTATGCATGAGCTGAGATTAGTGTTGTGGTGAGGCGGTAAAGCTGACTGACGTGTTGTTGCTGTTTGTGGTGGGTGACGAGTTCGCCTGGAGGCTGCAGACTCAAGTGTACATGAGAGAAAAAGGTCAGCAGCTGTGTGTTGAAGTAATAGTAGCTGTGGCAGCAGTAGGAAAAAAACAAAAACATTTTAACCTCCTCGTTTCAATTCAAAACACACTAGAAATAACAGAAAACGAGTCACGCGATTGCATAATTCAACTCAAAGATGCATAAACAGAAGAAGAATCATATTACTTAAATCTCAAGTCTTTACCTTCAGGTCTTTCCAGGGAATCATCTGATGGTTTTTTGATTCCTCTTCAGTGGATCATCATCACAGCATTGAAGCTGAACTGAACTGAGGAGCCAGACTGTCAGACTCTTTGTAGGAGCCAGTGGAATGTTCACTGTTTTGTTGCTGTTTTTAATTAAATTGTATTTATATTCATTTTATTCACTATGGCAGCACGCACAGTTACTGCTAAACCAGCAGTAAACAGGAAACTGCTTCTTCTTATGGGTTTTAAGATGAGTTTTCTCCTCTTCTGGACCACAAGCTGTGATATGCAAACTATTAAATCCCTCATATAGTTGAAACTTCATCCAGTTACACTTGTTGAACAAATAAGCAGAGGATCTGCTGCCTTCTAATGTTGTATTTATTGTTTTTACTCTGTTTTTACATCTTTATTTTCAGTTTTTATGACAGTATCGCCTCCAAATGTGTGTACATGTTCACACTTTTATTTATTCAATCTCTAAAGGTTGTTTCCAGTTACTTTTTATAGTTTAAATGTCTACAAAGCACTTTGAAACTGCTTTATGAATGAGTTGTGCTATATAAATACATTTACCTTCATACAAAATAATACATCATGTTTATTAGAAAATATGACTGATTAAAAATAAACATCATCTCAAAATTACAAATTGATTACATGAAAATAACTATTGTAAAAATGTTTTTTTCCCCCGCAAATACAGCAAGTATCTCAATATCTCAGTGATTGAGGATCCGTCAGTTTGTATGCTGCCTGTTTTTGCATCATTACTGAGGAAATGCAGACAATGCTGACATGTGTCAGTCACAAGTGTGAAGGGAGTGTTATTGCGCCACCTACTGTTTAATAACAAAAGTGCAGAACATGGTCACAAGATTGAATCCACCCTGAGTTTCAGGAGTCACTTCTCTATCTCTAATAAGTGAATAACATAAGTAGTGGGAAGCATTTATAACACCTACATTTCCACGTTTAAATCTGGATTTTTTGGATCACAACTTAATTGAATATTTGCAACCTTAAATAAGATTTCTGCAAAATCAACTGCACCTTTATTATAAATGTAAAATGTAAACAAGTTCTGAAATCTCAAGGATTTGTTTTGACAGTACAATGAAAGTAATATCAAATCAAATGTCCGAGGGGCTGACAAGCAGCTGATAAGTCACCAGAATACCCAAGTCTTATTTTCAACCACCATCTTGGTATCTTGTAGTGAGATCAGGTACTAAACCCTTATTACACAACAATCATCATTATCATCATTATAGTAAATGTTATTAGCAAAAGCACATTTTTTCCCTCAGTTGAAATGTCATTGGTTGCTGTTGAAGGTATGTTGGTAGAAAACTTTGGCATTGGCAGCGTAATCCATTTTTATGGTGGCACCAATACTCTGAGCCCCGAGACTAGCGCCTCCAAGGGCTGAAGACTGCCTCAAAACCAGGAGGCTGTAGCCATGGAAACGACCCTTGAACTTGTCAGATGATGCCACTTTATCCAAGACCTCATTGAACCCTGGACAGAGACAGAGAGACACAGAAACAAAGCCGAAACAAAAAAGATTTAGCGGATCTTTTGACTGCTTCACCTCCATTTCTTTCAGTGTGAAAATGAAAGTAAAATCCATCCACGCAGACACTGACCTGGCTTCAGAAGCTCCCAGCTCTTCCACACTAAGCCTTCACACAGGATGGGCAGGCCGAGGTCACCACTCAGTAGAGGCTGTTCATGAGAGGTATTAAAATAGTCAATGTTTATAGGAAATGAGTGAAAACATAGCGTTGTATGTGTGTATGTGTGTGTGTGTGTGTTACCTCCTGTGCTTCAAGTAAAACAGCTTCTACATGTTTTGCCAGGACTCTCCCAGCCTGAGTGAACACATACCGGCAGAGAGCATCCCCTGCTTCTGCACCTTGAACACATACACGTAGTTTTCATTTTACCTTACTTACTAATCTTTTGCTTTCTCTTCACAAAACCAAGCAGATTAGATGCAGCGCCTACCTTCAGCCAGCTTCTTACAGAAACCAGCAAAGTGGGACTTCTGGAAGTTTCTGTAGAGGTGCGGCAGCATGCCCATCAGATCTGACACCTGAGATGAATTATACATGATTTATTTCCATATTTGTCATAACATGCAACATCTGAGGGTATAGCCGTCGTTCTATGTGACTTCCAAAGATGAAACTTCACAGAACTCAGCTGGTTTGACTCGTCATGAGTGGTTTTGCTTCAAAGCCCAGCTCATTTCTAACCCTGATTAGAACATTATTTACTAAACTCAATGTGCTTACGGCTCCAAGAGACAATTATTATTAGTATTAATTCATCTTCTGATCACTTTTGAAATTATTCGCTTAATTGCTTGATCTATAAAATGTCAGAAAATACTCATAAGACTAAAAAAACAGTAAATATTTACATTTGAGAAGCTGGAACTAGTGATTTTTTGGAATTTTTTTCCTAAAAAAAAAAGACTCAAATCATTCCAATTTATTTTTTGTTGATCAACTAACTGATTAATTCTTTCAGCTCTACTGTGCTTTATTCAGCAGTTCCTTACTTTACCTTGACTGGTATTATTTTATAAATGAACATATTTCTCTGACTGACCTGGAAGTACTCCATCATGGCTTTTTTCACGTGTTTAACATCATGCGGAGGAGCGACCATTTTGTCCTTGGCATCAAACACCGTCTTTACAGCCAAATGAGAGATCCAGAACGCTGAGATACAGAAAGAAGTCTTAATATATATTTGTGTTTAGTGTATATTTCTGTTGTTTGCTTATGCTTACATGTCTCCATTCTTACCGGATCCTTCATCACCCATCATGTGACCCCAGCCTCCGCAGCCGACGTGCGATCCATCAGGATTGACTAACTTGCAGTTAGAGCCGGTCCCTGATATCAAGACTACACCTCCTGGAGAGAAAACAGAGACGTCTCATTGAGCTGTCTTTTACTACACAATAATAGCTGACTATGTAGATTTTATTAAGCCATAAAGTGTGGAAAGATACCTGAAGATGATACCTCAGGGGGTAAAGTATCAAGCCTTGCCCTTTTATGACATTTTAAGGTCATGATTTCAACTGTGTGAGTGTCTTCTAAATGTAAATGTAGCTGGTACAAAAGTAGCTACAAAGTAAATCCATCAGAAAATTACTGGTTACCACGATCACTGGCGGTTGCCACGGCGCCGATGGCATCAGTAGTGATGAAGTAGTGCTTGCTGAGATTGGGGAACAGTTCCTTCAATTGAGCCATCAGATGGTTGATGGCCTCCTTCTGCTCCCCTCCACTCAGAGACATGCCCTACACACAGAGACAGGATATATGTCTTTAATCTTGTCTACTTGTCTTTTATTTCTTACTCTATAAAACACTTCAGAGGTCAAAATAAGCGTGACGGACAGTTTGACTGACCAGTGAGCACAGGGGGGTGTTTGGATCCAGTCCCGCCTCAATCTTGGCTCTCTGGACCATGTCGTTGATAGTTGTAATACATTTGTCCACACCAACCAACTACACACACACAAACACACAAACAACAATGAAACCTTTAGAATAAGATCAGTTTTTCTCATTTATGGGTGTATTGATTGGGCTATAGAGAAAGATCAATCAACTTCTCTGCATCTAGAGTATATTTAGTGGACACATAAGGCAAGTATAAACCCCTGGATCCCCTCTTTCCTCTCTACATTTCATCCTTTACTTCTTTCATTTCTCCCCTAAACTGCCTCCATCACCACTTCTGCTCACCCAGTGGTTGGTGGACGGTCCCTTCGTCTCTGCCAAGATCTTCCCATCTTCTGCCACCAGCAACGCTACGGAGTGACTCCCTCCACTGCAGACAGAAATACAGGTACATGGGCACCAAGGCAACATCAATAAAACTAATTATTATGCATTTTCTGTTATATAGAGAATTACAGAAAGACTTTTCACACATATTCATATGTAAAACTGAAGATACATTTAATACTCCAAAAAACACTAGTGAGGGGAAAATATCACGAGACATCAATAAAAAAGCTTCCTAGTGTTCAATGAGAAGACTAGTCTGTGCTCAGAAAAAAAAAAAAAGTATTCAAGATGACAACCGTGAAAACACGACTAACTAACACCAGCAACGTCTGACAAGTCACAAAAACAAAGTTAGACCAGTTTTTTGTACATTTTATATCATTCTCACCCCTCTACTCCGCCGAACACCGTTGCCATGTCTCACTTCCTGTTTTGGTCCTGACACCCTGATATCGCGAGAACAGCAATATCTCCAATAGCTCCAACCTGCAATGTCTGCAATGCTAATCAATAACCAGTAGGTGGCAGTTGTGTATTTCTATGTGTGTATGGGGCACATGATTAGTTTTTTATAGGATGTTTGAGGCCTAAATTAGAACAACCTGCAACAAAAATAAACCAAATTAACCACTATAATGTTTGTATGCCAGAATAAACAATGCTATGGTGATTATTATAAAGGAAAGCATATAGAATAGCAGTAGGCCTAAATGTTGGTTTCTGTAAGATAAGGTTTTTGTATGTTTTATATCAGAATCAGCTTTACTGGCCAAGTATGTTAATACATACAAAAATTTGACTGTTTTTTTGTGGCTCTCAGTGTGCTTACACACCATAATGTTGAGGAAGATACACAAGAACAAAAAGCTGAACAAAGATAAGTAAACATAAATATATCACTATGTATATGCAAATTGGTGAAAAAATAGATACATACACATGGAAACAAGTGCACAACAACAACAACACACAGTGTCTATAAAAAGGTGAAACAGTTTCAGTGAACTTAGCAGGATGCAAATGGTGCAAAGGTGTGTAAGAGTGCTGACAGATACAGACAGCAGAAATACCCTAATTAGAATAACCTGCAACTAAAATAGACCAGATTAAACACAAGGATAAATAACGCTATGCTGATTGTTTAATAGAACATATAGAACCGCAGCAAATGTTGGTCTATGTAAGGTATGAAGGTTTTTTCCTAATACTATGTTTTATATGTGAGAAATACAGCCTGACAGGACAAAAACAGGCTTTTCCAGTCTTATGAAAGAAGCCTGGCCAACCAAAAAAAAAACAAAACTATTGACTCATGGTTTAAAAATCCACACTTAGTGTCAAGAATAATATTGACAGAGACTTCGCACCATTTGGTTATGGGCTGAAAAACAGGGACACAAACTATGAGTTACACTGTGAGCCAGCAGGAGGCATCTGCAACACATTAAGGCAACAATTAGGGACTTGCTTCTGTTTGCCAACATAGGCTGCTTAAAAACAATTATCATTCCTTGGCTTCTCAAAATTCCTATAATTGGTCTGTAATTATATCTGAGTACTACTAGAAGGTATTACAATCGACCATTATGGGGCATGTATGGATAAGATGTCCCGCAGTTTATTTGCTCATATAATCATCACCTGTTGCTTGTGCATGTAGTTTACATGTAGCTATAGTCTATATTTTCGTTAGAAAGTGTGCGTGTGTCATTGCTGAAACCAACAGAGAAGTTACACAAGAGTGAGGAGGTGGGAGGAGAGGAAGAGGAGCGGCTCGGTGCGCGCTGCTCACTCCTCCTGCAAACTGAGCTGCGTCAAACACTGCACACTTACTACCATACCGGATATGAGCTGAGCCAGCCTTCAATATAAGTGTAATTACAGTATATCAGATTTTTCCTTTACAACATCCTTCATTTTGTATGATTTATTGTCTCTGGAGAATTATAAAACCCAGGCACAGCGTGAACTTTGATTAATATTTCTCAAACCCTCTTGAGTTAATATTGAACTCTCCATTAGATAATAAGATTTAACATTAACACTGCACGCTGTATGTTAATGTTAATTTGTTGTTTTCATAACACAAAGTAGTGCTGCTAGATTTGATATTACCTCTGAGAGATAGAGGCATTCTGTCACTTCTCATCTTTTTCATCAATTTGAGATAACTCCTGACTAAATTAACTTGATGATCTTGAGTTGGGATGCTATTTTCTGACATGTTAACTCCACTCTGACATTTCAAAGGTGTTGACAAAAGTGATCAATTCTTTATGGATTGATAATCATTCTTATGGGACCATTGGAATATTTTTCTGTTGGGCCCATTATGAGACCCTCCCCTCACCTTGCGGCCCTCTGTGCATTATATATGTAACCTGTCACCTCTGTGTTGATCCAAGGAGCAACCTGTATTTGATGCTACAATGCAACCTGGCCCCAGGATTTCTGTCCATCAATACAATAAATATATATTGTATGTATATAGTATATAAAAGTTTGTTGTGATTTGATTACACGCACATTTTTAAAGCAATATTCACCATGTGAACACAATAGAAATTAAATTGATTAAGAGCTTGAAACTAGATTTTGACACATGGTCACTCAATAAGTCAGGGCCTCAAGATAAATAAATAATGCATGCTAGCAACTGAGAAGTCTGCAGTCTTGCAGACTTATACAACATGCCCACTTCACTACACGATCTTCTCAATCTCAGTGTTGTCACAGTAACGGCATGCTACACAACACACACCCCTAACCCTAACCATCTTCCTGCTCATGCCTAAACCTAACCAAGTGGGTGTGTCCTGTAGTAAAGTGGGTATGTCCTGTAGATACTGCAAGTCCGCAGATAGACCTACTTGGACCAACCACTGCTCGGTGATGGAAAAAGTGTGAGTGTCGCCACTGACACTCAGTTCATAATAATCATAACACTGCAAATGCAAGGGTTTTCATCAGTGGGTCATAGGCTCAATCACCATAGTGTTACCTTGTTCAGCGATAGATAGTGACTTAAAGGTGCAGTGTGTAGGATTTAGTGGCATCTAGCAGTGAGGGTGCAGATTGCAACCAACTAAATAACCCCCCCTCCCTTCTAAGTGTGTAGGAGAACGTAAGGTGGCTGTGAAACTCATGAAAAACACGAGCCAGTGTTTGGTTTGTCCATTCTGGGCTACTGTAGAAAGGCGGTGAACATGGCGGGCTTCGTTGACGGGGACCTGCTCCATATGTAGATATAAAGGGCTTTGTCATGACCTCGCTCAAGTGGCCACAACAAAAAGGAGACACACCATGATAAAGAGGTAACAAAAGATACATTTATTAAACAAATTAAGCCAAATTAAATAATAAACAAAATAGTTATGGTATGGAGTGTAGAAATCAGTGGTATCAGTAGTATTCGTGATGCATGAGTGAAGAATGTGTGTGTGCGTGAGTGTTGGAACATGCATGAAAGCGAAGTAAATAACTGAGGCAGCATAACTAAACCAAACCAGAACAGGTGCCTAGAGGGAGAAGTAGAAAGCAGTCAGAAGAGGGAGAGAGACTGCCGGAGCTGCAACCCGGACTTTAATAACCTGGCAACCCTGCGAGCCATCAGGTGTCGCTAGTTGCCATAACAAGCACCTGTTGAGACAGAGCAGACAGGTAAATCACAAGGCCAAACAAAGATGACACCAGAGGTCATCACAGCTAATTGGTAACGAAAACACAACGGTTCTTATTATCAGGGGATTTTACACTACTTAAAAAATACTTATGAATATAATATTCCATTCCTGCTAGAAGCCACTAAGTTCTACACACTGCAGCTTTAAATAGTGTATATTATTAAATAAAATTCATCAAGTCACCACAAAATAATTCAAACACAAAATAACATCATATTCAGGAAGTGAGAAAAACATGGCGGTCGATGATTATCAATTAGGCTTTTATTGTGAAGGTTGTAACCGGAAGCTTGAATTATCTATTAAGGTTGGCTTTTCATTGGTCCAGCCCTGCAGGAGGACAGGCGACAGCCAGGCGACCTACAGACAACATTTGGAGATTATTAAACTTCGTCCGGACCACCCAGCGACTGTTTGGACCTTTTTAATTTGCACCATGACACCTTCAACTGCGCACGAGCGTTACGATACACGCGCTGTGACAGCCGGGGAGCGGAAGTGAGAGAAGGGGGAAGTTGTTAGGGAGCATAGAAGAAAAATAGACCCCTTCAAAAAAGTTGATTTTCCTTCTGTCAAGTCACAAGTCACATCTCGCTCTTTTTTTCTGGGACCCCTGGAGGTCGGGGGGCATGGACACCCACGTTAAAGAGGGACAGCTCTATGTGCAGCATCAGAAGTTTGGAAAGGTGAGTCTAAGAGAAAACTCTTGTTTGTTGGGTTGTTGCGTTGACAGAAATGTGATGTTGTGAGCCCTTAATACTCGCCGTTGGATGCTACCACGTGAAAATGACAGTTTTAAGCTAATAACTCAGTAATATACAGTATGACGGGATACAATATTACACCAAGAAACCAGTACAGCATGGAGTTGATAAAGTCACTACAAACACTCTATGAGTCTTTATAAAAATGTAATGTTGATGTTATTTGTCTCATAAAAGTACGAACGCAATGTAAAATCTTTCTAGGAACGTTATTTAAATGATTAAGTTGCACCATATGAGTGAAATAAACCCTGTTAATGGCAGTTTACTAAAGAAAGAGGCGCTTCACGTCCTCATGACTCTGATATGTACAATATTATGAATATTTTTATGTAAGGAGATGACTGTTCCATTTAGACTTTAAAATGTCTTTTCACAATTAAGTGGCCTTATTACAGTTGTAAACTGTAAAAAAGGAGCATTTTTTAAAAATGTCAGGACAAACAGATTGCACATATTGCGTCAAAGACAAACTTTCTTGTAGATGCAGTGTAGGGAGTAAGCTACTGGAGAGTTTCACTGCGCTGGGCTTGTTTTGATGTGGTGGTTTAGGGTAAACCTGCTGTGTTTCTGTTTGTGTGTGTGTGTGTGTGTGTGTGAGCTGGTGACCCATTACTTGATCAGAGCAAACAGAAAACAAGAGCTGCATGAGAGAAAGACTACCACGGTTGCAGTACCAGAACTGCAGAGCTGGAAAGTTGACAGAGAGTTGACACAGTGGAGAAACCCTTTTTTTTTCTTCTTAAGAAAGGTGGTAGACATATTTCCACTTCATCTTAGCAGAGCACACAGCGGTTTAAAGCAACATGCCACTGTTGCGTTCTCACTCACCATGTGTAAAGAGGATGTAACATCATGCACATGTTGCCAGTTACATATCTGTGTTTCTTTTACAAAACTGCAAGACTGGAGATCCTGTTAACCCAGTGATATCACCTGTGTGTGTTAGTCTTTGGCCTCCATGCAACCTTGCCTTTAGTCTCAGAGCGCCGCTTGATAAGAGCTCATCTACTCTTTCAGATTTGTAAGAGGGTCTTTGTGTGTCTGTGTGTCTCTCTCTGGTCATATGACATGGACCAACAAAACATTCTGGCCCTGTTTCCTGCCCAGAAATCACCAGTCCACAATAGATATTCATACTCCCAAAACACACTTTCAATGCCTTTTATAAACTGTATACAATATAAGAAACGAACAAGAAAAATGCCTGCATTTTCAGAAAAAACGTTATCTAAAGCAAAAGCACGCCGAAGTGCATAAAAAAGCAGCAGAGCAGAAAAGAATAGAACAGGAAGCTGAATGGTGGCTGATCTGAAAGTGTTGAAACTGGTATGATGTTTGTTGGGAGAGTTATGCAATCTTAGAGCTGTCAGTGGGCACACACACACACACACACACACATATAGGTTTGTTCCCACGTGCATAATCGGAAAATGTGACTCAAGAGCGAACTGGCAACGTCTGACCATGGTTTCTGTTTTTGGCTGCTGTTTTATGATGTGTGAAGTAATGGCCAGTATAGAGTTTATACAATCTACATCTACCTTTCCTATAAGCCTTTACATCGTTTTTACGCACTTAGTATCTTCTGCTCGTATACTATCTGCAACTTTTAAACTAGGGCTGGGCGATACGGACAAAATAAAATATTGATATTGAGACAATATCGTAGGGTTGACTATTGTTGCTTTCACAAAATATTTACACAGTGAGCTTTTTGATAAGTAATGATCAGTAATGTGGATATAATGAATAAGTGAGTGAAAGAAAAAAATAGAGTTCAGAAAACGACATCAGTTTACTGTGATGCAGCCTTTAAAACACTTACGCCATATCGCAATATCATAATATCTAAGACAATATCTAGTCTCATATCCCAATATAGATATAATATTGATATATTGCTCAGTCCTACTTTAAACTAAGTTATTACACTGTCTCTATTAGTGCTGAAATGATTCATCAATAATTTAATAGATCCCAGCCTCCTTAACTGTTGTTCAGACAAAATAAACATTTGTACCAGCACAAGATCTAAATAATTAAAAAAAAAAAGATTATATTTTTTTTAATAAAATTTGTTTAGTTAAGTTTATTAGTATTTTTTTGATGTTCTCAAGCCAGGTTTGAACCGGACATGTTTTGATTACATAGCACACGTCGTTTCATTTCAACTTTTTGATGTTTCACTTTTGGTTCACCGACTATTTCCTTAATTAACAAATTAATTCTTTGCTCTATAAAATGTAAGCAAAGGTGACATCTTCAAACAGTTTTAAACCCAAAGATATTCCGTTTACTATCATAGAAGAGTAAGAAGACCAGAGAATATTCACACGTGAGGAGCTGGAACCAGATCATATTTGCCATCAGCTAATCAGTTAATTGTTTTAGCTCTATCGAAAATAAAAACAGCTGATAGCTGCAGCCTCAGGTTTTATTCTGTATCTGCACTCTGTAGTTGGTCATTGCACTTAAATTACACTTTGGATTGGACATAATATATTAATTAGAGCTGCAACGATTAGTTGATTGTTTGACCGACAGAAAAGTATTTAACTATTTTGATAATCAAATAATTTTTTGAGCAATTTTTCATGCAAAAAATGGCAAATGTTTGCTGGTTCAAAGCTCTCAAATGTGAGAATTTGTTGCTATTCTTGGTCTTTACTTTACTGTAAATTTAATATTTTGGGACAAATAAGACATCAAATATTCATTGTAAATTGTTCACTATTCTTTCATTCAGACTTGTGCTTAATAAAACACTGGAGAAATTCATCTGTTTTTCACTTTTAACTGCAATGTGCTATATTTAAGATAATGTCAAATCTTAGATGTAGCTCTATCAGCCCCAGAGGAATGACATTTGATACATACAGTATATTTGTATTTTGGCGGATTGACAGTAAAGCTCTCTTGAGTCTTGAATCATATCCAGGACACATTTCAAAACTTCCTGCAGAACACTGAGAAGAAAAAAAAAATAAATCTGCTGTTTGACGCATGCTGCACATTACAAAGGTATTCATAACATCAAAGCATGACACATACCTCTGTCTCAGCCAATCAGATTCACATCTGCACAATGGTAAAGCATGACGAATATCCGCAGTGAGCTGGATGTTGAGCTGTCTGAATTTACATACGCAGTCAGTGTGGTTATATATAGTGCTTGATGGACGAGTCCTCAACCTGCTGTTGTTATCACAGTTTTTACATATGTTGAGCCGTCATTAGATTTCAATAATAAGAATTTTAATAGTGTGCATGGTTTAGCGAGTAGATAACTGTCTGTACATGCATCTGCTCACCTGTCACACATTTGCATTCAAGATGCTCGGACCTGCAGTTCGTAGATTTCAGCTGCTCTCTGCAGCCACAACAAGCTTTTATTTTCATGTTGAAGTTGGCAGCTGTTGTAACGTCCCGACTAACAGTGAAGCGTTGCAGATGTGAGCACGGTAGATGATCCTTCATCATGCCTGAAGACAGCTTCAACCAGCAGCTAGCCGTCACTTGAACAGACAGGGTGTGTCAGGATAAAGTGATATTACACATCCTGAGGCTACATTTATATGAATCACGTCTACAGAAATAACTGCAGACTGGATTAATGGGTTTATGACCTGTCAGATGTTCTCTTTTCATTTGTTTTCTCATTCTTTCATCACAAGTTGAGGCAAGATCTCAGACACTTAATCATTTTTCTCAGAAAACAAACGCCAGATCATCTTTGGTATGAAGAATAATTATGAGGAAGCACTAGAAAAGTGTGTAATACTCTGCAGTAGCTGTGTTTTTAGGAAGAATGGTATGATCTGAGGATTTGATGACACAAAGTGGAAAAGAATGATTAAACGTGTGGTGAAAAATCATCAGTGTGATGTTATTTTTCGGAAGTTAGTCATATGGATTGTAATAGTTTCCAATATCAATATAATATTTATAATATTTTCAACTAATAAAGGATCAGTTCCAGTCACATCAACATTCATTCAGTCATTTACTACGTAGTATTTTTATCTCAGCCAAATTTGAGTGACTTTTCCCCTCAACGCAATTCATGATGAATTACTGTAACTTGGCATATTATTTTCTCCATGAGTCTTTAACTGGATGATATATGAGTGTCGGTCAGGACACAGTTGTTAACTCGCTTAGCTGCTTCTTTACTGTGATACAGCTTCCACTGACACAGCTGCTGATGTGACGTTATAGGAGCAATAGAGAAAGAAAAGAGAGTGGAAACTGGACTTTAGGTCTAATTGTGGATACTTGAACCAAAACAGAACAGAACAATCCCATCATGAGCATGTCTTTAGAGACCAGGCTGATTTTAAACAGATAAAGAACGACTTTATATCACGACAAACAAACCTTCTTATATCGGAGTCCACCTCTCACTGTAGTCGGTGTGCAGACGCTGCAACGTTTCAACAGGGTCGGGTGTCATTTCGTTTTGATCGATCTCAGTTCCCATTTTGCTTATGAATTCATGTTCTTATTCTGTTGGGGAAAGAAACCAAACTGCTGGAAGCAAAAAACACCAAAACAAACATACTTTGTAAATGTTGGTCAAAGGCTAAAGTAAAGAAAAACATGCATGATCTCTATCTTATCAGGCACACGTTGAATGTTTGCTGTTTTACAGGTTTTTACTTGTGTTGGACATACAAACAGCTCATTCTGTAGCATTGTGACTATTGACATGAGGACATCAGAGAGGCTGCGCTCTTATTCGATTGTACAGTAAACGCTTTGTTATAGTAGCCTACAGTCTAGTGCTGCAACGATTAGTTGATTCATCTATTGTTCCTGTTCAGAAACAACTATTTTGATAATTGAAGAATTGTTTTTTTCTGCTGGTTCAAAACTTTCAAATGTGAGAATTTATTATTCTTGGTCTTACATCAATGTAAATGTAATATTTTGGGGTTTTTGGCTGTTGTTTGGTCTAAAATAACGACAAATAAGATATCACCTTTGATTCAGGGATGTTCTGACGGGTCTTTTTCGCCATTTTCTGATGTTTTATTGACCAAATGGTTAATTGATGAATTGATTGAAAATAATCACCAGATCAGTTGATGATAAGAATAATTGTTAGTTGCAGCCCTACTATAGTCTAATGAATTTTAGTTAGTTTAGTGATTTGGGTGAACCAGTCCTTTAGCCTGCAGGTGACATTGGACACCTGCTGTGTGAACTGAGCTGAATTACAGTTTACACGGCTCTGAGGTTCAGGTCGTCATGTTATCACTGCTCACTGCATTGGACGTGGATCCTCTCTCTCCTCACCAGTCTTTGCATTGGCCGCATGCTTTTTGCACCTGACTCATCTGAGCATGCTTGCAGGCATCACTATCTCCCTTGAAATCTTTCACAGTTCCACAAATAGCCATTTGTGTGAGGACGCACGACATGGGCTCAGTGTTTTTTTTTTTTTTTTATGAAAATGTTAAGCAGTCAAAAAAAACAAAACCCCAAAGCTCATCATTGTACTCAGGAGTACAGTATTTTCTCAGGACTTTTTTTCTGCAGCTCTTAAAATAAATATTCTCCAGAGCTGTATTTTGTTGACACAACAGAGGGTTGAGATTAGGGCAACCGAGTTGTGGTCTCTTACACACACACATGCACACGCACACACATGTATGACACATACTAACACACAGTCATGCAGCTTTCCTGTTTTCCTTCTCCCTTCCTTTAACAAACATTAACAAGAGCAGACACAGTTGTACTCTGTTAAACATACAGTGCGCGCACACACACACACACACACACACACACTCTCTGTTCCTGCATGTGTCATTGAGGTCTGTCTGTGGCCAGCGGGAACACGGTCGAGTGGTTTAGTTAAATAGCTTCATGACAGATTGAGAGGATCCTGTGTTTTTAAGCAATGAAAGCTTGGAGTTAAAGAGGAAAATTCTCAGTTTCTAGAAAGCGATCTTCCCGATTAATAATGACATAATGACTATAATGATAGACGACTCCACACAAGTCTTTTATGCAGAAATGACCGCTGTCCCGCTGCTTAACGACACGTTTGACAGCTTGCAGAATATCAAAACTGATCTGAAGTGACTAAAATCCCCACAGCAGCCTGAAGTCACACTGAATCATAAATGTCCTTTCAATATGCTGTCATGTGTTGCTATTTGAAGGACATGATTGAGAAACAAATCCACTGTGAAGTATAGTTATTGCAGCAGAGTGTGTTTGTGGGCATATGCGTGAAAGCCAAAGTGAATTCTACAACAATTTAATAATATTCAATGCAGTATATCTAAAAATGATACATCAGTAAATGCATTGAAAATGAAACTGATGTATATTCATAAACAAATGAATTAAACGACTGACAGGTGGAAAACTGCTTTGAAGACAGAGTTGAGATTTTCTTTGTGGTATTCAAAAGGATTGTAAAAGAAAAACAAAACTGCTACTGAATGCCTCTACACAGTTCTGAACGGCTAGAAGAACAAATGCAAGTTCTGATATAATAATGTTCTGAAAAACTTGTTGATATAGAAAAACCGTGAATTCAGTGACAAAGAGAATATAGTGAGAAGGAAAATCTGAAAGCGTCAATAATTGATGTAAAGCAGTGTTGATCTTTGTGCCTTTTTCGAAGCGTAACAATAAAATGTGACAGATAACATGACAGTGACAGTGAAGGCCGCGTGACGTTTCGGCAGTGAAAGGCACAAACACACACACGAGCGTTTGACGTGTCGTTAACGTGGTCCCTTGAACCAGCAGGACATCAGTGAGGAAGTCTCTCTCTCTCTCTTTCATGAACCCTTTTGCATAATTTCCACTCAGTGTATTAGTAGCTGATAACGGTCTGTTGCCTTATATGGAGCAGCTGTTTCACATGCACATACACACACGTGTGTGTGTGTGTGGACCACGCTGCAGCAGAGGTTACTGTTTCACACCCCGTGTATTGACTAACAGAATCTGTTTGTGCACAGTTACAGATGGTCCAAAATGCACCGAGGGAATAATAAAAACAACGGAAACAAATGCAGGCACATATACATGTATACACACACACATATACACATACTGAGACACACCTGGAGTCAAAAGAAGGAAGCGAAGAGAATCCTGGGTAATGACAATCCCACACACTTCCTGTCCTTTCTGGCAGTTAATTTTAACAGGTTGTGTCGACTTTTGAAACCTTGCGTGTGTGTATGTGTTATATAGAAAAAGATGAAGATAGCTTTCATGCATGAATGTACCTCCGTTTTTGTTCTATCAATAGTTTCAAATTGTGTCACTTATATCGCAGCTAAGCCACATGTGGTTCGTGCTTTTTAATAAATAGCATTGAGAGCTAAATATACCATATGGCTGTGCAGCATATAGACCCTGTGGCTACAGGTGTATCAGTTCCATCATGCAAATACTGCAATTACACTTTTAGACTGACTCTTAACATGTCACTTATTTTCATACTGTAAATGATAGCGACATAAGCTGACGACGTGTAAAAGCTCATCTGGTACCAGAACCAATGATTAGTGAGTCAGCAGGATGATAGAATTGGCCAATACAGACTCACAGATATGTCAGTATTGATGTATATCTTAGCAGATAGACAAAAAGAAATGATTTGAAATGATTTATGTACTGTAGCACTTCAAATGCTTTACGGTAGAAACAAAAAAACAGGGAGAAATGTTAAAATAATGAAGGATGATGGAGAAAAGTATCAATAAAACACCAGAAAGCTGTTTTTACATTCATCTGCTGAAAGAAGATGAAACAAATTTGAACATGTGCACGTACGAGCACAGTTTGTGAAATATTTTGTAATCCAGTCCCAGTCCAATAAGCAACTTAAAGAAGTGTGATATGAACTTTTATAACTTCCAGCACACATACAATGAGACTGGACTTAAGAATTTTTAATGAGTTAAATCAACTTTTTGGTGGAAAAACCGTATGAGACAATTTATTATTCAAAGCAGAGTAATTTTACATGTCTTAATGCATGACTAAAAGGCACCTCTAACTTTCAAATATTGATATTGGTGCGGCCTCAAAAATCACATCTGTCAGCCTCTGGTTGCTGTTTTTTTTTTACAATGGCCACAACTGACGTAACACGCTGGAAACCTGTAGGTTTTAGTGTGTCTCATTCTTCTTCATTAGCTGGTTTTTCCCCCTTTGGTTGCAGAATTTTCATATCACTGACCTCCTTGTCACAAGCTGAGCTCTGACCGTCAGGCAGCGTCCGCCGCGCTCGGTGAACGTAGGGGGGAAACATAGACACACACTGTGGAGAAATGTAGCTGCCATGAGGCACAGTGTGGGGTGGACTAGCAAAACACACACACACACGTATCCAGAGAGGGCACAGGGGACGACAGGGACTTCCCAAACAAGTGTGTGTTTGAGTGATTTCAGCCGTGCACATAATCTCGCACGCAGTGTGTCATCGTGTCCATTGTTAGCGCTGAACATCTGGAGTCTTACACACACTAGCTGTGTGTCTTATTGTTCGGCATTGTGTCATGTCCATGTTTGTGTCTGAGGTGGAAGAGATCATTGTTAACCACTGCTTCCTCTCTACTGTCCTCAGGGACAAACGATGCACCTGCTACCTAATTTAAACCATGTCACACTTTGACTCGTTCAAGACCACAATGTTAACATGTAAACTGAAGCTGGTGCACTTTTTAAGTGTCACCTTCTTTTTTCTTAATTTCATTTCACTGACAAAATCTTAAGGAACGTGTGTGTGGCCACTCCAACACGGTAGATGAGTATTTCAAAGAAAAATCCAACCTAAAACACTGTGTTTTTCTTTGTAACTTAAACAGATGTTGGCGGATGCGGATTGAGTTAAGGGTGGAGTGACTTCCTACATCCAAAATAAGTTTTGGAATGCGTTCAACATCATAAACTAGTTATGTAGTGTGAAGTTTATCTTATTTTGTGTTTATCCTGGTTTTGAGCACACAGTATGTCCTTGTTTTGTTGTGATAAAGGTTATCACACCAAACTTTCACTTCTTTGATCAAACTATAAAAACTGGGACAGTACCGGTTTTGATTTTTGGGGGAAATGGTTCTTTTCTCTAAGAGCAGCAGTGACTAATGCTGTAACTGTGGTCCGCTGCTGCTGCTGCTGATTGAATGCAGAGAAAACAGTAGTGTGTGCAACTGATCTGAGTCAGACTGTATTAGGTCTATCACCACAAGCCTCCTACATAACGTTTCTGTCAGTAGAGTAGACGTAAAAGAAAGACCCGGAAATGTCATTTTGAGTCAGATCTCTAGACTTCAAGCGTTAAAATTCTCGTCTTCATCAGATTGTGATTATTTGTGGCCAACTCTGCATTTTGCATTTTCCCCAATGCTTTCTGAACAAACTGCATCCAAATGATTTATCCTCCCTAAACAGCTGTGTACAGGACAGATGTGTGTTGCGAAAAAAAAAAGAAGAATCACATTTTCTGTTTCTGTTTTCCAACCTCCTCTTTTTTTTCCTGTCGTCCATTTCCAGTCTTGCCTCTCATTTTGTCTACTTTCAGTTTCAGCAGCCGTTTCTGACAGTAAATGGCACCAAATGGAACAAAAATGTTTGTTTCTTGTTTTAACACCACAAAACACAAATACATAAAAAAAAAAATAGACTACTGTTTCCCAGTTTCATTTGTCATTTGGTGATGCAGCTTAGGGGGAAATTGGGGGCGTTTGTAACACTAACATGATACGATCTCATAGAAACCTTTAAAAATCTTGTTTTTGATCATGAACTGAAGAAACTCAAAAGATAAAAAAATCATATTAAAGCAGCATTAATTGATTTTTTTTTTTTAGTGGCAGTGGGAACAAGCTGTAATTGATATGACGAACATTTTAGCAAATCAAACAGATATAAAGCAACATTAACATTCATTTAGACTCATGTTTTAGGCAACCTGACAAATGACAAATCTGATATTCACTCTCCCTTTTGGCTTTGTTTTGGTCTCCACCAACTCTGTAGGAATCTGGCTCATTAGCTGCTAAATGCTCCACTATGCTCATCAGCTAACCGCTAACTTTGTCTGCTGTCTGGTGCTTAGAAGGTAGTGTACAGTGGGCTTTCAGAGTTTTTTCACTGAATCAAAACAGAAAAGTTGTGGGTCGTAAAAAACCAAAACAATGTCTTGAAAGCACTAAAACGCTCTGTGGGGCTGAGGGGAGCTGCAGAGTTCGGTGGTATTTCTCTGTGGGTTCATAACTACGAGCGACGTCTCTCACATTTCTCATTTGTTCCATTATTAATATCAACATACTGATTATTGCAGCTTTAACCTTCCTCCTCTATAACTGTCCCTTCTTTTCCACCCATCAGAAATGGAAGAAGAACTGGTTCGTCCTCTACCCCGCCAGCCAGAACGGCATCGCCCGTCTCGAGTTCTTCGACTCGCCATCGGGCGGAGGGGGCGTGGCAGGTGGAGGTTCGGGTAGCGGGTCAAACGAGAAAACCAGGAAGCTGGACAAGAAGATCATCCGCCTGTCGGAATGCATTTCCATCCTGCCGTCGCTGACGGAGAGCTGTCCCAAAGAAAACATGGCAGCGTTCTGTGTGGAAACCAACGACAAGACCCATGTGTTCGCTGCGGAGAAGAACGCTGCCAAGGACTGGATGGATACCATGTGTGACATTGCATTTCAGGTATCTTTACACTTTTTCACCTCCTCTGCTCCTAAATGTGTGTGTGTATATGTGTCAAAAAACAGTGTGACCAGTGGCTACAGGGTTTTTCTTCAGGAAATAGCGTTTGCAGTGAGTAAGTAAAGACATGGGTGGATGTGTGAGTTCTGAAGGTGCAAGCTTCCTCTTTGTGTGTGTTTTGAATTTGTGTGCCTTTTATTCCATCTACAAAATGATTCTTTGCTCTCACTGTGTGTGTATATGAATGTGAATAAAACATACAAATATTTTTAAATGGGGAAAAAGAAGAGCCTGAAGACCTGCTGCTTTAAATTTAGTTTTCATCTGGGATCGTAGCTTCGTTTTCTAGTTTGTTTGTGTCTGCCAAAATTTTCCCACATACCCCAGGAGTGTCTAAACAGGCCGCAGTTTCTATTGTGTGCACTCACACACACACACACACACACACACACAAAAGCATGAACATCACACAGTTTTTTCAGAGAGGAAGCCGGAGGGAGTTTCCATGGGGAAGACTCCATCCGCTGTACTCTTTTTCTCTTTTCTTTCTTTCTGTCTACAAAGCAACAACACATAATCCAAACTCCTGCATGTGGGTGTAGATTAATAACATAATTAAATAATAATTAAAAAATCCTGTTGGCTGACTTTCAGTGTGTCTTTCTGTCTCTCTGTGTGTTGCACAGGGAGGAGGCGGCAGCAGCAGCAGTTGTGCTGCAGACTCTAATGGAGGACCCCATGACCTGCAGATGTCTGAGAACCTCATCTACTACTCCCGAGAGGAAGGTCAGGACACAGATAAAAAAAAATTGGAGCACAAAAGATCCTTCATAATTAGTAGAATTTAGGCTAATCAAAGCAAAAACAAAATTTTCTTCTATTTCTCCTTGCAGTGAACGAGTTCTGGGTGAGCATTCAGCGTACTGAGGCGTCAGAGCGCTGCGGCCTGTCCGGCAACTACTGGCTAAAAGCCGAAAGCGACGTCTTGATCTGTAAGGAGCCAAAGACCAAGAGGAACATTCTGGTCTGGCCCTACAAGCTGCTGAGGAGATACGGGAGAGACCGGGTGGGTGCATAAAGCACGGACAAGCCCTGTGCTTATAAGAAAAGAACATTTCTCTTCAGGGATCAAAAAAGGTCGATCTCTGACACACCTGACATTTGTAGGCAGACAGACGATGTGCGGTTTGTTAAATATAAGCACAACTCAGCTCAGAAGTGCGAATAATAATTTTAGCAGCAGTGTTCGTCCATGTGGTTGGAACGTCAGCGTCAGCGAGAAAAATCTGCTATTGAGTCTGTGATTATTTTTTGCCACTTTGATGCTTCAAAGTTCAAGACAAGCATCTAAAAATGACAGATGACCTTTTTTTGTCTGAACATGTTTATTTATGCATGTGGCAGGTCATCACTTCGCATCTGAAGATAAAAAGATGGTGTGACTTTATTGATTCCTATGTGGAAATAATAGGTCATTTGTGAAAGAAGTCAGGGGGAGGAAGTATAAGATTTTTTAAAAAGTGGAAAGTGAAAGAAATGAAGCATTAAAAAATATATTCTGAGAAAACTTGAAAAGCACAGTTCAGTGGAAAAAGGAAGCAAGAATAGTTTTGAGTGCTGACTGGAGCAGGAACTTCTTTGACTAGTTTCCATTACTCTCTGCAGATTCCTGTGTATTTGTATGTATATTTGTATTTATGTGTATTAATATGATCAGACACACTTTGCTCACACTCTTCCTTCATTTCTTCCTCCTTGCTCCATTTCTCCCTTTCTTCTCTCCTCTCTGTCTCCATCTCCAGGTGATGTTTTCGTTCGAGGCGGGCCGGCGCTGCGACTCGGGCCCCGGTAACTTCACCTTCGAGACCAAGCAAGGCAACGAGATCTTCATGCTGGTGGACCAGGCCATCCATTCGCAAAAGGCGCAGGCTGAGGAACGCCACCTCAGCTGTCCCATCAACTTTGACCCAGACTGCCCGGCGTCACTGCAGCACTTACGCAACGCTGGTGGCTTGACAGCGGGAAGCGGAGACAGCAGCAGCTGCAGCAGTCGGGAGGCGGATGGCGACTCGGGCGGCAGCAAACCGGGCTCTGCAGATGGCGTGCTCGGGAAGAGAGAGGGCGGAGATGGAGCAGGAGGAAGGGGGCAAGGGGGTGGTGCAGCAGCATCGGGAATCAAAGGGAGGAGTTTACCAGAACCGCCAGCCATGTTGGGGGTTTTGGGAGGAGGAAGCACCCCTCCGCGGTCTCCCAGAGGGCAGGCAGCAGCAAAAGGTTTTTCTTCCCCTGATGAGCATGCAGGTCTCTATTCTGAGCCTGCAGATTCAGTCCGCCTGCCTCTGCACAGCTCTGATAGCCTCTACTCTGATCCGGTGGACAGCATCAAGGGCCAGAACCAATCTAGCAACCCATCCACTCCCCCAGTGCCCACCCCACGCCTCCGACCGGTGGGCGACGAGACCTCGGGAGGCGGCGCCCAAGGGGATCCTTACCACGGAGGCAGCAACCACAGGAAACCACCGGACCTGTATTCACACCTGTACGACCAGATCAGCCTGGAGCTGAGCCAGAAAACGAGCGCGCTGAGTCTAAACGGGGCTGGAAATGCGGGAGGAAGAGGGGGAGCGAGAGGGGTGAACAGTAACAGGCGACCCCCGGGAGGTCAAGCAGAAGGGGCGTCGTCACCTCCCTCTCTAGCTCTGGAGCACATATACGATGAGCCGGAGGGTTGTGCCAAAGCAGGTGCGAGCACGTGCACTGCTGGAAGGATGACTTTTTACGACGAGGCCCGTTTGGAGCCTCACAGCCAGAGGAGGCCGGAAGAGGTGGCAGAATCCCAGAGACATTCTCCTCCGCAGCAGGGCCCGAGCCGTAGCGCACCTCCAGCGCCGAGGTGGCCCAAACCAGTCACCGCCCCAAAGCCAGGCAGGAGCCCTTTTGCACGGAAGGAGCCTGTACCGTTGCCCCCTGGGAAACCTGGCAGTAATGTGAACAACAACAACAACAACATTTGGGGTGGAGGAGGAGGAAGCACGGGGAGGGAGCTGTACAGCAAAGTGTCCAAACAGAAACCTACATCTTCTAATTCGTGGTACAGCCAGGCGCCGCTGAGATCACCTGATATCATCTATGACAACTTAGGAGACATTTGACATCCTCCTTTGTCTTTGTGGACTGCAGAGCTGCTGCTCCTCCCCTCTTTGAGAAGAGGAGAGACGCTAACGCAGAAAAGATGTCGCAGAAAAACGAACTTTCGGTTGATGCAGTTTTTGTAAGGACCAAGCATATTTCTCATTTCAGATTCCTTCCATCTGTGGACTGGAATAATTATTTGAGATTCATTCGGAGTGGATTAGCTCATGAGAGAACTGCCTGCGTTTTCTGAGACATGGAGTGCAACTATTGAAGGGTAGGCATGGGCCACCCTCTGCGGGTGTGTGCGTGTGTGTGTGTGTGTGTGTTTGAGGAAAAAGAGAGTGAAAGTGTTTGCATGGTCAAACCCATAATTGGTGTACCAAGCCACATTGTGGTTGGAGCCAGCCACTTCACTTGAATACATACACACACACACAGAAAGTGTACGCATTTGCCAAAAGCAGCTCAGCCTACAGGCTTCACTTTTAACAAGCTGAGAGAGCGGCTTGGCTCTTCTTTTATAAAATGTCATGCTTATGAAGCGACTGGGAAACATGTTTTTTGTACTGCTGCGTTTCTGTTTCACTGCAATATGAGACGATATGACAGATTTTGTTTGACAGGTTGAGGCTCGGACTATGTTCTGGATTTTCACTGCAGAACCAAAAGAGTGGAGCCTTTTCCGTTCTGTTTTGTGTTTTCTGGACTGATTAATCATGCTAAATGCCACCAAAACAGTGAGAATTGCAATATTTTCAGCCCAGGACACTAACATGTGAGGTGGTTTCATCCTGGGCTCCTCAAAATGGAGAAACATCATTGCTACTGTTTTGGAGGAAGTATGAAAAGTGGGACTTTACCAGATGTGAAGGGGTCATAGGGTGGTCATGCGGCCATTCCTGCACAGAGTGTCACAGTTTTATAAGATAATATTATTTGAATCCTGTATGGTTGTGTGTACAGACAAACTAAATATGGAACTAATTAATCCCTTTCAATGTGTCAGTATGTGTGTGTGTTAGAAACAGCTGTGCTGTCTGTAAATATAACTAATAATAAAAATGACTCAAGAAACCTAAAATATTTCTCCATAGTGGGTCTGTAAACAAGAGAACTACTCTAATTGCTACATCACCACTTCCCCTCGGTGTGTTTGTCCTGCCAGGAGCCAATCACGCTCAGTTATTCATGTTAAAAAGACTTTTTGTTCTGGACCGAACGGGACAGTTAAACGGTCTGACCTCATCCTCCACTTCCCTCCCGCTGCCACGCTCTGTTTTTGTTGTTTCGGTCCGTTTCCAACCACTTAATCACACCGTTAAAGTTGAGCCTCAAAAAACGAAACAACGACTTTCTTTCTTGCTCTCTTTCTTCTTCTCGTCTTTCTCCCTTTCCTCTCTCCCTCTCCGCATCGATTCTGTTGTTCGGTTGCTGTGGCGACGGTTAATGGGGGCTGGTTTGTGTCCGACACGCTGTGCATTTTAACTGCAGAGATACCGTGAGAGGAGGGCAGGAGTACAAGATGGAAAAAAGGAAGATAGAAGAAGAAAAAACAGCTAATTGACATGTTGAAGAATGCTGCAGAGGGAGGGGAACATGTGGGTGTTTATCCGGAGCTGAGGATGACGAAAGAGTGAGAAGAAAGGGACTTAAAGAAGGAGAAAAAGATGCTGACATGATGAATGCTGGCTGGATGAAACCTGTCTGTGTCTGGTTGGCAGGTACAGACTGTTCCCTCCACTGCTGCAGCTCTTTATCCCCTTCATCCCTCTTCATCCGTCTCTTTTTTTTCCCTTTCTTTCTTTATTTCCCCACCTGCCACTGCACTACGTTCTGGACGGGGAAGTCCTCCAAAAGTAACAGGATTACATTTTTGAGAGTACATTTCCTAATTCTGCCTCTCCCCTCCTCTGTTCTTTCAGACAGAGTGAGGGAAGAAAAACAGGACGACAAACCTCTGTCTTTCTCATTAAACTCTCGGTGAACTCATTGGAAAAGAGGCACACACACACACTCAGCATCGGTACATGGTACAGTTTTCATGCCTTCAACATTTGCTTGTTTATATGGGTCAATACTTTCCCATTGGAATATCCAAAACAAGCCGTTTACACATTCACAGGCAGTGTGTGTGGGTGGAAGACTTTGCCCACAGTGAACTGCAAATGGCTGCTTTTTTAATGACTGCTATTGTGTTTGATTTAATATGACTTCAGTGTGAGTTCTGTGAACTTTAACCATAAAATGTGTCATTTTATATCTAGAGACTGTTGTTTCACTTTGATGTGGAACACAGCTACTTATATTTACCACACTTACCACAGGGCGATATTATTCTTTTTTAAATGTAAATTACATTCACCATACGGAGTTGAAAACCATATTAGTGTGTTAACTGTGCATTGGTCAGATTTGAGCAGGTGGCTGTAGTGCTTTTTTATATCATATGTTTTGTCACCCGTCAGATAATAAATCATGGACATAAATACTAATGCTTTCTTTTTTATAGCGGCTCAGTGACATTTTAACCTCATTTTTGCTCACCATCGTAGCAAAAAAAAAAAGTAGCAACACATTACTTCCAGTCCCCCTATTTTGCTTGTATAAGCAGTGTATAAAGACATTTTTAAGTGTTTATTAATTTACAATTATAACTTAAGAAGACTTAATAAACACCTCTATATGCTTACAGCTACATTATAGTGTGCTAAAGTAATTTATCAACTGTTTATTCACAGCTTACAAATGCTAAATAGGGGGACTTAAAGTTAAGTGTTGACCAGTTTCCATTGGGACTAGACTGGTCTGCTGGGCCACATTAGACAAATATTAAAGAGTTTCTCCAGAGATTTAATATTTCCCCTTCGAAAAAATTGGAAAATTCGAGTCAAGCGTCAGATTTAAAAAAAATGAAAAAAATCGAAGAAACAGGTGCAGAGATATCCCGACTTCTGTTCCCTATTATGGGTCATGCTTCAGAGATGCTGGATCCTACGTTTCCCATAATGCAACCAGTGGCATCTTTTCGTTAGACCCTCTCTGCCTGTTTATAAGTATTTCTTCATTTTTTTGTGTCTCATCATGATTTAAATGTAGTTTCAGAACATTTTCCATCTTAAACACCAGTAAAACCAGTTATTGGCATAAAATACTGGGTAATTAGAACTTATGAAGAACATATTTGGTTATAGTCTTGACAACTCTTACTGGTTCTGTTTCAAAATGTTCCTCTGTGCTTTCTGTCACCTCCTCTCCTTCCTTCTTCACATCTCTCTCCATATCTGCTTTGACCTTTCATGCATCTGCAGAACAGCTCAACTGCCTGCCTGATCACTGATGAATGTGTGTGCGTGTGTGTGTGTGTGACAGCTACAGGCAGGGCTATGTGTGAGAAAATGTGCCAACAGACCTGTTGCTGTCAAGTTGGTTCGGTGTATGGTTCATCAGGGTGGGACTTAAGTCTGTGAAAATGTGAGAATACACTCCACTTCTGCTACCATATCACCTAGTGCACATTCCTGTGTGATGATGCGTGTGTGTGTGCGCGCTCAAGGTTGGACGCCTCATATCGAAAGCATATCAGAGACCTCACTTCATAGTTTCAGATCAACTTCTGCAAGATCTCTCAGTTTTATAGAGAAATGTCAAGTCAGTAAGAAGGCACAAACACATGACACCAAAGTCTCTAGATTACAATAGTCTGATAAATGTTGAAAAAGGAGACAAAGAGACTCCTTTAGTTCGGTACAGATAAACACACTCGCTTTAGCATGACTAACACTCACATGTCCTTACATATTTTTTCTAATCAAAAATGTATTTCAGGGTTTGAGCTCAAGGTAAGACGTGTTTATGTAGTCGCGTGTTTGTGTTTGTGTGTTGTTTCTAGCCACATGATGCTATATTTGTCCAGACAGTTTTATCTGCCGGTTTGAGGTCTTTGCACGTCACGTCTCTGTGTCACACACACATGCGTGTAAACTTCAACTAATATCCTGTCAGTGGCGCGCTTCCTGTCCTCTTTCTCTACATGTTATGTAATTGTCCTCTCCCCCTCAAGGCCCCTTACTTGGCCTACCTGTCTTTTTTTTTTTTTAAAAGGTCATGTCAGACTTATGGAAAGAGAACAGGTTCAGTTCATCAACAAGAAGCACTGAAACTAGCCTTTACAACAACAGGTGTTATATAGGAGGCTGGGCTGTCTTTACTGGAAAAACAATCCCATAGTTTTAAGACTTAAATTTTTAAATTGTTAAAGCTGTATTAACTGATTTTTTGGCCACATGGGGGCAGCGCAACAAGCTGTATACACATTGACTTATTGTTCCCTTTTTAAGTTCATATGGTGAATGTGTTAACAAACAGTTTCTTATTGATAAGCATTCATTTTGAATCACCGAATCCAATATTTACTCTCCTTTCAGTTCTGTTTTGGTCGCCACCAACTCTTTAGCTGCTAAATGTTCCACTGTGTTCATCAGCTAGTTGCTAATTTTGTTTGTCTGCTGTTTATCAGAGATCTTTGACTGGAAACGATGCCGATGAGAGCGATGAGACTGCTTCAAGTAAAAGTTGCAGGCCGAAAAACCAAAACAATGAGCTGAAAGATGCTAAAGCTCTGTTGAGCTGAGGGAAACTGCAGAGTGGGTGGGTGATGTCTGGGGTTTGGTGTTATCTAACAAACTGATCAAGCTAAGACATCTAAAAACTCCCCAGTGATGTAGGTAACATACTGAAATCTGTAAAAAGTCTCTTAATGCAATAATGTTCCCATTAATGTAATATAAATCATCTCTAAGGACTGTTAAAGTGTTAAAAGAATAGGAAATATCAAAAATTCATGATATTTGTAACATTTAGTATCATTTTAGGATAATATGGACATTATGTTCTTCATCTTGCGTAACATTCACACCTGTCAGCTGCAGTATTTCCTCATTTTGTTTTTAAGATAACTGAAATATCACCATTTTCTTTTCTGCACATTTGACCTCAGACAAACATGAAAGTGTCCGGTTTCCTCTAACTTTCACAAAGTAGACCACCAAGATCTATTTTTAGCTGTGCGTAGGCAATCCATTCAGTCATTTGTCTCTGAAAGAGAGTTTCATTCACTCACTCACCTCTCAGTGCTATCTAAAGGAAATGACAGTTTCTCATGTAAATAAAAGAGATGTGTATGCAAAACCCGGCAGAATATGTGTCTAAAAGGGAATTGTAAAGTGATGTTTTAAAGTGTTTCAGTGATCTTATGATCCTGCTACAGCAAACCATAATTATGCAAAAAAGTACACGTTTCCATACATTGTAGAGCTCACTCTAATGACCAGATTTGGTGACTAGAGCTGGTTTTTAGTGTGATTCATGTTTGTGATTTTATCTTGTAGACATGCAGATAAGCAAATCAAATTCCAAGACTTTTGAGACCTGCGTAGGAGCACAAACCTTTCAGATTTCTGTCAGTGGGATTACAGTTCAGGCCCTGTAGCCTCCTGACTTCACCTCCTCACTTCCTCCTCACTAAAGATGCACTTCCTCTTTCTGTTCTCACTCAGCGCTGTCAGTGTGAGAGTCGATTATTCTCTGCTTGCAACCTATAAATGAATTGTGTCTCTTGTGTGTGTTTCTGCTTTGTTTGTATGTTAGAGTGCTGTGTCGACACTGTGGCCAGAACACACAGACAATTACAGGAAAGACACAGTGTATTAGAGTTTCTGAGACAGATAGAGAGCCTGAAAGAGGTTTTTTTTCTGTTCTGCAGATTGCAGCAAAGAAGGAAATGGAACATTGAGAATAAAGCAGGAAGTCACAGCACTAATATTATCCTGAGTCAGATATAGTGGCTGATGAGGCATAGAAGAAATATTATCATACTTTTAGCCAAACCAGACAAAAGTTCTTTTTTTGTTGTCAAAATTTAAAAAAAAGCATATTTATTTTAAAAGTTGCAAATGATAGACGTTTCAATAAAAGAGGAAGCCAAGAAATCGATGTTCAAAAACTTGGACTCGTGCCATCGTCCGTGAACTGACATGTCTGCAAAATGAGACAAAATGGTGCGATAAAAGGTCACTTCTCCACCCGAAGGAAATGATGAATCAAAACGTTAAAAGTCAGAGACAAACTGTCTCCTAAACTGTCTCCTAAACATGAGTGTGCAATCCAGACTCACCACTCATACTCATCCTTCTGTTGTCTTTTGATATAAAAAAATGGGATTAAAAACAGTTTTTTCAATGTTCTAAGAATAACTGAAAGATCCTTAAATGTCATTTATGACTCCTTCTCCTTTTGGATTGGCCCACCTAAATTAAAACAAATACTACATTTGTGATAATTAGAGCAACACAATCGATTTGGACACAAAGTTTTCAGATTTATTACACTGTCAGACTTTAAGACTGCTTTGAGGATAGCAAGAAATCATATTTTTAAGGTTTCACTTGAGACCAGATAAGATGAGAGGCTATTCCAGCCCTGGTGCCAGAAAAAAAAATAATTGGGTCAGCATTTTTCTTTTTGGGCCTAAAACTGCTAATTATTGACTCATCAAAAGTGATATTTTCACTTTATTTCATCGACACTGTTGGCCAAAGCATTCAACATAATTGGATAAAGGCAACTGAAATATTCAACATAACTGAATGAATTGAAATGTGGGACAGCTGCACATGTTTGACCTTTATTTGATGTGATTATCTTAGTGTCTCGCGGCTGAATTAGTGGGTGTTAAAAGGTTAAATGTGGTTAAGATAGCTGTCATACAAATCATCCAACCAAAATGTAACTTAAGGACAATTTATTAACCCAAAGTTCATGAAAAGAACTACAAATCTGACAGAAGGTCAATAAATATATATATAAATATGTAAAAACTCACAATATCCTGAATCAGCTGAAATATCACCAACTAACTTACATAAATCTTTTTCAATTTCCTTTGTAGCTCAGACAATAAATTAGATTAAAAACAGTCAACGCACACAACACGAAAGTTGAACAGGAACATGACTGAGTCAGCACTATGATAACAAGTTGTAGAAACAAAAATGATGAACTAATAACTTTCTTAAAAAAAGAACATCTGCTATCTGTCAAAAACTGAGAACAAAATCTGAAACACCTCCAGACCAACGAGACGATTTCTGTCAAATCCAACTCTGAATGAGTTTGCACAAATAATCACGCTTTTGTTAACTGGTGGCCGCATCCCATGAATCTCTTACAGTTGTGACATTTACTGAGGAGAGTGGCTGATAGCGTTCAGTGTCGCACAGGGGAACTTTGGCTTCAGCCCTTTGACCTTTTTGGGGGACAGAGAAGCTGCTGTTGTTCTATTTGAACAAATTTATGAAATTCGCACACATTGACTCAACTTCTCTGAGCCACTGAGCAATAAGAGGAAAGTACTGAGCCAGAGAGAGAAAAGGGAAAGGACGGAGAGAGAGGGAGAAGTGGGTAAAATGTCAGTGGGAAGTTTTGGAGGTCCGCTTGACTTCTCCTCAGAGACAAAAGGATCGTTGTGGTTGTAATTCCTGAATGCGGAAGTCCTGTGACATCACAGCGTCATGAAGTCATTTGCCACTGGTAGTCCCTAATGTTATAAGGTTCAACAAGGGGGTGGAATGGCGGGAGACTGATTAAGCCTATGTAACAGTGTGTGCATGTGTGAGGAAGGCAAAATTAATAACAGTGACGATGGATGTGTGTAACTGACAGATATGTGCGTATGAGCAATAAGTCAATGACTAAATGTGAGTGAATGTAATTTGAGAAAAGCCTGACATTGTGCAGAAATCAAGCCGTGATGTAAATGCATGAACTCTAATTGACCCTTGTCTCAATCACACACTCACACACACAGACAATGGAAATTTTCTCCTTTCTTACAAAGTGTGAAAAAGTTGCCGTATTTCACAATTTTTAAGAACATTCTCAGGTTTTTTTTTATCAGTTTCCTCTCATCTCTGTTCTCCTTCCATCCACCCCCCCCCCCCCTTCACGCTGCCTTTCAACCCCCAGAGAGAGTCCTTGCTGTGGGGGTGAAGGAGAGCAGAGAGGCCCCTCTGTCTGATGCTTTATTCTCTGTCTCGTTAAAACAGTGAAGCTGTGTTCAGACCAGGGCTTAAGGGCAAAATGGAAAAGGAATGTGCATATGTGTGTTTGTCTATTAGTCAGTATATACTATTCGTATACATTTGTATTTTTACATTTGTTTTTTTCTGCTTTTTTAATTTTTTCAGTTAAACTTTGCGTGCGGTGACATGCACACAATGCTTTTTATCCGACAGCCTCCTCTCCTTTTCTCACGCACAAACACCCACCTTTTTTTTTTTTTTTCAGTAATTTCTAATGAACTTTCCGTTCCTTCCCTCCTTTTCTGACTTTTTTAAGGCCTCCAGTGTCCCGCTGTTTCCATTCTTTTCATCTTTTCATTGTTTATGGTGTGCCATTCTTTGAAGTTCTGCTGTCTCAGCAAGATGCAGATGGCGGTGAGTCGAAACTTCCCTTTCTCACACACACATGCACACACAGGGGCTTGTTAAATTCAAATGTAACTTACAGTTACACTGTGTGGTGGGACTGCTAAAACAGAGATGAACAGTAGTATCAAAAGAGGCTGTAACTACCCAGAGTCTACCACAGAAGTGTGTGTCATGCACGTTTACACGCAAAGGAGTGTGTGTCTTTTCCACCTTTACAAAGTCTTTAAAGGTTTTATGAGCTGTCTGATTACTCACAAACTTGACAATGGAGACCAATTAGCTATATGTGTGTGTGTGTGTGTGTTGACTAAGCTGTGCTGTCTTACTGTATAGTAACTGGAAAGGCTTTTTGAAATGACAGGTCAGGATATGGAAGGCCTCATTCAGCACGCTGTGTGACTGCAAAGTGTGCGTGCGTGAGTGTGTAAAATGACTTGTTAGGTACGTACTACACCACCTCTCCCTCTTCATCACTTCCCCATCCCCGCATTGCTCTCTTTACGCACTTTCTTCCACTCACCCTCCATCCTTTCTTACAGTATTACCATGGAGTCACCATCATCGTCTTCCTCCTGCTGCGTAGGGGCTGTGGCCCGGCGGCTTCCACTGCTGCTGCTCATGAGGGTCAAAGCTGGACGAGAAGCCTTAGCCGGAGGAGGTCCCATGGAGGAAGAGCAGGAGGAGGAGGAGGAGGAGGAGGAGGTGGAAGGCAGAGGAGCCACAGTGGCTCTGACCTTGCTGTTCATTCCCAGTTGGCGACTCTGGTTTTGCTGCTGAATGAAAAACAAATTTAAAAATCCGGGGTATATACATGTTTTATAATCAATTATTAAATGCTAAAGTTAAAACAATTTAAGAAACTACATAAAAACTCTCAACAATGCAGTAAAAAAGAGAAGTCTGAGCTGTGAAATTTTATTTTTCAGTAAGACAAGCAAAAAAGATAAAAGAGAGGAAGAGGAGGAGGCTCTGAAGGAGGAGGAAAAAAAGAGATCAAGAATTATAGAAGAAAAAAGAGGAAGAGGACATGAACAGGGCAAATACAGCAAGATTATTTTAAGAGTTTAGGGTTAAACAGAGCGAGCCAAAGAACAGGATGAAACAAAAGCAGAGCAGATGAACATTTTCTTTGTGTTTTTGAACTATTTGCATGTCAGCAGCCTTATCAACCCTGATGAGTCACACTGCCAACAGCTACACACTTTCAGGTCACTGTAGGCCTCAACTGATGTAACAAAAGAACATGGAAGAATGAAATGTTGAGATCCTTTCAAAGTCTAATAAAAATGATTATTAGCATGAAATTCAGGTTTATTGTGAGTTTAGTGAGACTTCCAGTAGTTGGGACTATTACAAGAATTCTGATTATATGTCTTTCTTATACTGAGAATGTTGGTCATTTAACATGTAACAAATGCAAATTCATCAAAACTACAAAAATGAAGAAGCGTTAGGCTGTTCATGTTGTTTAGAACAGTTGAAAATGTGGTAAAATATATCAATCAACCTCATCTTCAGTTCTATGAAACCTTCTCACTTGTCACTTGACACAAATAATTTGCAGGATCACTTCCCGACATCTGAGAAATTCAACAGCTTATAATAAAGAGACATATAGAAGTATCTACTTAGTGGTAAGTGCTGCCACCTAGTGAGTAAAGAAGTGAGGAGGAAGTTGCAATAGTACTACGTACTATCAACCATAATGAGGTTTACAGAATATGACCCTATCAAATGATCTTTTATGCAGCTTATCATGATTACTCACGTGATCATCATTGAGCTTTGACCTTTACACTGTCATAAAGCTGATTTGTTTACCTGCCGAGGCTGTCTGCTGGCTGTGCTCTTAGGGCCCTCTAGTGGTTGAGACTGGTCTCTGTGGGCAGCTGGCTGGACCCTAAACACCAACATCATCATCAAATGTCTCCTAAACTACCTTCTTTACTCATATCTAGTCTAATATGAGCATAATGCTCACACTTATGAGGATAATGATGACAAAAGCACTGTTAAATCACCATCATCATTGACATCAACGTCTGTTATGTTACCACTATCAACCGACCTGTAAGGGTATCGCGGCTGTGAGAGCAGGCCTCGGCTCCTGAGGTGCTGGTAGAGGTTACTGCTCAAGGAGAGGGGGTTGAACACAAACTCCTCGTCCAGCTGAGATAGACAACCCTGACCGAGACAGACAGAAAACTAATAAAACATCAACCAAACCAGCATCATTCGAATGTCTTAACTGCTGTTTGTGGGTATTGCTTGACGTAATTTCCATAATAAACAAAACAGATAATGAAAAATGTTTAAATACAACAGAAAAGTGAGTGGCTGAGAATAAGAGGTGATTTTTTCTGCTTCTGGCCATGACAGTTATGTGACATATGTAATAATAAATAGTAAACAAGAATACAAACTTGTGCTGCTGAGAGAACATTTAGTGTTGTAGTGTTGTCTATTAAAATATACAGGTTTATTGATTAACCTCTCACGCCTGGAAGTACATATTTATGTATTCTTGTATTTGAATTTGTCAGGAGAATGGAGGAGAGTCTCCTAACTGATGATGTTTTCTACTCAGGAGTGATAAGGAATCCTTTTAAAGTTGAGTTTCTGCTTTTGAGTTGTGTTTACTTGTCCTGCTTAATTTAATAAGGCAGAACAGAGGTCACCTAACCTGAATAATCTGCATGGTTTCAGGTGAAGGGTCCTGAGTTGAGACAGGCAGTGAGCAGGGCAGCAACAATTCTCTGGAGACCACCGGCTTGAGGAGGAGGGAGAGAGACGGGGAAGGCTGGAGGACATAGTGAGAATGCACACCTACGTTGCATGCAAAGACACACACACACACACACACACACACACACACACACACACACACACACACGACATATGAATACAAGCATTACTGCATTTTATTTATTTATATATTTTATTTGATAAAAAAAAAAACAACTGAGGATATTACGGTTATATGGTACAGTGTGTTTCTTTCTCTTTCACACACACATACTCCACACACACCCATACACACACACACACACACACACACACACACACACACACACACACACACACACACACACACACACACATATGGACCTGAGCCTCCAGCTGTAGACCTCTGGGCAGGCTCCACCTGCAGCAGCAGGAACAAGTCACGACTCTGAAAGAGGGAAAAGCAAATCTCACATCAAACAGTGTCATACATTTGCAACATACAGTGAGATGTTGAGTGTTACAAAATAAACTAAAGAACCAATCAGAGGGTCAAACAAAGTACAAGAGGATGAAGAGACTGATGGAAATAATAATTTTGTGTCCTTGATTATTATTTTAAATTTACTCAGTGATTATAATGAAAAGTTCAGTAGCATAAATGTTTCACTACTTTATTCTACTCTTATGAAAAATATGACATTGTCTTAGTAACTATTTTGTTTAATAGGAACCTTGTTTGTATTATGCAGACGCAGACATGGATGAGCAGACTGCAAAAGAAGTGCATTACTATCTTTGCTGATGTGATTTCCTATCATCCAGTCAAAGATTTGCATTAACGTACAGAGACACCTGCAAGATGTTAATATATGGAGATGTAACATCAACAGATAAACTAGAAAATGTGACAGTGATCTATAACATAGTGATATTAATTATACAGAGGCGTCTGCAGTAGTTGTGTTGTCAGCTATATATAGTTGTTATTTTTGACAATTTCTGTTCTCTAACATCTTTTAAAAAAAATTACAGGCAATTGTCCAAAGATGTAAAAAAACAAAAAGTAAGTTAAAAGACACCCTAAGTGTGTGGCAGAGAGCGTGAAACAAGTTGTGGTTGGTCTCCATTTCGTCCCAGTCCAGCTGCCAGCAGGTGGTGGGGCGGATCACCAGCGGCAGGCCGTACAACACACTCTCACACAGTCCGTCTGCTCGCAGGGCCCTACAACACACACACACACACACAAACACACAAACATACACACACACAAACAATTGGTTACAGACTCGCACAATGTTTTGTAGCCTGCACTAACTGTGACAGCTGAATCTGTCCTGTGAGGAAGATGATGTCAATCATCAAATATTTTTCAGTAGAACACCGTCAGTATGCAAACACAACAAATCATCAGGAGCGCAGAGACAGAGAATGACGTTATCCCTGCGGAGGTGAATTTGTTAACATAGCGACCGTCCCCCGGCTTCGTTTAAATGTCACAGCTGTAAATCATGAGTCATCAGTATGTAAAGCACATACATACACACACACACACGACGCACAAGAACGTTCTCACTGACTGGTATGCAAAACACACACACACGTACAACATCGCACTGCAGCTCCTGAAAATGTAAAACTCATGCAAATCGGGGAAGAGGAGGAAGTAGTTCATCTAGGTTACACGTGAATGTCTGCTTTCTATCATCAGTGGAGTAAGTGTGTGTACATACGACGCATTTAGTGCTCACCTGTATATGTGAGTCTGTGTCTGTGTGAATTTTAGAAGAAATGACATCAGTGTTGAACGATCAGAGCTGTTTATACCAATGCAACAGTATCAATATGCTTCCAGCAAGGTATCTTTCTTGAATCTATTTAAAACACTGTCATTTTGTATAAAGATACACAAAAATGCATTCACAAAGACTGGAAAACACAGTAAAACACACCATACAAATTCATAACTTTAGGATAATCACCTCGAACTAGACATACCTTAATTTGTTAGACTCAATCCACTTAGTTCAGCTAAATGAGAAGACTGTGAAAGATTTGATTATATTCATCATGTTTTAAACATTTAGTTGATATTAAGTTGGTTTCTGGCGCTATGTGTTGATCTGTGTTTTGTGTTGTGATTGATTCATAAACTCTTTTCAATTAACATCTTTTTCTTATTTTGCTGTGTGTTATTCTAGCCAGTGTGTTGTCGTCTGCTTATCTTTTATTGCATCACTGTCTTTTTCCTTGTACACCACCATTGTACCACTGCTGCTGTTGTGTCGTGAGTTTCTACTGTATGAGAATAAAAACACCATCAAATTCACTGGACTGGAGCTTTCCAACGTGGAGCAATTTTTCTGCTCGACTGTAGTCGTTTTGGGTCAACAGAGCAGATGACTCGGGCAGAACAAAGCAGACTCTGATGTGATGGGGAGAGTTTCATCCAAGAAATATTCCACTACTCCTTGCAATCAGAATGGAGCCATTCATAGGCAGGGAGGGTTTTACTGAATACACACAACAGTACACGCGTGGTTGATGGAGCATGCACACATAGTCATACACAGACACTCTGCCTCCCTCCCTTCTACAAAACTAAAAAAAAAAACAAGGGAGCATGGCTCACACAGTAAGATCTAAACACTCCCTTTCATGTTAAAACTTTGTACCCTCAGGGAATAAATATGATATATTCATTTTGCTCCTTGCTTCCATCAATGATTTGAGGTTATTTTGGGGAAACAACTGCATGACTATTAAAATAAAATTGTCAAAAAACAAAATTTTTAAATATTTACTCACTATAAGTGTCATTACATTACAATTTCATGTGACATTTAAACACATACATAGGATGTGAAAAAGTATCCATATTTATTTACATGGCCTTTTAGTAGTCTGTAACTTTAAATCACTTTTAACTGGTTGTATATTAGTGTGAAAAGAGAAAGAATGATAAAAGTGAAAATAACATCACTAGTATTTTGTACATTTGTTTCACTGAGGCTCAAAAAGAATACATATGTATAGATTTGATTAATGGAAACCAGACTACTTCATGTTTCCGTCTAGAGTAAGAAGCCCCTTCCCCTGCACTCCTTCTCTTACTTGATTACTTTCAGTCTCTGTGGCGCTGTGCTCTGATTGGTTGAGCCCTTAGTGACAGGCATGAAGTCTCGGACGCTCTCGGTCTTCACTCCCAGGTTGGGGGTCAGGGGGATGAGGGCAGGGCTTATCAGACGCTCCTGCATGTCACACTTAACACACACTACACAGGAGGCCATAAGAGAAGCTGACATTATGTAGTCTCCACTACGTCAGTTCAAGTCATATCCACTGAGTTAACAAACTGGTGGATACATGTATGTGTATGCAGTATCAAACCTGGGATGGGATTGTCCAGGGGGCTTGGCAGAAGAAGGTGGAGGTGTTCTCTGTCTCCCCCCTGCTCCTGAAGCCACGCCTTTAACACTGTTTCCATGGCGAACACACTGTTGTCCACCTGCAGCAGGTCAACCTCCGTCCCCAACATCAGACTGTCTGAAGACAGACACACTGTGGCATCAATATTTGGATAAAAAGTAGACCAGACTGACAGAGAACCTGGAAGAATTCCCATGCTCCAATTAATTAATTAATTTCTTTGACATTGGATGCTTTTAAAAAGATCAATAAGGACAAACCAGTACTCATGTTTTATTTTTTATACATTTACTTTTGGCAGCTAATTCAGTCTTGTTGTTTAAATAATTCAAGAAATCAATTTTGGTTCTCCAAGTTTTCCAATTCCATGTATTAGACAGACCACAGTTGCACTAGTTCATTCCTTCTGAACAACTTTCCTTTTTGACCACTAGATGGCAGCAACGATCAATGGGTTCAATATAGCGTTCAATGTTCATTTATTATTGCAAACTAGACAGAAACCTCATAGAACGCCCCTCTTCTCCTTTTCCCTGTATCTGGTGTTTAATAGTTAATGATCCATCAGGAGATAACTAATGGGACTAAAGGGAGCAGGAGGATCAGGAGGTACTGTAAGAGCGAGGGAGGGGGCAGACAGAGCAGAGGTTGACAGAATAGGGGATAAGAGAGAAAACGAGCAGTGAGGATGGATGGAGAATAGACAAATTATTTAAACTCTTCCAACCAGAAACTTCTTGGAGGAGAAAAAAAACGAGAAACTTTAAATTCCTAGAATAAAATATATGTCATTCCTTCTTTCATCTGTCAGAGGCGGATACAGAAGCTATTTCTGGTTCAGGCCAAAGTTTCCAAAAGTGCTTCATTGAGAAATAAGTACTTCATCTGAGGGGGGGAAGAATTATGTTTGCCAGGTTTTTTTTTTTGCAGAGTTGGTGTGATGGATGTTTGTGGTCTGATCCCTGCTGGGTGAAGGCAAGAAGGATGAGGGTTGAGAGAGAGACGATTAAGAAGGTAACAAAAGGATGTACTAATGGTACTTTTGCTTTACGAGCTCTGCTCCAATCCATCCAGTTTCTTTTTATGTGTGGAAATAAGCACACTGTAAAGTCAATTCCGACACATGCCACATCGCTCTTGCTCTAATACGGATTAAAGAACTGGTGGAAATTCTCAGATACTCGGGATTAGCGTTAGAATAGCATCCTATAACAGTATTGCTACTTTCCCGATCGAAGTCAGAGTGACTACAGAGAAAGAGAAGAAGAGTAAGAAGAGGGAGAACATGGATCAATCAATACCAACGCAAAATAATGAAAGAAAGACAGAGGGGAAAGTAAAAAGTTAGCGGTAAGGGAGAAATGGACAGAGATGGAGAGGACACATTACAAATACGTGCAGGAGGATGACGAGAAAGAGAAGAGGAAGGAAGATGTGTTCTTGCCGTTGTGGAAACGCTAATGGACAGATAAGAGGAAAACCCTCGGTTAGATGGACGGAGGTGGAGATGAGCGAGTTGGAGCAAATCGATCGCTATTCCCTCCGATAATGTCTGTCTGGGGAATAAGACTGGAGAGAGGAAGAGACAGAGAGGGTGAGGGAGGGAGGGAGGGAGGGAGAGGAGAAAGAATTACGAAAGTCGGAGAATGCAGAAAAGGAGGAAAAGAAAGTATAAATTACAGCGAGGGAGAGAACAGGAGGACGGAGAGAGGACAGAGGGAGATAAGAGAGGGAGAAGACACAGATGGGTGTGGTGGGTGATGGATGATGGACCACAGTGTTGGAAGTGCTTGCTCTCTTGTAATTAGACCATGAAGTGTGTGTGTGTGTGTGTGTGTGTGTGTGTGTGTGAGAGAGAGAGGGAGATAAAGAGAGAAAATGAGGTGAATTGCTGAAGACAGCCCAGCTTGTGTGTGTGTGTGTGTGTGTGAGAGACTTAATGCTTTCCACAAAGTAATACATTACCGACTGAGCAGGAAAGGGGAGAGCAGTTAACCTCGAAGTGTGTGTGTTTTCTCTCCAGCAGTCTTATCTGACTTCATGAAGAATGTGTTTACACTGCTAAATCCTCCTACAGATGTCTCTCCTTCCGAATCTTTACTGACTTCATTAAGTGTGTGTTCATTGTAGGCATGGAAGATTAAAAAAAAAAAAAAAAAATCAATTATGTATTATCCGTGCCTCCCAACTCTATCTTCCCATGCCTCTCGCTCTTCCTGTTCCTCATCGTTCTAGTCTGTTTCCTTTCTCTCTGCTCTGTTAGTGTGATAGATTAAATTACGAATGACCCATCCCTCTGATCTACAAGTATAATTGTGCTACTGCATCTCATTAGCGTGTCCTGTGGTGTGTGTGTGTATGAGTGTGTGTATACCTGAGAAGATAAAGTGTGACACACATGCTGAGGTAAGGATGCAGGCTCGCAGTTGAATCTCATTAAGTGTGTGTGCTGACTGTAGGGTTAAACATGAGGGTTATGAGTTAAACAGGGATCTCTATGAAAACATATGTAGGTGTGTGAATGAATGTGTGACACTATATTAAGCTGTTTTTACACAGACTATTAGATGCCGTCAGCTGGGGGGTGGTCACGAGATAAGATAATTATTTCCCCCCTTTCACACTCAGTACTATACTGGAATTATACAATACATATCCACCAATAAACACTAGCAACATGTCGGATACTGCACATAAAAACAGCAATAAACCTTGTATTCATATTGAATAAAAGGAACATACATTTATAAATCTGCAGTGTGATACTATAAATTAGAGAAAGTAAGTGAGATGTGAAAATATTATAACTGTAGTTGGATTTCAAAGACAGTTTCTTAACTAAAATTTCTCACAAATGGGATGTTTAATGTTTTATTTAACTTTCAAGAGTAAAACTGTCAAATCTACAGTCAAACAGTATTTTAATCTACGAGAATTCATGCAGCAAAGACAATAACTCACTGGAGGGTTTTAGGGCTCAAAACTAGAATCCTAAGATCGCTTTATTTTCTCATCTTGTAGTTTGCAAAGTTACCTCTACTACTCTTTAAAATAAATTAATAAAGGGAGATACATGTACACATGCACGTCTACTGTATCTACATAACAGTATGTAATAGGCTTTAGCTGTTTGGGCAGTTAAGAAAGTGGAGATTTAAACTGCAGGAACTGAGTTACCGTTGCTGACTCATTCCAAGTCAAGAAACACACATCATGTAAAAAAAAAAAAAAAAAAGCCTGATTATGCCTGTTTCATTTCACATTAACATCTCTATTTGTTTCAAGTTCACTAATTATCTGAGTTTCTTTTCTCTCCAAATGACTCATTTATATCTCCTGATGTTGAATAACGTTTAAACCACGCTGAAGAAAAATGTGCTACACCCATTTCAATATTAGTTCACAGTCTAGAGGTGCCACTGAATCTCTTGCACTGTTGAAATTTGGCAAGGGCAATCATATTTGTCATTCACCTTCACACACACACTCACACGCACACACACACACACACACACACACATAAATAACCTCAAAACACTACTCGATTAGATGAAAATGTTTTGCTATAATTTCCCCAGAGATCTCTGTTCTTTTTGTTAAATAAATGATTGATGCAAGTGCCTTCAGAGAAGGTCAGGTTATTTCTCACACAAAGAGATTTTTATTTGAATACCCTCTGAATGAGGGATAAAAGTAACCTTTAGTGGTCTGTTGTAATTAAAAAATCAGTGCATAAGCTCATCAAGCCAAGCCTTGCACTCCAGCAGGTGTGTTAATAAAATGTACTGTGCAGTCAGACCCTTTGCATGTCCCGCTGAACTCTCACAAAACTAGACTTGTTGTCTTTGTTAACACAAAATGGAGGAAAAGAAACATTGCTGCCTTACAGAAACATTATGACCACAACGAATCTGAAGTCACCTGTTAGCCTGATAATAAGATTGAACTGCCATTTTGTTTCGCTTCAAATCACTGAACAAATTGAAATGTAGGTGATTCAAATACAGGCTAACCGGTTAACTTGTCACTTAAGTGAGGCAGCAGAGACGCCAAACATGAACTGAACAATATAAATTCTGTAAAGTAGTTTATGCTGCAATGGTTGCATTCAAAATAATTCAAAAGATATATGTGTTAGTTAGTTCTACAAGGCGGACATCTACCTAATTGGCTACAGCCATGGTGTCTCTATGACCAGGTGGGCAATCATTTTTGCTTTGCAAGTTGGTAACTGAAATAATATGATTATATATAAATCTCTCACTACAACATTCCTTGCTTCCTTCAACTCACACTCTATGGATCTCCTCCCTCCCAATCTCTGTTTTATTGCCTGTCCCTGGGCTATTTCTTCTTCCTCTACCCTCCACTCTCCCTGGTCCACGCCATTTAATGGTTCCTTTTACTCTGTGCATTAGCATGAGTGCATCATCCTCATGACCATCAACCAATGTAACATTAGCTTGTTTGGGGGAAAAAAGTGATGCAGGGAGCTAATGCACAACCAGGAGAGGAAGCAGAGCTTTACTCTACAACCTTGTTTTCACTCATTCGTTTAGATATGAATCAGCTTGACCAGATACAGATAATGGACACTGTGCTCTGTGATGGTAGAAATTCTCTTCAAAGCTTCTAATGATTAGTTTGTCTTATTCTAGAAAAATCATGTTAATGGAGGACTATGTTGAAGTAGGCCATATTACTGAAAGATTAATTAAAACATGAATAGTTTGGAATTCCTTGTTCTGTTTTAAATGATTCTTTTGTGAAAAACAATTAGTAAGACACAGACAGAAGTTTAGTAAAATGATGAGTTAACATTACTTTTAAGGCCTCCTCAGGGCCTAATTACTGCATCCATATTATATATATATATAACTTTAGCTTTTCATCTAAATTATGACACTTTCATGATAGTATAAAATGTCTGTTTCCTTTCCAGTGAGCTCAGAGGTCAGATAAATAACAGTTGTTTTGGAGGTTTCTTTCTCAGTGATAGTTCAATACAGTGGATACGTATGGGGTCTGAACTCTCATTGAAGGATAATCCCAGTTTACGACAGCTAGGATTTTATTTTTTTAGGTTTGGCCATCAGTTCTATTGTTTATGATATAGTCACAAAGTTCATTGCTACTACTACTACTATCGCTACTGTTACGTTTGAGTGACAGATGCCATCTAGTGGCTGCTGTATTTATAACCAGCAGTTCAGATGGCATATAGTATAAACTGTCTATTGACAAATTTTCTCAGTCGGAGGAGTATGATAAGCTATAACCCAACAATGGACTTTGCCACAGGAGATTGCAGTTTGTTCCCCATTTCTAACCTTGAGTGTCACATTGCCAACCGTGAAAAAAGCCCGTAACTGCGTCGTCCCCTAACCTTAATCCTGTGGGTATCATTAGGGTAGCCATGATGACGAAGGTTGCCTAACTTTAAGGAAGTAGTAACTTTAACCCACATAGTGTTGTCAGTGATTTGTAACAGTTTTGGAAAGCACGGACAAATGATGCTGTCCTGACGTTTACTGGTGATAGAGGTGCCAGATTAGAAAACGCTCCATGTGTCGTTGTGAAGTGCATGGTCAAACAATGTTTTTGGTTGTTTCATTTGGAGGATTTGCTGGTTAAATAATATAATAAAAGTTTATATAACTGCCTTACTTATGATTAAAGCTAAGTGCTACCCTATGCTATTAGAATCTCAATTCACCAGGTATTAACAAAAAGCCAATGCATTTCCATCACTGTAGGGTACTGGAGAAATACAATTTACTGAGCTTTGAGAATTTTAGATTATTCTCAAATTTGTGCCTAGTTTATAAAATTTTAAATGGTTTGGCCCCTCCTCCACTGGGTGACTTTGTGTACTCTCACTCAGTAAGTTCTATTAGATCCTCCAGAATATCCTCTATACATGATTGTACCATACCATTTCGTCGCACTGCATTTGGACAGTCAGCTTTTTCTGTGAAAGCCACAACTCAGTAGAATGTCCTACCTGATGATATGAAGAGCTGCAGTTCAATCAGTGCATTTAGAACCAGGTTGAAGAATCTGCTAAAGGCTTTTCAGCCCTGTGGCCACTGAGTCTGGATTTGATCTCATGGTCTTCTCAAATAATCTTGCTATTGGTTTGACATGCTTGCATTGTTGATTTCTGGTTGACATTGTGGGTATATGTGATATGCTGTTGTGTGTGGCTTTGTATTTTGTGTAGTATGTCCTGTGTGTTTTTTGCTTTGTGCTATTATATGTTTTAATTGAAAGGGACTGCAGATGAAAATTAGCTTTAAAGCTAACTCTGGTGCAGTGCCTCAAATGTTAACATTTATGTTTAAAACTGTACATTGTCCCAATAAATACAATACAACTTACTTAACACAAATAAAGGCACCAATGTGTCAATTTAAGGAGTGAGGCAACACTGTGATATCAACCTAATGCCTTTCCCTGACACAAACATCATAAAGTGTACATAAACATGAAGGAAGTGTTGATGATTGTCTGTCTGTGGAATTTCCCTCTGACATCCATATTTCACGTACAAAGCGACAAAGACAACGCACACTCTGTCCTTGTCTGTCAGCACGTCTGCATGAGCGTTAATGATGAATAGCTCATTGATGTAGTTTGAGACTGTGACAAATGGGACATTGATCATGTAGTCTGAAACACACCAGTGGCTGTGTGACCTAATTGCCTCACAGTCACTTCTGTTGATGCCATGCGGTCATGGAAGCAATTAAAGAAGACGGACACTTGAGAAGGACAAGGAGGACGAGTTATCTGCATGTCTTCTTAGAGGTGGAGAAACAAAAGAAGAGAAAAGGAGAGATACTTGAAAGAAGGTCGAAAAAGAGGCGACATCCTTTTATGAGTGAGCATCAGGTTTGCCACCACACATTGTGGGGCTAATAAGACACTAAACTAATATCAAACTAATCATGTAAACCTGGAGATGTTGGAGAGGATGAGTTGCTCTTCACTTCTAGTTCAAATAAATCACGTTACAGTGAGCATGACCAACAGGCAAGGAGAAATAAAGTGATGGCAAGAGATCAACTGCATGGTTTCAAGTAGAATCTGGAAATAGGAGAGTGCTGGATAGATGAGAAGGACACAGAGATTCAGAGAGGGTGGCAGCTGGACAACTTCTTTGAAGCACTTGAAAAAGACAAGAGGATGCAGGATGAGAAAAGCTCTTCAGTTGGTATTCAGGGGTTGCACAGGGTTAGACAGAGGGAGAGGAAACCAGGAGAGATAAAGAAAAATAACAGACAACTTGGGGTTTTTTGGGATTCTGACCAGGATCGCTTTTATGGAATTAAACAATTATGACTCCAAAAAGTCCATTTCCAAGGAAGGTATTATCAATCTCAAAGTGACTCCCACTCATTTTTGGTACAAAATGTTTTTGAAGAGGCTTCACTGTCTCTAATGTCATGCAACGTCCTCAAACCAAAAAAGTGCACATGCAAATTCAAGTAGAAGAAGACAGAAAGGAAAGATGAATGAGAATAGGGAGGGTGATATGTGGCAGAGCTGGCCTTTAAAAGAGGATGGACAGATGAGATGAGAGCACAGCTGAGAGATTGGAGAGGCGATAGCAAAATAGCAAACCTCTCAAGAGAGGAAGGGAAGAATAACCTTGTTTTCCTTAAGGCCAAGATGAGAGAGAGCAGGATACACGGTCTATCTGTGTATGCCAAAACACAGATAAAGAAGACAGGAGGAGAGATGAGGAGTGGGAGCAGTAATTTTGACCTCTTATAAATGGTGACTTGAGAAATAGAGTGAAACTAAAAGAGAGGAGATGAGGTGAAAACAGTGTTGGAAGAAGTCTGAGAGAAACAAAATGGTGAGAAGAGAAAGTGTGTCATTACAGAAGAAATGAGAGTTTGGAAGGGATTATCTGATGTTAGATACCAAACTGAAGAGTGCAGACTCATTTTGGTACTTGTTAAGACCTTAGGCAAATGAAACAGGAATTAGAAATTTGCAAGGACAAATTTAATTGCTGTTTTGTGATGATAAGACAATCCTAGCAGGTTCACTTTTTGGCACTGGAATGACAGCATTTGGCATATTTCTTATATATTTGGGTTTAAGAGTTGGAGTATAGCACTGAGTTAAGATATGCAGCTGAAAACCTTTATGCTAATATGAGGAAATTCTATATCTTGTCATCCTTGACAGGGTGATCAGAAGTCAGATCAGCTACAAAACAGAAGCCATGAGGCCTGTCATGATGGTCTTGCTCAATGGTACAGCAGCAGGATAGATGCTAAAATGGGTTTTGAGTTCCCTGTTTGATCTCAGGCCAGCCCTGCTTTTTCAGGAGATTCATTAGTCGACCACATAAAACCAGATAAAACAAGAAATCTGAAGACACCTCGGCCTTTGTGGAATTCTAATGGCCATTTTCCCATTTTTGATGCACAGATTAAACAATTAATGATTTAATCAAGAAAAGATTGATTTCGATGATGTAAATAATTGTTAGACTTTGCCTTCAATTGTCCATCAAATGTATCTAGTGTTACACTCTTCAAACTCCAATTTTTTCCAAACAGAAGAGGGATATGATTGAAGGAGCAGGGTGGTGGCAGACAGCAGGATGTCAGAGAATGGAGTGTAACAGCACCCTCTGAGTGTTTAATAGCTGTGAACCAGTTTTCTTTGTTCACCTTGCTTTTCCTTTATCAACCCTTATTCTGCACAGATCATAAAGACAAATGAACAAAATAAAAAAAAAAAGAGCGAGAGGGAGGGATAATTAAAACCTCTTTTGGCTGCAAGTTGCAACAACAGGAAATCCTATGAGACCCCACCTCATAATATTTACAGATCAACTGCTTTGTTCTAAGTCTTCCTTTATGAATATGTCTGTCAGGCTATACTGTAGATCTGATAATGAATGAACAGTGGTATTAAAAAAGATGAAAAGATTTTAGATGGATTGGCTGACAAACAAGACTTTAGGTGGGTTTAGATTTTAAAAAGTGAGTGTTTGCATGATGCGTAGCAACCAGCCATCTCTCAGTGTGGGACTAATAGGTTCCATATCCTGGTGTGAAGACTGATACCAGTATCCATCTGTACAGCCACCTGCTGCTCTGCTAACGTCACACAGAGGTGTGAACAGCCTGACCTTGGCACCATGTGTGTGTGTGGCAGGATGAAAAACACGCACTCCTGATTGTCATGCATCTTCGTTATCAATCTTGTTAAACCATATTTATGGACAAATACATGAAACAATGATGCCAGCAGAAGATATGAACTTCTTGTGACTGACTTTGTGGCCAATTTATCTGAGCGTGTGTAGTGTCTGTGTGAATGTTATGCAGTAGTTGTAGTAGTTGTTGGGTGTGTGTGACTGGGTGGGGTTTCCTCCTGAGTACCTCTGTGCACTTTTATCGACTGCACACTAAACCTGAACTAGCTGACTATGATGGAAAAATTAACTGAATGACAAAGATAAAGAGAAACAGAAACAGAGAGACGGAGCCTGACAGGGAGAAGGGCGGCCCGGGGTTGAATCACTGCAGGTGTGTGGTTGTAATACTAGCTGAGGGTGAGAGAAAGAGAGGGTGGAAAGTTGTTTTTACGCAGAACCAAGGCCACAAAAATGTAGGAATGGTGTTTATTAACATCCTACTGGAGTTGAGTTTATACTGGAGGTAGCAGCACAAGACTTGTTCTAAGCAGATCATAAAAACATCCTCTACTTACTCCCAGGGTGTTCAAAATGCTGAAATTACAAATGCATCAAAATCTTAAGATATACTGAAGAGGAAATACTAAGTTTGCACAGTGAGTTTCATGAAATCTTTTTCTAGCTAATAAACCAAATTTGACTTTTTGGACAAGTTTGAAATTCTACAGATGAGACTTCAGTCTCATTTGGGGACAGGTTGCAGGGAGACTGTCCTTCACCTAGACCCTACTTACACTTCAAGCATCTTGGACAGATTGGATAGCTATCAAACATAAACAAGCTAAGTGTAAATGTGTCTAAAAAGCAATCGAGACATAAAATCGACATTCCATTCTGGCCGGATGTTGAAAAGGTTTAAATACATCCGTCTCTCCAAGACACACATGGAATCTTTATTTCTTGTCACTTTTACTCACATTAATGTGACAGGAAGAAAGCGTCTTTAGCCACTTTAACTCATACAATCATACAGAAGGCGCACCGAGCTGTAGTAGCATTTATCTGATCCCTGATCAGTACAACCGTTAAATGATATGCATGGGTGAAAAAGCTGTTTACAGGTCAGTATAAATAAATATAATGCATCCATGTGTTTGTGTTACTTTATGGATAGTTGGTAGCTATCTAGCTAAACTGTTATTGTTGGAACTGAACAGCTAAATAAAATGCAGAAGTTATTCCTCTTCTGCTCTGCTAGGATTTGCTGCTATGTAGGTCTGAACTCCCCATTGAGAGAAGGGCAAGTGTGCTGACAAGTTGCCTCTGGGGATCAATGACGTTTCACATTATTATTGTAATGTTATACAAGAAATATGTCTCATTGTGAGGCCTCAGGATGAAGACTTGGCTTACCCTTTTATAATTCTTGGCTGTGGGCCAGTGGATTATAATCCTCTGCTCAAGGGACATAAATGTTCAGAGTCATTATTCTTGCGACTCAAAGTGGATTTGTGGGATGTATGCTGATCCAAGTGCAACTGTGTGGGGTGTGGAAATAGCTTAAGTGTTCCGGAGGAGGCAAATAAGGAGAAGGAAAACACTAAACAAAAAGAGCATTACTTATTCAAGGTGGCAGTCACAAGGATGAAAAGGCAAACAGTACGTACTGCAGGCAGTGTAACAGTTAATATGATTACACAATACAGAACACCCACAAGCTTGGCTACATATATGTTGAATAGTGAATGGATGTAGAGTGTTTAGAGTAAAACAGACATTGTTTTAGGTTGTTAGACATAACGTAATTTCATTCGTGCATGATGTTTCAAAGATTTTGGCAACATAAAAAGTTTTATTTTATGGATACAAAGTTCCTGGCAGCCTACCTTTCACAGTTGCAGATTAATATAATAGCCATTTTATTAAACAAAGCTTAGTTTTAATCTAAGCATATCCACTTCTAGAAAAATCACAAGTGGTTTTAGCAGAGGAGTACAATAAATCTAGGTTAATACATTATGAATCTATGGTAATACAAGGGAGATAAAGTAAGAACAAGATAAAAGAAGAGAGGAAATGGGATACTTCACAGAAAGTCTGATAAGTAAGAGGGAGGAGAGAAAGTGGGAGACAAAAACTTAGCAGATAATTTCTCCTTCTCCTCCTCCTCCTAACAAGAGACACATAGGAAGAAAGGAAAAAGAAGGAGGTGGAGAAAGTAATTAATTAGCCGGAGAGAGAAGAAAGGGAAAGAGGAAAAAGTCCTCTCATCTCTCTTTTACGTTTTGATGGAGCAAGGCAGATCCTGTGAAGCAGAGCATGATTAAAAGAAAAGTTTAAGTTATATGGTAAAATTACTCCTGTAGGGACCACACACACACACACACACACACACACACACACGCCTCAACTAACCTTAACATAACCCTAAACTAACGTTAAGGCGAGTCCTCACAAAATGACTGTGTAAACAGATTTATGTCCCCACAACATGATATCTGGACCACACACACACACACACACACACACACACACACACACACACACACACACACACACACACACACACACTCACAGTATCTCTGCTGTTTCAGTCTTAACCACAACAACTGTCATCTGGCTACTTATCTCTGGTACAAACTGGACAGACAGGCAGACAAGAGAAGAAAAGAACAATCTGGAGGGTAAAACACTGAGCAAGCAATGTGGACAGTTTGAGAAGAGAAGAAGAAAATGAAGAGAGAGAGATAGAGATAGATGAGAGAGAGAGAGAGAGAGAGAGAGAGAGAGAGAGGATTAGGGGAGATATAATGGGCCATAATCCTTTTCTATTGAAAGAGGGATCCAGAAATTGCTGATGGAGTGTCAGTTTGTATGAGCTATTTGTCCAAGATATGAGTCTGCTTTTAGACTGCTTCTACCTTTAGCTTAAAAGGTCTTAGATAAAAAGAACACAGAAATAGCATGCACTGTCATGTGGTTTTATGAGCTAATGTTTTAATCTTAGTAATGATGTTACAAGACCAATTAAGCACAGCAATCCTTACTATTCTTATTGCTGCTATTAAATACGGAATTCATTTTGTATTACATCCCCTGATTTGTTTCCCCTATAATCAGCCATCATCCAATACTTCCCACACACACAACATGTAAGATGAAATGAAAAAATAAAAATCAGCAGCAGTATAAAGTACTCTCTATTATATTACATTGACATTGCAATCTTTATTTCTCAGCATGATTTAAGTAAATGCTGCTGCAGCACTGAACTTGATGAACTTCCAATGATTTTGGAAGGTTAAAGGCGAATTCATTTCTCAGTTTTTCCCATTTAAGCACAATACAGTGATAAAATGTGTGATGCAATTACTGTTCTCAGGTAGTAAAGTCTAGGACAGTACAGGAGAAAGATGTGCAGCTTTTAGTTTTGAGATTAAATTACAGCAGCAACCATCTATGCTGACGTTATGGCTAAACTAGCTACTTTTTAACTTAACAGTTTTTTTTCGCCTGCCAAGATACGTTTCTTGAAATTAGGCACCATTTCACCAAAACTCGAAACACAAATGCATAACACTCTCATTTTCACAAATCACGTCAAAACCAAACTCACAACTCAAAACTATGTGTTATTTTACGCCTAAACCAGACTTTACACACTGGTGAGATCAATTCAAAACACTACTGTAAGTACAGTTACTGCAATGAATAATGGCACTTATGGTTTTCCCCCAGAGCAACCTCTTTACATAATTAACACAATATAAAGACATTTTGATTCCTCAATGTACTGTAGTGAAATAAACTGAAAGTGAGTGAAAAAGTAAATGTACTGTAAAAATATGCAACTTATAAAAACATAGAATATAGTAAATAAAATCATTTCCATGTATTTACCAATATAAACTAATGAAAATAAAAACAGTTTGTACATAAAAAAAGAAATCACATTTAATCTGCCTCAGGTCTTTGTGGATCCACTGACTCGTGGCCCTTTATCTATCTATCCTGAGGTTCTGATTGGTGTGTGAACAACTTTGACTCTTCGGGCCAAATCCACAAAGAATGGATTATGCCCGCTGATAGCGCTGTGTATTGCGCAACATTTGCACCCGCAACCTGCCCCGTTTTAATGTCCTGTTCACAAAAGGTTTTGCACTGATGATATCGCAGCGCAAACTCACCCATAAAGTTTTGCAGTTGAGTGTAACTCGCCCCTGTTTTGCATCTGTTTGAGTGAGCAGAGCTGTTTCCAGTGTTTCAGGCTTTTCTCCACATTTCAGCACACAGATTGGTCCGTAATGAAAACTGCGGAGAGCACAAAAGCCTCAAATTGCATGTCATTAATTAACAGAGGTGCGCACACACAGAGCACAATGACAAACCAACTTTCATGTATTTTGCTTCTTTTACTTCTCTAGTATTTCGTATCTATAACAATCTACTGAAATGTCAAATGTCAAAATACAGCTATTAATGTGACTCAGGCAGGTCTGACACTGGGATTTCGAAGAAATATCAATACTGATGTTGTGTTTTTTGCCCTCAGTTGGCTGCAGCATCACACAGCAGCTGAAACGATAAGTGCGTCTCCAAACTGTAAAAGAGGCTGTGTGCATTCACGCACGCGGCACAGCAACGGTAACTTCATTAACACCGGATCACTCAGGATCTGACAGTAATTACTGTAATGTTCCGCATTTTGCTACACACCTACAGGTCAGCTGTTACACACACATTCCAGGTTTAAACAGTGGAACTGTTTGTAATAAAGCAGCCCCTCACTGTATGGATGAATCCTGAGCTTGGTCAGCGATGTTCTTTTTATTTTTAAATCCGAGATAAGCCCACAGCCCCACTTGATCCCCCCCACCCTCCACCCCAATGTCTGACTGTAGATTTTGCCTCTAATATCATTCAATATCAAATCTTCAAGCCTCCCAAGCTTGAAGATTTGAAGAGAAAGAGACAGAGAGAGAGAGTGAGTGAGGAGTGAGTGTGTGTGCAGTTAACACCAACTATCTGAAGACGCTAATAACTCCACCCTAATTGCATGTGGCAATTAGCGCTGGTCTTTGTGAATTAGACTGTTTTTGCAACAAGGTTAATTTGCATAGAAAGGGGCCAATTTTGTGTAGAATGTATGAATATTACCCAATTTACATACATGTAAATGGCACAGGTGCACCATGAAGCTATTTGCTTGGCAGTGCAGTTTGCAGTGCATTTCGCTCTTTGCAGGTGCTTTGTGAATTACACGCTATCTATTTGTCTCATTTGCCCAGGTTTAGCGGCCGCAAAAGCCACGCAATCCTTTTTTGGATTTGGCCCTTAGTTTTTCCACCTGAGGATTTATGTGTTAATTGGGTTCCAGCTGTGATGACCTGAGTTTATGACATTAAATGCCAGTGCTTTCTAAATGAGCATAAACAGGGAAATAGTGTTTATATTTTTGGGAAATGGGTCTGTCTTTTGGTAGGTGACGTCATGGTTTGAGATGTTTAGTTAATACATCCACGGTTATAGTGTGTAAGCAATCAAGAAAAATTGTAAGGTATGAATTTAAAGGACAGGTTCCCACAACAACAGTCAGATGCCCAGATGAATATGAAACACACAAAGAGAGCATTGTTAGGTTATGAAATAATGTAATCAAACAATACAATCAGAAGTATAATGCATCATAGTTCTGGAGACAAAGATTCATACCACCTAGCTATCTTTTCTTTGTCTGAAAAATTGGCACTTAACCAGTCCCTTAAATACTACTTGAACAGAATTTAAGACATCTGTTTACTAACCTTACAAGTCAGCAACCAACCCTCAGATAGAAACACAAGTCAAAAGTTCAACTAACCTCGGAACAGTCTTTCTTCACGACCACATATGACAGTACATAAGCATGCACCAAGTAGCATCAAAAAAATAACATTACTACTTTATTAAATTAAGGAAAAACCACACTATCCTCTAAAAGCTTATCAGATTTAAACATAAAAATCTACATAACTATAGTTTATCTTATCACTGGCTCAGGTTAAAGTACAACAGAATAAACTTAACTGTTAAACACACAAATACCTCATCTTACACAACAAAGAACTAAGTTTAGTATAGACATAGCACAGAGGAATTTAGAACATGTGTGAAACACAAACTAACACTAAACTGAACTTAAACACTATCTGAAATATTTATGATATATTCAAGAAATACATCAAATGATAACCTACTATTCAGTTTTCTTTCAAACCGTTCATCCGATCGACTTCACACTTGGCGGATGCATTGCTGGGGAACAAAGGGAGTACTGTGTCGAATTTGGTGCAATTTGGACATGTGGAATGATTAATATTAATAAACTTAAATTCTGAGGGGAGAGGAGGGGACGACATCTCTCTTCGTTTGATACGTTAAAAGTTAGGCTTTGTTGTGGGTTTCCTGACTCATTTTAAAAAGACACAACAAAAAGAGAGAGAGAGAGGGTGACTGAGCTGAGAGCACGAGTCAGCGACAGAGACACAGGCTGGAAAGTTTTCTCTGAGAGAAAAAGCCGTTGTTGTTTCATAGGAGTTACGTTCTTAAGCACAAATAAATAACCATCAAACACTCAACAGGTGACTCACTGCAGAGACAGACGTTCTTTTGGTGTAATTTGGATACACAATACGTTTAATATTAATAAGCTTTGAATAAACAAGCGAACAGTGAGCTGCTGAGCTCTGTGTCGGAGTGCAGCAGGGGCACATTTTGAAAGGGCACTGCACTAGTCATTCCTAATGTTATATTAATGTTATATTATGTTATATTAATACTGCTTATTAAGACATCCCTTCCAAATGGGTAGGAGATGGGAGGAAAATCCACAGTACTCGGTCTGTGCAAAAATACATTACAAAGTTCAGCTGAAGATAATATCCGGCTTCAGCAGTGTGAGGTAGAACCATAAAGTGGGTGTCTTCCAAAGTGGCAGAATTTTTAGTACTAAATTCCCTCTTTGTGTTACTATCCCTCCACTGCAGCTCAGCACAGAAAGGGTGATTTTTCTACTAAAAAGGTTGTAACTTTGGATGATACTCACTTGATTTGACTTACTCAGATTCCTGACGCCTCATATTAGCTTCAAATAAACTATGAAATATATTTTTGCACAGAATGAGAGCTGAGGATATTGTCTCTCACCTCTTACATTGGGGGCATGTTAGAAAGAGATCTTGTTATGGCCGATATGAACAAGAGGAGCAAGTGAAAACCAAGTCAGTGAAAGAATGTGAACCTGTATAATGTTCTCAAAAGTAAAGTACAAACAAGTGTGAGCCTGTTGCATGTGTACAGTCACATACAGGTCAGGAAGAAGCACACAGTCCAAATAATAATAGTGGGATGCCAGCAGAAATGTGTGGATCAGAGGTAGCTCAAATCTGCTTCAGGTTCTTTTCAAAATCTAACTGTGAATGTTCTGAGTTAAAGTGACACTTTTTTCTTTCAGTTTTTAGATTATTAGATCAGGATGAATTGTGAAGTTTTGGAAGGAATGCTCCTTTAGTGCTGTTGTGGTTTGCACATACTAAAAGAAACAGTATACTATGCTCTTCAGCTCATTTATCACAAAATACAGCAAGACAGCAATCTGACAGTTTGATCTTGTAACATACTGTACAGCAACATTTAGAAAGGAGGATGTATCTCAGTGGAAGAGTGTGTGCTTTACGTGTATGAAGTCCTTGGTTCAATCCCCAGCATCTCCATTTGTAACTCTCCTTTAGAGCTTTTTTACATTAAAATAATGGTTTGTGTTTAAGATACACACTACGGAAAGGATTTTTGGAGGGGATGTAGCTCAGTGGTAGAGCGCATGCTTCGCATGTATGAGGTCCTGGGATCAATCCCCAGCATCTCCAACTCTTATTCTCTCAAGCTTCTGTCCTTATCAAAGTTTACGTTAAAGATACACAATAAGATACATTGGAGGGATGTAGTTCATTGTGAGAGGACATACTTTGCATGTATTATTTCCTCAGTTCAGAACAAAGGCAAACAAGTTGGTGTTGGAGTGTGTGTGTGTGAGAGAGGAAATAATGTTTACCTCAGAGCTAAACTAGAAAAGCAATAAAGGAGGTTATTGACGTGAGGTAGGAGGAAAGATGGAGGATAGATCAATGACTGGGTAATAGACAGACTCCACCAGCAATCACAAAACGGTTTTGTGGATGGTGTTTGAACAGGATAAAGACTGCCACTCAAAACCTGGATTCGGGACTTAATATATGTGGATGGAATGACTATGTTGTCAATTGGAGAAGCTTTTGCAAACCATGTTTTTGAATGAAATAAATGCCTTGACAAAGCTGATAAATCGAAGTGAATACTAAAACTGTTTGAATGAATATTTGTCGAAATATGCTGAGGAAACAGATGCTGGAAGCCATTTGAGAGGGATTTACAGGGAGTTTTGAGAAGCACGCGTCACATGGATTTTCATAATACTGAGCCCTATTATGAGGCAAATTCTGACAGAAAGAAAAGAGTTAAGAACACACAAAGACACAAAGACACTCATTTGCATAGATTTAAATAATATGTAGAAAACCAATCAAAAACAACAAATAATGCCCAGTTGCACACAAAAGGCATGCGATGTCACATATACTGAACACATACACATTACTTCAGTTGTTTTTTGGGTTTGTGGAAAAGGTGAAAATGGTCAGATGATGCATCGTCCACCACAATGACAACTGCTGCAGATACTTAACTCTTTTCAACATCTATCTGCAAATGTTCTCACAGTTCGGGATGAAGTGCCACTCACTCGGTTACTCTGAAATTAGGATGAATTATTAAAGGTTTTGGAAAAATGTTTCTCTAATGCTGCTGTAGTGTAGGCAAACGCTAAGGGCGTCGGGGTGCTGAAGAAGTGCAGCGTAGCCGATTGATACAGAGATGGAGAGAGAGAAAGAGAAAAAAAAGCTAATTACACATGCAAATTGTGGAGGCAAAAGCATGCTCCGTGTTGTCAGTAGATTAGTTCTACTTGTGTTTCTCGTAGTATTTTCAGAAGAGGCACTTTTTGTGAACTTGTAAATGTGCTCTGAATGAATGCGAAATTAATCAAGTGTGTATTCAACACACTGACACAGAGTTCCAGTCTCTCCTGAGATATAAATTCAACATCATCTGCTCGAAAGCATATTTGGGATTTTGTACAATACATTTGGGATGTTGTTTGACAAAAAAACAAATTTCAGAGTAATAACATTTCAGATATGTTAATCTTTTAGAGGAGAGTCCAGCTTGGACTCTCAGCTCATTAAACTGTTTATGCATTTAAAAGGTTCAAGAGGATGAGATGAGCTCATGGGATAATTTTATCAATTAATTCTAAATAAATGCTTTTGTGGTGTGAGGGGGGTAGGGATGGTGCCTAGGGTGCCACCTGAGCGCCATGTAGCTGTAAGTGCAGTGACAGTAAAGGGGGATGTAGCTCAGTGGTAGAGCGTATGCTTCGCATGTATAAGGTCCTGGGTTCAATCCCCAGCATCTCCATCTAAAGTTATTGTTAGCTGAGAACATCCATAGTGGTAAAAGCAAAACACCACAAGGTACCTTTAAGGGTGAATTTGAACTGGACTTGGAGCAAATTGAATCACTGTTGAACATGACACTGCAGGAACATGTGAAAATAGCAGCCATACATGGGCCGATTGCATTTCATATGAATAAAGCATTAACACCAACTTATTTACACAAGTCTAGTTCAGAATCAGCAAATATATGTTCAGAAGGTAAAAGCTAGCTGAGACCTTTTCCACTCGGTTGATTTGTTGATGCAATTTTAATTTAGCCGTCAACAGGAACTTCCTCTTAAGATTTTAAAGTTCATTTAGCCTCAGAATCTGTTGCAGAGTCTGTCGAGAAACATTAAGGAACAGGAGTTTAACATCAGCAGGGGATAAACTTTTCTGAATCAGTTCCTGAGACAGCTACCACTATCATTAATAAAATAACACATTAAGACGTTTTCTGTGGAGTAATGGTGTCACATTCTTTTAAAGCAGTTCAAAAGCAATGTGACATGAAACATTAGTGGTTTGTCAAGCCTGCGGCGGCCCAACATCATGTGAAGATATTTCAGATATGAAAAAAAAGCGCTCGTCAACGAAACTAGATATGTTTTGTCAGGTATGGAGATGAGTTTTTTTTCAAAGAAAAGTGCCTCTATGGAAAAGTCTATTTCTGATGGTGGAACAACTTTATGTAGTGAAAGAATTTATATGCAAACTCACACTGTGATTCACTGAAATTCACACCATTTATAGACTCAGAGATGTGTTGTTTTCATTCAGCAGTGGCTGCTTTCTGCTTCAGAACAGACTCTGTGCACTTCTGAAAAACTGTAAAGAGTAATCATGTGTCTCATGACAAACCTACAGTACACAATAGACCTATAAGACTGTAGACGTTTATCAAATCAAAGTATCAGCAAAGAGCAACAAGACAAAAAGTTGAGAGAAACAGACATTTCCTCTCTTATTGTAGCTTATCTTAAATGGGTTTATAATCTCTTGATAGTGGAAATGAGGATTTCTGGAAGAGTGATAACATCCATTCAGTAAGTCAACTAGATAAGGAGTTTTCAGAAAGAATACCTTAGCTACTGTGCCTCTGCAAAACAATAAATGTAAAATAAAACACCCTTAACATCTGTATCAAATATGACTCTCTGGTTCTCTCTCTCTTTACAATTGTAGTAACAACTCATACTGACTTTTATATTTCATTTTGACAGCAGCTATAGCCACATTGAGCAACCTGTTTTTTTTGTCTCCATATCTCTTCCTGCATTTAACCCTGTCGAGAAGAGGGTCATGAAGGAGCGTAGGCTGCCGCAGGAGAGTTGACTTATTCGGATAGACCATCAAAGCAGGTTTGACCGGGTCACTGCATTGGTCCGAGTATCTCCACTTCTTGTAATCCATCTTGTTAAAGACATCAACAACAAGCCCTTGTGCCAAAATTAGCACAAGGGCTTTTGACCTGCTGTGGCCAATCCAAATAGAAGACAACATTTAAGGAGGGGGACTCGTCCTCCAAGCTTACTTAAAAACCTTCTAATCTGAGTATCAGCAAATCTGTTGAAATCTATCAAACCGTCACAGGATATGGTAAGCAGACAAATGCAATTTCCACATATTACCAAACAAAAAAGAGCGAAGAAAGGAGTAAAGTGGATTGATGATATCAGACTTTAGGGAATCTCTCAACCCCTGAAAAAATGGAGATTAAATTCTCTTCAAGTTTATTCTTTATCTTGTCATATTGTTTGGGTTTAAGCAGACACACAGAGAGTGTGAGACAGAGAGAGAGAGAGAGAGAGAGAGAGAGAGATTCAGGTGTTCATGGGAGACAGGCAGATGGTTGTAATCTATCACTGTTGCGGCTCCAGATGCTGTGTCTGTGTATGTGCATGATTGCCTGTTACTGTGGGTGACCTCCAGTGCTGACTATGACTGTGCAAAAATAAAATGTCTCACACCCAACACAGACGCTTGTTTTTAGAAGCCATGAATCCGTATTGGGAGTAAATATACATAAGTTTTGAGGGTGTGCCTGAATGTGCATTTTAATGAACATATTTAGCCTACATACTGTAAATGTGTGACACATCTTTAGAAAATGACACCAGCTGTAACAAGACTTTGAATAATAATTTGGAAATTAGGTTTCTAAGCTGGTCTTTGTGCAACAGATTGCGTGCATGCACACACACACACACACACACACACACACACACACACACACACACGCACACAATTTGGACAAAGAGATACATGCTCATGTCTCAATGACTACATTGACATGCACACTGATATTCCACAATTAATCTGAATATGACAATATTCTGAATTTGATACGGGTCATGTAAACAGCATATTTGAATATTCCAAATTAGGCCTTATTCTGAATGTAGCATTTTCCGACATGTGGGATATGCTGATATTATTCTGGTTTTAGGAGCATTCTGTGTACATGTATACAGCACATTCGGGATATGTGTCTCAACTGGGGGTTTTTACCGCAGTTTGCGTCACACGGCCCTCTTGCCTGTTTACAGTCAGCTCTGTGTGTTGTAAACAAACCAACTAGCCAACAGTTTGCAAAGCTGGGAGACAGATGCATGTCCAAAAGATAAGCCCATATTTCTGGTCGGAAGGACAAACTCACCTACCTTTAAACATTTTGAGAGACTTGGATAAACAGGTTTTTGGATATGCGTCACCAGTTGAAAACAATTTTATTTTGATGCAAAGAAGCAAAATGGCACAAGCATGGCTTGCATGTAAAGGGGAATATTAGTGGAACATTCACTTTCATTGGCCATGTAAACAGCTTCATAGGAATATTGTCTTTTTACAGAATAAAGGCAAAAACCAGAATATTTTGTGCATGTAAACGTTGTCATTGTAATGCACCGCTGTCACATACACACAACAACAGCAGATGAAAGGACATGGAAAGATGGACAAAGGTTTATATTTCTCTAGTCTGGAGGAAGGAACTTCCTTTAGTGTGCAGAATAAATGGTGGATTCATTTGCGAGTAAGTGATAACTTTCTAGCTGTGGGTTGACAGGCTCTCCTGGAGCAAAGTTACAGCACAGATGGGGCAATATTTCACCGACTGGCAGACGAGAAGACACACACTCACACACAAAATCCAGAAGGGCAGCTCACTAAAAGGCTACTTGTGTTAGTGCCAGAAAAACTGTCAGCCTTAGGTGATGTCACCCCATGTCCTTGGCTTCAGTGATGAAGAGCCAGAGGGCAACTGGCTACCTACTGACTCTGTTGTCAACACCTGTCTGATCTCCTTTTCTGTCTGTCTGTGACTCTTTCTTTTTTATTCCTCCCTTTATCAACCTTTCGTTGTATTTCTCTCAGTCGCTCTCTCTCCCTCTTTTCCCACACTGTGTTTCTCGCTGTGAAAAGTGTTGTTCCCTCCCTCCCTCCCTCTCTCTTCTGCCTGTATTCCTTCACCTCTACTTCCTTCCTCTCCTGTCACTGAGGTCTGAGCGTTTCTGAAAGTGACAAACCAACAACTGTGAAGTGACCACATTTAATAAGGACACGACTGACATCAACAGAAGCTAAATTCAGTAAAATATGAAAATATATACACCGCCCTGGGACAATCAGTAACAACCATGTTTTGACAGATAGTCCCAGCATCCCCTTTTGGCCAGCCAAAGTGTTGAGTTGCATCATTTCATCAACTTTCATCAAATTCTGACCCCAATTTCATCATAGGGAATAAAACAAGACTCCTCTGCATTGTCTACTAGTGCGGAGGAGTCACATCCCTCTTGCTCAATGATAAAAAAGCAAACTCTTATGCTTTGTTTGCAACAGTTACTATCTCTCTGACTTTTATGATACAATATGTGGGAAAATTGAGAATACTAATATTGAAAATAATTTAAATGAGGTGGTTGACTTATGAAAATAGATGCTACTCTTCAGAAACAGTCATGGTTCATATTTGAAAATACAATGTAATAAATTTTCACTAATTTGTGGATATTTAATATGGTCAATAAGAGTTATTATATCACTGATGCTTAAGCTTCATATCAAACAGAGTGATGTAGTTAACAGATTTTGTCTCTAACTGTGTCGAGGGAACTGCTGCATCTAGTTTGGGACAACTTGTTGACTGTGTTTGAGTCAACAACTTGGTTGTTTGACTGTGAAGGGGAAAATCAAAACCACTGGTGCCATAATCATTCCCTTCTCTCTCTCTCTCTCCGTCTCTGTTCCTTCCCTCTCGCTCCATGACCCATTTCTGTATCTTCTCCCTGGTGCTCGAATGTACAATTACAGAATAGGCCTGGGATTCAAGGATAGTTGAATTTGAACAAAAACAGGATGCGTATCAAGGCGTTGTTCCTGAGACACTCATATACATGTTTGAACTTTTATTCTTGTGAGGGACCTCATTGTAATAGAGCACTTCCTTGCCCGTAACTTTAACCATCACAACCACCCTTCTTACATTAACCTAAACCCAGTTCTAACCTTAACCATAAAACAAAGTCTTAACTCTCGCACAGCACTTTGAAGATGTAAAGACAAACCAAATATGTTCTCACTTTCCAATAATGTCCTCACTCTCAAGGTGTAAAATTCAAACAGGCATATACACACACTAAGCAGACCTCAGAGTTTTGCTGCCAGACGCAATAAAAACACGCTGCATCTCAATCATGCACCCGCAGTCTTAACAAAGTGAGACATTTGCGTAACAGCTGCTCGATAGACGTTTCAACGAAGCAGCTGCACTGTGCTCTGTTACTGTGTCTGTCCACTACTGTTTTAAGGTACTTCACACACACACACACACACACACACACATACGCGCTCAGTTGTGAGTTGTAACATCTTTTTTTAGCTGTGAGAGAAGTATGTAAAAATGATGAGAGACAGAAAGAGAGAGAGAGAGAGAGAAAAAGTCTTTTTCTTAAAGTTTCACTTTGGCTCATAAGAAAAAAATTCACACTCCACCCACCTCCTATAATATACTGCACTCCGTGGACTGACTGACAGGCACACACATAGCTAAAATAAATAGCCTGTGTAAGGGAGATGTATTTGCCTTTAACAGACCATTCCCATCCAGCATCTTAACACACAGACGGACATGATTAAGATTCCGCACCCAGATTCCAGAGTATTCCCAGAGTCAAGACTGCTTTCTACATTTGACTTTATCACGTTTAGTCTATTAGTCACACAAGCTGTCAAACCATGCTATCTACTGTACTTACAACTGCAAAAATTAATTTGTACATGAACTGGTTTTAAATGATTTATTTACAAATATATTACAATTTGATCTACAGGATTTAATGAAGGATTCATTTCTTCATTTGTATCGTTTTTTTCTTAATCTTTGTTTTTACAGTCCAATTACATTCCAGTTAATGAACTGTTTAAAAAGATTTGCAGGACCCCATCACTTCCTCTATAATATATCTGCCCTATACATAGCTGGTATCTCTGAGTCAAAATCCTGCTTGTGTGTGAGTGTCTTAACTTCTAACACTTCAAACACTATTTCAGGACCTTTTTGATCATCCAATAATGCTGAGTAGAATTTATACTAGCGGAACAGATAAACTTCTTATCTTTGATTTAAGCCTTCTTCTGTTTTCTGCCAGACGACCTCTGAGGTCAGCGTAGCTCTTGGAAGCAACGCTGACCCCATTCCCTTTTCTGTGTTGGCCAATTCTTACAGTACCTTATCCAAAATGTCTGCGGTTTTACTGTGAGGAATGTGACAAACTTAAATATCGTACAGAAGGTCTTTAGACACTTGTTTTTCATTATGTATAGTACTGTGCAAAGTTTTAGCAAAGGTTTTGTGAAAAGATCACGATTAGGTAAAACAAATACTCAACTGAGATGGCACAGACAGTGGTGAAACAGGGTAAAATGAATACTAAACCAAATAAAAATCTCCAAATTTATATTCACAACAAACATTCCAACTAAAAAGGAGTCATCTATTGCATAATGCTGTTGTACTATTTGTCATGTTAACAAGTCTCTGTGTTTAAACCTTTTGGATTTATGAGAGAAGTGGTAATGGCAGACAACACTGGGGGATGCATATTCAAACTGACAGTGCTGTTACACAGTAGGTATAAAAACATTCATAATTTCTTTGAAACCAGAGCCAAACCAATAAAACAGTGTATGTAGCAACAATCATGTTTTCTTCACTGTGGAAACAAGTGAGTATAATAAAACAACTTTACGTGGGTAGTAGCACCACTAATGTTAACATTTGAGAGTGTATGCCTTGGTACCAAAGAGCTTGAGTGACACTCCTGTTTCAAGAACTCAGTGCTATAAACACTTCTGAGAAAACAAGGAGGAACGCAGTGATCTAGTCTCATTGGCATCACAGCAGCTAAAAGGGTGTAGGCCTCACTGTGGTAACTACTAAACCATGTCTCCAAGGCTCCGTTCCAAACATTACTTTGTTGAATGGCATTGCTTTTTTATTAGACACTGGAGAGAGGCTAGAATAAGCATCACCCATGTTGATCGATAAATAGAATAAACGCAAAAGAATTTGTACTGGTAATGGTGCTGCACAAGGCTCCAGTCGCTCCTGTGGATTTTCTTCTAGATATTTTTTCACAGTCAGAACAACAACAGAGGTTCACACAGACTCAAACGAAGGGAAACTACAAGACATAAGATGGAAGACAGACTAATGCTGCATGCCATTTTTCTCCTTGTGCTCATCCTAATTCATAACTTCAAGTGAGTGAGTTTAACTCTCCACCTTCCTCTTCACCATAACACTTGGCATCAAAGGCTACCCCTAACACCTCGTCAATAGCTTTTGACAGTGCTTCCCAACCTTTTTGGCCTGTGACCCCTTAAAATAAAGCAAAGTCTACTTGATCCATCATGACAGGTTATGGCCTTATTGTGCACATGAGTTGTAGGCAGTTAAACTAAACTTCTAGGGTTGTTTAATTTGAAGGATTTTAAGAGGCCTGAAGAAGTGAAAGTATCCAGTATTTCACAAGAAAAAACAAATCAGAAAAAATAAAGAGTTTAACATACATTTGTGTTTTCTTTCTTTCTTATTCCTTTGCTCATCTGGTAACCCCTTGGGTTTTCTGGTGGACTGGATTAAGAGAAAGGACACTACAGGACATCATGTGACATTAAACTGGATTATATCTGCTTTTAACAACAAAAATAAGTCCTCCACACCTCTGTGGTCATTCTTTATCCATGATCTCTGCTTTAGTATTATTTAGTTTGAAATAAAAACCAAGATTGCCATCTCAGCTTGCTTGTCTAGGGATTCACTACAAAGTCTATGACTTGTGGTCCTTATTAGCTCCACTGTTAGCTTCTATTAATGTGTTCAATTCACAAGTGGCATCTCATTCTATAGCAGATTTATTATTATTATACCACAACCCATTAGCTCTGTTTGCAGACTGACTCCAAAGGGAACAAGGGTAAGGTTTGATGAGGAGAACTAGGACAAATTGTTAACATTTCATTTTAAATACAATGTAAAAACAACAGAAAGGAGATGGTGACAACAAACGAGGCTGCAGAAGGGATTATATAACTGACATGATTGTGTCAGTTGAGTTAAAACTCACAACAACATTAGTATCATGTTTCTAACATCTCAAACACTCAGTTCAGTCATTTTCTCCACTGATACTGGTAACTATTTATCACTATGGTTGTGTTTACCACATCCCTCTCTCTCACATGTGATCTCATTTTGTTCTCCTCCCTGTATGTTCTCATTCACTTTCTATTTCTCTCAGCGTCTTCTTTCCTCTCATTCATTTCTACCCTATCCTCATTGCACTCTCTACTTATTCACACCACAGTACTTGATCTTTCATGTAATTACAAAGAACAACGTATCCTTATGAAATTAGGCTCTCTGAGAGGATTGGCAACTGTTTGGATGGTAGCCCAGTTCCATAAATTGTGACATGTGTCTCGAGTGTTGAATGCAGACATGTGACAAACAGAAAAACGGGTCAACACCACATAACTCTGAACACTGAAGATGATTAAGGAAGCACGGGGGATGTATGAAAGTGAAGGGGAGTAAAGTCTGTTCAGGAAATAGATGGCAGATATGTTTATGTCGGGATGACCAAACCCAACGTTATGAGTGTGTGTGTGTCTGTATATGTTCTAATCTTGTGTGTATCTTTGCGTGTGCATGTATTGTATTTGTGTCTCCTACCTTCAGTGTGTGCGGCCTCAGGTGAGGGAGTGTCTTGGCTACAGTCTGCCAAACTATGGATCTGGACCACCAGGAGCCGCTTCAGTGACACCAGATCAACATCTTTGAGCCCCACTTCCAACTGGCGGACAATACCCCGCCCTGGCTGACTGGTCACCACGGTAACCTGGGAATATAGCGAAAAAGGAAATGGAAAAAATTCCCCTTCAAACATGGGACAAAAATGTCCCAAAAGAAATCAACCCAAAGTAGAAACATCTTACTGTAAACCAACATTTTATTAATTAACATAGTTAGAGGAGTGCAGGATCAGATGTAAATAGACAAAGAAAAAGTAAAGACACAAAAAGAATCAAAAGAAACTGGGGCTCCCACAACAATCACTGAGTATCACTGTTTGTTTGTTTAGGCCAACAGGCACACAGGAAGCATCCGGAACACTTCCAACCTTTGAGTGGGCCAAATTTGGTTACAGAAAGCTACGTAACAGTTTTTACTGTTCCCTGGAACATAACTGTGGAGGACACTGAGGTCACAGTGATTAAGTCATCCTCTGTGGAGCACAAAAATGCACAGTACTCACCCATTATTTAAGATTATTTAAGTACTCTTGGTAAAAGGGGAATTTTGACCTCACTGTGGCCCTAAACAAAAAGTAAGTGGTCAATAGAATTACTAAGAAACATCTTCTGGAAGTCAAATTTCATTTCAAGCTGACCAGTAGTTGTTAAGCTGGCTTCCTCTGGATCAAAGTGTTGTACAGACTGACTGACTAATCAACCTACTCACAATTGCATCTTTGGGCACTACCAATACTGGGGCAAAACAGCATCTTTTATAACACAGCTTAGTGTTTCACAAGCCGATCCACTACTCAATCTACAGTAGCTGACTTGTTTCCCATCCAAAAAGTCTTCCGTTGAACTCAGTCAACATTCTTGCTTTTCCCTCACTGCACTGGAAACCTCAATCAGTTTCAATTTTACTGTTATTGAGACACATACTTCTTCCTCCCCATAACTTTTTTCCCAAAAGCTCCCTTCTGGATTATTACAGCTGGCGTTGTGAAAGATCATATTTGTGTTTTAAGCTGTCACTTCTTCAGAAAAAACAGGCCACACGAACATCACTACAACAAAGGATTCTTTGAGTCTGACTCTCATGTTTCTGTTGTACTTTAAGGACATGACATCTGGTAGATTACAGTTACTAAATTAAAAGCATGATATCAGATGCGATGTTGTTCCAGTTCCAGTGAAGGAAACTCCCACCCTGACAGAAAAGTATCATAGCGTATGTTATACTCTATTATGAAACTGTGATTTTGTGAGAAAAACACAACTTCAGCTGACTTCCTGCTATATAATCTATATTGTAGTGTTTTCTCTTACTCATAAACTACCACTATCTCATGTCATGAAATCAGGAATAAACACGATTGCTAGTGATGCGCTGTAAAAATGATTGGTAAAAATGTTTTTTTACCAATCCATTAACTTTATGATAATGAAAGTTTGTGCAGTTTTGTGCTGCAGAAGACAACAACTTAACAAAAAGTGCCTGATATATCAGATAATGGAAAAGCTTAAATTAGTTTTCTCTAGCATTTACATGCATAATGACAGGAAAAGGGATAAAGTCATGTTAGGCTGATGTTGAGCACCCTACTGAATCATATTAACAGGAACAGTAAATGATGATTATGATGGGATTATTAGTGCTCTCTGCTTCCTGCTGTTTGGCCAAAAGTGGAATCTGCTGCTCAAGCCTGACACACACACACACACATGAATGTTAGACACATCCATATGATGAAAATGTGTATTGTATAAGTGAGGCTACACACACACACACACACACACACACACACACACACACACACTCACTCAGACACACACTACCAGGGTCACGTCTCTGCTTAGTGTCTCTCTGTCCCCTAATAGTGCTATTCATATCTGCTGCTGTCGGAAACAGTGGGTCTTAGTGTAATCATCTGTCCAGAGCTTCCTAATAAAGCTGGCTGGATTTGAGAAATCTACGTCAACAACCCACAGCCTTGTATCCAGAGGACATGTTGTTCAAATTTAACAAGAAGGGCAGTGACTGGCTTATTTCTCAGTTGGCTCCCCATCTGTCAAACATTTAAATTTAAACAAATGACATGCTTTCAGTAATGTCGGCTAATATACCCATTCCCCTAAACTGCCATATTCTGGTGTCTTGAGAAGAACATTAGCCTAAAGCTGGCTTTGAATTACACTACATAAATAGGAATTAATAGTTTGATTAAATGTGCTGCATCCGAGTGATAGCTATGATCTTTTATTGATGTCAACAATTCCACCTACTACTGTATGACCATAATGTGGCGAGGCACATTAGCTAGTGGAAACAAATTACACCAGGATTTGCCTGGAAACTATTTCAAAAAAGGAAAGCGGTTTAAATATTTTGTACACTCAGTGCATCTGTGACTTAAAAGCGATAGCTGATTGGATATTCTAGCAGGAAGGCCCTGAAAACTACTGCGGCTCTGATGCTCAGCAGCAGATGAATAAAGCCCATTTCCTGCATTTGAAATGTACATGAGCTGGTTCTAAGTGAACTGTCTGATATACGATGTGAAGAGTTCTCCGCCACTAAAACGGACTGAGATTCTTTTAAGCTTTTAAAAATGCAAATCAGATTCCTAATTCAATATGTTTTTGCCACTGCTAAATACAGTGAATTGGGCCTGAAGAGAGCTCATTTAACAGGTATAAGTGGAGCCTCTTCCCTACATTAGCATGAAGTACAAAGCTTGAATATCAAAGGGAGTCTATTCAGTCTGAGCTAGACTACAGCTGAAGAGATGCTCCTTCATAATGGATGTGAAGAGAACAGCCAAATATTTGGTGGAAAATTCGATAAAGATGTGTTAAACTAACAAAGTGGTTCAGCCGTATCTAATTACAAATTCAGGCATTGTTTTCTTAATCCTGAAACTTGATATGTGTCTGTAACTCATAAATAAGAGGGGATGTAGCTCAGTGGTAGAGCGCATGCTTCGCATGTATGAGGTCCTGGGTTCAATCCCCAGCATCTCCACATCTTAGTTTCAGAGGTTGGATGATACTGATAATCCTGAAAACACTACTTCAATGTAATCATGTGTCACAAAACAAAGTACACTGACTTTGAAGTCCCATTTTCTTTTCTCCGTTTTGGTCCTTTCACACTTGAAAATTGAGCTTTCTACAATGGATCAATCAAAAATGCTTTTAGCATGCTTCAGTGTGAGCAAAAACCTTTACAAAAAAAAACCAAAAACTGAAAGAATTGTGTGGATGGATGTTGTCTTCCAATGCAGACTATGAGGGGATGTAGCTCAGTGGTAGAGTGCCAAGGTCCTGGTTTCTCCACCTCCTGTGGCATAAGGTAATATAGCAATTGAACATATTCATCCACTGTGAAGGATTCTTCAATTACTGAAGTCTACATACTCTCTAAACTGGCTAAATTTGGTGGCTTCTCCATTTTTGACCTAAGCTGGAGGCATTTACATCTGGATACTGAATGCAGTCTACAGTTGATACATTTGCATTTTAGTGAGGATGGGGAAAACTAAGATTTAGGCCAGCTGACACATGGTGGTGGTGGTGTTAGTAAAGTATATAAAAAAAAGCCTCTAACCTTCTCTGCGATCACTCATACAGAACATTTAAATTGTGATTTCGGCTTAACTGAAACACAGTTCAGGTCATCAGAGACCAGGACGAGAAGGGACAGACTGAAGGTTTAATACGCAGAGGATTAACTGGGCTGTATCTGTCTCACTCCTTACCAGATGTTGGCTGTGATGTGCAGTTTTATTGTTTGTTGACCACAACTGACTGCAGAAGAAGAGATTCATCCATTTCCTATTGTTTAGTCATTTCAGGTGTGTACAGAGATCATTATAAAATTGACCTGAAATAATTTTCACGATGAAAGTGTGGACGCGGTGTCAGTTTTTGTCCAAGACATAGAGGCCCTGTTTACACCTGGCATTAACATTCGTCTCGGGTGATCTGTGAGATCCGATCACAAGTGGTCACTCAAGATGCATGTGGAGACACATGTTAATGCCAGGTGTGAACAGATGTACTTAGAGCTGTCCACTTGAGACGGATGTTAATACCAGGTGTAAACAGGGCCTAAGTGGTCTTTGCAAGGGAATCAGACAAGTGGGGATGTAGCTCAGTGGTAGAGCGCATGCTTTGCATGTATGAGGTCCTGGGTTCAATCCCCAGCATCTCCATCTCTTATGACATCTTGCTACAAACTCTACACTGAGAATGAAGTGGTACTTCATATAAAAAGGTGAAGCTTTGTGACATTGAATCAAGAGAGCTTGATTTGAGAGAGTTAACCAGCATTTGCTCTTGTAATGTATTCAAAAGGAATTCAACCGCTTTCAGAAACACTAATTTTTACCAAATATATTACCAGCCAATTACTGAAGTAACACATTCACACATATTAAAATCAACCTGAGCTGCATGCCTCTGTAAAAGTCAATCTGTATGCATTCAGTCTGCCTTTCTGTTATTGTGTGTTTTTTTGTACACATCTGCTGCAAGCTGTCGCATGAGTGGAGTCACTACTCAAAGCACTAGCAAAATTGGACTGTAAAACTCAGTCTAACTAGAAACCTCTGCTGCCACATATGCCTTCTGATTGTAAAAACAAGTTGTTGTTTTTGCTGAGCTGGTTGTACTTAAACAAGGTCTGTGTATGCTCACCTCCACAGATGTGTTGTTGCTTGCCTGGTTGCCAGTGCTGGTATGTCTGATGTACTGTTTAAACTGCTGCAGACTGTCCAGCACTGCCTGTCGCAGCAGCTCCCCTCCCCTGGCTGACCCCCTGATGCAGCCTTCACCTGGAATAGACCTCAGCTCCTCGACACAGGAACGTAGCCTGGCCAAGTTGCCACGAACCTGCTAAAAATAGAAAGGGGGTAAGAGGAAAAAAGGGATAAAAGTGAGAGATAATGTGTGTGACAGAAAGCAACAAAGGAAAGAAGGTTGAGGAAGGAACAGGAACATGTAATAGAGAGCAGAGAGAGCATTAGAGATGTTTGGTTGTTTATTTCTGTTAACAGACATCCTGTTAGAGATGTTGTTTCGTGGAGTTGTTATATAACAACAAAAGAATGTCCCATGATTTATTGTACTGATGATGAGTCACAGCAACACTTCTTGATGGACTGTTACAGAGCTCAGGAGGTCTGGTCTATACAGCAAAGGCCTTGGACTTGTATTTAATTCAAACTATAACTCTGTCATGGATGGTCTGCTGGAAAAAAGATGCCTTCCAAACAAAGACAAATGTTCCAACTAATCATCCAGACTGACCTGAATAGTCAATGAACTCTCTGCACTTTATTCACACAGCACTTTATATCTATTCGTTGTATTTTTGATTTATATCTCATGTATGTGTTTTTGTTTTGTAAATTGTGAAAAAAAGAAAATGCAACAGGAGAGAGAACTGTTTTTCATTCAAGACTTCACCTTCATCTATCTTACCACAAATGGCAGTAGACATTCCTGCTGCCTGCTGATGGCGTACAAGCTGAGGAGCGGTATCCTACAGGGTCCATCCAGACTACAGGCCAGGGAAAGGAAGTTGTCCAGGGCATCACAGAACACCGTACAAGTGTCAGACCACCAGGGTGGCAGTGCCTCCACGATCAGGACCCTGGCTGGTTGCCGCAGAAAAGGGAGGGACCAGTAAACCAAGCTCCCAGAGTTGGAGGAACCTGCTGGCTTCTTCCTGTTGTCCATGGAAATCTGAAAACAAGAAACACAGAATATCTTGATGCTCAATGGCTAAGAAAATGGAAAAAGGTATAATGAAAACATGTATGGCAAGATTTCCCCCCAAGGATGCCACGCAAAATGTATTCTGTATTCACCGGTACCTTCTAGATGTTATGTTATGTAAAAATGTACCCCTAAAGCCTTGTGCAAATATTTAAAACCTAAGTAAGCAAGCAGAAAAAAAATGTTTACAATACATCTAACAAATATACAAGGCCATGAGGAGGGAAAGCAGTAATTACAAAAAAGTCCAACTCACTGTACTCATAATTATCAGCAGTAAGCACTATTGTAAATAGAACATGAATAAATCAGAAAACACAGAAAATTATGTAAGTCACAACAGAATCTAGGTTATAAATCATTCAGTTTTCACTCCAGTTTCAACTCCTTGCCTGACTTCTGAAGAGGATCGCTACCAAGTTACCACTAAAAGTAGGTTTTGTACAATAACGACTTAAAGGAAGGGTATTTCATTGTTGAAAGTAAGACTTTGAGAAACCATTTGGAAACCAGAAAGGTCTACTGGAACTGTGCCATAATAGTGTAAAGAGGACAATGTATTTTGTCATCCCGGGGTGCAAATATTTAAGAGTTATGAGTTATCTATGCACAGATGGCCAACACTTTGTGGTGAAGTAATTAAGATTTTTAATTTGTTCTTCATGATTTACAGCAGTCTGACCTAGTGAGGGCATTGCAGCTACATGATGAACAGAACACTGTCAGTAGTTGTCAAAAGCCCATTAAAACAGAATATGCAGCCTTGTAATTATATGATACAAGCTTTAGACTAACTAAAAAGTTGATTGATTCCTGTGGGCAAATGGATCATTGCAACAGCAGAGAGTAAAACAAAATGGTTAAAGTGGTACAATATAGAGCACTGGAGTTAATAGTAGAAAATACCAATGTTAATTCTATGGTAACAACTAATAATTATTTTCATTATCAATTAATGTGTCTATTATGTTTTTGAATAACTGATTAATTGTTTAGTTTTTCAAATAGTGAAAAATGTCCGTTACATTTTCCCAGAGCACACGGTGGCCAACAGTCCAAAAGCCAAAGATAATGTACTTCACATGTGATTAAATATAAAACAGAACAGTAAAAATTCTCAATCCTCACAACCGAAAAGCTGATAACAGCAAATTTGGTAATATTTTGTAGCTGTGTCTAAGAGAATGAGTATAATTCCAAATAAATCTAAATTTAGTCCTTGGCCACATGTTAGAGAAGGGAAGGAAATCTGGACTGCAGAGCTTTTTATAGATGATACATGTGTCTTTGATCGAGTTTTTACCTAATCCATGTGTATGAGAAGAAAACATCTATTTTCTCCTTTTTACTGTCTCAACAGATGGAAAAAGCCCCAGCTGTGTGTCAAAAGGCAATTACCAGTCATGCAATACAGAGGATGTGGCCAGAGGGACCACCCCCCCTCCAACGCTTCACAGAGTTAATCATACCATCTAAAACCCTGTCATTATGGAATGCATGTCTGTGTGAATCAGTCTTTTATGTCTGGTCACTAGCATCATCATTACTTGAAGGGAAACCCCGTTATTTGGCAACATCAGTGACCCCATATTTTGACACACATCAGTACAATTAGGCATTTCATTTCCACACCTCAATGAGCAAGAACAGACAGGACCACAGAGAGGGAGGGAAGCGTTGAAATAGGAAACAAGGCAACAGATTAGTTTCCACATGACCACGATGCATGTTTCGATGAGTCACTTAATCGAAGGTGAGAAACTGAATAATTTGCAAAAAATGCACTGATTGTTGCTCCTTGAATGTGAAGATTTGCTGGTTTACTCACTTTTATATCATTGTAAATTAATTATCAATGGGTTTTGGGCTGTTGATTGGACAAAAGCAAGCACTTTAAAGATGTCACATTGGGCTCTGGGAAACTGCGATGGGCCTTTTTCAATCATTTTTGACAGTTTTTAGACTATAAATGATAGAAAAATGACAGATCATTCACTAATGAGACATAATCATTACTTGCAGCCCTAGACCTAACTTAACCATCTCTCATAACAATGCTGCCTGATTATTCGTGTATATTAATTTTTGGAAACTTCACTGCTGGAACCAGGCTGCACACACACACACACACACACACACACACACACACACATCAGTACAGCTTGTAGCAAAACACTTCAATCAGCTTGTGTCCCAGGTTGAGGTACAGTATTTCTAGGCACTTACAGACGAAAGTTCTGTTTACAAATTCCCTTTCGGGTTTGAGTGATGAATTAATTTAAAGGCGGATGGAATATTTCAGCTTTATGTCATCATGTTGCCATAAATCTGCCACTGGGGCCTGCCTCACATCATTTGTCTGCAGAAACACACAGTCATACTGGTTTGCTGATGCCCACATGAAAACAAGGACCAAGGCACCGACTGCACCGTACTGGCTTTGAACTCAAAATAGAGGTAGAAATAACAACATGCCACACAGAAAGCACCTGAAGGCCTGGACCACTCTTATCAGAAAATAAACCACCGACAGAACTAATCCCTTCCGATCGAAAGCTGCGCCCTAAGCACTCTTTATCATCCGAGCTCTTAAATCCACTGTCCTGAAACCCTGTTCTGTTTTGATCTTCACAGAGTAGGTGTATTTTATACTGGTTAGATCCAATGCAAAGGGCATATTGTGTGAGGGTGTGTTTTCCTGTTTGATCTTGTGCCCCTCTCATCTGTCTCTGACTCAGTTCTCCCCATCTAAGCCAAAATCTGTCCTTCTCACCACCCAGATCACACATCTTTCACCCTCACAGCTTTGATCTTGTACTTGAACTCCCACTCTCTGTGTAAACATAAATAAATGCAATAAGACTCAGTATTCAACTAATACAGGGTTTCAGGTACATGCACCTTGGGTCTGTTCAGCTCTTTCCTGGCATAAACAGACTTTGTACGCAATATTACTAAAGTATTGTAAACTAACGTTATATGATATTTCTCAAATTCCTCAAATCATGTTTATGTACAGTACCAGTCAAAAGTTTTGTGTGTCCAAACTTTTGACTGGTACTGATTGTGAATAAATTGAGTTAGCAATGCTGGACATATCATTAACCATAATAAATAAGTTCTTAGGAAGTTGGGAGGTGTAATGAAAGTGTGTCTAAAATGAATGGGGGGAGAATGTAGAGTGATAACTACGATTGAATTCCTCGACAGCTAGCTTAACTGCTAAATTATTATAAACATTTGACATATAAACGTATTTTTAGGCTTTTCTTGACTTGAGTTTTGCTAGTTACGTTATGCTAACTTTAGCTAAGTGTTAAGTTACCTTAGCTAGTTTCCCTCTCCTCAGTTGGCTTCTGCTGGGATAGCTATGAATTATAAATGCAGTTAATACCGAATATTCTTAAACGTTTCCTCTAAAGATTTGAGAAATTTGACAAATATTAGCTGTTAACTATTTACCGTTACGTACTGTAACTTTAACCCGACAGTTAAGCTAACATTACCTAGCTAGCAGGCTGACGCAAACAAACCTGTAAATAAAGTCAAGAGCAGCTTCTGTCTTTTGACTCCTCTCTGTCAGCTCAGGACCACGACACCTATGTGGAAGCGAAGATTGTCTATCAGTAAGATGCATCACTCAACACCCGAAGGCACTGACCATGTCGACATTTTAAGTTAATGCTCTCAAATCATTTGATACTCCTTAACAAAAACAAACTTGTATGTTGTGGTGAATTTTACAGCGTAGGTCGAGCGAGATGTCTGAACTCTCCTTATGTCTGACTGACCTGAAGGTAATTTCTCATGTTATGTATTTTTATACACATTTAAAATGTCCCTAAAATCATACTTCCATGTGATGTTATTCTGTGTTTCAGTTGTTTAAGGATTTGTCTTATAAGCAGGCAGATAAGGCCAACCCACAGCTTCTTGAAACAATTTGGACTGAAATGGAAAGTCACTCTACTAGATTAATGTTCATGTTTGAAGAAAACTGTTTGTTTTTTTTGTTTTGTTTTTTTAAATTCAGCAGTACAGTCAAAGAAGTCTGGAACATCTGTATCTGCAAAGAGACAAACAAGCACAGAAAAAGAAACAGCACGACTCAAAGTAAGCTGCTGGTTTTCTCTTAAATTAGAAGGAAACAAATCCACACATTTTGCTGCCAACTTGTTAGAAGCGTGAAGTTTAGTTCAAAACTTATGCATCTTGTACTGCCCTCCTTCCATGTGTTCTCTCTGTGCCTCATTTTTTAGATGAATAGAGAGAAAGATAATGAGACGCCAAGTGCAGGGACAGAATGAAAGAGTGATATGGAAATTTGTTCCCGATTGTAGGCCTGCTCCATTCAGTCTGTGTGTGTGTGTGTGTGTGTGTGTGTGTGTGTGTGTGTGTGTGTGAGAGAGAGAGAGAGAGAGAGAGCATATGTGTGTGTGTGTGTGTGTGTGTGTGTGTGTGTGTGTGTGTGACCTTCCAAACCATCAAGGTACAATCAAGATGTGAAAGGAATTGGAGATGGGGAAATACAAAATCAGATGTGTGTGTGTGTGTGTGTGTGTGTGTGTGTGTGTGTGTGTGTGTGGTGTATGAAGGGATTTCTGTAAAGTGTCGTGTACCGTGTAAGAGGCTTTGGTGAATGCTGGGTTGTGAAACGAGAGCTGATTCATGCAAAGTCATACAGCTCTCGTTGTCTCTCTCTGTCACACACACACACACACACACACACACACAACATGCCACATTGCCAGGATGCATGAGATTGACATGAAGAAATGTGGAACATACACAGCTGCTTATGGGAGATAAGATGAGCTGTGTGTGTGTGTATGTGTGTTTCTTTGTGAGAAAACTAACTTCTGCCAACTCTCTGTACCTGGCAAAACCATTTCCAGAAAGATTTTTTGCTTAGGGCAAGTCCTGATTTGAAAGCACAACCTGTGTATGTGTCACCAGATGATCAGGGCTTAATGTTTCAAGTTGGGTGGTGGCTGAGGAGATTCAGATGAGCGAGTTTTCTTCTCCAATTCTGAGTCTTGAAGGCCTCCATCCTCAATTTCTCCCTTCTTTTCCTTCCTTCCTGGCTAAACATTCCTCACACACCTGCCCCTTACACCTTATCTGTCTATTTCCCACTCTTTCTTTCATTCAGTCCCAATCCTACTCCGATGCATCCTACCTGCCCGTCAGCGCAAGAAGCTCTAATTTCATCCGTAATGTATGTGCTGTGCATAAGATTACAGCCAGGATGCATAGATTTCACTAGGAGGATCTTTCACTGAGACAGATGTGAGCTTTCAGTTTCAAATATGAAGGCCCATGTAAAGGGATTAGGTGCACCGATATGATTGGAGCTTAATCGCTTTTACGCACACACACACACTTAAAAAAAACACACATACACACACACATGCCTCCTAATTTAGTTGTGATGAACACACTTCTAGGTCAATAGGAGCTTTGCAACAGTGTACTAATCCGCTATGCTTTTTTGATTTACTCTCGGGGATTGGGGGAAAGTTTAGTTTTAGTACTTATTTTACACACTAGTTGCTTTTCTCGGTCTAGTGTGATTCTTGCGCCATCTATGACTTTGGGTTTAGGCTCGGTTTTATTCACTGTGTGATCGAGGTTGAATTAATGTTAAGTCGGTTGTGTTGAGTTGTTTGCTGCCTTGAGATGTTTTAATTTAATTCCCTAAAATGGGAACAGGAGCATGAAATTAGAAAATCCCCACAGTACATCCCAGTAGTTTTAGTTGAAGGGGGGGGGGGCAGATGGAAGCAGATAGCCGGCAGCAGGGTTGTTGTGCGGGAGCTTGACTTGCTTTCACAACATGAGTTTTTAAGGACATGATAATGGAGCTGTGTCCAAGCTCATTATTTTGTGTGCTATTGCACTGGTTTTGCAATATTTACGCATAATTGTGAACATTTGCTATGAATCCCCATCTCTAATATATGCCTGTATCTTAAAAAACAATATATCTAAACAAGAATAACAAGTTCTGAGTTCCCTTTCATACACAGTAAAAGGAAAAGAGAATACACACATCTACTTTAGTTATTACATGTTGACTATAACTATTAAGTCTGTGCAGGAATTCAGAGTAAAAACAAAAGGCTTGCTTCAGCATGTTAGGTAGACTTTGCGGTGTTATGTTCTGTTTTACCTGGTGGTTTAGAAGTAAACATGGATTGTGAAAATTGCTTGTTTACAGTATTAGCAGCAGTCCTCTCACGCATCTCTACACAACAGGGTTGACTTCCGATGAACTACTGCAGGTATTTGCTCGCTTGCTTTTGTAGACAAGAAGTTCACAATTTGGGTTGAGGAAATATTTTTACGTCATGTTGAAACTAGATTGTACTTCTTGAGGACGAGAAAGACGGAAGAAGGAATCACAGCTCTGAACCATGAAGAGCAGCTACAGTACAGCCGCTCTGATGACTGAGAATATCAAGACATCTGACACAAACGCACAGCAGGACTCTCTACCTCTAAATTCTCCTTGACATGTAGAACACAAGTGTAAATATGTCAAAATAGATGCGGAAAAGGATTTAGCTAAACCACTTGAAGGCATTTACCCTCAGGAGGAAATGTGGCTGACTTGACACTTAAACCATCTCCTGTAGCTTGTTTGACATTGTTAGTGGGGTTCATGAATCATCAAGCAAGTATTAAATCCGGCAGATCTGAGGAGTGTTATCGCTTTTTTCTATAAAATTACTTAGCTTCTCTGCAACAGAAGTCAAAGCTTTATACGTGGTGGCAGCAGTGAACCCTCAGGGCAGCCGTAGATCAACTGATGCTGAACCTCTGAGCAGGTGTGCATGCTGAAAAATGAAAACGTTCAATCATAGTAGACGTCGGCTTAAATCGGCTTTAGCTCAGGAGTCAAATGGGGACAAACCACGTTGTTCTTTTATCCACATGAGACTCATTTCAGAGCCAATCCAATCCTATTGTTACAGGAGATCTGTGTGGTTCCTAGTAGTATTATGGGAATTGTTGTTCTGGGAAGTTTGTGTGTATGTGTGTGTGTGTGTGTGTGTTTTGGGCTTAGCAATGATAAGCATTAATACTTTGAGTGTTGGTACTAATCTGGGTGGGAAAACGACTTTGTTGGAATGCCTTTTGGCTGTGTATGTGTGTGAGAGTGTGTGAGAAGCAAGTCTTTGTGAGTCGATGCACAAAGCCAAACCTGTTTACCGTGGTTTTTGTGCTTACTGTTGCTACAGCGTATAATAGAATATAATAAGATAGAAGTAGCTACAAGGACTGGTCAGGTCACAGAGTTGCTGCTCTTACCTTGATGGGAGTGCTTTAAAAGGATGGCTGCAGAGCCTTTCTGGCTTAATGGTGTAATGGGAGCTCTGCTTTCTGTGACATGGACTACATCTACCTTAACAAGGCGAGCATCAGTATTGCATATCACTATTGCTTTACTCCATAAATTTTAATTTCAAAGCTGGTAGGGAGTAGATGTTCTGGTCCATGTTGATATAAATCAGTTGAGATGTCTCCCAGACAACAGATTGAACATATCTCCATCTTGAGCCGGTGTTCATGTTACCAGTTGTTTATCATTAATATCTTTCTGTGAGTGCTACTGTACATAATGGCATGGCTTTTTGAGTAATGACTTTTGATTAATTAACTTATGAATTTTGAGTGAAGCATTACCAGGCGCCATAGAGATGTCAAAGAGCAGGCTTTGTAAATCAAAAACATCCCACCAGAACTCTTTTACAGCTGCTATAATCAATATTTTTCATAGGAGCAATGGCTCAAATGACTAAGTGTATGTAAATGTAACTGAGTGTATTCTTTCTTTTTTTCTTTCTTTTATATAAAATATATTTTTGGCATGACATGACAGACTTCTGAAAGGATAATTAATTCTGCAGCTCTCCACCTGGCTTATTCAGTGTGTAACTGATACCATTCAAGTATGGCTAAATATAATTATCCATTACATATCTATTGGCAATCTAATTTGTTATTTAAAGCCTGGGGACACTTCCTTCTCTAATGAGATGATGGATGAAAGGTTTTAGCTGGTCTGTTGGCAGGGAGAAAAAAGGGGGGGTGGGGGTACTGTAAAGGTTGATGCCTCTCCCTTCTATTTGCTCAAAAATGTAGATGCACATGTGTCTGATGGTATTGGCCATAAGCACATTCTCTTGGCCTACACAACATCGCCACACCATCCTCAAAAGGTCTGTCTCCAGAGTCATAATGGAAGTGATTCATCTCAGCTATGAAAATCATTCTCAGGGGGTTTTGCGTCAGTTGCGTGAGAAAAAAAAACAGATTGTCTACCAAACAACGGAAGCTTCTGATGATCTTGTGACTGCAGCCTCATCAATAAGTCAGTGTTCCTAATGTACCACATGAACAGGAGTGATGTTCTCTGCAGGAAAACTGCTGAGAGAGTCCTCGTGAACATGCATGACTCATCTTTGACTGAACATCAATATCTTCAGGGCTAATGGCTTGATTGTGACCTAGATGACGTTATCCTGTTCAGGTCAGCTCCTGGTGGTCTCAATAACTTTATTATACCCTCATGACTTGTTATATCACCATTATATCACCAAAGGCAATGTGATGCCGGTAAGTGTACTGTATTTATGCTGAATCACCAACAAGTGGGACAAATTTAAATATCACATGCAAATGTTGCTATTATTTCAGTCCCCAGTCGCATTTATTCTGCCTAATATTGCCTCTACATCGAGGTGTGAGGAGCAGGTGTGTGATGACATTTTAGATGAATGTTTAACAGGGAAGGAAGGAAAAAAAAGAAGGAAAGGAAGGGAGAAATAGAGGTGGGAGGCCTTTAAGAATCAGAATCGGGGAAGAAAACTCGCTCATCTGAACCTCCTCAGCCACCACCCAACCTGCAACACTAAGCCCTGATCATCTGGTGACACACACACACTCACACAGACGGGGCTGTCAAATCAGCCAGTCAGCAAAAAAATTTATCTGGAAATGGTTTTTCCATGTACAGAGAGTTTATTTTGCCTTTGCTATTAAATTCTGGCCCAGCAACAAGCTCACAAGACCAACTTGTATCTTGTAACTTGATGTTTTTCCTGAGTGTAGCCAACCCTGCTCCGTGCAAGCAGCTTTTATCATATGCCATTTTTTGATAGAGATGGGAATATTCACTCTAAGCTGAGCTGTGAGCAAAAGATCCGTTGACTAAATGGCACGAAAGATGTCAATGTCTTGTCGTGTAGAAAAATCTTTATTAAAGAATAGCACCACTAATGAAGCTCTGCTAACTTGGTGACAAATACATTGCGCTTCCTACAGTTGACACAGTTTGATTTGAGGCAAGGATGCTAAACAGGGATAAAACAGCATGGTTTGGTGTGGTTATCCCCAGCTATGAGGCCCGAAAGGTGACTCATGAAGCTTGGTTTGTCTTGGTGCAATTAAAGTTGGTTAAATCGGGCCGGAAAAACAGCAATAGTGGTATAGATCTTAAAATGGTTCATTGTGAAAACAACTAAGCACAAAAGCACAATTTCAGCTTAGAATACCAACTCTCAACGTATAGAGAACTGCGCCCACACACATCACCCTCATGTTGACATACATGTACAGAAAACAGAACTGAGTGGTCTTCTTTGTGTCTTCTTGCCATATGTGTAATGTTTAAATGTCAGGAAGTGCTTACTGCTTATCTCTGCTGCAGGACGGTATAGACAGTATAGCTCTGTACAGTAACAGTTACGGCACCACACGGTCTGATCGGATCTTCCGATGTGACATGTGACTCTTCAACAATCCACTCTTGTTGTTGCTCTTTCCTCCCATGACTTTCTCCTCCACATTCAGTAAAGGAACAAGTAGCAGCACAGACTGTAGATTGTGCCAGCCGCGGTGGTCTGACATGTTAATGACTTTAAGCCTGCGCATTTGTTTTCTTCATTTCCTTTTAAAGGGTCAAAAGTTACCAAATGCAGAAATTTACATAAAAATGCATTGATTGATAGGTTTATTTATCTATTCGGGTGACTTGATGGTTGCTGAGTTGTGCAGTAGATCCACGTTTTAGCGCACATGGCATGAGTAGACGCAATTCTCACAATGTGATGTAAAATGTAAATGGTATCTGAGCTGAGTTTCGAGGTGGTGAGACACTGCGTCAACATGTGTTAGATATAGACAGTCATTCTTAACACACAATCGAAGTGCATTGACACTGGAGCTCAGTACATCATGGTAACGATGTCACCGCTCTCTCCCTCTGTGTTTCTGTCAACTCAGTGTCTTCCTCAGGGCTGTATAATGATCAGGTCACTGTTGTGTGTGTGTCTCCTGTTGATCGTGATTTAAAGATTCATGTCAGTGTACATGTGTGTGTTTGCGTATGTGCATTTATGTAATAATGCCAAGGCTGATCTGTTCATGAACTCATTTTTAACAGTAATGAATAACATAGTCTCCTATGTGCGGTTTTGTGACTCCAGGACAATAAAGTGATGTATTGTGTCGTACATGTATTATGCAGCTGCACTCACAGGTGCCAAAAGTTTTACTTTGTTCCTGTGAAAGGTTTTGCTGGTAGATGTGGATTTTCAAATGTCTGAATTTCATAATATTATAACTTGATGTTAAAGTATGCTGACACCATTTAAAAACAGCAGATGTTTTGAGATGAACATGAACGGCTGCTAACTTCAGAAGGAGCTCAGGAATAGCTAATTGGAGGGAGGCGGCATCCACCCATGCAAACATTGTTCCAGGCAGATCATCGCAGAAGAGACTGTAGTGAATGACAAGTACCTCGTCTATTAAATTTGCAGGCGGGTTGAAGATTCGTGCGTAACGAAAGAAATGAGTTCCAAGCAACTGTAAAGAATGTGGATCAGGTTATGTAAACCTGTTAGATTTTCATGAATATTAAAAAATAAAATTAAAACATCAAAGCTTTTGCGCAGAGGTGCCAAAACATATAAAGCGGTTATAAACTTTTAAAAAGAGAAAGACTGACAGGCTGCCATAGCTGAAATCGCATGCAACCTGCTCACACTAGATGACTTTACTTTCTGGCTGTGCTTTGAAAAGTGAATGCGAAATTTGTGGGAGGCGATCCTTCTGTCAGTGAAAGATTAGGTGAAGCAAAAGAAACTAGAATTTAAAATGTCAAGGTGTTCCTTTAACCTGCCTCAAGCCCCCCCTACCTTTATGTAGCATCCCTAAAATTACTTCTGCAGAATTTTTCATGGTGAATTTTCCACATTTTTCTTGTCTTCCACCTACCTTCGTCACTCCCTTTAAGGATATAACTATTAAGTAGTGTAGTTGCCATGTTTACTACTCAGATACATGTTCAAAGTTAGACCAACTGTATTAATTCTAATATGACAAAATCTAATATACAAAAATCACTTCATCATTAAACAGTTATAAGAAACCTTTAAAGCCATTTATGGTAATGGACCAGTTTTATCACATTGTGGTTTAAAGGATGAGGCTGGTGTTTTTATATATTTTCTTATTTTAAACAAATTCCATAAAACATGTAATTTTGTTTTTTTTAAAAATAACAAAAATTCTCAGAAGTTCTCCTCATAGCTTATTTACACTTTAGGTATTTACTTCTCATCCACAGTGACTTACAATGAGTGAGGATTTGGGGGTAAAGTGATCTTCAGCAGGATCATTAGCCACAACTCTATTCCTCCGTTCCTCCCTTGATCCTTCAACCGACCCAAATTCTTCTTTTTCCACCCCCGTGCTCTGCTCCTTCCCTTCCCTTTTAAGTGCTCCTCTGAATCAAGGTGCTCTGACAATTGCTCTGGAATGACAGTCTTTCACCCTAATCCTCAGACCTGTTGTCATGGAAATTGGGCTCTCCAAACGGTGCTATTCAGCGCCCCTTGCATGAAACATGAATGATGAATTTGAGTTTTTGTGTGTATCACTGTATGTGTGTGTGTGTGTGTGTGTGTGTGTGTGTGTGTGTGTGTGTGTGTGTGTGTGAGGGCGGGGAGGGGGGGACAACAGGCGGATTTCAGCAGTTAATCACTCTTTCTGTCATTTCATCAAAAGAGAAAAAAGGAAGTGAAGTAAAAAGAAGGCGAAAAAAAAAGATGTAGTGAATGGAGAAAGGAAGGTAGAAAATCTGCCCAGTGGTTAATTTCTCAATGCAGGATTGCTTTCAATGCATCCGCTGACAGGGCTAGTGGGTTTGCCTAATTGCTTTGGGCTAAAACCTGCTCGACAAAGAAAAACTAGGCTAGGCGCTTAGCCATCTCAAAATAGATAGAGCTGAATGCCTTAGTGTCTTTGGTACTGATGCGATTTGGCCAGTTTTAATAACCTCGTTAAGACTGAAATATGGAAAGCGAGTGTCGATAAGGAGTGATTCTACTGATTTGTGCTCTAAATTCTCTAGACTGCACTCATCACTTAGTTTGTGTTGCAGTACTCTTTTTGTATTTTTGTTGTATTTTCCCCTCACTGCTAAACATTTATTATTACATTCTGTTTCTCATCCCAGTGAGTTTTATTTATTTCTGACTGAATTATCTCATTTTGATGAATGACCTCCTTGCCAGTTGAATGCAGTCATGCGAACAGTGTTGCCATATTGAGTGTATTTCCACCCAGATGGACTACTTTTTATTTGATTTGGTGGGTGAAAAAGGTTTTGGGCAGCTTGAGATCCTTTTGGTACCACTTAGGCGGTTTCCGCCAATGAAAAATTAAAGGCTATATTTCATTGAGTCAGCCCATTCTCTCCTCCAATTAGTATAGAGATTGACATCGCTGTGCCCAGTCTGCCACAAGGCGCTACGCTGGGTAGACTCGATCCCTCGATATGCAGTGACTATGATGACAAACCCAGATGTAATTTCAGTTCATTAAACTAGGCTGAAGTGTTTTTCTTTAAAACAATGCATTTGATTTTTTGTTTTTTTCTTGAAATTTTAGTTTAGAAGTCATGAACCACAGCCACAGAACAAATCAGGGAGGCATAGAGAATTCCTTCCTAAGACCATAGAACAAACCCAACAGCCATTACTGATGAGCATGTTGTCTAGAAGCAGGCATATTTGTGACTATGCTGTCTGTGTTTGTGTGTGTGTGTGTGTGTGTGTGTGTGTGTGTGTGTGTGTAAACATAACATAAAATACATAAAATATACATAAAATATCTTCATACTTCATATACATACAGTATGTTGGACAGAAAAAAACAACACTCAGATACAAAGCAAAATATGTGACTACTTTTATGATGCTGATGGGGATGTTTGGTTTCAGTCAAATCTGGCAGTTGGCTTCTCCACTTTACCTCTAGTAACTGAAGAAGAGAGCTACAAATGATAATCAGTGACTTGTGTCAGGGTGTCACTCTAAAGCCCCTTTCACACATGCACTGCCACCCTGAACTTATCTAGACATTACCTGGAGGAGCTATATGTGAGAATGCAAATGTCTGAATTAGTTGGACATTAAATGGACTTTAACTTGCCAGCTGCTTAGTACAAAATCCGTGTAATGTGCGACTGAGCCCATGTGTGAATAGAGCAGGTCATTGTCCAGAGAATTAACAGTGAGTGAGTAGGCATGTTGATGACGTTTCTATCACTTGACTGGCATGAAACAGGAAGTATAAAAACATCCGAGGGTGAAGATGAAGGGTCATTTACATGAAGACACAAACGAAAATGTCTAACTGGAGAGATGACAAGATTGATATCAATCAGTTACAGATGAGTCGGTAGACTCATCCACCATCTTCAATGTGCTGTTAACAAAACACTGCATACTTTTTGCAGCATGTCCTGTCTCCTGCACGCTGTACCCAGGTACCACCCCTCGCCTAAACCAAACGAAGTATTTCCAATAGGTGAGAACACCTCTGACATGGACAATCTCCTGTTGATATAGAAGCGTATTTGTTTCATCAGACTCGGGTGAGGTGGATGACTGAAAAACACATCTGAAATGCCTCCTTAGTAGACAAGCTGTTCTTAATAGCTAGTTAATAGCTGTATGAGGCAGTCCCTCTAGGAAATTGCAATTTTGCAGTTGCAATAATTAATGCAAACTCAAGAAATATCAGCAATATTTGCGAGAGCTTACAATTGTGCTTAATTACTGCAACTTTTCCGCATGAAATGTCCAATTCACTGCTTGTGATTGTCAACCAATAGTCACATTTCGTGTCATGGTAACTAATGTCATCGCATTCAGCAAGGATTCAGGAGCACATTCAGGTGGAAGATGGATAAATCTCACCTGCCAAAAATGACTGCCATAGACTGTGTGAAACATTTACCAAATGAGGTTTGCATTCAGTTTGTCAGAAGAATACAAGTAGGCCTAGATGTGTTGTTCAGACAGCAAAGATAGACATAATCTACCTCAAACATAAAAATGGACACTTTGGAAGTGAAACTATATTTTTATGTTAATGGATTTATTTTAATGGCATTATTGACTATTTTATTTGGTGCTAATGCTGAGGTGAAAGTTTATTTTAGTAAAGGCTTATAAATGGAAGTCTTCAGTTTTCATATAACTTTGAGCCCATGGTTCTCATGGTCATAAAATAAATTAAAAAATAGCACTGAAATATAGTTGTTTCTATGACATGGAGTATGCTTTTTATTGAAGGAAATGATTACATATCACTTTTCATTGGTAGTAGTTTTTAAAAAAAATCACATTATTTTCCTTTGCTTGCAATTTTTCTTAAATCCTGCAATTTTACTTAGAAAAGAGCACATAAAACATATTATAACAATTTTTTGAGTAGAGCCACAGGAAACTCAAGCATTTTTGCCAACAACAATCACAAAAAAACTCGGTGAAATCCTGGAGGGACTGATAAGGTGTTTGCATGGCAGAGTATCAGGATTCTTTGTTGATATCCCAGTTAGCATACTGGCTTTCTGAAAAACATGGTAGGATTTATCTCCATTTTAATGCAGTAAAAACCTTTGAGATACCATTGTGCATGTAACCATAGAGCTGAACTGAATAAATTGAACTGAGACAGAGAATAATATGGAGTACAAAGACTGAATATATTATGTTTCTTTGTGCTTATTAATAAGTGTTCGTGTTGCTCTTGATTAACAGTGGATAGAGTACATCACAATGGACTACATTATAGTGCGCACACTTCACTGTTAATCACACATTGAGAGGTTCAATAGGTCTGTTGCCATAGAAACCAAAAATGAATCGTGGACCCAATCACTTGACATGTAGTTGTTCCAGTCATTAATGGAGAACTAATGGAGCACTTTGTCTTAATTACATTATTGTGTGTGTGTGTGTGTGTGTTAGAACTTTGTCTTTTAGAGTCAGTCTGATGTGACTTACAGAAACCTCCAAGGTTGTATGTTTTTCTCCCTTTAAAGTAATATTTCACAGCAAGACAGCAGTCATGTATTCAGCAGTACTCCTGTATGAAAAACATCTTATGATCTCTTGTGGAACAGCAGATACTGACCCAGTCAAACAAACCAAAAAATAAAAAAACAAAACAACCTAAATGAGGCAAAACTGATCAATGGTCACAGTATGCTTTGTTCCACTAGATTTTGCTTTAACATCATGGTCTCATATCATTTTTTTACCATGTGTGAAGATCATATTACACTTTCTTGTTCAAACTAGCACTGATAGAGCTTTTCACCTTCTCAGGAATGTAGTGGTTGAAGAGGAACTGAGATCCTTTTCTTAACTAAAAGTACTGCATCCAAAATCCTACTCAAGTACAGAGTAAATTATCAGCACAATTCACTTAAAGTGTTAAAAGTAAAAGTTGGTCTACAGAAAACGTACCCTGTGACTGATATATTATCAGATATTACATTAGGTTTCTTTCTGCTACACAAATTGATATTCATTTTCCTTTGTCTATCTTTGCTTTTTTGGTAAAATATTAGATAATTTTATCTTTTCGGGTCTCAGCCGGTTATTTATTGAGACCTTCAGAGAAGTCTCTTTGGTGAAACTGATAACAATGTTTAGCATCTGCAACATGACAATGTGTCCTTGAATAAATCCGTTTTTTTTGTGAGAAGTCACAAGCCAAAAAGTTTTGGGAACCAATGGTTTAAGACTAAACAATGTATTATATTTTATATGCTTATCTTATCAGAGGATAGGTTCAAATTGTCCTAAGTCTGTCTTATAACAAGAGTCATGCAATAGTCAATGCAATTGTTTATTCCTAAAGTGATGCTAATGTAAGTGATGGGGGACAAATTGCAGGGAACCTATCCTTTAATCTTAATTGTAACTAGTAGCTGTTGAATAAATGTATTGAAGTAAGTACATATATAGTATATACCTCTGAAATGTGAAGTGGGATAAAATGTTAAAAACCTCAGGTAAGTAAATGTACTTAGTTACATTCTACCACTGCGGGAATAATCATCTTTATTTTGTGTTTCTCTCCTTGCTTCATGTTATTGTTTACCCCTTTCCTTCTCTCCCTTTCCCAATATGTCATGCTATCTCCAGTGAACTCTGTTCTTCCTGGTGTGGTTCAAATATTGGCGCAGCTGCGTATCACTACCCCTGTCATATGATGTTGTTTTCATGTTTTGAGCCCTTGATTTCTGTCAAGTGGAGACAGAGAGACAGAAAGTTCTAATCACCTTTCAGCTAACACTGTGTTCTTCTTAACTTCCTGAAAAAACATCTGTTCTGCCAGACGTGTGTGAGAAGTAGTTTATGACCTTGTTTGATGAAAACGATGCAGTCAGTTCATGCAACTTTATGTTATTTTAGACGTGCAACTTAAAAACACATGCTGTTCCTGCTGTTTCCTGTCTATCCATTGATCAACCTCTCTTCATTATGACAGGCTGCATCCTGTCTGTGGCATGCCTGTCATTTCCTGTGCCAACGGTAAATGTTGAAGCAAGTCTGTTTATTTGACATGATCTCAGGATAGTAAAAAGATTTTCCATTTTTTGGGATGATTCTAAGTACTTTGTAATGTCACTTTCACAGTCAAGTATCTCACCATTACCTGATAAAGTCAGGGATGAGAGAGATTTGTAAAAGTGTTAGTAATGTGGTCTGCTGGATCATTTCAGAGTCAGACTCACTTTCTTTGCCATGCACCATTAATGTGCAAGGATTTGTGAGATTAGCAAAGACATGAAAGATGAAAATGAAAAAAACAACTTTTTCAGCACATGTTTTATATTACATATTCATGTTTTGATTGCAGTAATCTCACTGTATAGATTAATATCCTAAAGAGGTGATTGTAAAGTAATATAACTGTGTTTCACTTGTCTCCAGAGTACAGAGAACATGGTAACAGGTAAAAATGAGAATGAGAATGAAAAATTGAGTGCCATGCACAACTCAGCTGACTGATTCCAACTCTCAAAAATGTTTCTTCACTATGTTTTGTTCATTTGCACAAGATTATCTTTAATGCATAAAATGTGTCTCTGATGCACCAAGTTATGTTTTTCAGTGTCATTCCAGTGTTTCTAAAAACATGCCCTTTCCTCATTTAGCCTTTTTATGTAATAAATAAAGGCTTCATTGTTGAACTTGGAAATTGCAGTTTTACAGAAAATATTCATCACAAGGTCAATATACTTCAAACTTTCAACCACATCTCACAGCCTTCCTCAGCAGATGGAATGTGCCAGGTTATCATGAAGAAGACTTTAGTTGTTATCACACAAGTATGGAATTTTGGGAGGCCGGAGGTGAGGGGGGGTCGTAACCCCTGTCTCTGGTCAAGGGTGGTCTCTGGTGTCATGATAACAACTAAACCATCTTCATGACAACAAAACAACTCCATCCACTCTGGAAACACCAAGTAAGTCAACCTTGTGATAAGTACAGTATTCTTTGGCAGAAAAACGGAATAATTCATAATAACTTAAGTCCTAATTGCATCATTGTTTCTGCCAAACCACAGTCATGGTTCGCATAATAGTTGTAGCTCATGTAGTTTGTGAGTCCAGTTGAATGTGCATTTAAAGGCAGATAATGTCATCTTTACTACATATGCCGGAATTGAAAAGAAACAACAAAAAAAAAGCTAAAACTAAACTTGTTAGCATCAAATTTGCACAATATCTGAAGAGATCTTGCATCTGTGCCTGCCATATTGCTGCCTCTGTCCTATTAAAATGCTGGGTTATTCTTTTTGATCCATGCCATTATCTTAAGGTAATTATGCAAACCCCAAAACACAGTGGCTTATGAAGGCTGCCTGTTGAAATGAGAACACAGCGCGCTGATATTAAGCTACACAGTTGTGTCCCTTTAATCCTTTCAACACTTCAAGGATAAAACCAAACACAATCAAGCCAAAATAAGCTGCACCTTTATTTTCTGACAGGATGTACTTTGTAACTTCAGCTTGACCTTGATCTGATGTCAGCTCTGAGGTTTCCCACACTAATTGTTATGGCTAAGACTGGGCTCAGGAAGGCAAGCAAGAGAATTAACTCAACTTCACACCACTCTTTTTGTTGACTTTCCAAAAGGAAGAAGGGCCAGTAGGAGCCTCCTCTGGTCATACCTGCTTCCTCTCAAAGCTTAGCAACGAGGAAAGTGTTACTACGGTACGTCAAAGGGGTCAGCAAGGTACTCTCTGTCCACTCACACAGCAACAATCACAAAAGAGGTGTGTCTATGGGGTCAAGTTGTTGAAATGTACCACTTCAAGTTTCTTACAAATAGGACACTAAAATTTTTTGACAGATGAGCAAAATCTGTATTAATATTACATGCAGGGTTTGAGTCAGAACACATCATTGTGACAATGCCCCCCTTAACATGAATATACAGTACATACAGTAATATGGTATATGATTTAGTTTTAAAAAATCTTGTTTAGAGTAACTGAAAAAAAATAAAGTCATATGTCTAATATAACATAGCTAATAGCACTTTGTAGCACTCACTGTATTGTTTATTATCCTCCTTGGATGAAGCAGTAACCCCCAGAGAACTGGATCCATTTGACTCCTTCCGAGACAAATGTAGCTCAAACACAGTACATGCATGAGTGTATGTATTGCACATGAGATGTGATGTGTGTGTGTGTGTGTGTGTGTGTTTGTGTGTGTTTGTGTGTGTGTCAGGTACGGGCCTTTGACAGCCGTCTCTGCTGTCTGCTCCTCCTATTATCTCATCCTCTCTCCACATGTCGCCAACATCCAACGCAATAATTAGCAATCAGTCTCGCCACAGTGGCTCCATTCACTGACCTGGTACACACAGTGTCACACACACATACACACACGCGCACACTGGGCCGAATAATTGACGACCTTCTTAAAATGATGTTTTCTTAGCTGGTCATGTGTCTGGAGAATGTTCTTATCTGCCGTGAAGAGTCCTTGCATGCTTCAGCTTAAGGACAATAAACACTCGGGCTGTATGTGTCCCTTCTGACAAAGGCGTGGAAGAAACACAATATAATGGCACAAGGGAGAGAACAATCAAAACGAAAGGAGATTACGGCAAAGTGGGAGCACACTGAAATAAAGTCAGGGGACAAAAAGTAATAGGAGTGAGACTAAAACAAGGTTAAGCCAAGTACAAAAACTTATTAGAGTAAATCAGGATAATAGAGAAGCAGGAGCACTTCCACATTCAGATAAACCTCCGAAGTTAACAGGAAATGGAAGAGGCACTTGAGGTAATAAGGCTTCCATGCATGTTCATTTCCATTGTAATCAGTTTTTCCTCTCAATTTGAGTGCAAAGCAAAAAATTACAAGTGCAAGAGCTATTAAAATGCTACAAACAATACAAGTCACACAGCCTCTTTTAGTATTCTACAGTAGATGCAGAAACAAGGCCAGGGTATTTTATTTATTTCTTTGTGCGAGATCAGCATATAGAGGGGAAATGTCTCCTGACAAGTGAGGTTTTCGGACTCTGACAGCAGATAGTGAATAACTGCAGTCCTGAATGTTGGGAGAAGGGCAACCGTCGCTGCAGAGCCAGGAGAAGAGAGAAAAAAACCCACTGTAGGTGGTCAGCAAAAAAAAACAGAAACAAAAACAGGAGCATCTGTGAGTTTAGTAGTCAAAGAAACCCCTGATTAGAATGTGATGCAACACTTTTCTTACCCTTTCAGATGAAGAAAGGGTAGACATTAAACTTTTTGCTCTGAAATGGCATCTTACAAAGGTCAAGAATGAACTTCAGAGCGAAAAAAAAATGCTCAAATGCTTACTACACTGTTTGAGATTTTTTGATATATTTTCTTACAGTTCCAGACAGACATTCGTTTCCTTTCATTTCAAGGAGTCCTCATATGTCAACGATAAAATATACTTGTCAGTGCCTTCCAAAATGACAAAATGTTATATGATCTTGTGCCCCTATTGGCAGGAAAATAGCAAAATTTGTCAGTGCCTTCCAGAAGAGCTGATATAACCACTACTATAAAAATGATTCAGCATTTTCTGTTCTTTAGGTTTGGTTATGTTTAGTCAAGTTTAGCTCATTAAATTTCACAAGTTGCAAATAAGTACAGGTTGTTTTAAGCATCTGAACATTTTTTGAGATTTTTTTGGTGGTGAGGACAGTCAATGTCTCAATTCTCTTCAGTATGAAAATTAATTACTGTTGAAACATGCTTATATGGGGTAATCCTTCGCTGTGAAAATCAAGTCTGCATTAATTTGTTACAGCAATAATGTAATTTTGGCAGAAATAAATTCAAACTTCATGTTCGTGGCTCTGTGGATGGCAATTTCTTTCTGTTGGCCTGCCAGTTCACCACTTCGGTCCTGACTGAAATACGTCAACACTTACTAGATGGATTTCCATTAAATTGTGTACAAACATTGATGGTCCCCAGAAGATGAATCCCTCCTGACTTTTCATCTAGTGCTGCAGAATTTCAAAACTTGCATTTATCCAGTGGGATATCTCAACAAAATGACATTCATGTTCCCCAGAGGATAAATCCTAATGATGTTGGTGATCCCCACATGTCTTCTAGGGCCACCAGCACGTTGATATTTGTGTTTCCGACTGAATTATCTCAACTGTTGGATGGATTAAGAAGTTTTTGGTGTGGTTTACAACTCTTTGTAAACTTCCTCTGACTTTTTATACAGCCTCATCATCAGGTCAAGTTTTAGTTTACTGAATACTTTGGTTTATTTGTGTAACAGTTAGGTTTTCTTTACAATTAGCATTACAGCCTCACAGAGCTGCCAGACTCTCAGTCTCGAAAGCTGCTTTGAAAAATGAAAAACGCTGTGACATTAAGAGTATCACTGAAGCCAGCTTGTATCTGGCTTTCCCTTTACTGTATCTGAACAATCGCTGTAGCCCCTCCTGTCGTGAAATATTCTCCCGGCCAGTCTAATCAGCTTCTCTCTTCATCAGCAGTGAAAGACCTAAAGACACAACTTCAGCGGCCGCCTGCTGACCGAGTTGAATGAGTCCAAAAAGAAAGAGGGTCAGAAAACGAGAGGGCAGGGGAGAGAGAGCACCTGATGAAAGAAAAAGATTGAGAGGGTAAAAAGAAAGAAAGAAAAAAAAAACAGGCAAGGACAGGCTGCGCCCTCCGGTGCCTTTGTCCTATTGGCCAGGGGCCTGCCCGGCGCTGGCGGCAACCGATGACATCACTGTGTGAAACACGGCGGGGGAGGGCGGGGCTGTGCTGCCTCTTGTCACCCTGGCAACAGGTCTAATCGTGTGTGCGTGTGTGCTTGTTAGAGTTATGCAGTGATTGCCTCACCTCTGGCTAGAAGTCTGCTTCTCTTTTATGCTGTCTTTCACTTTCTTCTCTTTCTTTTCTCTTTCTTACTCATCTTTCCGTTCTTTCTTTTTCCCATAGATTTATGTTTTGTCATCTAAACAATGTTTGCTAATTTTAAAACACACAAACAAGATTAATCTGTGATCTCTTGTGACCGATATCTATCTCCTCTTCCCTTCTTGTTTAACTCCATTCTTCTCCAGTCCATGTATACCCTTTCATGTTTTCATCTTCCTCCCTCCTTTTCCGTCCTCTTTCTTCTGAATCTCTTTCTTTCTCCTCCCCTCCTCTTCACTCTTTTCAGTATTCAGCTGAGTCTATCGTAAGTGGATTGGTGGTGTGCCCACTTAAAAGGAGTGGAGGAATCACACCACTAATCCCATTGTGACAGAACAAGAGCTGAGGCAGGCCAGAGTGTGTGTGTGTGTGTGAGAGAGAAAGAGAGAGCAAAAGAGTGTGAGGGGAGGAGAGTGTGTTTGAAAAAGGAAGAGAGAGGGATATCCTAAAGATGGGAATGCGATGGAAAAAGTCAGAGAGAGAGAGATAGAGGGGTCTTTGTGTGTGTGCCCTGTTAAATCAGGCATGTAATGCCAGCTTTTATTGGAAAGTCTCTCTAGACTCCTGTGATAAGTGGCGGGCTTCTCTGATCTATACATGAAAGACTGAGCGCAAGAAAGGGAGAGATAGAGAGAAAAGGTGGAGAGGAGAGAAAATGGAAGGAGGAAAATGTAGAAATGAGAGAGCGGAGGATCAGTGTGGTTCAGCCGTAGAAAATTACATTCTTCCACTTGCTGGGGAGCTTCGTGTGTTGTTTTCCTAATGACAAAGATGAGAGGAAGAGAGAAAAAAGGACAGAATGACAGATGACTTTACATTCACATGTTTCCAGACTTTCACAGCTGCATTGACAGGGCTGAGCCGTTTGTTTAAAGTGGAAATAGACAACTTTTTTGCTTTAACTTATTCTGACGTAAATGTTAATTTCACAGTGTAATGCCAATAGAATAATCTGCGTTTGGATTGGTTCCCTATACACCTCACTTTCACTATGTGATTCTATCTGCCACCGGGGATGATCTCCCAGGAAAATTGAGGCTCAATTTACAGCACAAAGGAAGTGCTTCAACCATCGTGTAACCAAAATAGGAAGAGGATAGCACTTTTGTTTTCCCCGGTAGCTATTGGTAGCTATATCACATAATAATTTGTTAGGTGGCCAACCTCTTTCTATTGTCTTATTGTTATGTGATAAATGTGGAATATTGCACAGGCAAATCTGATGACACACTACTTATATCTGTGAACGCTGAGTTTTAGTTGCATTGAGTTTACTACCTGAATAAACTTGTCTTTTGATTTCTAGAGGGCGTTCTTCCCGTTAGCTACCGTAGCTAATAAGAAGAAAGCCGTCTAGAAATCAGTTAGCTAAGCTCTCAGCCCTACAGCCACAGAATACTGGATCGGTATCCAGTCAGACTGGCTCATCTACTTGCTCATATGAAAACCAACAGACAGAAAATATGTTATCACTGTCTCTGTTACGTAGTTTCTTTCATTTTGTAAAAACATAAACATGCTTCCCACCCAGTTTGCCTTTCTCAACACATAGTAAACTTTCTATCTGCCTATGTCTTGTCTCCATTATAGACTAAATGTATGAACAAACTCACTTTTTCTCCTAATGTTTTCTAAAGTTACTCTCCCTTCCACCCCGATGCCAACCCCTGCTGTAGTTACTTTTTCGTGCAAAGCAATGTTGCTCAAACTATGTTATTACTATGCATTGCACATCATTACAATAGCTTTTGCCTGTTCCCAAATTCAATTTAAAATTGTGACAATTTCAATTTATCTCTTCAGTGAACATGCTGCTTTCTTCTGTCTTATTTCCAAAGTGGTGTTGATCATTTCTTCATGCAGTTAGACTCTGAGGAAAACAGTCCAATTGTCTTTGTGACAGCGGCGCAAACAATAATACCACTTTGAAACGCTTGGGGTTGTTTGAAAAGTTGTCTGTTTCCACTTTAAGGGCACTTCAGTGTCTCATTCACTTCTTCCATCTACATTTTTCTACTGATTCCAGGACAACAAAGATGCCCAGCTCCTCAAAGACCAAAGAACAAACAGTTAGAACCTCACTGTCAAAGTCAATGTAAAGAAGTAAACAGACACAAATTCATCCATGCTTCATAAACATAAATAGAGGAGAGGAAAAAGGAGAGACACTGGAGGGAAATAACAGAACGAACCAGACTTTCTGGTGAGCTCTGAGTTCAGTCAGGCTGAGCTGAACTCCCAGTTAGTATTTGTAGTATTTTGGCAGCTTGGGGTGAAAAAACACAAACTTGACTTTGCATTTTGTCTGAACACACAGTTAGAGAGCATGAAAGAAAACAAAAAACAGTACCCTTACACCTGTAACACCTGTACTGTTAGGGTTGATTGGCTTGCTCATCGGTACCTCCACACTTGCTGTCACACCACTGGCTCTCAACCTTTTTTAGCTTGTTAGCTTCTGACCCTTTAGAGCAAAGCAATGTCTACTCACCACCTTTTGTCCTAGGTTGTGTATGTCTACGAGCCACCACTCTTTGGCTGAACCTGAATCTGAGATTGCTTCTTTTGAATAGTTTCTGAGGTCTTGAAGAAGTAGAATTATTAACCGTTTCATAATGAAAAAGGAAAAATGAGAAAAAGTCTGCAAAAACTGTAAATAGTGCAACAGAAATATGTTACATTTCCAGGTAGGCATTTATCTCCGATTTATCTTGTGACCCCATTGGCGAGATCAGATCCACAGGTTAGGAACCTTTGCGTTCTCATATGTTACAGCTAATTAAATTCCTCAGCCTCCTTATATCTGACTGATTGACTCCAGAAAAATGTGAAAGCGGCCCAACTAATCAAAGACCAGGGGACAAAAGAAAAAAAGAGTGAGATTCTTATAGAAAGAGAGAGAGAAAAAAATAAAAGAATAAGAGACAGATCACAGGAAGTCTGGGTGTCTTCTGATCTCTGTCATTAATAAAGTCTTCCCTCTGTCCTTTCCAACCTTGATTTACATGCCTCGCACCATGCCAACAACAGTGTGGCTTTCTTGTCCTCCTTTTCTCCCTCAGCCCTCCCTCCCTCTTTCTTCCTCTCACACTCATCACCCACCAGGCGCAAACACACTTCTCTTTCATTCCTGACACTCCTGTTTTCTTCTGTTCTCTCCCACTGCTCCTCGCCCCGTGGGAGGTAGAAAGCGATTTATAAAGGCTGAAGTGATATCATTGTTAGTGGTTGTCCACTGAGCTCCCCTTTGAAACACACACACACACGCAGAAATTATGAGCGATCAAACGTGTACAGGTGACTGAGAAAGCAACGAAGGGACACAAATGCACACACACACATTTTCAGAAACACACACTATCTTCTTAGCGTTCTCTCATCTGCTATAAGAGGGTTTGTTCCCACGCCTTAGGGAGTGTGTCCTCATGACTGGCCAGCTATGTGTTTGTGCGTGTGTATGTGCATGTGTTGGAGAGTGTATCGGGACACCAGGGGCTCCTCCTTGGGGATTAAACTCGTGTTTTAAGGTCAGAGTGGGCTGCACTGCTGGTGGCTGGAGGGTTTGCCCACACGCACACACACACACACACACCTATGCACACACACACACACACACACACACAGCATCACTCTTGTCAAACAGAAGGTATTATCTGATTCCAATTGCAATATGGTGTGTGTTCGCGTCCGTTCTTGTGTGCCCTGCTAGCTAATCCATTAAAGTGCCCACGTAGGTCCCAGTAGAATACTCACATATACCAGGGTCTCAACTGGGGGATTACTGTGTGGGCAAGTGTTTGTACGTTCATTTAATGTTTAAATCACTTTGTTGCCAAAAGTGTTATTTTTGAGATGAGGATGAAAAGAACTACAATAGAGATACAAATCTTACTGCATAGGACCAATAGACTGATCTACTGGGTATTTAAGGCTCACAATTTTTTTTCATGTTTTACTGACTTTACTGAAGAATACCGTGTGTTTGGTTTGACATAGTCACACATTTTCATTTTTTCATAATATCTTCCAGATATTATGTCACATGCACCCAAAAGTTGATCGCTGTTGTTTACTGTAAATGTTCTTTTTCACATTTCTGCAACTTTGAGCTCAGAAAATGCTTCCTGTAATTAAAGTGAAGAGATATATTGTGAGAAAGTGCAAATCAGCTGAATATTATGTACTGGAGTCCCTCTAATTAGGCAATAAAAACTTTTAAAAATGACAGTGTTTTTGCAAAATTGTATTTATAGCCATGCTACAGTGTGGCTCTGTCTGACTTTGGTGATCCTCTGACTTATCATCTACATTTACTAGATAATTTGGCACCACATTTACAGACATTCATGGTTCTCAGATGATGAATCACAATAACTTTGCTGAGTTCCTGGTTTTTCCACGAGTGCCACCATGAGATTGATTTTTGTGGTTTTAAGTGAAATGTCTCACCAGGTATTGGATGAGTTTCTATGATGTTCATGTTCATGTTCACCTCAGGATGAATTGTAGTTCTTGGTGATCACTTGACTTTTCATCTAGAACCATCAACAGGTGGAAAATTTGATTTGTCCAAGACTTTGACCAAATACCTGCAAAATTAATGACATGCTCATTAGCCATAGCTTTAGCCAACTTTGTATTAAGTACTGACTGACAAATGTTAGCATGCTAACAAGCTAAACTAAGATGGTGAATATGGTAAAATTGATAAAAAAAACATCCGCTTGTTAGCATGCTAATGTTAGCATTTAGTTCAAAGCACTGCTGTACCCAAGTATATAGCCCCACAGAGCCTTTAGCATGGCTGTAGACTCTGTAGAAAGATACATTTCTTTTTAAACCAAGCACATTGGTTCAAACAGATGTTCTCTCACATATTATGTTACCACAAATTAGATTTTCTTTCAGTTTCCTGTTTAAAGAAGACATGGATTACCATATTTTACAGTATCTGAGACCTCTAGTGACATTGACATGACGATAAGCTTGGAAAATGCTTTCAGCAATAGAAAGTACAGGAAAGGAAAAAAATGGTGAGAAAGCTTGAGTTACTGGTTTTGCACCAGATTCCCTCAAAAAAAGTTGACAAAAACAATAATCAGTTCAATTGTTTACAATTCAAATGGTATTGTTAAAATGTGATTTTCAAACACATTTTTGAAAGATTAATTTAAAAATGTAAATTAAAACCCAACAACATGAGGCTTCTGTACATTTTAACTTTTTGTGTGTTATACTTTGAATATACTTTGTCTGTTTACATATGTGTTGTTTCTCAGAGTCATAGTGAAGACTATACATCACTATTCAACATCTTTAGTTCCATTTGTAGTGCTTGTTGTTACTTGTTCTCCGTTTCCACCATTAACTTGCTTCCATATCAGCCTTTTATCCTCACATGACCTTGACTGTGTAGATTTGGATGGTATCATTTACATCTAAATTAGCATTAGTTACAGGTATTGACTGCCCTGACTGTGAATTAAATCAACTCCATTGATCCAATCTGAGCCAACGACAGATACAATTGGGGCTGCGTGAGGGATTCATGCGATACTATTCAAAGTCCAAACAAAGGTAATTGGCTCAGATGGATTACAATGCCAGTGTTTGAATTAATGAAGTAGAGGATATTGTCAGGGTGACTAAGTTTTGGCTGACTCAAGCAAGAAAACCTTTCTTGCAGAAGATCAAGTATGGTATAGAAGACTGAATGGAGCTGATATTAAAGATCTAACATCTAGATTTAACATCTAACTCTTATAGCTATTTAGAATAATTACTGTGCCATTTTTCTTGAAAGGAAAATGAATTGCTACTTCTTTAATAGTGCTTAAATAAAAAGCCCCAGTCTTATCACTTAAGCTGATTATTTGGGCAGTGTTTTTGGGGTGAATCGAGGAAGAGGATTTTAGAAAGGGATGAGAGGCTTTAAGATTTGTTTTTGAACATGGATATTAATGCTATTTTAAATCCCATTGTTATGAGACATTGTGGTTTTAAGGCATCAGTGTCTCTCAGTTGACTGGTTTTTGGGTGCCACTGTGTGATTCTGTGACCGTCTAGACAGATGACATTTGTTGCAATATGGTTATTTGTGTCTAATGCACTAATACCTTTAAGCCAAATGTTGCGTGTTTGATGTTGCTTGAGCCATAACGTAGCTCTGGACATTCTTAACAGTATTAGTTAGTGTTTCATGTTGTAAACAGATTAATTCCTGGAATATTACAGGCTCTTAACGGCAAAGACTGCTGTTCATAGTTAACCATAAATATTGTATAATGTTTGTTTTTTTTTCCGGTAGGTTACATGTAATTTGTTTGATTTGTTCCTCACAGCACACTTGCAAGATAGCGAAATGTTTGCTTAATTAATTGAGGTCAGTTAAGGCTCAATGAGCATGTCAGCAAGTCTGTTTTCTCCTTCTCTCAGACATGAACCTTTCTTCCACTTGATCGGATGAATTCACCAATTGCTGGGCCGTCACCGGTCTCTGTCCTCTAGTTTTTAGCCTGGAAAAACATGGTGGTTGTCTTTCCTAGAAATCTCTCTTCCAAACTATCAACCAGAATCTGTTCCTGAATGAAATGGAGGTGAAATACAGCCCATGCAGTTGCAGGTGCAGTTTTTTTGGAGGCAATGAGTCACATTACTGCTTTGTAAATCCTCCAGGTGGTGAGCTCAGAGTGGGTTGTTTGAGTGAAAACATTGCAACTTTTTACTTTTTTTTGTAACCCTGGCCACTGGTTCAATCGGTCATGGTAGCATTATACTCAACAAAATAATTGCTGTGATCTCAGAAAGCGGCAACTTCACTAAAAGTAGATCCAGTGGGGCAACAAGTCATCATCAAGACAGTCATACAGGCTGTAAATACTGCAGTAGGTCAAAGTTGAACGAGGATGTTGGGTTTCTGAGACATTAGAGTTGTATTTTTACCATTTGCCTTCGTTTCCACTTCCAAAGAATTTAGCAAACCTGGGAGTTTCTCATCCTCAACTGACAAGTTGCGCTTGTTTACTCGTCTGACCTCTCCACCTAAAATTCAGAGGGAGTAGTAGATCAAATGGCAGAATCCTGCAGCAGAAAATTAGAACAACACGGTACAGCAAATCATTTGTGCCTACAGCAATCAGATTAATAAAGGAAAGATAGATGTGCATCTATCCTATTAGGTTTGGACTGTGTATACTGCACTTGAAATGTATTTTGATTGTGGGTACTTTGGATCGTGTTGGCCTTTGTTTTATACTTATATATGTTTGGACTGAATATTGGTTATGAGATACTTTTTTTTTTCAGAATATTTTGTATGCTGTATGTTTAGACTGGGTAATGATTGCGCGCAATTGGATTGTGAACATTATTTATTATGTATAATTAATTTAGATTGTATATTGGGACTGAATACTTTTATCATAACCATGACTGTTATCATGGCTGGAGTTACAAACCTTTTTGTTTTCCTTTAAATCTTTTAGTAAAGACCGAGCATATGAAATGCACTCTAGTTTTGTTAGGCCAGTGCTATGTAACATAATTCACACACATTTTTGTCTTGGATTAAATGTCAGTTTCCTCTATGAGCTCAGGCACATACAGTCTTTTACAGTCTATAAAACCTGCAATGAACTTTAGTTTCCTTTTTACATTAATGTATTCATTTATGTGTTAAGATCTCACCCACATCCCACTACAAGTTTTGTGTTTGTGTGTGTCTGTTTACCTCTATGTGGGAAATAGTCTGGGCTTCAGTAGCCTGTTTTAGTGTCAAGATACTGTTAAAACCATTTCTCTTCTAAGATGAATTTATTCATATCCAGGGGGAGACTATGAATTCTTGTAGCCTAACTTTTGACACAACAGTGGAAAAATACTGGCAAAAATATCTGTTATTCCAGTTTACAAGTCCATAACAAGTGCTACAAGTACTGTGGGCTGCATTCATGTTTTAAGTGACAAACCCAGTTATCTTTAAAAGGCTTCTGTTTTAGCTACAGTACTAGAAAAAAGAAAATAAAAGCCACTCCTGGCTTTAAGACACAGGACAATGACATGGGAGATATAACAGTGTGGGTGGAAAGAAAAAATACATAATATAAAGTGGCTCAGATGTACCCTGTATACTTTGACCTCCTTCTAATTGATGAACTCAACCCCAGAGCACATTCTGACCTTTAACTGGTCAACCTACAAAGACTCTGAGGACAGCCTGGGGCAAGCTGAGGACAGTTTCCAACAAACAGCGAGCTGGTCTGTGCTGTACAAACACAAAAATCTATTGTACAAGGTACATTTCTCTTCTGTCTTTGTGTAAACCAACACTGGAAATATCTCTTAACCTTAAATTTGAAACCATTATTTTAAACCATTATTTCCACTCGGTACATTTTCATTTTCAGGTCCATGAATCTTCATCTTTTTTTCTCCATAATTTCAAACACACCAAGCGTCATTATCTTAACTTCACCCACTTTATATCGACCTACCAGACGAAAAACGAATGCCTTCAATATTCTTGGCTCTCTGCTCACACCGAGACATTGTGTCAAAAACTACAGATGCATGGGACACAAATAGTCGCATCTGGAGGGCGCTGTCATCCTCACCACCTCCTTCATTGGTCTGACACTTTCTGCCGCCATCACTGTCACTGTTGTCAAGCCACTGTCCTGAACCCACTGTGACAGCAGTGAACGATCTTGTTGATTGCTGATTGAAGTGGCAATAACAGATGCAGTCGGATGGACATTTGACAACGCTGGTGCACAATTAGACCCAACTGTGGCCGAAAGTAAATGATGATGAAAGGTGATGAAAGGTTGTCAGCGTGCACACAAAGAGCGAGGGAGAAAGAGGGAGAGGAAAGGGAATCATGTGTGTACTTTACTGAAACAGTGCACAGTTAAAACTCCCTCTTCCAGGATATGCTTGCTCAGATTATCCACAGGACACCACTAAATTGCCCAAGCTGGTCAATAAGTGTACTTCTGTGCACGAGTATGTGAGTGCAGAGTAACCCATTATTGATATTGACAGTGTTGCCTCTGCTGTGCCTTACACTGTATTGACTGTTCAGAAGGCCCATTCCATTTTCCAATAGGCTATGTGTAAAATATTTCTGTGCCAAGAATGATCCTCCTTTGTATCAATTGGACAACATAGTTATAGCAGCTCTTGCTTTATTCATTATATTGTTTAGCATTAGTATATAATTATATTTCTATGGTTTCAATGGCTGATATTGATTCAGTGCTGCTGTACTGTACACATACTGTCAATACATTCATCTTCTTTATCTGCCCTCCATTAGTTGGAATGGTGAGATCAGATGTGTATTGATCTTGGCAGTGTAGGGACAGTGCTTGTATAGCGTGTAATCAGATGGCCTTTCAGCTTTATAATATGGGTTTATACACTATTTATACTTGTATAATTCATCTATATAATACTGGATTTGGACACTGTTTGTGGAAAATGGAGGCAGCCCTCTCAGCAGCCACTTCTGCCACCTTATTTTTGCAGCCAGTAAATAGAAATGTGACAGCAAAGCTCTGTTTCATTTGCAGTCTCACCATGTACACAGCTTTGAAATGTGTAATTTAATAAATGTAAGCAGGCGCTGTTTAGAAGAGGAGTTTAACAAAACTGACCTTACCTGTCTGTCTACTGGTGGTGTTGTACACACAATAAAGTGCACACACACAGTCCCTTGTACACACACACACACGCACACACACACCCCCCACCCCCTCTAAATGTCAGAAAGCATTGATTGTGAGATTGTGAGCAGGAGCCCACAAGCAATTTCAGGTTTAGTTTGTGTCTCAACAAAGAAATAAAAAAACTCCAACCGTGTATTTAAAGGTCACAACCAAAGAATGGTGAGACTCGACTCTGCATGTGTGTGTGTGTGAGTGTGTGTGTCTCTGTGTGTATGTGTTTAGTGTTACTTTCTCATTAGAGTGAGAAAATATGGAAAGTCATTTCTTTCTCTCAAATTCAAATTCAAATAAGCTTTATTGGCATGACATCAGAAACCTATATTGACAAAGCAGTACAGAAAATGCATAACATTGCGAGATGATTAGCAATAAATATACAATATGCAAATATCAATAATCATATCAAATACAATATAGTGAAAGGCATTAAATTCAATTCAACTCATGACCACACAGGACAGAAAAGTTGTCCATAATGTATGTAAGGAAAGAGTCCAGTAGATAGAAGAACACAGGCAGCTGTTATACTTTTACAGTTGTAATCATTCAGAAACATTCACTACAGAGCTTGTTTCTCTTAGTGTATGACAGCATATTTTGCAGCTAATGCTACACACTGACTTTTCTCCCCACATAGGACAGTTGCTGAGGATCAGGAAGATGGATAAATTCAGGATTAATTTTATTTATTTATTTTTCAAAGAAAACCTCTCTCAAATCCTTTTATTTCTCACAAGGAAGTTATTTTCTTTGAGTTGGAGAGTCTGTAAAGCGTTAGCCTATAGTTGGACCTGTTTCAAAAAGCCTGTAAAGTTGCATCGTATAAGTAACATAATGTGATTTTCTTTGTATTTGCTGAAGGTCAAGATACTAAAAATGTTTGCAGTGTTTGGCTGGAGCGGACAATGGGCCTCATGCAAGAACATTTTTGTATTCTCCTAAAACTCTCTTACTTTTTTCTGTGACCAAACCTCAAACCTAAATCCAACTCTAAAATGACTTCAAACTGATGGCAGACAAAACACTTCTCTAAATGTCTCTGCCCTGGTTAGGACTAGTACCTTACACACGCACACGCACACACACCACATACAAGGACACACATTAATCTGTCTTTCTGCAAGAGGAGACCCTGCTTGGTGTTGAATTTAATCTCAGTCTCAATCCACAGGCACTAATCCTACAGATTATAGACCCCTTACTCCAGTACACACACACACACACACACGTTATTAACAGCATCTTTATGTGTCAATCCCCTCTGAGAGATATTGCGCCCTCAGCGGTTGCCCACATGACACCATGGACACATGTTAACACACATATGCACACACATTCTCATGTCTAATACTGTATATCCATACATAATCATGTGTATGTATGTACGGTTACACCTGTGCACACATGCCCACACACACAGATGTACCATCAGTATACAGCATTTGACCCAAGACTGACCTCGCCATATTGTTGATTTTGAATGGATTGAGTCATTAGTGCAACTGCACACTCACACACATATGCAAACACACACAAACGCATAAATTATTAAGGTGATTAAGTTGTCGCAATTAATCTGTCTCAGTGTCAGTCATAAGACAAACAACTGAAATATGCTGACTTTCACCACATGTCAGAAGAATGATGTCAGGATTATACAGATACACGTCTGTGTGTATTGTGTAATCACATGTAATCTGTAATTATATAGACACTGGACATGGGACACATATAATCCCTGTGACCTGGTAAAGAGAGATAGGTCCAAAGATAAATGTAGATTATATCACCAATGAGCAGGATTAATAACATCTTAAAACTGAAGATGAAATATAGCTCGGAGGGGCATACAGTAAGGATTTTGGACACATTTGGGTCTCTGTGTCCTGCTGAATAAATAAATATTTTAATCTAGTACTCTTTTTCACCCTTTTATTTACATCTCAGAAACACAAGAAATGCTTATTCACTTTCTAAACTAGGCTATTGTAGTTTATATGAGAGCTTTGCTCCCCAGCTTTTACTTCATAACTCTTCAATTTCGATTATGACTGTCAAGTCTGTATACACTTGAAATAGTTATAATGTGCTTCACAGACACTAAAACAAATAAAAATCAAATAAAAATACACATTTTAAGGAAAGTGGTATTTTATTCCACTAGTACCTTTAAGACCTTGTTTATTTAGTCTCCATTTATACAGAACAAAATATAGAAGCAATTGATACACATGCAGTAGTGACTGATGCAGAGAGACAGAGACATCCATTATAAATGGTATTGATTCTAACAGAGAAATTAATTATTTAATGAAGATAGCAACCACTTGGCACCAACCTTGCAAACACCAGTAACACCATAGCAACCACTTAGCAACCACATCAAACATTCAAGCACCTGCCTATCCAACCCTTTCTCCTGGAAATTACATTTGTATGCTACTAATTCGTATTGCCAAATACATGTTGGGAAACATTATTGCTACATGTTGTATGTCCCAGTTTTTGGAAGAGTAGGAAGCGTCACATTTATGTATCGCACGCAAAACGAAGCGAGGAGGTCAGGATGGATGATGTGCGTACACCATAGACTGGAGTTTACATCCTGATTCCAATGTGTGCTTATAGGATTAAGCGACATAAGCACTTTGTTCAAGCTAATACGTTACTTAACAGTTCCTTTCCACGTCATGTTGATTAAAAAAAATGTCATCCTGGCAGCATCACATTTTGAAAATTTAATTTCAAGGAGACAGTGTTGGCCTATCAAAGCCCTCCCACTCCAATCACATTGCACTTTTCTCAGAAAACCCATTCTCTATTTATAAATGGCACAAACAGAAACATTTATTATTAAATGATGCATAAAAATACAAACATTTCTGGATAACAGGATAAGCCTCTATACAGTTTCATTTTATATTCTGGTTATATTCTGGTGCCCTCTGAGCATGTGGGTATGTATATGCATGAGAGGGAATAGAGATTATTATAATGGAGAACTGCCAGGAGAGAGTCGGTGTGTGTGTGTGTTTGTGCGAATGAAATGGAACGATGCCAGTGAGTCTGGATGGTTCCGCGTTAGCTTGATCTCAGAGCGTTGTGTCATGATCCTCATACAGCTGTGTGTGTGTGCATATATGTGTAGTTGGGATGATTAATCACTATGACAGTGATAACTTCTCTGTCTATCTCCATCTCTACTTCCTGCCTCTGTTCATCATTCCTATATCAGCTTTCAGCTCAGCCAATCAGTCATCATATTAAGCAGGTCACCAGCCGTGCATACAGACTGCCACCAACTTGACAAACCATTCAGTGGAAACTCTTGTCACACATCTTGTGGCACCAAAGAAATGTTAGCTAGTGTTAACGCTGATGTCATGCGCCTCATAAATAAAAAGTTGGCTGCATATTAGCATTATATCCACATATCCAGCCACTCTTTTCCTCTCTCTTTTTTCCTTTAACACCTGTAAAGCACATTGTAACTTATTTTTTATGCTAATAATGCTAGATTGCTTGCTTGCACATCAGTATAACATGTTAGCACAGTGTAGCTGCCAATTTGAACACAAAATATGGACATGTACATTATTTACAGATGTGCGTCCTGTTTCATAGTCAGGCAGAAGGTCAAGTGTTTAGCCTACATGATATTGCTAAGTCTTTAGGTTTTTAATTTTTCTTGAAATGCTAGCAGTAATTCATTCATTCAGTGCTACTGTAGCCTCTAAGCTACATCTTCTACTGACACTAGGGAGATTAGTTTCCACAAATGTATCTACAATTCATATTTGTTGAGCCTTTCCGTTAACTCAAATACGTTTTTAGTTTCCTGGTATTCTGACATGGTTGCCTAATGTAGCATTCATGTCATACTATTCAGACAGTATTTATAAGCAGGAAGGAGGAAGGAATGGGAAAATGTTAGCCTCCTTATTGTTGAGTTGGGAATTTCTGACAGCAACGAAAACTCCCACTCGGTAAGATGAGCTACTGTACACAAATGTCAACAATTTGGTGGCAAAATGTCTGCAAAGCCATCATTAGTAGCAGTTACATCTACATAAAATCCAGTTTAAACACTTGCTTTTGCTAATTAAAAAGGAGCAGTACATTATTTGTTTGCATCTAGTTTTGCTTGTGAATGAAATGCTGCTAACATGTAACATGATAAAAAAAATAGCCAATTTAGCTACTAATGGGGGTAATATTGCATGAATGTTTGCGAAGGCTTGCCCTGTTCAATTCTTTGTTTGAGGTTGTGCATATTGTTTGTTAGACTTGCTAACCAACAGACTTGCTTTGTTAGCATTGCTTAGTATTAGTAGGCCTCACTGTACACATAGGCTTGCAATGCAGTTAGTGATATATTTCTTGTTTATTCTCTATTTAATCTCCATCTCTATTTATAGTATTTGTTGTATGTGATTCTGTGTTACTGTATAGGCTGTGGCTGGTTGCCATTATTGTTGCCTGTCTTCTCTTAACATATACAGATTCATAGCCAAGACGTGTATAGCTGCTGGTTATTAAACTTACAGTAGCTTTAAATAACCTTGTCTTCAAAATACAGTGCAATTTGGCCTGTTTGAACACAGGCCGTATTATTCTCAGTATATGCTTTTAGATTCATTGAAATGTAGTAGCTAGTTTACTTTTCCTGTTTACATGTGCGAGTATCAAGTAATTCACCTAGTTTGGCTTTTGGACGTCTGCATGTCTTGATATGTAATGAAACATGCCTTGTTTGACTGTGAGTTTTGGATATGAATCTTTTTAATGTGTGTGACTGGGCGCCATCTTGGCTCCACCAAGCAGCATTGGCCAGGAGCCAAGATGGCAGATGGTTGCTTGTCTGCAGGGTTTGGATTCCTACAGGGCCTCTAATACAGCAAACACAGACAACGGGGTGGAGGAAGATGCTGCTCTGACAAGGATGCTGGTATTTATTGTCTCTCTGTGTGTCTCTCTCGCTCCTTGTTTTGCTTTCTCAATCTTTTTTTTTTGTTATTTGAACTTTGATTCTGTCCTCCCTGATTCAATTTCATTGTAAGTTTTTCCCACCCATTCCATTTTGGCCTCTTTTTGTGTGTTCCTTTTTCTGTTGTCTGCTCCCATTTTTAATATCTTTATTAGAGAAGAGATGTTCTGGTGGAAAACAGACAAGATAAGGATAAGTCAGAAAAATAATAAGTAAGATATCATCTACTCTCAGTGTCATTGGTTTAATCTATCTTGTCACCTTTATTAATTTATTCCCTCTATCTACACTCTCTCTCTTCTGTTCATAATCTTTGAAGCTTAAAACATCTTTTATCCCTTCCATCTTTTTGTTAGTGTCACATAATTGTCAATTTTTACTTTAAGAACTAATTAAAATTAAATTAATTTCTCATTTACACCACAGCTTTTTATCTTTAGTGGTTCAAAATGTTTTCTAATTGCTCAAAAGTGAATTTAATGAGTTCCTCCCTCCTCTCCTCATTATATGGATTTTTGTAGTGTAATTATGGTAGAATTAATCAACTTTAAAGTATAACTTGTAAGTTATGAGTCATCGGTGTGTTTCTTTGCATTTTGCATTCTCACTGCAGTACATTTTCAATCTGAACAATTTTGCTGATGCTCTTGTTCGGAATATTTTGCAGTGCGCGACTGCAGCGTAGTAAGATTAAATCCCTGTAGTACAATCGGTTGCTGATATGAAACACACAGGATGAGTTCCAGGACAGGAGATTAGATTAAAACTTTGCTGTGCATCTGAAAAAAATTCAATTATCTTCCCCCAAACAAATAGATAGGAAATGAAGAATTGCTGAGTATTGAAAAGGGAATCACATTTATAAATTTGTTTTGGGGTTGATATTAGAGTCATTTCATTCAGAGGGAAATTATCTGAGCTGGGAAGGAAAATTTTTTCCTGCAGCAGTAGTGAAAAGGATATCTGTATCTTCCTCATTCCTGCAACCATTCATTTCTGTATTCCTTTGTCTTCTCATTTTTTGTTTCCTCCCTTTCCTTAATCACTCCATATTTCTCCCACTTTCATGTCTTCGTTTTGTCCCTTATGCCTTCTCATTCTCTTTCTTCCTCCCCTGATTTTGACTCCATCTCATCCCTGTCAACCTCTCTCTCGCTCTCATCTCACTGCATCCCATTCTATTTTCCACATCTCGATTTTTCTTTCTCCTGGAGCAACAGTATGTATACACCCGGTTGCCGTGGCAACGAGAGGAGGCCACATGAGCGGGTGGATGAACAAAAGACCCAGAGACCCTCATCCAGAGAGAGAGAGAGAGAAAAAAAAGAGAGAGGGAGAGAGAGAGAGAGAGAAGGAAAATCAGATTTCATTTTTAGGCGAGGGGTTTGGTGTGTGTGGAAAATGAGGAGGAGGTAGAGGAGGAGAAGGAGGAGGAGGAGGAGGAGAGGGGGGAGGGATGGATAGTGTAGGTGAGGTGAGTTCATAAATGAAAGAGAGAGAGAGAGAGAGAGAAAGAGAGAGAGGGGGAAGGGAGATGTGGTTAACAAAGCAAAAGAAGGGAAAATGTTTCTGTGAATAAAAAAAAGAAAAGCTTAAAAATGCAACAGTGCATTATGTAAAACTGAGGCTGTGACACCCCCTATGGCTAGTGGAGGTGTCTCAGCATTAGAGATGACTTAAATCGCTTTGAGCTGCAGAAGATTGAGTGTCATTTTCTTATTGTTAAGATCATTTCAAAGGTATTTCAATAGGTGGTACTTTCAAAGGCAATTTGTGTGAAGATCTTAAAGGCGCATGTAATTTAATGAAACCGTTCCCACTTCTATATTACTGGCTCCATATTACTCTAATGTACCAGCAGTGTGCAGTATGTAATGCAGAGCAGCAGTGATATATGTGAGAAAGGGAAGGCTATTGACAAATGTGTGCCAGATTTTAACCAACAATATGGCTTTTCAGCCAGTAGTCTGTTTAACACCAGAAGAATCAGTGCTCTAGATTGTGAGTGTTTAGTGGCCCCCCAAAGGGTCGTAAGGGCTCACAAGATGATTAACAAGTAAGGGAAGAGGAAGAAAAAAAAATAAAATTTTGCTGAACAAAAGTGTTTAATATTTCAGATATTGGTTTAATTTTCGCTTTTCGCAATAATGGAGAGTTTTCCCTCCTTAGGCCTAAAAACTATTTATGACAATGTATGAGAAGAGACCATCACTCTAGTTCACAGTTCATAGACATATGAAATCTGTGAAAAGTGGTGTAAGAACTGTAGGCATTGCTTGGTTATTAAGGGTCATAAGCTAAGAAGTTTGGGAACCATTGTCCTTGGGTGAGGAAGTTGTCAATTTCATTTTGCTTCCTTGGATCAATTTGTTGACTGATCCAATTTAATTAAATTGATCAAAGCTGATCATCATTGCACTGTAAGTGAGACTAGCAAAAATTATGATGGGAGGCTGTGACATTTTGTTTGTGGTATTCAGGAGGTGATTCATCACTGGTAGGGAAATATTACTGCTATTGTTGTGGGTTGAGAAAATGTGCTCTTTATCTCCATATACCCGTCTCATCAACACCTACAGACGTCTCTTCAGTAATATGTGAGTGGTGGAAACTTCTGTGTTTTTTTTGAGAAAATTCCCTGACATCATAAAAAACCCTCAAACAGGCGCTGACACTTTTGTCAAACTTCACCAGAATGATCAGTCTTTGAAAATTTTATTGAACTTACAAAAAGTTCAGGATGACATCTCGACTCCTTATACAAATTTTATTGTGCCAGAGTGTTTTGGAGAAGGGTTTGTCAGTTTGGTTCATTTGTGCTTTGTGAGGAAGGAGTTCTCTAAAACACATTGACACAATGAAATTCATTAAAACTCTTTCAAAACCAACAGGATAATAAGAACGATGAGAGTTTTAATCTGAGAGAAAAAATGCTCTTAAGCAGCAGCTGTAAGCAACTTTTCTTGCTGCTTCAGCTTTAAAAATGCATTACATTACACTTAGATAAGAATTGTTTAAAAACTCTTTATGCTTACACTTATTACATTATATTCCAGTGAGTTCAGCATTCAGCTGTAAAATATGATACCAGTGTAAATATGCTGTATGATATGATGTGTAATTATCCATAGAATAAACCCTTCCTTTAATAGACCACCTCAAGGCTTCCTCCAATTACTCCAGCAGCAAAGAAAACAACTAAATGTCTCTTGTAACTACTTTAATCAGCATATTCAGTCGCACTGCTTAGCTAGTAATTATGTTGCCCTTGTTGTTGCTCATTCCGAACAAGAAGCAGACTTTCATTCAGTCTCACAAATGAAGCTGTAACCTGGCAATAATTAGGGGGGAAAAATTACACTTGGGAAAATGTCAAGTTGATTTCCACTTCAAGCCTTCATCTCATTATTTTTGTTCTTTTTCATTAACTTGTTTTTTCATAAGAGGCGTGGATTCACACATAGAAACAACTTTGTTAAAAGGAGGTTATCTTCTGATGCAGTGTTTTGGATGCTGTTTGTTACCTCTCATAATCAACTATAAGATAATAACCCCAAATGCTCCCTTCAGTTCATTAACCTTTGAAGTATATAATTATCAGCTGAGCTAGTGGCAAATGCTGTCCTATTTGCCTAAGTAAACGTATGGAGCGCTGATTCTTTGCAGAATATACAGATAGACCCTTCAGGGCACTAGTGGGAGAACCGTATTCAATTATCTTGCCTATTAAAACTTGTCAGGGGTGTGTGTGTGTGTGTGTGTGTGTGTTGTGTTAGCTGAAACAGGACAGCCTTATGCAAATATAATTACACCAATTAAACCACAGAGGGGCCTCAGAGGGGGTTTTGGGTGGAACGACTGGCAGCAGTTGTGTGCGAGTGTTGGTGTGTGTGCCAGTAGTTATGGTTTATGAAGCTGGTTCTCCAATTCCAATGTGTGTGTATGTATTTGAGTTGATGTGCACACGTGTGGGTGTTGACATTCTGCGAACACTGTTCTTCACACCCTTCCCTCCATCCCCCATCAGCACCACCATCACCCCATCCCCCAAAGCCTGCTTCTCTGTCTGTCTTCAGGGAGCTGAAGGAGCTCAAAGGAGAAGCTTGGGAGGACTTTCTGTTTGGGGGTAGAGATGGAGGAAGGGATGAGGACATGGAGCCTGGAATACAGGAGAGAGTGTAGATGAGAGAAAGACTGAACGAGTGAGGCCAGGAACAAATCAGCTGCCACTTCACATGTAATTGCAGGGATATAAAATATAGACCGGTGTTTCCTTGTATGACCAGTGACATGAAGAAAAGGTCTTACATTTACATTTTGTCATTTGGCAGACGCTTTTATCCGAAGCGACCTACACGTGGGGCAAGACAATCGAGCATTAGAGGACAGTGACTCAAAGAGAACTGTGGTACAAATTCTCAAGTAGCTGACCAGGCACAAGTGCAATGAGAAAGAGCGCTAGACTGAAGATAATTAAAGTAAGAAACAAGTGGAAGCAGATAAGTGCATAGTGCAACAAGAAAGTAGTGCAACCATCAACAAAGTGCTAAAGGTTAAAGGTCTTCTGACTTTCTTATTACATAAAGTACACTCTGAGATGACTCCAAGTAAGAACTGTTGTCCTTTTTTGACTTCAGTCATTGAGCCTTCATGAGGAGGTACAGACCAGTCACAGAAGGATTTTGAAGCTTTGTGAAAATGAAGTGAAAGGCAGATTTGACCTTTTACTGTGCTGCAAGTGGATGTACTTTATCTCCTTGTAATAATTAAGCTGTTATTTAGTAGGACAATGTTTTTGGACAAATACTTTGACTTCTCAGATGGATATTTCCATACCATAACTGATACAAGCACACAGAGTAACGGTTGTAGTTTGTACAATATGTCCAAGCTCATCTGAAGGCAAAGCTGTTTTCCAAACAGACACACTCAAAGGGAGGGTAAAAAGCTTAAAAAGGTGCAAGATGTTACAATGCCGTGTAAAGTGTGCATGCTTGTTGGATAGTCTGTGAGATTACAAAAGTGGTCAGTCGCAGCCCAATGTCAATGTCAGATGGGTGTGGAAGGAGAGGAATTAAACGCTGCTGAACGGGCCATCAGGCACTTTGTTGGAAGCATACTGACGCCTTAATGGCCTCTGTTTGATGTTTTGCCACCTTATTTTTGAAGAAGATATCTGAGGACAACAAACTGTTTCCAACATTCTTACCCTCTTCCACAGCCAACAAACTGACTTTTAATAAAAGCTATAACCAGTCCTCTGCTCTTGCACATTCAAGGTTAAGGGTTTGAGACTCAAGAACAAAAGTGGGGTGTATGAAAGAAGATGAAGGCAGAGAAGAGACAGATACATTCAAGCTCAAGGATAGATGGACTGACTGAAATTGTGAAGCACAAGAGGATGTCTGAGCAAAAAAAAAATGAAAAAAGTAAATAGCGTTAGAGTCAGAAGAGTCACTGGCTAACCTGATGTAATATTTGCTGACATTTACTGGTGATTTTGGTGCGTGTTTCCCCTCGTTTCCCTCGAACAGATCGGTATTCATTGGATTTTGCCCAGGGGGCAACACCGGTGACTATTGCTGTCAGGTTAAATTTACTCCTGAGAAACTACCTGTTCATACATTCAGAAGAAAAACAACAGAATTTTTTCTGACATTGTCTAAAAAATGTCTTCAGACTTACTCGCATGGGAGATAAACTGTCACCACAATACAGTTGAGGTGATTGTATCGCAAACATCAGCGGCTACTGGAAGTTGTTGTCAAGCATTCATCTCTGTGTATTACAGAATACACGACAGCATCACACACTCGACTGCACTTTACTGAGTTTACAGCATCTCATGTAACTCCATAAAGTGCAGTCGGGTTTGAAACCAAGGAAAGTTATCAAAAAGTTCTCACTGCAGACAGATGATTGTATCAAATGCGATCCTCAATATCATTCCAAGCTTTTTTTCTCCACCACATTATGGCCAGCATACCTCTTGTCAGAGTGATGTGAAAATGAAATGCAGTAAATTGAAATGCGGCTTTTCATTGTATTTTAGCTGATGTCAGTTTTAGAGACAAGTTGAATGTTTTTTTTTTCACATGAAATGATTCTCTGAAGGCTTCCTGGCAGGTATCCAAAGATATATAAGTACAGTATAAGCACATATATTTTACTTGTGTCAATTCAATGTAGCATACGTGTGTAACGTGCATGCGAAGATTAGTGCAAACTGAGTTTACCTGTTTACATTGGACGGATTACATTGAATGACATCCAATGCAATATCTGCACATGGCAACAACAGTATGGTTAAGTTTAGGGAAAAACTGTGCTTATAATAAACTATGGTTAATGTTTGGTAGGCAACTGCAACACTTCATTAAGGTTAAGGAAACATGGTTACGGCAAGTGTGACAGAATTAGAACTGTGCTCTCCTGCAGGAAAAGTCCGACATGCCACACACCCATCCACCTCCTTGACCTCCATACCCTTATTTTCCACATCACTGCATAAAGGACCACAGTGGATAGATCTCTCTCTCACACACACACACAGCAGGGAAAGATTGAGAGTGAGACATGAACTTTGAATTTGCTCTGCTCTCTGCTCGTGGGGGATGAAGCCTTTTTTCTTAAAAGGGACTCCAAGCTCCATAAAATATGCTCTAATCTCATACAGTATTTAACGAACATATGATTTATGTGCACTTCCCACCTTGCAATCTCTATTTTAGCTCTCAGAAAAAACTTTAGGTCTGTTCATCTCCTCTCCTGTACTCTCCTGTCCTCTCCCCTCCTCTCCTCTCCTTTCCTCTCCTTCACTCTCCTCTCCTCAGAAGTAGAAGTGGCCTGCTAATCAGTCAGCAGATGTTTAGGTGGGAAAGACGCCACTCTCTTCCTCCTCCCTCCTGTCACTCCTTCGCCCCCTTTTTAATTCCCTCTGAATTTCTTCTTTCGGTCCTTGGTCACGAAAGCTTAAAACGAAGGAGCAGCTGGATTCATTCCTCCCTCCTTTCCTTGATCAACCTGTTCACCCTCCTGATGAAATTATTAATCCATATTCATATGCTGATTATTGAACCATGTCTTTTAGTAATAGATGCAATTTTATTATATTCTCAACACACATAACACACAACAAAGCACTCTAGTCCTTATTCCACCCCCCCTCTCCTTGCTCGCCCCCTTCTACCTCTTTCTTCAGTCTCAACCCCCTTCTTATTACCTCCTTCATTTCATCTCGCCCACTGTTGTCTGTTTGCTTAAGGAAAGGGCTCGCAGGGACAAATAAGAAGGAGATGGATATAAGTAAAGGTTAAGATAAAATGACATTGAATAGAACCTGTATGTTTTGTACTACTGTATATGTATTCATCATGCCACAGTGTATACAGTGGATGAAAAATTCAAGTTGGAGGACAACGGGGGTCGTTTTGACACTGGTGAAGGTTACTGCAGCTGAAAATTCAAGAAAAGAAAAACACATTTTTCTGTGTGAGAGCAGCAGACATTCACCTTCAAGGCAACACAAGGGTATAACTGTTTTCTTGGTGAATACTTTTACATAAAGCACCTTTGAACAATGTGTTGTGAATTTGGTGACCCAACCATGAGCATCACCCACTGTGGAAAGACATGTGATTTGCTCCATTGTAGATAAGAGGTGGAGATGCTGGGGATTGAACCCAGGACCTCATACATGCGAAGCATGCGCTCTACCACTGAGCTACATCCCCTCTATTTAAAGGATGTTGTTTTATTATTAAGGCTTTATTCAAAGAAGACACAGAGGTAAAATGTTATAAACTTAAAGAGCAGCTGAAATTGGTACTTTTGGTTCTGTCAAGTTTAATCATTTTAGAGATATGGCAAGGCTACACCTGATTTTTTGTGAACACTTTACATGAAGCATCCTTGAACAAGGTGTATCGTGTAGAATTTGGTTACCCACTGTGGAAAGATTCCTGCTTCGCTCCGTTGTAGATAAAATATGGAGATGCTGGGGATTGAACCCAGGACCTCATACATGCAAAGCATGCGCTCTACCACTGAGCTACATCCCCTCTGTCAAAAATTTGTTTTATTATTAAGATTTTATTCAAAGAATGCGCTGGCGTATAAACGTCATAGCCTTTGAGAGCACCTGAATTTTGTTATTCTGATTATATCAGGTTTATTCAAATGTATTATTTACATAAAGCATCCTTGATTTGTGTAACTCAACTGAGAACATTACTCAGTTTGGAAAGTGCCTTGTGCCATACCACAGTAGATAAAAAGCGGAGATAGTGGAGCCTTTACTTGAAGAAGCAGGCGGGATGGTATGAACGTCACCACCTTTTCTCCATTTATTGCTTGATCACTTAAAAATATGTGGTGAAATGTGACAGATTCCACATCTCATTGAATTGTAATGCACTTTGCTACAGTCAAAGGGGACATATGCTTTTTGTGATTTTCTTTTTGTGATATACTATTATATAAATATGAGATTTTTTTATATGTTTTTGTGAACTGTAAATCATGCAAAGATATTCCAGTAGAGCCCCAGAATAAAAATATAGGCTTGGAAATATGCAGAATATGTCCCCTTTAATATTGTTCAGTTTATTAGACTTTTCATAGACTATTAGATTAAAGGTGCCCTGTGGAGTTTAATAAAAGTTATGTTAAGTGTCAGTGTTTCTCACTAAAAGCGTTGTATGTATCCTTGAGGTCTACCAAACATGTTTAATCCATTTTCTTCCTCCTTATCAATTTTTTTGAATATTTGAAACAGTCCAGTGTTTTCTAGCTAGTAGTCGTCTTCTTCACATCCTGTATGGGCACATTTCTATGCCTCACCACCACTAACCATCAATCAGTGAAATAAAATGAAACAAGCAACAAGAATGTGCCTTGCCTCACCCATGTCCGTGTGCGTATGCTGGATACAAACTAAACACGGACCCTCTCGTAAAACGTTGGTCCATCGTACTACTAGTGGTCAAAAACTCCACAGGGCACCTTTAACTTTCTGGTGGTAGGTTCAATTTTGGGTGTCGTCTTCAGTAAATATATTTTTACTACAGTGAATGCTACTCCATAATGCTACTTTCAATTCATTGTATGACGTATACAAAAGTTTTGTTTTCCTGCAGATTGAGGTCATTTTTCAATAAGTAAAAAAAAGTGTACAAAATATAATTAAGTGCTACTTGACTGTAAAATTCAGTTGGGTATCCACATAAAAAATATTAATACATTTTAATGAGCTTGTATGTTACAGTAAATAGGGCAAGAAACATTTTCAGTCAAACAACATTAAAGAGCTAACATACGCAGTGTGTATTCCGTTTCCAGTGCACTTATGTACTCTCCGTGGTGACTTAATGATATTCATGTTTATGTTAAACAAGACAAACAGAAGCCTACATACATGTTTTCCTGCAAAATTACTGTTGGTTTGAACCATATTTGCAGTTCTGGAGATGATTCTAACTCACAGCATTTAACATGTGAGATGGAGGACTATTGTGACTGTAGACAGACGCACATATGCACAGTGAATTATTTCATCAGTGATCTATAGTGCAGTCTAATCTGTGTAATCAACCCATGAATCAGCTGAATGAAATAATCAGTTTCCTCCATGTAATTATAATCTCTTATCCTTTCAACACCGGCTACTGTGTGCTGTAATTATTCCAATGTGATCTTGCACAGTCTGACTGCAATGCAATTTTTCTTGTAAATGAGTGTGCAAGGCTTAAAGTGCTGATGCCTTTTTTCTCACTTGTACTCCTGAGTTGTAACATGACATTGTATTTGAATGGATATAAGCAAAGAACATATGTGAAAAGTATTGCTATATTAACCATTTTGATTTTTTGTAAAAATGTGTAAAAAAATCAAGCTGAGGATGAGCAGAGATATATGATAGGGCTAAATTAATTTTTTTCAGCTCTGGGAAGAATATAAACACGGGTCAGTGGGAAAAAATTGGCCTCGGTATCAGACTTGATATACTGAAGCTGGATTCTGTACTGTTTCACAGCCCTGACTCCAGTATAACCAAAGCTTTCTTCTCCCTCAAACAATAAATGCTTTGACACTGAAAGGCCTTGAACATTTTCAGCAAAGCAACTCTTGCCTCTGAAATGGGGATATTCCACATCTGCTCAGGCCCACATTGCAGCACAGTGATAAAGCCGACAGAGGCAATCCCAGCCAGAGTCAAAAAGTGTAGTAGTGTTGACTGTAAAAGGTTTAAATCTCTCTGCTATCAGCTGCCCACAGCAGTTTATCTCCCAGCACTGGGGACTGTGCTTACGAGCATGTTTCCGCAATGAAAATCTACCGTGAAATCTATGGTGACGTAACTTGAATGTCATTTCTCCCTGAAATTCACATTTATTCTTATTATAAAGAATATAGACCCTCAAACTGCTGCTAATGATAACAGATAACCATCCCTCACTCTTTTTTTCAATTAAGACAGCTGGGTGAGGATCAAAACATGTTGTCAAGAACAGCTTAGCACACAATAGCAACACCGTCTTATCGTTTCAGAGGTCAGATTTTATCATTAAGAAACGACGACCCCGATCACCTCACATGCTACAAATCTGTAAGTAAACAGCTTGTCTCATATTACCCTCTGCTGACCCACACTAACACCTCACACACATATCTGACATTGATTATGGGTTGAAATTTACCATGGAGGAATGATGGGAACGTAACCTTGTTAAAAAACACACACATAAAAGGAAAACCTCTGCTAATCAACCATAGCATAGGGGAAAATACAGATTTTGGCTAATGAGGAACTTTAAAACATTCAGGGTTTTTTGTACCATACATTTAATCACGTAGATACTTGTTGGTGTGTTATGTTAATACAGTACAACTGATTTTTACCAACAATACACATATTGTGTGAAAATCATCTTTTTGTACTCAAAACTAGCTTTCATGGAATTGAAAGGTGAGTTAAGCTGAATTCTGTGTCCCTTCCTCAACTGTAGCCAAGACAATTTCATTTGCAGACTTCTGTGATCTTCTGGGTGGTCACATACCACATCGTCAATCCCCTGTACAAATGTTGGCCCATCATCTAGTCCCCATTTCCCACATTGCTTTTTAAAAAAATATTCTGACTGGAAGGAGCCAGGCAGAAATCAAGGGTGTGTGGATACCATTAAAACCCCCCAAAATTATTTGGTTTAGTTTGGGAAAAGATTGAGATCATGGTTAAAATTAACCAATGTTGGTTATAAGGACACACGGGATGTAAGCAGTGGTCTGCAATGTCAAAGTCAGACCCTTTGTACACCCAACCAAGTGATCAACCACCCAAACAACCAAACAACCAACCAACCGACCGACCAACCAACCAAGCAAACCTCTGTTTTAACAGGTTTTGCTGTGTTATTTGCACAACCAAATGAGGTATCTTGAAAATGCAAACACTACTGTACATTTAGTATAACATTATATAACACTCATTTGGCAGACAATTTTTCCAAAGCAACAAATTGTACAAATTAACAGAAAGTTGTCCATAACATTTATTTTTAACCAGGTTATTACTGTGAAGCAACAGTGCTAACCACTACCCAACATACAGTAGATCTAGCCAGCCACCCAACACGCCATCTCCGAATATGGAAATTTTTCACCTTATATAGATGTCATCTGAACTGCACCAATTCTCTGGGTCCAAATTACTACGGCTGCTAGATGGCGTCTATAGGTTGTTTTTGGCGACTGACATTTTCTTGGGAGGACAGACTCAGTTGAACATAATGTAAGCTGGTGATAAAAATTTGCTTCCTCTTTCTTTGCACCCACACATTCACAATCCTGTTTTTCAGATTTATATGCTGCAGATCACCAAGGGTTTTTTTTTTTCTTACACTAGTCATGTATTAATGTCACAGTGAGATGAGGAGCTTTACTTTGTACCGAGCACTTGTTTCTTCAATTAGATCTCAGCGGGATGGAGGGGTACAATGTCGTACTTGCCCCGGGCTCTCTCCTACTCTCTCTGCTTCTCCACACAGTTAGAGTGGGTTAACAGGATTAAGGGGACATTTGCATTGGGCTGGGTGGAACGCCTAGAACGTTGGCAGTGGCTCCATCATGGTATGAAGTCGAATAACATTTAGAGAGCTCAACGGGTGGCGTATTTAGGTCAGATTTGAAAATTGCATACATTAAACACACACAAATACACCCAGGGGATGCTAACGAGTAGTGAGAAGAGCATCCTTTAGATAGATAGACAGATAGATGGATCCCAGTCACAAGAGGGAAAATAGGATTGACACTGTTTAAAAGAGGAGCGAAGGAGGCAGTGTTGAGGGGGTGCATCTTAATGTTGATCTAAGAAACAGAGTCTGGATCATAAGGGAGTTGATGTTGGCATAATCTACTTAATCTGATTGAGGGCAGTGCTGTCTTCACAGGCTCAATAATTGATAACACCATCTGCTGTGGAATCAATCTACCAGAATTTCACACATAAGGAATTAGGTTAGAGCAACACCGGGTAATTACATTTTACCTTTCTTAGTTTGCCATAAGGAGACTGATGCTGGATAATCAACAGTATTCTATCATTATAGTCACAACAGGATGGATGTGCATGTAGTTCTTGAGCTTTATGGGCGTATTTTCTGCTGGTTAGCCCTCCAGAAAAATATTACCTCATCTGGAAATATTACCTCACTCAGATTGCATTGAAACATTGTGATGTGCACCCTCACATGAAAGTGATGATCTCAGCACATTAGCATACATTACTCAATTTAAGTGACCAGCCTTTGTTGAATAGCAGCATGTGTGTCTTAAGCACCTCCTGCTTCTTTGAAGGATGAAGCTAATGATTTTATTTCAGCTCACGCTAAAGAATGACTCTGCCACAGCTTCACAAGCTAATTATAGCTGAAATGATCCCTTTAATTAGACAAGGGGTTTTAATAGGGTATGCTGTGTCTATGTGGGTGTCTGTGTGCGTTCATATGGCTTGATTGTGCTTGTGTATGTGTGTGAATGACATGTAAATAATTGATTGGTTAGCATTGTTTGAACATCTTTAATTCACAGCACGGGGATGGATAGCACACAGTTCTCCCCCACGACGGCAAGAATTTCAATCATGCCTGCAAACATGTGCTCAATATTAGACACTTGTGTTGAAGTCGAGCTGAAATTTGAAATTTCCTCACTTGGTTATCAGTTGTTAATGATTTGCGATGTCCCTTTAAAACATTCAACAATTGGGATGACTTGTGATATTGTCGGAAAGTGGAAGCTAGCCTAGTTTGCTAGTGTTGCTAATGAACTTGCACTGATTCTAAAGACATTCATTATTTCAACGCTTTCTGCACATTTAGTGCGGTGCGTTTATAGACAAGAAACGGTCTACCTAGTGTTAGCTGTCTCTCTTCCATTGGGCCAGTTGTGGCAAATGACCAGACTGTTAAACCTCACAGAAATGAGTAGCCTTTTGACCTCAGCACTCCCGTGGAGTAACAAACGGAATCACAGAGAAACATATGTGTGAGTGCTCGAATCTCATATAGGACGCCCCCTAGAGAACACTAATGTAGGTTACTGCAGAAAAATATTACAAAACACAAAGCATACCAAACATACTCTATGTGATGACGCAAGAAGACTTTGTTTCCTCTGCCAAGCATTGTGTTGCAACACCTCAGCAGGTGGAGTTTAAGTCTCCCAACATGCATCTATGCTGCACTGCTACTAAATGACTTGAGGACATTTGCTTTGTTTCTTTGGCTGTGGTGGTCTATGGATTGGATCTTGTGTTCATGTCACATTGAAACAAGTTGACAGTTTAATGCTGCAATTTGCGAATTTTTTCATCGTGGATTTAAAACCACAGGCTCATATGAGGGATTTTTTGGTAGCTTTTAATTATGTTACATCTAATATGACATTCATGTGACACACCTGTATTACAGCATGAAAGGACTCATGGGAGTTAAAAGCACCATGAAGTGAACAGTCATCTCATTTCTGCATGGAGGTAAAAAAACAGCAATGATTTCAAATTCTTCCTGGTCTTACTGTTGAGGAAAATGCATTTTGGAGATATTATTGCTATTTCTCACTATAGTAACTATTGTTGATATTTGTTTTTCCTGCACACTCTTCATCTTCTCTTCATTTTCATTTCCCCTGTTTTCTGATTTTCTTAAAGAAAGGGTTTGTGAGGACAAATTAGAAGAGTGGGAAAGAAAGAGGTGGACAGTTGAGTAAAGTGTAAGATAAAATGACATTACACATGACTCTTGTCTTGCATTTGCTGTATTCAGTGCTACAGCGTGTCTATTGCTAAAAATCAGTTGGAGTTGGAGAACAATTGAGGGACAACTAAGCCTGATGAAAGCTTCTGCATCCATAACAAAAGATGGATTTATCATTTTCTTTGCAAGAGCTGGCAAACTGGACTCTTAAGGTTCAGATTTGTTTTCATTAGAGACACTTGGATAGTACATGTATTATGTTGTGTGACCCAAAGGAGGACATTATTACCCATCTGGATAGGATTCCTGCTTTACTTCAATCCTTATCCGTTGATAAGAAGTGGAGATGCTGGGGATTGAACCCAGGACCTCATACATGCGAAGCATGCGCTCTACCACTGAGCTACATCCCCTCTTGTGAACTGGCTTTGTTTTCTAATTCTGACTTTATCTGAAGAAGCAGGAGGGGCAGCATCAATGTCCCTGTATTGATTACTAATCATTAAAAAATAAGTTGGGTAATATGATAGATCCACTGATTCATCTGCTTATAAATTACTGTGTCAAATCTTTCATTGTTCAGATTGTTCATGGTTTTTAAAGGAATAGTTTGGAATTTTGGGAAACGCTTTTTTGCCAAGAGTTAGATGTTATGTGCCGTGTCTATTTCTTGGCCGGGTGCAATGACCTCCAGCAAAGAACATGAATGGATGAACAAGGGCAACAACAACAACAGCAATGTGTAACCAAAATTTCATGGCAATCCAACCACTAGCTGTCAAGACATTGAAACTACCAATGTCAACCTCATGGTGGCGCTAGAAAAAAAGTGAAGGGATCAACAAAGTCATCAGGATTCATTGTCAGGGAACAATGAACCTCCGTACAAAACTGTGTGCCAATCCAACCAGTAGATGGTGAAATATATTGCTGGATAAGTAAAAACTTTAACACACTGGTAGCACTAGAGGAAAAGTCAGGGGATCACCAACGTCAATCCATCCAATGGTTGTTGAGATATTTCAGCCTGGACCAAAGTAGTGGACTGACTAACCTGGTGACTGACATTGCCATACCAAGAGCCATGCAGATAGCATGGGTTAAAAATAAAGATAAAATGATATTATACAGCATTCTTCTGTTTTATTTACTGTATACACATTCATAAAGCCACTGTGCATCTGGTAAATGAAAAATTCAGTTGGAGGACAACCGGGAAAAAACTAAGCCTGTTGAAGGCTATTGCTGCCAAAAAGCATTGTAGATTTAAAGTTGTCATTTTATATGCTAGAGGAGCTCCTCCTTTTGGTTATATCTCTCTGTATTCCTCTTGAGGTAGTGGTAGGAGGTGTTTAATGAAAGCCTTTACGTAAAGCATCTTCAAATATTGTGTTTCTTTTAATATTCAGAGATCCAAGGGAGACCATCAGCTAAACTGGAAGGACCAGTGCTTTGCTCCATTGTGGATAAGAGGTGGAGAGGCTGTGGATTTAACTCAAGACCTCATATATGCAAAGCAAGCGCTCTAAAACTGAGCTACATCCCCCTGTGTCTGTGAAATGTAGTTTTATAATTCAGCCTTTATTAAAAAAGGAGTGGAGGTGGTGTTAATAGCATCACCTTTCTGTGCAGGAATAGTTGAATCCCTCTCCATTTATTGGTTACACAAATGAAGTAAATATGACCAATTCGCAGATTTATCTGCTTATCATCCACTTTGCGATATCACACATTGTTCAGTTTTCCAACCCTCTGGTGGCAGGTTAATATTTCAGTGTATTATGTGTAACCTGGACAAAAGTACATGCCTTCATGGATCATTTGGGTGGAATGAAGCTAATTAAATGCTTGAACTTGAGCGTTGATCCAATTCTCCAGGCTTACCTGGGCTTAGTAAAACAGTTCAAACCCACTGCCTGAGTCCCCTCCATCTCTGTCCTCAATAAAACAGCAGAATCCATTGTTGAGGGATTAGTGGAAAAGGTTTTGGGCCGTTTGTTCCATTTCCTCCTCAGCAGAGGTGAGGGATGGGGGGTAAATCAGTTGGCAACAGCTGTGATACAACCACCAGCGGGGGATATCACACAGGGTGGGGATTGTCCCCACGCTTGTCTTGTAATCTGTTTTAGTCAGGCATTCTGGGAGAAATGCTTACATTCAGCACTGGAGTTCTACCCTGTGTTTTTATGTATGCCCTTAGATTGACAGCTTGATTGATAAGTTCAGACAGAGGGAGGGCGGGGAAAATGTGCGCAGGTGCAGCACGAGAGGTGGAAAGTGTAATGGGAGACAGGGACCTGGGGGTGAGAGAGGTTGGAGGGGGCAAAAAGAGAGAGAGAGAGAGAGATAGGAAGACAGAAACTCAGGCAGCACTATATCTTGGTCTGGCGTTTAATTAGGGAAATGAAAGCTGTTAAGTAAATGAGTGTTTCTGTGTGTGTGTGTGTGTGTGTGTGTGTGTGCGCATGTGGCCCGTTTGCTCCTCAGGGGCAGAAGTCCCCAGCCTTTTGTGACCCCCACACCCCCCTCCAATCCCTCCCTCTCTCTCTCTCTCTCTCTCACACACACACACACACACACACACACACACTTAAAACACATGCTATTACTGAATAAGTGGTGGAACAGAATTAAAAACCATGACTGCATGCTTTACTAACTAACCCAGCAAATAGATCGGTCACCGTGTTGCTAGACTGAATGAAAGATTACTCCCTAACACGCCTTACATTCATCTTTTTGAACAAAGTCACCGCTCCTCCGTCTGTCCTGATGTCCATGGACAAGGTCGTGTGTGTGTGTGTGTGTGTGTGTGTTTGCCTGGCCTAAAGCTGATCAAGCAGCAGCTCACTCTGTGATTCCGAGCCATATAATTACATTTGCTGGAGGAGGCGACTTGTCTGTCTCTCTCCATCTTTTCTCTCTGTCTGATTTTCCTTTCCGTCATCCTCTTCACCCATAACAATCCCTCCAGCTCAACCAGTGGTCCTGAACCATTAGTCACACACACATATACATGCTCATGCAGACACAAATACACACATAAAAAAAAACCATTGGCCTAACCCGGCGTCTAGTCTCGGCTGACACACATACGCTCAAAAATTTGTACAAATATGTGCACACATGTACACGCAAGTGTGCGCACACATACAATACTGTACACACACAAAGACACACATTTACAGACTTGTGACAGTGCATAAACAGGCATGCACACGGACACACACACATTAGCCAAAGGAGTGCAGGGTCACGGATTGCAGCTTCCTTACATCAGGGTCTGAATATTAATGTGCGGGGACAGATAAGCAGCCGTGGCAATCCCTTTAAGGCCATACTCCTCTCTGGTTGGTGCTCCTGGCTAATTTATGCCAATCTGTACACCCAATTTATGCAAATTTGTGCTTCAATTTGAACCAATGTGTGCAGACTGGTTTGAAGGCTTCAATCATTCTGACTGTGCCTGTGCTGCTTTCTTTGTCTGCTTATCTCACCACCTTGTTTACTGATATCTGGAAGAACCCACCCATATACTCTGTATATTTTTTGTGAAATATGTAAAGAAGAGTCTGGATTATCGGTTATCATTTTTTAGCACTTGCTTTACCTGTCCAAAAGGGGGCAGCAGTGAAGCTCGTTATGCAGGAATTGAACTGTTTTCCACATAAAGCATTCGTTCTCTCTGAATCTAAGCACTATCACTCTCTTCATTTGCTTCATCCCAGATGTACTGCAATCAGTTTAAACAGTGACCCACACATGGATCTGGACCTCCACGCTGACAGTGATGAATATACTAACCACCCAAAAGTCACGGGTGAAAGGCAGGGTGGGGTTTCCTAAAGTGCCCTCAGCCTCAACGGTCGCTGCAACTGTCACCGATGAAGACATTCATTGTGACACTCAGCAATGTCGAGTCATTTAAAAGTCACTGGCAGCGTAAAGATGAGACGCGCACAGCGTGAGCTTAATCAGGCTCGATTAGAGACGGCGCCGTTCACTTCTTAGCTCCTTTTGGCTTTTCTTTATGGACGCTCCCTCACCTCTGACCCCAGTTCTCCTCCTCCTTCCCTCTCTTCGTCTACCAAATCCTTTAATCCGGGCTCCTCTGTGACCCCTCCCTTTTGTCCCTTGAGTCGGGGTACATGTCTGCACCCCCGCCCCGTGAAATCGGTCCGTCAGCATCGCTAGCCATACTGTTCTCCTCCTGGGAGAAAGAGACAGAGCGGGAAAAAGAGAGTGTATATGTTTTCAGTATTGCAGTCATGCCTGCTGCATGATTAATCAAAAAATATTAAAATTACAACACATACTTGTGCAACTTCCAGAGTGAAGAAGCTGCAGTTTATTGTTGCAGAAAACAACCTCTCTGTGGATTATTAGAGTGGTTAAAGCCTGCAGACCATTGACCTCACAACTACTGTTTAATCTTAAAAGGCTCCACCTCCCCCGTGATGTCAGATGATTGATAGGTGGATTAAGAAACAGCAGACCCCAGGAGCAGTTAAAACTGCTTCTCAAATGTGCATTCTTTAAATGGACATTTAATGGACAAATAATGTGAAACATACACTCATGTACTCCACCTTTTTGTTCATAATCACTGGAAAGGAAATACATTCTTATCCAAAATGCAATTTCGAAATATTTGTAAGCCCTTTCCCTCTCACATGGACTTGGGTTAAAATATTTCAACAATAGTGATAAATGAAGGGTCATTCAGTTCAGTGTGGGGAAACCTTGTGTAAAGCATTTGATCAGACTCAGAATCAGATTGATCCTATTCAGAAGTAAGTGAACAAATCAGCTTTTATTACACATTACACAGCCTGACGAGAGTGGATTTAGTACAGAACATTTTATAGTTGAAAATACACCAAAACAATATACTATATTAGCAATAAGTCTACTTACCAGTCTTGTTCTATTACACATATAATCCACAGTTTGTAGTTTCACAAATGTAGTCAGTACACTCCAAAAATGAATATTGTAATGACTGGTTTCACTCTCACCACTAAAAGATTTTATCTTATTTTCAAACAATGATTAATCCCTGATGGTATTCCCACAAATGTAATAAAATCTTAATTCTACAGAACCTTCCAAACAAATTTCTGCGGAAGTTGGATATTTATTGCGCTTCCGAAGAAAATTAGTCAAAGTCAATATGTTCAAACACATATGCCAAGACTGCACCTGTCGGTCTGACATCATCCTCTACCTGTTGTGTCCCCTCTTTGCCTTTTCCATAGGGCGGGGCGCGAGAGCTTTGGCTTCTACTCAGCGATCCTGGAAACCGCCACCAGCCTCCATACCACTGAGCACCCGTTCGTGCGCTCGAGCCTCACCGACACAGCGCGCGCTGCGGGATTTTGTTTTTTTATTCACGGACTTGAACGTCTTTTTCTTGTTTTAATTTCCTCAAAGAATTTGAAGCATAAGGCGAGCGGAGGTTTGTTTTCCAGCAGCGGGACAGGCTTGGCGACACCGGGGACCGGGGATAAGAGCGAGGCTTCAGCTTATTATAGCCCAGGACACCGGACATTATTCCTGCACGAGAAGACGCTACTTTGGATTACTTTGACACACAGTTTGTGACTGCAATACATCACAAATATTAGTAGAATAATGTATTTTCTGCTTCTCACTGTGTCGCTTTTCTTTAGTGGGTAGCCTAATAAAACCGTCATTTGCACTGAGCGGATGCTTGCATTTCTGCGCGCTTTGTGCAGGCTGTAGCTCCGGGAAAAGAGTAACCTGTGATAGCAAAACAGAATAAAATATTTTAACAAGCATTGTTGCATTCAGAAGTAATCACCCCCAACTTATTATTTTTTTTGTCCTTATCTTGGACCGAGCCCTGCGCATTTTTGAGAGAACTCAGAGAAGCGGATCAAGATCAGGATGCGTCGCAGCTGAAACCACGCGTGGACTTTGCTGTCGAAATCTAGATCGGGCGGACCTCCACCACTCTCCCGGACCAGGACAGGAGTCGAATCAGGATGACTCCTGGCGGTGCGATGTGGATCCTGCTCTCGGTGTGCTGTCTGCTCTCCGGAGCCTCCCGGGCAGCGACTCTGAGCGGACTAGGAGGTGAGTGCACCCAGCATGGTAGAGGACAACAAAAACTCATGACGACAATATTGGTGATTAATAGTCATGATTAAAGCTAATGTGATAAAAAGCCGATATTTTTCTCTATTGAAAGAACTTCTCTCCGTTTGATCGGCTGTTTTTTGCGTCTCTTCAGTGTCTTTTGGCAAAGAAAATGATGATGATGATAAAACGGGCACCAAAACAACCTCGCGAGGTACATGAGGCTGGAGCAACTTCAACATAGTTTGCAGTGTTGTCTCATACAATTTAACCATATGCACAACCTAAAGAGTATCCCTAAAATGATGTCTGGTATGCTTTGGCAGTGTTGAGAGCAAACCACCGTTTTATCCAAAGTTAAACCTGCATTTGAGTCGACCTCTGCTCTCCAATGCTGCTTTACGCGCTCGGGGCGCGGTGCCAAATCGCTGCCTTCTGCCTTTATTGTGGCTTTGATAAATGGTGATGCTGGCGAAGCAAGCAGGTGCCAGACTTGTTCTGCTTAAGGCCAACAACAAGTGCACAGACTGGGCAGAAGGACCGGGCTACTTCATCCAAACACGTAGCTGGCTTTCAAATTTAAAGGGACAGTTCAGTCAGGAGGGATTGATGCCTGCAGGGAATTTGTCTTTTCCTTTGCTCTCCTCTAGAGAGAGGGCAGAGGTCAGCGGCTTTGTAAGACGGCAGTGATTCAGCATCTTGTTTAGGGGACACTTCAGCAGAGTGGGTGCAAGAGCCTGAATGATAGATGCGAAGGATGGGTCTCTGAACTGATCCTGCCACCCAAACTTGCCATCGCTTTCTTGGAAAGTGGCTGTGTGCATCATGTTATTCACGACCATTATGCGATGCCACGACTTCTATGTGATTGCATTTTTGTTTGTGTCTCTATATGTTGAGTAAGAAAGTGATGAGGTGAGCAAAGAGCGAGCCAGAGACAGATGTGGAAGGGGCGAAGTGAGTGAAAGACAAGCGCGGCTCTCTAACAGGCTGCCTCTTTGTGTTGTGACCGACGGGGTCATCGGCACAGACTCGCCAGCTTTCCTGTTTTCTGGAAACTGACAGACTGCTGAAATGGAGAGCATAAAATGAGAAGAGACATCTATCACAACAAAATAATAAGAAGCTTATGGAGCAATAGTCATACAGAGCTATTTTATGACCCTTTGGAGATTGGATTGTGATGTGCGTGAGTGTTTGTGTATCTCCGTTTGTGCATGTTTTAAATGTATTCTCTTTGTATGCAGAATAATAACTGCAGTTTGTTTTTGTGTATTTGACCTTATTGTTTTTTCCTCCTGCATTTTCTTCCTTCTTCCATTTCCTTTTCATTATTATGTCTGATGATTTTCTCTTAGTCCTCCCTGACTCTCTCTCTACCATGTGATGTTGTTTACACCCAGATGCAGCGAGGAGGAAAAGATTTAAAGGTTGCGTCACCGTGTGTCCATTAGCCTGTACTCCAGCCGGTCACCTGATGGTATTAACGGGCTTTGGTCCACTCTGCTTTAACCCTTTGTACTTCCAATATGTGATCAGCCTACATCTGAGTTCTTCAGGCAGTTTCTTCTTGCTGCTGAATCAGGCTGATCCTCTGAATGAATGAAGTGTCTGTAAGTTAGCCGCCTGTCTCCGTGTGTCATTATGCAACCGTGGCCTGTGGCACGACGGACCCACAACTAGTACAGTTGGAGCGAGTGCCAAACAGCAATCAGAGTGAGACAGAGCGGAAGACACTCAAATACGATGCCCCACAGAGAAATGCATCAATATTTTGTTATTACTGTAGCATCGTCTCTCCGTTATAGTGTTTATCAAATTAGATACACAGGTTTTGCCCGCTGTGTGCAAACATGCATGAAACTTAAAGTATTTTACAGGAAGTCACAAGGACATTTCCATCCAGTAGTTAAAAATAGTTGCCATCCTCACCAGGGTGTGTGTCTATGTGTGTGCATGCTTCTGTGTTTGCATGCGTGTTATGATTACTGAGGAGAGCCTCTTATGTAAGGCATTGTTATTGTTATGAAGAAGTAGTCAGGTGATGTGTGTTTGTGTGTTTATGTCTGTGTGTGTTAAGCTTGGTTTCTATGTACAGTAAGCGACAACCTGCCCAGCATTGAAGCTAATGCACACTGCTTTCAGTTATAGCTCATCTAAAAGACTCTGGCAGACATTCATGGTCTCCTGAGGATGAATTCTAATAGCTTAAGTGATTCCCATCATCTTTTCATTTAGCACCACCAGAAGTTCAAATGTTCATGAAGTTTATTTCCTGGTGTGTAATTGGCTGCCAGTGTGGCTATAGACATTTTCTTATTTTATGTATGGTACCATACACCTTATGGTCCATATTGTCTATCTGTCTTGCATCAGAAAGACGTCCGTGTCTCACTGCGTCATTGATATTATGATACATCTGTATCTGTTGTGCTTGTAAGATGGTGGATCGGCCAATTAGACTGATGTGGAATTGTTCCAGCTCTCTGGTTAAGTGTTTGGGGGAAAGTCATAAAACTGCTCGGCTGAAATTGCACACTGCATAATGAAGTTACCATCAGAGTGCGGGATTTTAATTTAAAGAAATTACAAACAAACCTATTAAGTCGGTCACGATTGTGCTTTTACGAACGATACAACATTTGGCAAAAAAAAAGCCAAAACATATAAGTTATATAAAGTACATTTATGTATTTAGAGCTGCAAAATAAAACTGCTCTTCTCTAATAAGTAGCTTTAAAGATATTAAAACAGAAGAGATAATCTAAAGCAACTGCTCATAAAGGTACAATCTAAAGGTGTGGTTTATTAAAGATGCCATATGAGTGTTTTTATAATATATAATGTCTACAGAAATGGAAATAATGTCTGTATTTAAGTATTAAACAAAACTCCAGTTGGTTTTACGTTGTGTTTATGTGTGTGTGTCTGTAGTGAGGGGAACAGTGTGGCCCCTCTGCCAGTCAGTTTCAGTGGTCTAGCAGCCGTTTTAATGCTCCTCACATGAAACTCATTAGGGTGTCGGCACACAAGGGAGGGCCTGGCTCCCAGCGGTGCAGCGACTGCACGGATCAGGATCCGTTTACAGTGAGGGAGGGCGGACCTATGTCTAATTTGATAAGTCAGAAACAATGCAGGTATATGAGCGTAATGAGCACCATGTTGCTCTTAAGGCCACCCAGTGTCCATCTACAATACCACCTGCTTGGTTAACAGATCAGCCCGCCTGCCTGCTCACCAAAACTATACTTTTTCTTTGTTTGCAGTCAACAAGAGCTTAACAGAATCTCTATTCAAACATTTATCGCTCCACTAGCTTTCAGTGATGGAACGTTCATTGCTCTATTGTAGTTTTCTGTTTTTGTGCCAACATTTGCACTTGGCTAGCCTTGAAGTATGTGTTTGTGTGGGAGTGGATGGTGGTTCCTTGTAAAAAAAAAAAAAAAAAAAAAGACTATTCAAGGCAGACTGAGAAATACTGTAAGTTTCATTACAATAGTCTAGTCTGTGTATTTTACTTGCCAGGTAAAACTGCTGCTTCATACTGAATGAGATTAGTGTGGAAAAAGTAAGCATTCAAATCTGATCTCCACAGTTCAGGTAAAGTTCTTTGGTTGCTCCTCTTGTTGGTTTGTTGACAAGGGGACTTTTACTTTGTCGGTCAGCGGTCGGGTCATGATGTGCAAAACCCTCATCATTGCAATGTTTTCATATCAGAGAAAGGCCTGGGGATTATAGCAATAAGAGTGTAACCACATTAAACTGTCTGAAGCGGGCCGTGCTTCTGAGAATACATGCGGACTACACTAGATTATGTGTTCGTGTGGAGGCTGCATTGTTGTCTCCCACCAGGGAATACGACTTGGTTATGCAAAGACAAGAGAACAGTCTTTCCTCTCTCTCATCCCTGCATCCCGTTCTCTCTCTCTCTCTTTCTCTCTTTCTCTGTCATTCCTTCCCAACCCACATCCCTCTCTTTCTTAAGTGTAGCTGATAGGCGCTAGTGGGGTTGAGTGGTACCATGGGAATGGAAAGAAGCATCAGAAATGCTTTTAGCACTTCCTTCATTTTTGTCTGATAAGCTGCAGCTCTCTGCTGTCTGTAGCTTGAGTGCATAACGGAAAGATGTGGCATTTTAAAACCTGCCCTCCTATCTTTATCTCTATAAGACTCTCTCAAGAATACCTCAATTGGTTTGAAAGTTTCCACAAATGCTTGTCTGGTCAGTAACTGACTTTAAACTTAGCATCTCTTTCTGTTGCTACATCTTCTTTTTTTCCCTATTTTTCCAAATCCCCTGTTTTCTTTCCTTCTACTATCCTTCATGTGTTATCTTCCAAATCCTCCTTTCTCTCTTTTTCACTAAACAAAGCGTCAGAGAAAAGGAGACTAAGCTAAAGCTAAACCTCAAACTAAAGTTAAAACAAAGTGTTAGCAGGTTTTTTTGCCGATAGCAAACTCATGTGAAGGCTTAGCAATAGAGAAAGAATAGTAATATAGAGTTAAATGTGAAAAAGAGGAAATGAGAACATGAATGAAAGAAGGATGAGAGGAGCAAATTCCCAACCGTCATCAGCCACCTACAGAAAATCTCCCTCCTTCTTGCATTCGTCAGCAAAGTTCATTAGCTTCTCACTCGCTTTTCGCTCATAATGCGTTCTCTATGAAGCGCTGACATTGTCTCTGATTCTGAGAATTACATTAGCGGTAAACACGTACATAGTTGTTCGTGCAACTCTCCCACGTTGTTTGCGAACGGTCAGCCCACACAGGCACTCCTGTGACTGGAGCTTGTCATTGTAAAGGTCAATCCGAGTCAGATGTCAAAGGCCACGCACACTCACACACACACACAGTCTACGCAAGCATTCCCAGCACGTTTTCATGATTGGGATTCTTTGGTGGCTTTTTTTTTTTTTTTCTCCCGCTCAGTCCTAATTCTGCATCTGTTTATCTGTTCCCCAACTTGTGTGCAGTTTAAACACAAAACACTCAAAGGTCAATGCTATGGTACACTGACATTGTAGGTTGAGTTAGAGGAATTGTTCTCCATCCTTGTTCTTTTCCTCCTCCATTCCTCGCCCCTTCCAGCTGCGTTCTCACTCCCGCGTGCATAAAAATCTTGCAAAATGTGCCGTGTCATGACGTGAGATAGACTTTTCTAAAGTCTGCTGAGTATTCCTGATTTAAAGTCTTGAAGGGTTTAGCGGAGAGGGCATGTGAGTGTGAAAGTAGAAATGATTGCGGTGCCCGGCTCAAGCATATATCATGAACTCATTGGAATTCATCCCTCCTTTCTCCCCTCATCACTCTCCTCTTTAGCCCTCTGTTGCGTGAAAATCCCATCTGATAGAAAGCAAGTTGAAACCAATTATAATTCATAGAGAACAGTTTTCATCATTTAGACACAGAAGGGTACACTTAAGCTGTAGTTTTTTTTTCTACTCCTTGTTCTATTTAATTTCAAGTTAAGCGCAGCCTTTTTAGTATTTTAATCAAATTTAGACAATCCCGGAGGCATTATGGATTTAAACTTTTATTTCACGCAATGAAATCTTGAATGAGTTGGAGGACTATTTCCTGTCTGGGAGGCCACGCTGTTCAATAATGCAGAATGTGTCTGGGGCCAATCATCAGTCATATTAATCAGTATTGATCTTATCGTTCACCAGCACAAGGTGAAGTAAAGGAGAACAAGGAGGGACAGAGAGAAAGTAGTTAATGGTTGTTGAACATGGTTACATTTTTAGAGAAGGAGGGTGAAATAGATGAAAAGGGAGAGAGGAGAGGGTGAAATTAAAACGGAAAGGAGTGAGAAAGTAGGAAAATTAAAATTGGACCGGATAAGCTTTGGGGGAAAAGGACAGAAACTATTACTTATTGATGAAATGTGACGGAGAGAAAAAAGGTGCGATTGATCCGTCTGGACAGGACAAAACCAACCAGACTGACAGGAACTGATAGTCTTAAGACAAGGTCAGAGGTCACGCTGGGTCACCTTGTTCATGTTGAGGCACTGACAGCATCCGCTTAACCTGTTACCATCTTGGAGGTCACGCACACACACACACACACACACACACACACACACACAAACACACACACACACACACACACACACACACACACACACACACACACACACACACACACACACAAACTCACACACACAGTCACACATCTGCAGTCACAATGAGTCAGTCCTTTTGAGAATTGGTGGCTGATTGAAAGTCTGGAATCAACAAAAGTCATCAGTCGATCAGTCAGTCTGTCAGTCTGTCTGTCGTCTGCTGGCCTTTCTTTGTGTGTGTGTGTGTGTGTGTGTGTGTGTGTGTGTGTGTGTGTGTGTCTCTTCCGTTTGGTTACTGCATTGATTAATAGAAAGACAGGAATGCGAGGGCACCTTCCATCTATTTACCCATCTTTACATCTGTTTCACACACAATTTTTGTGTTTTTCTTATTTTTAAGTCACCTTTTGTCACTAAACTTTACATGTTGCATAAATAACATGATTATTGATGTTGATCGATCCAATAAAATCAATATATAAACTAAGGTGATTGAGATTGTAAGGTGAATTGTTTACATTTAAGGCTATGGCTTTGAGTGAGTGTGTTTTTGTGTCTTGCTCTTTCTACAGAACCTGTGTCAGCACTAGGGCAAGGGAGGAGTGTGGGAGGGAAGGAAGGACAACTCCCCTCCTCCTCACCCCCCCCCCCCACATACCCACACACACATCTCTCTCTCTCTCATCTCCTGAGCAGAATGCTATACTGCCTGCAGCAGCCAAGATCAAATATAAAACCACATGAACAAAGCTGCATGTTGTTGTCTCACTGTTTGTGTCAGATGCAGGTGTTGCATTGTTTAGATGTTGGACACTTCATCATTTTGTGGTGAAACTCCTCACATCAGCACTGCACCGGCGGTAGCGAGCAGTCAGCTTATTCCAGATTTGTGCCGGATGCCATTTTTTTCTTCTCAGTGACAGTTGGAAGCTGCAAGAAGCCACCGTGTGCAGACTACAGAGTTCCAGCGCTGAGCGAAATGCCTCGCAAGTTTCAACTTTGCTGCTTTCTTACAGCACTGATAAATTCACTGCAAACTCAAAACCGCAAAAATAGTTTTTTTTACCAGTGAACATGTACAGTGGCGTAACCGTGGCAATGTCCAATACTCATTACCTTTAACTTTCACTTCAGGGGAAAAATATAGACATAAAAGCTTGTTGAATTCAATTATAACATCATTAATATAGATGTGCCGGGGTTATGCCAACACATGCGTCGCGCTGCAGCGTGTCATACACAAATGAAATAGTTGAAACTAATCAGGCACTGAAAGCTCCAGGCTTAACTGTGTGTCTATTAGTTTGCGCTAATTTAATTGTAAATGTGTTCGGGAATATGCAACACTAAACCACTATATCATCAAACATGACAAGGGTGTTAAAGTGGGTCCCTTTTTATCATCTGATATTGAAAGCCTCGTCTTCAAGAGGGCCCCTGTATCAAGTTTTAAACCCTTAATTATTTCAGTTTTGTGCAGTATGTTGTATATAGCAAATCTGGAGGCAGGTAGCACTGAAAGCTGCACACAGGGAGCAGGGACAACAGGGAGGTAAAAGGGGCCTAGCAACTCATTTTGGCCTCGGGCCCCCATAGCAGGTTAATCCAGCCATGTCTGAATTCAGTGTGTATGCAGTGCAAGCAAATACAAGTAACTCTGTTTACTCTTGCTTCATTAATTATATGCTATTTTAAGATTCCTTGATATAAATTATTTGTTCCACCCTCCATATATTTATAGATGCTATTAGTCAGGTGATAATAAAGTAGATATAAGGGACACCCAAGTAATTAAACCCTCTTTTCTCTGACATTGTACCTTTCATCAGAACCGGACCATCAGGTACAGCTGGTTTACGGTTGTAAACATGACATGTGGTTCAACCGGTTCCAGAGAAAATAGAAATGCAGTGTAGATGGGAATTAGTTCATTTACAGTTCAATGAAGCGCAAGCTGGGAAAGAAAGTGTGTGTTCGTACACACACAAACGCACACACACACACACACACCACAGGTTTGGTGTGTCAAGCAGAGCAAGTTACCTCTCCTGCTATGATCAAGGTAACAGACCTGGTCTTAAAAATCAGTATAGCGACTCCTGTCTGGCACACACACAGACATGGACACACACACACTCACTAGTATTCTTCAAAGAGAAGCTGAGTAATGGATATTGTAAAAAGAAAGGATAAACTGATAAGACGTGTGAAGCTACTGTGTGTGTGTGTGTGTGTGTACTATAATGAACCCTGATATCTATTTCCTCTCAGTGTATAGAGCTCGTTCTCTCTTTGGCAGCATAGTAAATCAAACCACCTCTCTACACTCCTTCTCTCTCACTCTTTTTTGTGTGTGTCTTTTGGCAGTCTTGGTTGGCACACAACCATGAGGCCCATTTCTTCCTTATATGCACACACACACACACACACACACACACACACAAAGACAGCTTGACAGTAAGGGCCACCCTGCTGTTCCTACTTTGTGTTTATTGATCGTTAGTGTCTTCCGCTGTGGAGAGAGTTTCTCTGGCAATATTTTTGTGTGTGTGTGTGTGTGTGTGCGTGCGTGTGTGTGTGTGTGCGCGCGCATTGGTCAATTTTAAAAAGCACACATCGACTGTGTTGTTTTCTCTCTCTCTGACTTGTTTTCCGCCAGTTCTCCCTCTCTTGTTTTCTATCATCCTCTTTCTACATATTGACCTTCTGTTCAATTTAGTTTGTGTGTCAGTGTGCATGTGTGTGTGTGTGTGTGTGTGTGTGCTGGTAAGGAAAGCAGAGCAACATTGGGAACATTAATGGCAGGAAACAGGCAGGGGCTAACACAAAGGAAAAACTGTCAGCAGTCCCCCTCACTCACTCACTCACTCACTCACACACACACATGAACACATGTAAATTAACTTTTAAAGTTTTAAATTTTAAAATGTTGCATTATCTGCATGTGCAACCAGTTTTGGAGTGTATGTTTTAATGTGTGTGTGCGTGTGTGTGTGTGTGTGTGTACAAACCTCTCATTAAATTCCCCCCTCTGTCTCTCTCCCGCGGTCCCTTCTCTCTTCCCCTTACCGCCCCTCGGTCTACCCTCTTCTGCTTTCTTTATTGTGGTTTCTTTTAATTGGAGTCTGAGGTGGTAATTACAGGGAGGGCGGGAGTCTGGGCGAGGAGGAAGGAGGCGGGAGGAGGAGGGAGGAGAGGGGAGGAAGAAGGAGAGACGAGAAGGAGAGGAACAACCTGGATGTGATGAAAGAGCCGTGGAGGAGATGAGAGAGGGGGAGACACCTTTTCAAGAGCGGCGGTTGTTGAGAACCGACTGAAAGAAGTTTTCTCAAATACTGTTGATGATACTTCTTGCTCTGCATACAGGCTATAAGTGGAGGGTTGCTGCTGTTGGTGTCACTGGTGCATCGGTTCGTTGAGTGCACTTTTGACTCACTTTGTAAATGTTTTCTGAATAATTTGGTTATTCAAATTATACCTTTGAGTGAGTGACTGCACTGTAGAGCTGGAATCTGCAACTACTTTGATAATCAATTAATCACAAAGGTAATTATTAAAGAAAACAGCCAAACACGGCCACAGTTCCTCCTAAAGGTGAGAATTTGCTACTTTTCTTTGTCTTATGTGTTCATAACCTGAACATCTTTGGATTTTGGACTGCTGGTCAGTCAAAAAAAGGCTTTAAGAAATGTTGTTGGGCATTTCTTTTCACAATTTTCTGACATGTAATAAGCCTAAAATTTATTGAATCAAGAAAAGATTTGATCAACAATGAAAATATATTATTAGCCCTACAGCACTGCTGCATGTTCTTGGTCTGTGAATTACAATGCATTTGGAATGTTTCACATCGTTTAGATTATGTAATCTGACATAAATCAAGTCAAATTGACTTGACTTGACTTATATCCAAATTCGAGGCATTCAGGACTATTAAAACAGGCTGACTAGGGCTGCGACTAATTAATCTATAGATTAGTTGTTTGGTCCATAAAATGGTGAAAAAATGTTGATCACTATTTCCCAAAGCCTAAGAAATCCTTCCATCCTTAAATTGTCCCGACCAAGAATCATAACGCAAAGATATTTAGTTTACTATCATAGAAGAGTAAAGAAACCAGAAAATATTCACATTTGAGAAGCTGGAAGTAGAGAATTCGAAAATGTTCTTAAAAAAAAAAAAAAGATTAATCAATGACCAAAGTAGTTAGCGATTAATGGACTAATCGTTGCAGCTCTAGGGCTGACACACAGACAGAAAAACACACAGTACAGTTTATTTCTCTGTTGCCTGTGTGCTTTTTCTTTGTTTATTTCTGTCTCCTGTTCTCATTTTGTCCCTCTCTTTGTCTAACAGGATTTTTCTCTCAGCAGACACGGGCTCCAGCATTGTCTTAAAGCTTCCCATCTTTCTGTCCATATTTCCCTTTGTTGCACTCATAAGAAACTTGTGTGTACATGTCTGTTTGTTTATTTGTGTTTATTTTCATGTGTGTGCTGTGCGTGAAGGTAGAGATGCTAAGGCCTCGGCATTTTGCTTTTTCTGGAGGGAGTAACCTGTGTTAAATGAGATACAGTAGCTGCCCCTCCTCACCGGCTGTCTGGGACACACACGTACACACACACACACACACACACACACACACACACACACACAAACACTGCTGAAAGCCAGCCGTGCTGTAAGGATACATTAATGCTGATCCACATTATCATAATTGAGGTGTCTGCTGAGTCTGTATGTGTATTTTGTGGGAGTGTGTGTGTGTATGTGTGTGCGCGTCCAGGGGGAATAGATAGAGAAAGAGAGAGTCTTTAGTGCCAGACAGACACCATACTTTCATCTTTTAGCTTAACATTACAATAGAAGACAGGGTGTCTAAAATGTGTGATTGTGTGAGTATGTGTGTGTGTGCGTGTGTGTGTGTGTGTGTGAGTATGTGTGTGTGTAACATCACCGAGGCTGGAAAAGCCTCCTAAAAGCATTATCACACTGATCTAGAAAGCATGTCGACATTACAAAGCACTACACAGGAGCTTCACAGACAGAGTTGGTGGCATCACAGTAAGAACATATTAAGTCTTTGTTTTTCATGTAGCTTTATGGATAGAGAGTGCAGATCAAAGCGAGGACAGACTCTGATTAAAAAAAAACGACAGAGAACAAAGCACTTGTTGGGTTCTGGGGCTTAAGATAAATGGCATCCAAGGTACTGTAGAGAAAGACAGGTGAGGTTAAAAACGTATGTAGTATATTTATTGTATAGGCCTCTTGATATGAGAAACAACATGAAACAGTTCCATGATGAAACTGCAGGACATTTATCTAATCATAATTAAAAGTTTCAATCAAAAGTTTCCCATGTGACATCATACCGCAGAGTGTGCAGTCAGTCAGATGGCATCATGACATCACAGCATCCAGTATCTTGGGCGATCTCATCAGCGTAAGTGCTTTTATATAACGACCCTCTTGTCCACACGGGACTGAATGGAAATGAGATCCTGGCAGTTCAGATTAGATTAATATCTGTGCTGCCTGATATGTTGCAATGGGGGCAATGCAGAAATGTGTACATATACATATACAGTGCAGTTTGTGGATAATGAACTCAAGCAAGCAAACAGAAATAGACATCTACATTTTATTCTATATGATAAATGATAAACCCGATATTATAGTTTGTATGAATGAATGGACTTTTTAAAGGGGATGTATCATCATGTCTATATTTATATTCTGGGGCTCTACTGGAATATCTTTGCATGATTTACAGCTAAATAAAACGTTATACTGGCTCTTTATGCAGCCCCTCAGTTCAGCCTCTGTCTGAAACAGGTCGTTTTAGCTCCTGTCTCTTTAAGGCCCGCCTCCCAATGAGCCCACTTTGTTCTGATTGGCCAGCCTATTCAACTCTTTTTTTCTTTACTTGAAATGGAAGCTTCTCAAATACATCTGTGCATGTTCGAGCCCCATTCTAATCCAAAACATGTGATTGGACGTGAACAACCCATAGGAACAACCATAGCAACAAGGGCTACTTAACGGACAGCTGTTTGGTTGTGGGCATGCACAAATAATCTGACATCATCACGAGGAGGAATTAGAGGTAACTTTGCAAACACATCATTCAGAGTATACTGAAGCTCTGGTTTTGACTTTCAGGAAGCATTTTTACAGTTCACCTCAAGTTTTGGACCTTTGACCATAATTAACATAGACATCCTACATTATAACAATATAAAAACAACAGAAAATCACACAAAGCATGATATGTCCCCTTTAACAGACCCTTGATTACTCTACTGTTTAAAAAGCTAGTTTTGAAGACTAAAGAATAAACAATTTTAAGAGCTCTGGAAAACTTAAGTGGACATTTGTTTTGCTATTTTCTGACATTTTTTAGTCTAAATAATTAATAAATTAAAAAAACAAAAACAACAAGATGAAAATATCATGCCTATCCATCTATATTAGCAAATACTTCCCGTTCCTGTCCTGAGCTCACCTGTTGCCATTACATCACTGCTGAAATACTGTATGGAGGCAATTTGCATGTACAGTCAAATGAATTTGATGCTTGCTCAAACATGCTTCAAGTCAAAATTGAATTTAGTAAATGATTGCCTACAGCTATTAAATTAACAGGGTATTGAATGGATAGTAATCTGTTAATGGGACTGTTTGTGTGTGTGTGTCCTGCTGTACAGCTTGGCTATCGCACTAACAGGGAATTTAAAGGAAGGACTTAATGCTTTAAACACTAAGAGGTGATTTGGACTTATCCTCCCTAAACATATGTTTGCATATGTGTGTGTGTGTGTGCTTAGGAGGGAATTTAGGGGTGTGACATCAGCTAATAAGCTTGCAGTTTGTAACTTAATGTGAATGACTTTGATAATAAGTTTCATTCAAGGCCTGCTTGTGAGTTGATGATATTATACATTTGGTATGTGGCTACTTGAAGAAACACCAGCAGAGTGTTTACATATCACTTGTGATTGTCTGAGCGCGTCCATGCGTGTTTTATTCTCACACAAGCACCCGCACACATCCTGGTATTTGCTGGCAGGATCTACTGTGTGTGTGTATGGAAGTGTTTATGACCAGAGGAAGTGTGCGTGGGGTCGGGGGGGTTGTGGGGAGGGGGGTTTGTAAGTGTTTGAATAGGAAGTCAGCCTTATTCAGGTGCCCTAGTTACACACATTTGAAAAATACACACCAGTATGCAGAGCCGTTAGGCTGGTCGAGTCGCTCAGATATGATAAGGCTGCTTCTGCTATTTGCCATAGGTTTTCAGTGTTGATGATTACTTATCAAAGTTTCTAACGCAGTCATTTGTTTCAACAGAGAGAGTTCATTTGTGGAGGCCAGCGTGTCAGTCAGTGGAGATCAGTCCTGCTCTGTGAACTGAACAATGTAGATATGAAAAAAGAGCGGAAAACAGCTTAACTGAGGGATAATGTGGAAAAACGATTCATTTTACAGGCTATTAAATTGTTTTATGTGCTCATAACAGCCAAAGACTTACATATTCAAACCTAAACAAAGATTTGGAAACAAATATTTTTTGCTCTCAAACTTGTGAAAATCTTTATGGGATAATATGTGAGACTACTGAAGGGAAAGGTTCAGTGTTTCTCATCTCTTTTTTTCTCACAGTCTGCCTGCCCGCACCGAGTAATGACACCATGAGAAAAAATAGCATGTATGTCTTTTTCCTGTCCTTTCAATATATTCCCATGTGTGTGCATTCAAGCATATGGGTGTATGTTTGTGGAGTCAAGTACAGTGCAACATCAGCTGACTCCAATCCTGCCCTGGAGCCTTTTTTTTTTTTTTTTTTTTTTTTTTTACACACAAAATACACTGACGCACTTGTGGTGGTGATGACAGTTGAAGGTGAGGAGTGGGACGTACAAAGTGCTGCGCTCATTTAGTTTTAAAGGCACAGCTCCATTAACAACCACTATAACTATCATTTACAACACCTTTTTATCGTGGACAGAGAAATACGGCGCTAACATATCAACTGAAGGGCGAACAAGGGTGTAACAGACAAATGAGTTCTTACGCTGGTGCATGTTACACACATTGAGATAGAGGTGATCGTTCGCAGTCTAAGTATCAGCACAGAAAGCTAAAGCACTCCTTTTTAAATTTTTAAAGTTTTAAAAAAGGGAAGCCAAGGTTAGTCTTCTTAATAATGTATTAGGACAGTAACTGAGGTTAGTGTTTGGGCTGGGATAGTGAACTAAAGTGGGTTTTCCTAAAATATTGAGAAAGTGAGCCAAAGTTCAGCTACCTGCTGTTTGGCTTACTGACTCCGTTTTGACCATTGATATTTCAGTTTGTAATCTTATATCTTGTTGATTAATCTGTCCACTATTTTCTCAATTAATCGATTAGTTGTTCAGAAATGTAATGGTGAAATTTTTTCATAAGTGTTTCCCAAAGCCAACAAACCAAAGATATTCAGTTTACTATCATAGAGGACTGAAGAAAACAGAAAATATTCATATTTAAGTAATTGGAACCAGAGAATTTAAGAATTTTCTTCTTAGTTCATTCATTCAATAGTAAAATACTGCAGCTAATCGATTAATCGAGTAATTGTTGCAGCCGTTTGCTGGTTCTGTTTCTTTGATATTCATACTCCATGTCATGTTGAACATATGTTAGTTTAGTTTAGTCAGCCTGACTGGTTTGCATTATGTATGGACAGTGAGTTTGCATGTCATCTTTGTTGTAGTTCAAACAGAGACGCCCTCAAGACAGACATGGAAACAGAGCGAGTGAGAGAGAGTTGTCATACAGTATCTAACTATAATGTTAAGGATAAAGTATTGTTATATATTTTAAAGCTCCTGTCCAGGTTTCCTTTAAAGCTAAATTCAAGGTGTTATTACTCAATTTTTGAACTACAACAGTATTCTCATGCTGTCTGTAAATAACTGTCTATCTAAAGCAACCTCTTCCTGAGCAGAGGCTCCTGTGGTTCGTTGACACCGTTGATGTCATTTCAAAAAATAAAAAAATAACCACTAACCGCTCATGTTGTGCTTACGATTGATTCGCTTGAAATAACAAAACTAACTGGAAAAAAAGAGTCACTTCCTCTGCAGCGGTTAAAGTGTAAACAGACAGCCAGAGAAGTTAATCTGCGATATTTGGTGCCAGTTTAACAACACTTAACAACGCTCATAATTCAATATTGCACTGTTTTACTGAAATAAAAAGGAGACTGAGAGCTAAAGGAGGGAAGAAAATGTGGACCGATGGTAAGGAGAGACATTGTGGGGAGTAAGCGAAAGAGAGCTAATGGATTAGTCAATTATTCACGTCTAACCTTTTTATCGTCTATTATTCTAGTGGATCGCTTTAGACAAGCTTGAACTATGTGCTGAAGTGTGTGTTTTGTGTGTGTGCGTACCTTCATGAGAGTCGTGCGTGCTGTATGATGCATGCTGTTGGGTTCTGACGTAGAATACGAAGAGCCCATGTGAAGGATACATGAATGAGCCCACACTATGGATTTAACCAGTATGAGACATGTTTGTGTTCATGTATGATGTACACACAGCATAATGTAAGTTTTTTCAGTGTTTTTGGTCTGTCTTTGTGCCTTTGCTTATCTGTATGTGTGTGAGGGTGGGTGTGTGTGTTAGCTGATGGCTTGTCAGCAGGCCAACCAAACCATTGTGAGGCAGTCAGTGCTCTTATATTGGCTGTGCGGCTATCAACCACTGATAAAGATGTCAAATAACATGCACTGCTAATGTTATGAAAATAACTTAGGCCAGTAGACTAGAGAGGAAGCTGTCGGCCAGAGCTGTGTTTTAATTTTAGACGGACTCAAATAGAAATTCAGCTTAAATCTCAGCTTGAAACTGATATGAATGTATTTCTCTTTCAAGATGCAAAATACAACGTTAATGCACATAATAGATTGAATAGGTTCGCACATGCAAGCTGCTCTGCAAGTTGAGGTGCAGCTAAAAGCCATAACAGAGACAAAGCTTCCCTTGTTAGGTCAACTACACTCCAATTCTCCACTCCAACCAATTCCTGCCTAACTTTAATCTTAACCTAACCACGATTCACACCTTACGCGTAACCTTAAGCATTGACATGACATTTTGCCGCATTAGGATCAGGCTTTGGTCCCCATGAGGACTATTGGTCCCAAAAAGGATAGAAAAACGTGTACACACACACACACAGACACAGACACAGACACAGATCTGAGCATTTGCCAGGAATGAGCTAAGGGTCATTAATCTTGCTCTGCTGGGAGCAAACTGACCAAATTCACCCTCGCATACACACACCAACTGCTCATGTATATACACACTCATATGTACACACGCACGAATGCGCGCGCACACGCACACCGGCGGGCAGGAGAAATAAGTTCCTATTCATTCCCTCCATCTTGTTTTGCTCTTGTAAATGAACACTTTGTCTTCAGCTTCTTTCTGTTATTGTTCTTAAGCTCCTCCCTGTGCTCAGGTGTGTCCCCACATACAGGTGCAACCACGTGTGTGTGTGTGTGTGTGTGGGCATACGTGTGTTGCGATGTGTAAACACACAGATCTAACAGGGCGGTGCTGTTCCAACTGAATTCCAATGGTTTTGTTTTTGTTCACTCATCGTTTGCATGTGTAGTATTTGTCAGTACGTGGTTTTGTGTTAATAAAGTGTGTGATACACAAACACACACACACACACACACAAAAAAACATCAGACCTGCCAGATGATGGTTTGGGTGGTGGAGCCACTGCAGCGAACAAGAGGATTTGATGCCTTTTAGTGATTACGAAGGCAGGGGGTAGAGCAGATTAAAATAGCTGTTTCCCTCTTATTGTCACTGCTGAAAAGAAGCTTTTCTCTTAACCACTTTTATAGTTTTTTTTAAATTTGTTAAGGTCTTCATTAGTGCATGACAGATACATTATATTGATCCAATTTTAGCTTATTACAGATACATCATATATCTGTGAGTATATGTTGACCAATAAGAAACCAAAATTTAAGTTCAGAAATGCCAAAGTTATATATTTTAAGTAATTTAGAAAGAAAGTTTTCCCATCAAATAGTCAATTTTATGTTTTACAAGTAAAATATCCAGTGTAAGAAGTATTCAGATCCTTTACTTATGTAAAAACAGTGTTTTAATGTTGCAGCTGGTCAAGGTACTGTAAGGTTTAATTTGAATTACTTTATATACTGTACTGCTGGGTAGTTTGTCCTATAATATGGCATCATATTCTATAAAATGATTACGTCAAATCATAATCTGCAAAGTAATTAGTAACTGTAGCTGTGAGATAAATGTACTGTAGTGGAGTGAAAAGTGCAATATTTCTTTCTGAAATTTAGTGGAATAGAAGTATAAAGTAGCATAAAATGGAAATACAAGTACCTCAATACTGCACAGTACTTAAGTAAATGTACTTTGTTAATTTCCACCACTAAAAATGTCCCACTCTGATAACTTTATCAGCCTATTTAAACAAATAATCACTCTTGGTATCAGCCTGAAAAATCCAGCATTGGTTTGACTCTGCTCTTAAATTACAAGATATTCCCGTGCCCTGGAATGTACAATATGAGGAGAGAAGTGAGAAGTATCATTAGAAGAACTCAGTATTAAATATAATTGCGTTTGGGAGTATGAGGTGCTGTGAAAAAGATGAGGTGAGGTGTTGCCAGGAGTAGAGGATGAGAGATGAAAAGAGTGAGGTCTGATCCTGCCAAAGATTTCTGCCAAACTCTGGAAAGAGGACAGGAAAACAGGACGAGATAAAAAAGAATAGTTTGAGCTCTTTTTCAGGAGATGAAAATTAAGGTTGGAATAGAGTGGGAGGAAAAAAGAAAGGAGCGAGACAGAGAGGCTATAAGAGGACAATTTCTCATCACCGGGAGAAAATGAGAGTAGATGGGAAGAGAGGAGAAACAAGGGCAGGAAGTCAAGAAGAGCTGTCATGTCCTGTAGACCGATGGCAGCCTGAGAGGAGGAGAGATCAAAAGATTTTTTTTTTTTTGCCTTCAATGTCTGCCTCTCTCCCTCTCTTGCTGTGTGACCTGCTATGCCTCTCCCTTTGGGTTTAATCAAGCAGACAGTTGGTTCGACCCGTTCCGGGGGTTATTTATCATCAGCGGGCATTAATCTGTGTGACAGGGGCTTATTAGATGAGAGCGACCACCCCTGCTGGCTTACACAGTGGATGGAGCCGGCTCATGACAGAGAGAGGTGGCTGAGGGGAAAGTCACACTGTGGGGAGGGCAGAAGAAGAGAGATAGCAGTTCAAGAAACTACCTTTTTTCCTTAGAGGAAGATCAAAGTGACACGAGGGATGAATTCTTTTTTATTTAATGTGACATGAAAGGGAATTAAAAGCATTAAAAGATCTGCTGTCTTTGTTCGGAAGGTCAACATCAGTTAAACGTGCAGTGGACGCTGGGGTTATCCATGTCAATATGATTACACTGCTCTGTGTGTGTGTGTGTGTGAGAGAGAGAGAGAGAGAGACATGCACTCAGTACACAGTCTGTATATGTATTGGAAAGCATGTGCACATATTTCCTTGTGTGTGTGTTTCTGCTCCCCACCCCGACACACACACACTGTCTTCACACATGAATGACTGATCTGTAGTGCAGATTATGTAACGACACAGCAGCTCTCTGGAGTTTTTGTTCCAGCACAGAGTCTCCTCAGGCTAAGGGAGGATATAATGAGAATCATCCTTTCAATACTTTATAAAGTCCTGGCTGCTGCTTCCCCCTTTTTTTTTTTTTTTTTACTCAGCTGAACTTTAGCGAGGTCCTCGCTCTGATCTGGAGTTAAAGACTGCAGCATAGTGAAGTGAACGTAAATCACCTGTGTTGTGATGCTGCTGCACTGCGCTGACTCATGCCTCTTTGTGCTAATGAAGCAGCACACACATCGGACCACTCGGAGGAGGAACAGAGCCACCATGATGACGATACGGAAAACTGGTTCATTAGAACTGTAAATATGCTGGTCAGTGTCACTATAGAGGCGAAATCGGGATGTATTCCCACAGCTGTGTTTTATTAAATTTACAGCTGCCATGATTTCATAGTTTAAACATTAAACTGATGTATTGTACAGTTTCATGGAGTGAACACATGATTATTTGGTGTCTCTGCTCAAGGACACTTCAAAAGGACACGTGGCTGTTGATGGACAAAACATTCTCTCTCTCTCTCTCTCTCTATATATATATATATTAATCCTGCACCCTTGACAACATTATTACAGTAGGAAATCTGAACAGTCTTTCTACAAGCACACATCTCACACATGTGATGGTGCAAGCAGACTTTAGAGGAATGATGCATTTAAAAAAAAAAAAAAAAGAGGTCAAGTCCTGGAGCAGAATGCCTGTTATTCGCCAGGCAGTTTAGAGGAAACACATGGAGGATGTTGCCACTGTAGAAGTTGCATTCCAGGAAAAGACTAATGTAATTAGCTACCTGACACTGTACGGTTGTATCACCACAACCACAAACTCTCTCTCTATCTCTCTTCCTTAATATGTTTTTGGCACTGTAACAAGCTAGCAGGTTGTGGCTGATGATTGACCCCCCCCAAGCTGACCCAGTTTTGGTCTTACTCAACACACAGATATGCACTTTTATCAGGACAGTTGTAAAGCAGGTCCTGCAGGTGTGTGTGTGTGTGAGGAGGCGGATTTCACCTGGGGATACAGGTTCTCCAAAACAGCCTGAAGGCAAGTGTACTGTATGTATACATGTATGTGTGTGTGTGAATCTCCTTAT